>NC_057386.1:48722918-49322918 GCF_019320065.1 Cervus canadensis | reverse complement strand
TTGGAATGTTTCTTTTTTTTTTTTTTTTCTGCTTTGAACAAAAGCATTTGAGAAATGCTTCTGTGCGCATTTCTCAGGGCAAGATAGGTGAGCAAGTAGTAGAGCCTAGAGTATGATTAAAGGGATAACACGGAAGCAGGAGAAGATGGACAAAAGGGAGATTGGACATAGGCAAGATAACTCTTAGTTTTGATAAGTTAGTTTTGCCTGGGGTCAAATTTTGTCCAGGCAGGTGCACCTGTGGCCTGTCATGTCCGGCTCCTCACCTCCCCAGGTGGCACGGAAATAATCATTTAGAGTTGACAGTTACATCTCTGGTGGTGAGAGTTCTTGTCAGTTTTATACAGCTTTGAATGCTATACTGATGGCTGAAAGAAATATCCCTTCCCCAAATGGCTTCTAGTCTTAGTGTAACTATGAAATGGCCCAGCTACATAATAAGTATGCCTTTGACCTGTGTGGTATTTTTAGTATAGTATGTCATGGTAGGACAGTCCTAAGGTCCCAGAGAGAATGTAAGCCCTACCTCCAAAACTTATTGTAATTTTAAGGGTAAATAATTCCCCTCCCTTGACCGGAAAGAATAATTTGTAGATTTATTTCTTGCACAGTTCTAGAAAGTTACTATTAGCATCAGTAGGCTTAGAGAAAGATGTCCCTGTTATCTACTCCTAAATCAAAGGGTTTATCTAGTTATATATGAAAATGTGAACAGATAGAATGTCAATAACATATTCTGAAAGGTTAGGAAAAGATAATAGCCTTGAAAAAGCCTTTTGGTTTATGGTATTTTTGTCAAGAGGACAGAGAAAGTTTCTGAAAAAAGATTAAGCATGTAATGGATTTTTTTTCACTCTCTTGTATCCTAAGTTGTTGTAAGTCAGGGGACAGAACCAGGGAACTTTGGAGCTTCAAAGGCCTTACATTTGTTACAGTCTTTTTTTTTTTTTTTTTTTAAATTAAGATTTTAAACTTAATTTTTATTTAATTTTAGATTTTCTCCAGTGAGAGACCTGGACCTATTTCTTAAAGAGCCTGACCGAAGTCTAACTTTAAAATCATGATTAAGATGATATGTTCCGGTATTCTCACAAATAGAGGATGAGAATTCCCAGAAAATAACATCAAGAGTATGACTCGTAACAAACCATAAGCAGATCATTGGCTCATTGTTCGGTTGCCAGGGTCTTATTGGAAGACAAAGTCCCCAGTTTCATCACACAAGAAAGTTTCCATAATTCAGTCATTGAACTCGGGGGATGGGGTTGACTGGAGCAGGGACTCTTTACCAGATACAGAATGTTCCATGCTCTGCTGTCTCCTATTTCTGAGTTAACTTGACATTTGACCTCAGAGTCGGACTTGCCTGTGGCAAGAGAGATCATTTTAACCAGAGTAATTAAGTGCTTGAATCTTAATGTTGTTTCTTGTTCCTCACTCTGTGACAGGTGGTCAGAATGAGCTGTGTTGGCCTGGACTTTTTCTTCTACAGAAAAAAAAATCTGTCCTTTCATTTTAAAATATAATGGTTTGCATACTCAGTTCTATTTGACTTGTTTTGATCATTGTAAGATAATCAGAAAAAGTTATGGAAGTGTGGGACACAAATAATTGTATTAACCGGAAGAGGATACAGAGACTTTTAAGACCCCAGCTGCTGAGACTCAGTTGTACATGCTGACTTTAATATATATAACTTCTGTACTTTAGGTAGAAAGCTCCTTCCTTTTCATGTCCTCTTCCTGTAGTTTATCTTCTCTTTTGATTCTTAACTCCTTTGTATTTTTGTTTTAGATACAGGGAGGCAGGATAGTGAAAGGTTAAAGCAAGATCTCTGGAGTTAGACTGTAAAGTGAGAAATGGACATTGTATCAGGAAGTTAATATTAACCATAATTAGAGCATTTCAGTAGAATGAGGAAAACTGAAACCCAGTTATATCAGACTACATTGTGGGTAAAGAAAAAGTCAGGCCAGGGTCACACCTGACACATTTTTTAATGTTCTGTAAATATTTGTTGACTAGTTGAATTCATTTATTCATTATTAGGGGAGACCTCTGTATATTTTAGGTTGAGGGAAATAATCTAGTAAAAAGCTAGAGATGGAAAATGCAAATGAAAAAAAAAGGAAGGACATGGGTTGGATATTAGCATTTAGTAAGAACTCTGTGCCAGATGCTTTTCATATTTTTATGAAACTGCATAATAAAATCTATAGGGTATTATCACTGGCTTCATGGGAAACTGAAACATATTCAAATTCATGTAAATAGTAAGAAATGTAAGGAGATAGGATCAAAAGCCTGAGTGGATTGGTTTATCCTCCTTAACCACTTCTTCCTTCAAGGCTGGCATGAAGATTTCCAAATCTTTTGAGGCAGAGAAGAGGGACATTGAGATAGCTCTGTGGAAGGCAGTGAGGAAATCTGCTTGAAGTTGGATATTTGGACGAGAGAGCTGGTTTCCAAAGGCTGCCTCATGTGACAAGAAGCCGGCATGAGTTCTTTCTACCCGGTCTCCTTGTTCACACTTGTATCAACCTAGCACTGCTGAAACTTGGTGCTACCCGTGTTATTTTGAGAAACCTACTGGGGTTTGTACTATAGGTTTAAATACGTTTCCCCCTGTTCATCCTCTAATCACTCTTCTGGATGAAGTTCATTGAGGTCAGAGATCCTGGCTTTTCTTTTTGAGGTTATCTACTGCATTTAGTGATTTTCTGCCTGATGGTTGGAGTAACTAGATTTTTCTTGATGAGATTAAATTCCTGTCAATATTGTCACTTTTTTTTTAATCCATTTACCATCATGATATAAAGGCCAGTGAGGTTCCATGCTATTTCACCTTAAGTTTAAAATTCCACAAACTATTCTGTATTCTTGACCTTTGGATCTGTGGGTTCCTGTTGCTGATTTCTTTTCTTTCTTAGAACCCAGTGGGTCGTTTAGCCAGCCACAGATGAATTTGTCACCATATAAAGCTACCATCAGTCTGTCATTTTCTGTAACTGAAATCAGTTGATTTTTAAAAGGGTTTTGTTTGGCAGCCAATCACTTTACTTGGTTCTCATAGACCACTTCTTTAGCTCTGGCCTCATTCATTAACATAAATGCCTGTTTGGCTTCTGTTGCTCAAGTCTACATTCTGAAATGAGGTTTGTTTTCAAAAGCTTCCCTTTAATGATAGCGTATTTCAAAGAGTAGCTGCTAATTGTAAGGAGGTATTACTTTCATTCTGATTCTCATAGAAAACAATTCCAAATGTTCAAAAGCAAGTGCAATTGCCAATTACTTTTTTTGAAAGACGCTGGTGATAGAAATACGCTGTGAGGCAATAGAAACCATACACCTGATGTTTCTGAATAAAGCAGTGGTCTTCCTTCTACACAGCAGCTAAGAAACTGACGGTGTCATATGTTTATAATTCTACTCAGCACACAATAGGCTAACTTGAGTACAAAAGAGGTTTTAATAATTTGAAAGGGGCACAGCTGTGAATGAAACTCAAGATGTTTTAATCCCAAATCCTGAGGTTGAATCACAACGAATTTTAGATGGTGCCAGAGACTATCAACTCAAACTTGTGTATATGAGAAATCCCTAGATTTTAACATTTTCATTTCAGTCACCTAGGATTTCGGGATCTCAAGTTTTACTAGGTTAAATATAAGTTGATTTGCTGCTGACACCAGTTCGTTTACTTGTCATATTCCTGGGTTAATGGGTTAATTAGGGATCAATTTGTTTCTCTTTTTCTTTCTCTAATCTCTGAGGACTAGAAGGCTATAAATATTAATAAATGTTAGCATAATGGCCTTTGGCTTCTTCAGAAAGATTGTTTGATGAACTATCTCCCCTCTGCCTTGCCTGCTTCGTCTCCTGAGCAGTCTACCTTGGGAGGAAAGACAGGGTTTGGGGTTTTGTTTTTTTTTTCCTTTTTTGTATTTTTGTTTTTTTTTGTTTTCATTTGTAGGGCGATCTATCATTGTTGAATCAGGCTAGCAGTCTGAGATCCATTCTGAGTCACTATGAATAGAGTTCTAGTACTGGTCGGGCCCCAGGGAAACTGGTGGTTAAATACTGTGAGAATCTTTATCAGACAGGAAATGACAACTCATTAAAATACTAACCGTTAAGCCTGTTTAGATCCTGGCCTCACTGCCAGGCGGGGGCGGGGGTGACGGGGGATGGTTATGGAGGAGTGTTGTTCAATTCTACTGCGTTTGACTAAAATGTGCACATTTCTTAAAAGAATTACTTATAAGACTGTTATCAAGAAAGGGACTTGCTAGTCCACCTTGTCACTGAACTTCTGCTTTCCTGTCATTGCCTCTTTTGTTCAGAAGACAGATCAGCATGTAACGGAGGTGGGGTATGGATGGGCTTTTATTTCATCCCTGAAAATATATCCTACTAGTACCTTAATTGGGCTTTCCTGGTGGCTCAGACAGTAAAGAATCCGCCTGCAAAGCAGGAGACCTGGGTTCCATGCCCGGGTCAGGAAGATCCTCTGGAGGAGGGCATGGCAACCCGCTCCAGTATTCTTGCCTGGAGAATCCCTGTGGACAGAGGAGCCTGGTGGGCTATAGTCTAGGGGGTCGCAAAGAGTCGGACACCACTGAGCGACTAAGCACAGCACAGTACCTTAATTATAATATTTAACCTCTTTAGCAGAAGAGTCTGTAGCTTCAGTCTAGAAGAGTCTGTTTAGGACTCCTCAGCTCCCAGGCCAAATCTCAACTGATAGGGGAATTCTCTGGAGTCAGAGGATAAATTTGATTTATTGATTTACATAGAGTGATTCTCACTTAATCAATAAAATTCTAAAAACTCTAATACTCATTTAAAGCATAAATATAAGTTTAACTGTGGGCACAAATCTCAGTTTCTTGAGGTCTGACTGTCTAGGTTCTTAAAGGCCCTCTTTACAGTGGTCTATAAGAGCCACTCTAAAGCATGGAAGGGCAAGCGAAAAGAGACCCTTGGTCTGGATCTTTGTAGAAATAGCTTTCTTTTTTTCTCTAATATGTTACCTAACAATTTTACATTGAGTTGGTCTGCTAACTAAACCTTAAGATATTTTGACCTTTTGGGAACAGATATAGATTTTATATATATATTTGTATAGGTACTTGTGTATATATATATTTGTATATGTGTGTGTATATATGTATGTGTGTGTGTATACACGTATGTATGTATGTATATAGTATTTGTACCCCTTGCAGTTTAGTTCCCTGGTCTAAACCAGTGGTGTCCACCATTGGAGTGGGACTAAAATAGAACTTCTATTTATATTTATTTTCATCTTTGTCATTTCCTTTCTTTGTCTGTTTTTGTAATGTAAACAGCATTATTATGGTTATACAAAGATATAATTATGGCTATACATCCATGGAGGATGTATACATCAGTCTGATTGGCACTCCCTCAATCCATATGTCAGAAGATCACAAATTAGATATTACAAGTACAGGGTAGGAGTGGTGGTGTTTAGTTGCTAAGTTGCGTTTGAATCTTTGCAACCCCATGGACTGTAGCCCACCAGGCTCCTCTGTCTGGGATTTTCCAGGCAAGAATACTGGAGTGAGTTGCTATTATCCTCCTCCAGGGGATCTTCCTGACCTAGGGATCGAACCTGCATCTCCTGTATCGGCAGGCGGATTCTTTAGCACTGAGCCACCAGGGAAGCCCAGGCTAAGAGTAGGAGTTCTCAGTACTAAAGGGGCTTACAGGGGGCACGCTGCAATTTATTTGTTTTTTCTGTGCCCCATTAATCAGGAATATTTGCTAAAGATAGCATGAAAGTCATCATAATGAGACATTTTAAATTGTTTAATGCTTCATCTATATTTTATCCTTTTAAATTTGTATTTATACATTTTACTCTTTGCATGAGTAATATCCATATATCAGAAATGTTCACAGACCATTGGTCTAGGCTTCTCTGCCTTTAAAAGCTGCTTGGTGCTGTCAAAAAACAGGCTACTTCAAAAGACCATTATGCTGTCTGAATTGTAGCAGCAGTAGACTTGATTAAACTCTTCTTTTCCCTTTCTTTTAATAGTACCCCTGAACTGTATCTTCTAAAATCATTTTCTCACATTCATAAGCTTTCAGTGGTTTAACCAATCACACCCTGAGAATGTTATTTAGATGTTCTAATTAATCATCAGAGGAATGTTAAATAAATTAGCCTCAAAGTACTGCACAAATAGTGAAATAAAGGTTTAAAGAAATGTTTCTTAATTTTAAAACATTTAAAAACTTTTTTTTTTCCCTAGGAATGACAAAGGTTTATTGCCCTTTAGCCTTACTTGGAATCCATGTCAGGCAGTTTCTAGTATATTGGAAAGCCAATGATATGACATACACAATCACATCAATGCTAAGGTCTTCAAAAAAAAGTGGTTAAGAAAGAAGCGCTTATATTAGAACTTTACTTAATTATACCTGTTTAATTCCCTTAGGCATTTCAACTGCGTAACCTTCACATGGGCACTGTATAAATAGAGCTAAACAAGACAAATCAATTTTTTATAAGTTTATGTTACTCTTGTGTTACTAAGCACTGTGCCCCAGGTTTATGATGGCACTTAATAATAATTATAGTTTAAAAAAAAAAACAACACATCTGGCTGGAAAAATCCAAGAAGAACCCTGGACAGGAAGATTTCAGGTCTTTTAATAGTGAGTGCTAGTTTGATGACTATGTTCATGATGGAAAAGACATTCAAAGTAAATCAAATGATATGTTTTTTACATCTCGTGAACCAGTTTGTTTGAAAGTAACACAGTTTGAAGGGAGTTCCTTGAAAACCGAATAACAATGACCTATGAATTTTTGGAATGGGTGTATATGCTCATAACCAACCAACAAGTGAAAATGTAAGCATTGTGAAAAACCAGAGTAATCACATCACCCACTCTATGCAACCTCTGCCAATTGTGATGCTTCCTCTGGAAGATTTTTCTGGCTTTTTGTGGGAACACAGTGCAGACCTTTGTTTATAATGAGTTGATATGGGCAGAGTTTAAGATACAGATTTCTTATAAGTGATTCCAAAAACGGAGTTACATACGCTTTAAAAACTAGAGAAAAATAATAGATTTTGTTTGTATATTGATCATGGCCCTTGACAGAATTTTGCCGAGAAGTTTGTCTTGTTTCTGTTTTAACTTATAGTTAGGTATATAAGCATGCAGAATATTGTTCCCATGAAACTCCTTTTGAACTCTGGGTGGGTTTAGACTTCTGTGGATTTCTTTTCTCCTCCTCTCCTGTTTGCATTTTCTGAGGATTTCTTTCTTTCTTTATTAAGTTCAAAAATTGTCATTTAAATAATTTGTTGGAAATTTGTTTCTTCATGATTATACTACCTGAAAAGTGTTTTTGTATGTCAAGAAATAAATATCAACATATTACTGTCCACACAGCTTTTTTTTTTTACCCACCATGTTGAAGGTCTACAGCAAGGAAAAGTGGATGAGATTAATTTTATTCTTGCTTTTGTTTTCCCTTCTTTTTTCTTAAAGGCTTTGTCACCTAGAGAAAATGGCTGTTTACAAGGCTAGTTTAAGTATATTTAAATACAGACACTGACGGGAAAATACTGCTGAATAACTCTGACACTTTGAATTCAGTCAGCACCTAACTGCAGCGTCTCACCCGCCCACCGTGGGTGAGAGGCGAGCCCTCAGCCAGGTGCATAAGGTGCTCGGAACTTAATGGCTTTCAGAAAAGGCGTTTGAGTTATTTCCTAAACCAACGATAAAAAGACACTAAACTGTGTTGCAAGTTATTCCTCCCTCCTTTCTTCATGCGTGTACCTTAAATTAATCCTGAATGTCAGAATGGACTCTTTTTTTTTTTTTCTTTTTCCTAGAATGGGCTCTTACTTCTGCTGCTTGAAAATAACTTGAGGGATGAGGTCATGGGGATGGCATTCTTGTTTTCCTTAAATGCATGTTAAGAGTAAAAGCTATAATTTCAGTTTTTATCTAGTCCATTACTTAAAGAGCTTTAGTGTTAATTTAGAAAACTCTAGTATAAGAGTGCTTTGTATAAGCTGAGGCATGTGTGACCTAAGCCATTGTTTATAGACATAAAAAAATTAAAATAAAACTAAGATTTTGAGGCATATATTTAAAAACTTGAGGACTTGACTAAAATTCATTATGTAACATGTATTACCTAGATTTCAATAGGTTAACTTTTTATATTTATTTGGATCATGTGGCACTTATTCATAATAGTTTTGGTCAAAATGTTGCTATAAAAGACTTCTAACTTCTTTCTATTTTCAAGTGTTTCTAGTCTCTTATGAAAAACTGACTCTCCCATTCCACCACCCAAAACTCTAAAGCATGTAATAACATAGCACCTTGAAAAATTAACCTCTTCATTAGTCTAGGAAAATTCTTTGAAAGTTACACATCATGTAAACATATATTCTCTATCAGCTAAAAGAGTAGCCCTTAATGGACTTATAATGGCAAATCACTTATGCTTTTCAGTTATTTTGAAAGGAATTTAGAATGATTGTTGCTAGTGCCTTCCTCATTTCCCTCAACAACAGCAGAGTAGAACCTTTCTAACATTGGGTCTTGATTCTTAATTTTCTCTTTAAATAATGACTTGACCTGGAGCCCAAGAATGATTTGAGGAAAACTGTAAGCCATAGTTTTGCTTAACTTTGGTCTGAAGTTAGAGGTCTGAAGAAACAAAAGTTGTTTCTTGTACATCCTAGCTGTTCAAAGAAGCCTACAATCATTTCAATCTCACTAAATAAGTTTTTTTCTTAACTAGCCACCCTTGGGAGTTTAAAATGATGATATAAGGTATTGTTATTAAGGGTGAAAGAATAAATTTCTGGGCGTCCCCTGTTGGTCAGTGGTTAGGACTTGGCACCTTCACTGCAGTGGAGCCAGGTTCAGCCCTTGATCAGGGAACCAAGATCCTGCAAACTGTGCAGCAGCCAAAAAACCCAAAAGGAATCAATTTCTGAAGGAAAGTTCTTAAAAATCTGCAATCTTCAAAGCCAGTCTCCTTATGCATTTATTTTATTGGATTTTTTTATATTTCTGTGGTTTATTTCAAGTATAAGTGGATGAGCTATTTGCATTCTTTTATGCATTATATAAAGAACTACCCAAGGAAAATCTTTCTTTTAAAGAGAAAGTTTGTACTATTGTTGCTCCCTTGTAGAAAAACCATTACTGAAAAACAGCAGCAGAGCTCAGAGACAGCTCTTCTGGTTTACCACGCTCACGTGAGGCCACATAGACGTCTGTGCAAGGGGAGGAGGCTTCTCCGTCTTTGAGGTCTGTCTTATGGGTCTTTTGGAATCATCCGTGCAGTCATTGCCTCTACTACATATATCTCTTCAGGCCTTTTTACACATCTTTCAGTATTCCTTAAAGGACTTTTTAAACAACTTCACCCCACACTGGTCTTTCTTTTCTCCCTTCAGTTTCTTTGGAGTGTGTCTTCTCTACCAAAAAATTGAGAAATTTATTACTGATTTATAAATTCTGTTGTTCGCAAATGAGTTCACGTGTGTGTGTGTGTGTGTGTGTGTGTGTGTGTGTGTGTGTACGTGAGTACGTTTTGAATCCATATAATAATGATTTGAGTTCTTGGACGTAGACCACTTCTTGCAGTTTTAGTCTCTCCCCATAGCACCAATTACAGTTTGGATATAAAATAAGGACTCTATTAAGGGCTTGTTGGTTGATCATTAACAGGATCAAGGAAAAGTGTCAGCCAGGAGTATGTATTTGTTACCCTCTGGTAAATATAGTAGCAAGAAATTTCTCTTCTGTACTGCTTTTTATTAGAGAAAGCAGCAACTGAAATTGTTCTAGAAAAAAGGTGGTGACATTAATACTTAAAGAAGAGAACTTTAGGCACTGTTGCACATGAAATACCCTTTGCTGGCCCCAGGAAAATGACTGGGCTCGTTTAGCTTTCAGCCCTGTTATGACAGATGAGAAAATAGAGGGTATAGAAAGTAGAGATGTTTGGTTTTCTAAGTCGCCCCAAGTTACCGTTTTTTTAAAATGCCTGCAAGCATTTCTAAATCGGGAGCCCGGTGACTACAGTTGCCAAACCGGTTTAACAGCACTGCCTGCACACATTCTAGGTGAGAGGGAGCTCTGAGCCCATAAACTTATCAGAGATCACTATCCCAGTCATCTCAGAACAAGTTGTTTAGTAATGTTGTGTAGTTTCTGTGCAAGCCATCCACCATAAACCACGACGTGATTCAAGGTTCATAGTTCCTTCTTTGTTCCTTTGTTAATCACTGACTTCTGACTAGTGGGAGGTGCCTCCCAAATTTGCTAATGCATTCTTTTTGGATAAGGATGACGCACAGATTGTCCTAATAAGGACTTGGTTTGAGAAAGGACCGCCTCCTCTGAGAAGATGGGACAAGTCAGTGAGAGGGCGGGCAGTTTCTTTTTCAACCAGGGATGACACAAGCATAAGTCATTTCCTTATTAATCGGTTCAAACCAGTTCTTACAGGAACTGGTGGTGATAAATGTGAGACTTCTCAGAAGTCATTCATTTTGCTCTTTGTACCACACCAGTGTGCAGCGCCGGCGGAGCTCGCCTCACTCTGAGAACTAACTCTTCTACTGGAAGGGACTCTCAGCTCCTATTTCCTTCTTAAACATGTTGGTGGGAGACAGTTGTCTTCTGTAAGGGGTTGGGAAAGGATGAATATTTATCCATTGGGAACAGTTCACAGGATTTCGCCACCTCTGCTGATTGTTGTTGGGTTTTTTTCCTCTTTCTGTCTAATCCCTGCTTTTTTGAGTCAAGGCGGTAAGTGGATTTTCCTTTAACATTCTTTCCTGCTTTTCTTCCCAAATGTGTCTTTTTTCCTGGGGTTATTGTACCATGCCTCCAGTGCTGTCCCCGGCATAGGTCCATCTCTGCAGAAGCCATTCCAGGAATACCTGGAGGCCCAGCGGCAGAAGCTTCACCACAGAAGCGAAATGGGCACACCGCAGGTGAGACTTTTCCCTGGTTTTCTTCTCTTTCCCACCCCCACAGTTTCAGGCTGCAGTTACATTCGCAGCACTCACTGGCATTTTTAGGCGAATAGAGTGAGGTTTGTCAGGCTCAGTAGAAGTCTGAAGCTCTGTGTACTTCCTACTGGCAAATGTGTCTTTGTCTAAAGCAGAAAAATGTAACTTCTGTTTTGTATTGCTCCCCAAAACAAGTATTGGGCTAATGGAAAATAATGGATATGTTATGTAGGATGAGTTATTACCTTGATCTACAATGACTTATTTATAAGTAGCAAGTATACTTTCCAAGTAGATTAGAAAGTTAAGATTTATAGCATAACAAAGTATTGGATTTAATGAGTTCATTTGAATATCTATTTTTGCTCTCTTTTTCTTTTCATTGATGGGAAAAATAATTTTTAAAAAAAAATATAAACTAAAGCTGTTAACATAACTGAACTTAAAAACTTTAAACTAAACCTGCCTTTTGTATAAACAGTTCTGTAGCAAAGAAAGGAAATGACTAGAAGAGGATGAGTAAGCAATAACCTGAAATGGGGAACTTGAAGGAAGCATAGGGTTATTTTTGTTGTTTGGTTGGTTTTTTTAATGGCCTTACAACTCTTTATGTGGCCCTTTGCTGCCCTCAGTTGACCAAACATAACTCCAGAAATAGATAACATTTATATTTTAAAAGCTGCTCCTAATATTGGAACAAGAAATATATAAAACTATCTTGACACTACTCTCTACAGGTATCCCCATGATGACTTCAGATAGTAGAATTTAATCAAAGACTTTATGTAGTGAAAGACAAGAAATGACCTCACACCCCATTCTGAACTGTATTCAACATTGACTTTAACAAAGTGAAACCTTAATAACTGGGGGTAAGAAGAAGGCCTGAATGTAGATTTCAGGGTAGCTGAAGAGAGAAGACTTTTCATTTTTAATTGTTTATTAGGTTATAACCTCCAAGTTCTCATTACTTTCGTTAAAACATAGTAGTTGTTTTTACAACCAAACTAATGAAGCATTTCTCGTGGGTTGTTCTGCCTTTCTTCCTGCAGGGAGAAAACTGGTTGTCCTGGATGTTTGAGAAGTTGGTTGTTGTAATGGTGTGTTACTTCATCCTGTCCATCATTAACTCCATGGCACAAAGTTATGCCAAACGAATCCAGCAGCGGTTGGACCCAAAGGAGAAAACCAAATAAGCAGGAAAAGGTTTTAACTGCAGAAATTAAAATGGAAGGGTTCTGCCTTAAAGTGGGAGGACTCCAGATCAGGAAGGAAAATTCCCTTTTCCAACCTGTATCAGTTTTTATTTTTTTTCCCCCCTGAAAGCAGTTTAGTCCACATCTTGCACTGACATACTTTTCCTTTGTTAAGGTAAGGTATCCACCCTCGGTTCAATCCAAGTTGTATTTTATTAGGGTGGAATGTGATGTTGAGCAGCAAAGTTAACAGAAACTGGCCTTCTGTTTGTTACTTTCAAAGGCCCACGTGGTACAATTAAAGAATTCCAAACACCATCCCCCAAAAAAGAATTCCTAAGTATGTTAAATATTTCAAGCTTTTTAGGCTTGTCAAATATGACTTCTTTGTTTTTCTAAGTCATCAAAAGTGTATATAAATTATACTAGATTGGATAACAGTCTTGCATGTCTATCATGGTAAAATTTAATATGCCATCCTGCCCAACCCTTCCTCTCCCACCTTCGAAAAAAGGCCATTTTATGATGCATTGCACACCCTCTTGGGAAACTGATCTTTCAATTTTGAGACAGTATAAGGAAAATCTTGTTGGTGTCTCACAAATGAGCTGACACCATTTTTTATTCTGTATATTTAGAATGAAGTCATGAAAAAACTTTATAAATACATCTTTGATCATTCCAAAATTGTGTCCATTTTCTTGAGCGTTTTTTTTTTTTTTTTTTTAACTTCCTTTTGGCTTCTACCAACTAAATTCAGCCTTGCCATATCCATCACAGCCAGTGTCTCTTACGCCTTCATTTATTTGCATGAAAGGGCCACCACCAAGGCGTTTTTTGGTTGGGTTGAAATTGGGCAGCTGGCTACACACTGCTGAAAGGGCACCTTAGGTACTGATGTATGGAGGGGACTTACTGGTTTGTGAAAACAGGAGAGATGATAGTATATAAAACAAAGGACATGGAGAGAAAAATAACCTGTTTTAAAATAAAAACAAGCTTTCTCATAGCAATTAATTTTTTTTTTTTGCAATTAGTTTTTAACTCAGTACGTATTCTGATTTTAGCAGACAGAAATTTACTTTTATTTATAACCTAATTTTCTTTCCTTTTTTTCGTGTTTGTTCTTATGTGATTTTTCCTTCTGGATGTTTCTGGTTGAACTTGGTCATTTTATTTTGCTCAGGGCGGGGTGGGGGGGGCATGGTGATAAATAGTCTCACTTTTCTCCTTTAGGAAAGTTGGTACTGACATTATGTTGAGTGTAGAATTGAGTTTAAATCTCAACAGGCCAGAAATGCCTGGTTTGTTTGATCAAATCCTGCCTGAATGTCTGCTTGTTTTGCCTACCGTCGTGACATCTCCATGGCTGTACCACCTTGTCGGGTAGCTTATCAGACTGATGTTGACTGTTGAATCTCATGGCAACAGCAGTCGATGGGCTGTCTGACATTTTGGTATCTTTCATCTGACCATCCATATCAAATGTTCCCATTCAAACATTACCCAGCACCATGTTTTATGGTTAAAAGAATTGGTCCTTAGGTCTAGTGGCACTTTGACTCTTTTATGCCATAATACTGTATCAAGAGGATTTTATGCAAAAGTGGGATAGTCTATGTGTGATCAAAACTAAATAAAGGACAAGCAACCTGTCTTGTGAGTTTTGGAAAGGTTACTTCTTAACCATCTTTTACCCCCTACCTGGAAACTTTCTAGTGGTAGTTACTTGAAAAGCGGTATCCAGACGGTTTCAATAAACTCACATTAACTGTTACAGTTTTTTAGATTCTTTAGGGTTCATGTAAGTCTCTAAGTTGGCTTCCCGTTGTCTTTCATCACCTTCACCTGCATTTTATTTGGTGTTTGTCTGAAGAAAGGAAGGAGGAAAGCAAATCTGATTTGTACTGTTTGTACTAGATTTTGGGATTTGTTGATAAATTTATTTTGGGGTAAAGTATTAGAAAGCCTTGTTCCTTAGGCTGAAGGTCTAAGTGATTATAATACATTTGACTTGTGATGGTGGCTTGTTCACTCTTGCAAATGAATTTGCTCGGAAAACAAATGAAGAGCAGCTCTCCTCCTTCCCTGTGCTGCGGTTCAGGTGTGGCATGCTCAGGTGATCCTGCCGAATTCCAGCTGGGGCCGCGTGCTACCCTTCTGTTCCTGCGGTTGGTTGGTTCCTTTCTTTAATCCACCAAAGCGGACACAGACAACACGATCCCAAAGACACGCCTAGTTAATTCCAGCTGATTGGAGACCAGAAAATTTGTAAATGGATGGTTTGATGTTCCTGCAAATAAAAAAAAAGGGCCGGGAGTTCTCTTGATTCCATCTCTGTTTTGTTTAAGTCTCTTCTGTGCCTTAAATATCTGCAGCATCTTATCTGCCTCAATTCAGTGAATGTCAAGCAATGACAATACAAGGCAACGTGTTAAGGTGTATACACAAGTACTGAGGAGCACCTCCCTTCAAACAACGCCATGTAGGAGCATGCAGTGTTTTCTGTATTCTCTGTATAACCATAACCCAGAGTATAGAGCTTAGAGCAAAGAGTTTTATTTTCATTTGTATAATGGCCTCTGTATCTGTTCTCTAAAAGTCCAGAAAAAGACAAGGCTGGAAGTGATGTTTCTGAAATACACTGGTGTATTAGGGATATAGAGGAGCGTGTGCTCCTTACAAACAAGCTCAGCCTGTGTTCGCAGTGTGCTCTGCTGTCTAGCTCTGGGAGGACAGCTTGAGGCTTGTTACTCAAAGCGATCCAGTAAGTACAAATTATGCAAGAAGCTAGATAAAACAACTAACTGCCCTCTTATAAACTGGGGTGAACTGTGTTTGACTGACCCATATGTAAAGAACTCATGAGTCCCCAATCTTTTTAGCATCAAAAAACCTTTCCATATGTTTTGAAACCCATGTGCTTAGTCTGTTAACAGTGGTTTAGATTTCTGCCTCTAACATAATGTGACCTGGAGAAAGTTTTTTAACTCAGCCTTGATTTCATCTATAAAAATAGAGATTATATATAGCCCGGTTGTCCTAAAGATTACATCAGATAAAATGTAAAGAAGCTGTTAATGTTAGTATGTTAGCAATTTTTTAATTCATCAAAGACAGTGTTTGCTACACATGTGAGAATTTTACAACAGTGCATTCGCTCACTTCAAAAATAGGATTTTAAATGCTGTCTATATATGTCCCCTTGTTTGGGAGTAAATATGCTCTGTCTAAAAAACTTAGTAACTAAATCCAGTATACAAATTAATAGAGAAAAGCAGAAATTAATGAACTAGTGACTTGATTAGTAATACCAAAACCTTCTCAAATCTAGAAATAGGCCTCCAGGTCTCGTCTTCTGAGATGGCCCACACTTTGGCTTGGAGTGTGTTTCTCCCATGGCGGCTCTCGCCTTTTGAGACTGACTGCATTGTCTGTGATGTGCATCTCTAAGTAAATCCGCTTCTTACCTATCAAAAGGTTGGGGGGGAGGGAACTAGTCTAATTAAGGTACAAAGCACAGATACACAAAATTTACTATGAATAACTGAAAATTCTTGTCTAACCTTGGAAAAAGAAGGGTCACTTAGTTGAGTCTGACTGCGAGCCTGTGGACTGGAGCCCGCCAGGCTCCTCTGACCATGGAATTCCCCAAGCAGGAATACTGGAGTGGGTAGCCGTTTCCTTCTCCAGGGCATCTTCCTGACCCAGGGATTGAACCCAGATCTCCTGCATTGCAGGCAGATTCTTTACCATCTAAGCTACCAGGGTCTAACTGTACCAGCTTTAAATGTTGACATTTTCTAATTTGTTATAAAGATAGTTAATGCTAAAAAGTCTAGAAGGTAGATAAAGAAAAAGGGAATGGTCAGCTTTTAATAACTTTATTGGTAACACTCCATCTATGATATCCAGTGAGATTTGCTAAGTATCAAGAGATTTTAAACAGTAAAAGGAAATTCTGATTTGGTAGCCTGCCAGGTCTTCCCCAATAGACCTGAAAGTCCCATTCCTGTTAGAAAAACACACGAGGGGGACTTCCCTGGCAGTCCGGTGGTTGGGACTACATGCCCCCACCGCAGGAGGTGTGGGTTCAATCCCTGGTTGGGAACGGAGATCCCACAGGGCGCACGCACGACACAACCAAACAGTAGAAAAGAGGAAAACGCAAGAGTGGTTTATTCTATTGATAAATAGTTATTAGTGTGCTCCCAGAAGGTTAAGACAACCTAAGCAGTTTTAGTGGCCATTTTTGAAAGCCAAGTAACATTCCACCTCTAACTGGCATGATCAAAGCGTCTTTGGTAGTCCCAAAACATAGTAAATGAAATGCTACACAGAACTGCGGCCTGTGAACTGTTTTGTTCCTTTATTCTCAAAGACAACAAGAAAAGAGAGCACATGATGTTCTTCAAAATTCTAAAAGCAATGGAGTCATTTGTGTCTGGTAGTCAGGGGCTGGGGCTCCTGGCCCCTCCCTTTCCAGCAAGGCCAAGAGGTCACTTGAGGTAATGTCTCTGCCTGGAGAATGAGGGCTTGAACTGCAGCAAATAACCTGCATGTATTTGCATACTGAACCAGAACTCACAAGAGGGATTATAACAAAAACCTGCTCTGGACAGCTGCTTACTCATTGCCTTTAGAGTTGTGCGGCGCTGGGGCAGGCAGGTGCCAGCTGTTTGCTCACTCTGTTTGACCTACTAGCCTTCCACGGTTTGCTGTGTGGGTGTTGATGCTACTAAAAAAAAAAAAAAAGTTGTTTTACATGGCCCCCGCTCTCCCCGTACACCCTGGATTCATTTGAGGTCTGAGATAGTAGACTCTGTAGTTGGGATGCCGGCCCAAACTGTGGCCCAGAGAGAGTGAGTCAGTTCTGAGTGGCTGGCTGAGTCTCGGAACAGAAATGAAACGCAACTTAGAGGCTTTGTCAGCCAAATCCACAAATGTGTGGCTTTTTGAAGCATCGGACATCTGCTCTTCTTAATTTAAAATAAACCTTTTTAAAAAGCACAGAGTTACTTGGCGCCTTGTTCCTTTGTGTCAGCAGCAGTTGCTGCTGTAACTCGGTAAAGCCTCAAATCAGAGTTAGAAAATTTGGCATCTTTCAGGGCACACCTCAGAGACGAAGTGGAGCTGAATTGCTTGGGGAAGGGAAGAGATGATTTTACAGCACACGGTCTGTTTGGAAATCCCCTTCTGGGGTAATCAGCCCAGGTGTTCAGCCCGCTTGTTAACCATTTCCAAATGACTCAAAGGACATAAAGGGAAGGCTTGGACACACTCCAGCAGTATTTCTGCAGTGTTAGAATCTGTTTGCGTTGGAAACCACATTCCTGAATTCTTGAGGGGTAGGCTCTGGCTTTTTCTGGGTATCCTTGGCTGAGAGGGACCCCTGGGCCACCTATCTAAGCTAACAGTCCCAGCCTTCTGAGTTTCCAGGGAGGAGTGTGGACAGCTTGCTTTGATGGCCTTCCACCCAGAGCCCTTTGGGGAAAAGCCTTGTTTATTCAAGGAGGCCTCTGCCGGCCACTTTTCTCTCCCCCCACCCCACCTAATTCCAAACGTCATTTCCCTTTGTTGCCATTTATCCCCCTTTAGGGAACAGCATGAGCAGCTTTTTCCTCCAGGCCACTTGTGACTGACCCAGCCTGACAGCATTGCTTAATTGTGTCCCCGTCTGTTTCTGACGGAGGGAAAAATTGTTTTTGTGGAGTGAGGCAGTTTGGGATTTGCAAAGAGGGATGGGTTCCGCCTTTCCCCGAAGGTGGGGAATGGCTGTTCAGATTACTCTTGTCTTCCTCTGGCTCCTCACCAGGCAGCAAAGAACAGCTTGGGTTCAGTTCTCCCAGCAGGAAGTGCTGAAGCCCAATGCTCCATGTCATCAGAGAACCCTGTTGTCCTCGACCTCCTTTTACAACTTAAAAAGATGAAAGCCAAAAATGATGAGAGAAGGATTTTTTCTGCCTTTCATTTCTGAGGGCGCTTCCTAATGTCTTGAGAATCGCTTTCACTTGAAAGACTGTCCTAAGCCTCTTATAGCTGCTGAGCTTTCTCTACCGAACCTCACGTGGTTTGGCCCCACTCCTGAGACTCTTGAGATGCCTCTTCTCCCTTCTGCCCTTTGCACAGCCTCCCTTCCACTCCCGTGTCCCCTCCAGTGTGTTCCTTGTACACAGCCCCACACCAGCAGCAGTCAAGCTTGGCTCCCAGCGACCTCCTCTGATGTGCCCTGCACCAGGAAGCACAGTGGATTTATGGTGACTTTGATCATGATGGCTTGCTTGCTTGCTTTGTGCCAGGCAGGGCTTTCAGTGTCGTTTTACATTATTGTATTTAATCATTAAATCCTTCCAACAGCCCCATGAGGAAATAAAGGCAGAGAAGTTCAGTGATTTGCTGGAGGCAGCAAGGAAGTAGAGCAAGAATTAAACCTAGGTGTTCTGGCTGGCTCTTAGCCACTCAGTTCCGTGGAAAAGTCCAGTGCAAAAGTCCAAGTGTCTGCTTGCTTGTTTCATCTTGTGATCACAAGGTAGGTGATGGGAAAAGTGAGATAGCAGAAAATCAAGGCCATAGCCCCAGAGAGTTTGGTATTTAACCAGATGAGCATTCTTTGCTTTGCGCGCCCCTGTAGCAGCTCCACTCTTAGCCATCCTGTGTGGGCAGGTTTCCAGAATGATGTTTGCTATGATTATGATTACAAAGCAGTCTGTACAAAAGGTACACACCTTTTTTCTTTTTCGAAGCACTGTCACATCTTGAGTTTTATTTGATCTTCATAACAACCCTATGAAATAGGGCCAGTAGTAGTATTAGCCACATGGAGGGGAAAAGATTTTTTTTTTCACTTTAATCTCTCCTGGTTTAAGATACAGTAGGGAGGAGACAAAGTGTTAAAAAGAGATCTCCCTTCAAGAGCTTACAGTCTTCTTGGGGGTTATGCAAATATGCAGTTAACTACAAATGTAGAGGAAGATGGAGGCCTTAAGAAAAAAAAAAAAAACTGGGAAGAGGAAGAGAATTGCTGACCAGGAAGGATCAGAAAAGGTTGCATGACGATGTGTGTGGCATTTGAATTTCCAAGTAGGGGTGGGGTGAGGTGGGGTGAGGGGAAAGCCCCGGGAGAGACACCAGGAAGCACCAGTGAGGGGGTTGTGTTGAGGGTGGGTAGAATAAACAAGACCCAAGACCAAGAAAGCTTCAACCTCTGTTATTCTCTCCCTAGCTTCATTTTGTTTCCTTTAAAGTACGTACATAAAATACACATCTATTGACTTGGCCCAAAAGTAGGTTTGGGTTTTCCCATATTTTTTTTAATGTACTATCTTACCCATTGTTTTAACAAGCTGTTATTTAACTTGGGCCGTGCTGGCGCCTTGCTGCCGGGTGTGGCCTCGGTCTGGGTGCGGGAGCGGGGGCTGCTTGCCTCCGCACTGTTCCTTTGTTGCAGAGCACGGGCTCAGCCATCGCAGCTCATGCGCTTGGTCGCCCCGCAGCACGTGGACTCTTCCCGGATCAGGGACTGAACCTGTGCCTCCTGCACTGACAGGCAGATTCCCAACCGCCAGAGCACCAGGGAAGGCTGGGTTTGCCCATATGACTGTACAAAAACACCCGAAGGAACTTTCTGGCCAGCCCAGTGGTTGGTCTGTGTCCTCCTCTTCACTGTCTCCTCCAACTGGACCCCGAAGCCCCAGCAGGGCAGACACTGCTGTGTTCTCCTTTGTAAGTTCAGAGCCAAGCAGAGGGTAGGTTCATGCTGAGTGTTTGCCAAATGTATCGCGATAACCTGGGTGAAGCATTAGCGGAGATCCAAAGCAGGCAGGAGATGCTACCTAAGTAAAATCCACATAAAGAGGAAGTAAAAGACAGAGTAAACATGAAGGAACCAGGGAACTCTGAGCAGACAGCAATAATTATTGATCATTGAGCCAGGGATATATTAATAGGAGGAGGATCAAGTTGGAGGGAGAGAGTCACTGTTCTGTTTTGAACATATGAAGGGAAGACACCAATAGAAAAGTGGGACCTTGTATAGGAATATATACAGTTTTCCCAACTCCCCAATTCCTAGTGAGTGAGCCATCCACAGACCACTCCCTGTCAGGGAATAAACTTGACTTTTTCAGAGAATCCTCTAGAACAGGGGTCCCCAACCTCTGGGATCTGATGCCTGATGATCTGAGGAGGAGCTGACGTAATAATAACAGAAATGAAGTGCACAATAAGTGTAAATGCACTTGAATCATCCCCAAACTATCCCCACCCCTCAACCCCACCTCATCAATCCGCGGAAAAATTGTCTTCCGTGAGAACCAGTCCCTGGTGCCAAAATGCTGGGGACCGCGGTTGCAGAGTGGTATGTATGTCCACTGTACTTTGCTGTAGGTGATCATCGAAGCCGCCCCATGCTATGTGGCGCCATTGTGAAAGAATGGCCCTGTGACTGGGCCTTAGAGCCACAGGAAACTGCTTTAAAATTCCTCCCCACAGTTGTATCCTGCTGGCTTCCCCCGTGGCTCCTCCCTCCTAGATCCGGGAGGATGGTAATTCCTGGAGAGATCGTCTGTCTTTATAAGGAGAAAAGTTTGGCAATGTGATTTCCTGTATATTTCTACCAGAGTCCAAGATTCCAGCAGTGCGCGCCTAGACAGCAGTGGCAGCCACCTAGAACCCAGATGCCATTAGTATTCCCAAGTAAGCGGGAGGGCATCCTCCCAGCCGCCTCTGCCAAGCCAAAAAGTCAGAATCATGGCTTTATTACACCTTCTAGAGCGTGTGGTAAAGGCAGCTTTCCATTTGGCTGCTTCAGTGCTGGGGTTGTTTACACGCTTCAGTAAATGAGTTATGCTTATTGAAGTTGGCTTGGGTAGGAGTTCAGAATCAATGACATATGACCACAGTCATACCACTCACCGGGAGCACCAGAGTTCAGAAGGAGAGATTTACTGTGTCATAATCCTTGGGTAGAGAAGAGGGGCACAGAACTTGAGTATTCTGCTCTCAGGAGGGTGCACAGTTTTTGAAGCCTGGGAGAATTGGGGTGTGACTGTTCCTGGCTTTTGGAGGGAAGCAGATGAAATGAGATACCTATCTGGCAAAAGCATGGGTGTGCAAGTGCTTTGCACAATTTTAGAAGACAAAAAAAGGAAGCTGCAAAATAGGACTTGTAGAAAAATGTAAGATCAAAGAAATTTGCAGATGTTCTGCATGTCCTTCAAACATAAAGAATCTGAGCATTAAAAAAAAAAAAAAAGAATCTGAGCATAAAAGACATGCCTGGTCTCTGCAAGGAGGAGATAAAAGATTCTTTCATACATAAATGATTTCTGACTTTATACAGTTTTTTTTTTTCAGGCTGCTCCCAGACTTTGTGTTTGATATATTTACTAGCCTCCCATCCAGTGGGCAGTGTTCGTTAGAAGAACATGGTGAGACAGTAGGACCCCAAAGTCTTTCATTTCTCCCTCCTCTGCGCCTGACTCAACCTGGGGCATCCTGGCATTCCTACTCCCTATTTCTGTGATAGTTCAGAATGATGAGGCCAATTACTACTTCCACCCCTTGTTGCTGGCTTCTGATTCGTTTGACTTATCCCTCTGTTCTTCAAACTATCTCCAGGTCTTAACATCCTTTTAAAAATAATTTGAGTTATTTTATGTTTGTGTTGGATGTTTATAACTTTGTTTAAAAAAAAAAAAATGCAAGGGAGACATCCCTGGTGGTCCAGTGATTAAGAATCTACTAGCCAATGCAGGAGACCCTGGTTCGATTCCTGGCTTGGGAAGATCCCCTGGAGAATGGATAGGCCACCCACTTCAGTATTCTTGGGCTTTCCTGGTTGCTCAGATGGTAAACAATTCACCTGCAGTGTGGGAGACCTGGGTTCAATCCCTGGGTTGGGAAGATCCCCCGGAGGAGGGCATGGCAACTCACTCCAGCATTCTTGCCTGTAGAATCCCATGGACAGATGAGCCTGTGTGAGCTACAGCCCACAGGGTTGCAAAGAGATGGACATGACTGAAGTGAGCATGCACATACAGGAGCCCAGAGATGGAATTTAGATTTTAGACCAGGACTTGCAAGCCAAGGCACTTTTTCACTCTCTTAATATGGTGTTTGAATTTATATTGCCTTAAGTGGCTTCTACTGATATAAGATGACTTCAGAAACAAAATATTTTCAATTCTATTTCCAGGTCCTTAGTTGCATCTAATAGCTGTGAGATCTGTTGCTAATATGGGACCTTTAATGGGTTTTATTGTTTGTCTGTAGTTTTGCAGCTTTATGTCTCTTCCAGAGTTTGTTAGACATTTGTATTATACTCTGTTCAGTAAACAGAGAGTATCTACATGAGCCAGGCATAGATTGTGCCGCAAGAAATACACCAAATGGTGAACTCCGTAAGGGGAGGAGGCAGGTTTACCTCATTTTAAAATTTCCTCATCTTTGCACAGTCTTCCCTTGCAGGTGTTCGATGGATGTTTGTTGAATTAAGCTCATATCCTGCCTCTTTCATGCTGGTCACATGAGCCGAGCTTAAGCAAAGGCCTCTTTTTTACAAAAGGAAATTCCCACCTTTCTGCCTCCTGTCATGTTTCTCTTCCTATCTTGTTCCCATGAACTCTCACCTAGTAAGGACAAGCTTTGTTCAACTCCAGTTTCTACAATTCCCAGGATTTTGCTCCTGAAATGTCTAGAATAGCCCTCTCCAACAGAAATATTATGCAAGCCAAATATCTAATTTTTAAAATTTTAGTACCTGCACTTTAAAATATGGAAAGATTAAATATAAAAAGAAACAGGTATTATACCAATTTGGATAATTTATTTAACCTATTGTGTCCAAAATATCATTTACACAGTTTAAAATATTAATCCTTTACATGATTTTACTAATATTATCTTCAAAATCCAGCATGTATTTTATACTTACTAACCACATGTGTCTAATGGCTATCTTATTGGACAGCAAATGTTGGAAAAAAAGATCGCGCGAAAACCTGAGTTTTTGTGTACTTACCATGTAAATAATTAAACCCAAATAGGACAAGAGAAACCATGAAAGTGTCCATTGTATTGGCTCCATCATTGGCAAAGGAAATAAATTCAAGTAAGACAGGATTATTTGCTAAGTGACACGTAGTTTAGCTTGCTGTTTCTCTTTATACTGTTCTTTTTTTCTTTTGGCTGCACTGCTGTGGCTTCCAGGCCCTTAATCCCCCAACCAGGGGTTGAACCCAGGCCCTTTGCCTGCAAAAGTGCAGAGTCCTAACCACTGGACCATCAGGGAACTCCCTATGCTATTTGTGTAAGTTATTCTTGGATTTTTTTTCTTTATCATTAGGTAAAATCCGTAATTCGAAAACCATCGAGTCTTTTTTAAACGCTTGTAAACTATTAGCAGTTCTTTGGGATCATCATCATCATTTCTCTGACCTTCCTTTTCATCTCTTTTTTGCATCACTTGCTCCCTAGAGCCTAAATGATTAGGCTCTTCTATCTTTTCCCTCCTCTCCCTTGAAGCCATATCTTCTCCAACACTGACCTGACACTGTGTTCTCTGGAAACTTAAAATATTTACATTGTTTTTCTTAACATTCCTGCTAGTGGGACATGGGATTTCATTTACTAATAAGGCTGACATTGCTTCATCTGAGACATTTCAGAGTGTAGGAATAAGAAGATATCTAGTTAAAAATATAAAGCCAGATTTTTTACGCTCACATTCCTAAAACCCATAGGAAACAATGTGATTGATATAGATGAGCAAATATCTCTTAAATAACTGTTATTATTTGCCAAAAATGACAAGTTGGTGGACAAAACCATATTTGGAAGGTAGGTGGAAGTACAAGAAAGGGTTGGCTGCCAAACCCTGGGCTCATGGGGAGAGAATAGCAGGATGGGAACATATGGAGCATGTTTTAAGACAAAATTTGGACAGGAATGCAAGTGTGATAAACATGGTGGTCAGGAGAAGAATCACTGGTATGTACACTGCAGAGCAGTCTACAGCGCCAGTGAGGAGATGTTCCAGACAAACCAAAAGCCTAGACTAGCGGTCCCGGTTCATTGTTCTTTACCTTGTACCACAGCTTCCCTGTTTAAAGAAAAAAAAACTGAATGTGGACATGGGAAAGATGTTTGTGTGCTGTGTTCTCGGTCGCTCAGTCGTGTCTGACTCTGTGACCCCGTGCACTGTAGCCCGCCAGGCTCCTCTGTCCATGGGATTTCCCAGGCAAGAATACTGGAGTGGGTTGCCAGTTCCTCCTCCAGGGGATCTTCCCGGCCCAGGGATCAAACCCGTGTCTCCTGCATGTCCTGCACTGGTGGATTCTTTACCACTGAGCCACCTGGGAAGCCCTGGGCAAAATAGTAAGCAATAATTAGGAAGCTAGAATTGTAGCTCCAGATACGGAAAGAGACTTAGCTACATTGTAAGCTTCTTCATTTAGACTTTGTGGTATTGGTCCACATATCCTTAACATTTGTGCAGTGCCTGGCACTGAATGGATACTGGCTGGATGAATGAATGGACTGAAAGCAGTGAACGGTGGGCACACTTCCTGAGTTCTGAGGGACAGGTTAAAGAAGAGAGAAAGGTGTTGCTAATATTGGTAAGGTGTTGTGGGGGAGCCCTCAAAGATCGAAGCAAGAGAGAATGAATGGGAAGAAACAGGTTCTACTGCTTAAAGAGTTAGTTCTTTTTTTTTCTCCCCCATTTATTTTTATTAGTTGGAGGCTAATTACTTTACAACATTGTAGTGGTTCTTGCCATACATTGACATGAATCAGCCATGGATTTACATGTGTTCCCCATCCCGATCCCCCCCTCCCACCTTCCTCTCCATCCCATCCCTCTGGGTCTTCCCAGTGCACCAGCCCTGAGCACTTGTCTCATGCATCCAACCTGGGCTGGTGATCTGTTTCACCCTTGATAGTATACTTGTTTCAATGCTGTTCTCTCAGATCATCCCACCCTTGCCTTCTCCCACAGAGTCTAAACGTCTGTTCTGTACATCTGTGTCAAAGAGTTAGTTCTTAAGAAAAGCACAAATGGAGAAGAGTGAAAAGGCTTGATTAAAATAAGAAGTAGGCCTGACTTTATACTGCACTCACTGCCTACAGGGGTACCTCTTGGCTCTGTGGGATAATGTCTGAGTGACACATAGTATATCAGTTACTCAGTAATCTAAGAAATTACATGTTCAGGGACTTCCCTCGTGGTCTGGTGGCTAAAACTCATCACTCCCCAGTGCAGGGGGCCCAGGTTCTATTCCTGGTCAGGGAACTAGATCCCTCACGCTGCAACTAAAATTCTGCAAGCCACAACAAAGATCGAAGATCCTGAGCAGCAGAGCTAAGATCCAGTTCAGCCAAATGAATAAATAAATATTTCTTTAAAAAAGAAATTACATATTTGGAGCTTGTGGATGTCTCTGCCCAGGAAGTTATGATTCCATCGTTGACTTAGCTGATTGGTCATTTTGTTGTTGTTTAGTCGCTAAGTGGTGTCTGACTCTTTTGCGACTCCATGGACTGCAGCCCACCAGGCTCCTCTGTCCATGGGACTCGCCAGGCAGGAATCCTGGAGTGGGCTGCCATGCCCTCCTCCAGACCTTTCTAATACCAGCCCTTATTTTGAAGCTCTGGCATCAACTTTTTGGTTCATTTTTAAGTTATCACAACTCTAATAGCAAAAACTTTACATTATTCAAACTAGATAAGAAAAAAAATTGTTCATGTAAACATTTAAAACAATTTCACACATATTTAGGTATCCACACCTACCAAATGATGCAGTTGTTTATTAAAAAATAATGTACATAAAAAAAGTTCAACTCACATAAATGAGTGAACCCAGGGCTCTAATTGGAGTTAACCTCCAATAGTCACCTGCCATTGAGTCCATGAGTTGGCAAATTAGAAATACATTTGTTCCCACTGGTACTTTATGCTTTCTTTTCTCAAATATAAAATGCTTTCAACTTATGACTTTCTTTAAGCTTAACTTGGCAAAGTTCCTCAGAACCAGCTTACCCCCTACTGAGGTATAATTCAGTTACAGAGCTTCATTAAGGCTGGTTTGGTTTGGGAAACTGTTTCAGTGTTTGGGATCTCTGCAATGCTAAATTATTACTTTTAACTTTATCTTGTAAAAATTATGATCTAATTATTTTTAAGTACTCTTGGTTAACAAAACACAGCAGTGGGTGTGCCTTTTAGCAGATGAAGAGACCACTTTTTACATTCCTTCGAAATAAGATATGGTTCAGTATTTTAAATCATAGCAACAGTTGATAAGAAAAACAGCAAAAAGGTAATCATTTCCATATGGAAAGAGAAGGAAGAAACCAGTGAATCTGTGAACTGTCATTTTTCCATATAAAAATAAGTCACCACTGGTAGACTTGGCAGAAAGGGCAAGTGTTCCTATTTGTTTCCCATTTTACATTTGTTAACACATTGCATGTGATGTGTTTTATTGAAATAAGCCATTCCCCTCAAACTCAGCTGGCAATTTCCAAATGTGTTTTGTCCTAAATGAGGCCAACATCTATATGTGTCAAGTTCATCTAGCACAGTATTTCCTTGTAGCTCAGATGGTTAAGAATATGCCTGCAATCAGGAAACTCGGGTTTGATCCCTGGGTTGGGAAGATTCCCCTGGAGAAGGGAATGGCAACCCACTCCAGTATTCTTGCCTGGAGAATCACATGGACAGAGGAGCCTGGAGGGCCACAGTCTGTGGGGTTGCAAAGAGTCGGACACGACTGAGTGATTAGCAATAGTAATATATTAGTATTTCCTTGGTGATAAATTTTATCAACTTAGTGACATTTTGGTGAAAGCTCTCACCCCTTTTACTGAAAAGAATATACTTTGATGTATATTACCTTATAATTAACCTTCTTCCACACCAGCTAAATACCTGTCAGTACTTTTAAAACACTGAGCAAAATCGATTTCTGCTCTGGCATTCTAGGATGTAAAAGAAAAAATTTTCTGATGCCCAATTTCAGAAAAGCAAACCAAGTAAACAGTTGCTTATTTACTTTTTGTACTTAAGCATGATACATTTATTAACAAAATACTGACATTTATTTTTAAATAGCTGCTTAAAGTGGAAAATCTTACCCTGTTATCGAATAAAATATTCAGAGACCTTCACATCATAGCATTTGACAACAGCTCCCTCTTGTGGTCCAAAACATTCATTTCAAAGATGAATATAAATACAGAATTGCAATTTCTTAACTTAAAATTGTGCTACGAAAGTTTAGCTCATATTTACTGAATGCTTTTTGGAATAAAGAGGGAAGTTTCCTTTTCTGATAGTTTCAAAGTTGTAACATCTCAGCAAAGTGTTCCCAAAGTTCTTTAAAGAAGCACCAATTTTTTTTCTTACAAAGGAAAATATCAAGTAGATGTTTTAATTGAAAACATGAAAGGTTTTCCTCCTTTTCTGTGGCTATAGTATGAAGAAGGAATCAGCATTTGACTCTGTAGCATTAGCAGACTGGAATTTTAAAACCTTATAGAGAAAGTAGTATTGCAAGTATTTTAGTCCAAAATTGACTTAAGGTAATTTTTCCCCTTGGTTCAAAATCAGAGGTTGCAGTAACTAGCAATAACCTGTTCTAATAACGTGAAACTGTCCAAAAAATCCTCTTCTTCAATTCCAAATTTTGTGTACTGATGAAGGTAGGCTCTGGTGAAAGAAACAGAAAATATGAAATAAAAATCTCAGGCAACTGAATAATTCAAAATCAAATAATAAACCTTTCGTAGCTCATGAACATCTGAACATGGCAAACTCTCTTAAAAGACTTATCTTTGCTTCAATGTTTACTCCAAAAGTTAGCAAACTTTCAAAGTTTATGTCAAGCTCCGTATATTCAAGAGAGTGACAATAAAAGGCACATAGGAGGGGAATTCCCTGGCGGTCCAGTGGTTAGGGCAGCTTCCCAGTTGACTCAATGGTAAAAAGTCTGCCTGTCAATGCAGGAGATGCAAGAGACATGAGTTAGATCCCTGGGCTGGGAAGATTCCCTGGAGGAGGAAATAGCAATCTGCTCCAGTATTCTTGTCGGGAAAATCCCATGGACAGAGGAGCCTGATGGGCTACAGTCCCTGAGGTCATGAAGAATTGGACAGGACTGGGCACGGATGCACGCATGTCAGTGGTTAGGACTCAGAGCCAGGGCCTGCATTTAATCCCTGGCTGGGGAACTATTATTAAGAAACCTGCAAGCTGCCAGGTGTAGCTAAAAAAAAAAAAAAAAAAAGACAGCACATAGGGAAAAAAAAGCGTGTTCAGATTTGGGTGTCTACCCAGCACATATTCAACACCCTAGAGGAGATGACTGGGTTCAGTATAAACTCTTAAGAAGTGCCTGGGAAGTCTTATCTAAGGTGTAAAACTGGAGAGACATACGGATCCAGTTCTAGGAATGAAATGAAGCCTCCTGAGTGTTTTTTCAGACAACACTTAATTTGCACTTATGCCAGGTGATCCTGTTAATAGCCCCAGCCCCTCAAAATGTTCTGCAGAAGGAGAAATCATATTAAAAAGAATGTCAAGGGCAGACATGAATTCATTGGTGAAAACAGCTGCTACCATTTACTTGCAGTGGGATGGGAACTAGACCAGAACTATACAGAAAGTGCATAGTCCTGAGGAGCTGGGGTTTGGGGAATGGCCATGCACAGGAGGGGAGACCCTTGGGAATCCTGGCCAATCAAAGTACAGGCTCATCCAGTCATCTGAGGAGTTCTGCTCTCACATTAAGTAACTGTGGCAGAGGTCAGGGAACCCGCTAACACATTCTTCACACCAAGCAGACATTTCATAGTATCAGGTGGAGCTGAACTTGCTATATCCTTCTTACTGAGCAAGATAAGGATCTCTTCCATTCTCAAGGATCTTATTTTGGAAAAATACTATGGAACAGTTCTTGGGCATTTACTAGTCAGGCACTGGACTAGGTGTTTTTTTTTACATTTTTATCTCATTTTAACCTTCACCACATATATCCTGTCTTTTGGCTCCATCGTACAGGAAAGGAAATGAAGCCAGAAGAACATGTTCAAAGTTTCATACCTACAAAGTGCTTACTCCATGGCACAGACTGAATGTGTTCCCTCCAAATTTACACATTGCAATCCTAACTCTCAAGGTACTGACATTAGGAGGTAAGGCCTTTGGGACTGAGATTCGGTCACCACGGTGGAGCCCTCGTGAATGCAGTGAGAGGCCCATGGAGCTCCTTTGCCTCTGCTGCCAGCTGAGGACACGGCAAAAAGACATCATCTATAAACCACGAAGTGGGTCACTGGACATCAGATCTGCCGGGACCTTAATCTTGGACTTCCCAGCCTTCAGAAATAAACTTCTGTGGTTTATAAGTCACCCACTTTATGCTATTTTTGTTATAGCAGCCCAAACAGGCTAAGACACTCCAGAATCTGCCTAGCAGTTATCTGCCTAAGGTTAGGAAAGGTTTGTAGATTTCTTTTGTACTTACCTTGAAGCAAACATATTCCATGCTTTACCCACAATCATATCAAGTGGTTTTACTAAGGACTGGCTATTGCTGACCAAGGCTGCAGACTTCTCATATTTCCTAAAGGCTCGCTGGGTTTTCCACACATTGAAAGCGTGAAGAGGCTCTAACCAGGAAGTATAGAGAGCTGGATCTTTAAATGCTCCTAGAGTAAAACAACAAGCCATTGTTTATATCACAAATCATCAATTTTGGCAACAAATTAAGAAACAGATACTTTCTTTTCCATTTCACCAGAAGTCTTTTGTATTGCCTTTTAAAACTAGCTTTTTATATTGCTTTTGGATAAATGATCCATGTTCATCATCATTTAAAAAAATCACACTGTTCAGAAAAGTATTAAGAAGAAAATTTAAGTCAACTCAACAGCTAAAATGTCACCACCCAGAAATAATGACTATGAACAGTCTGCTGACCCTCGCTTATACTGGAATTTTACATGCATGCTCTTATATGATTTGCATTTTTCATCCACCAATATGTTGTGAACCTCTTTTCCATGTCAATAAATATCACTCATATTTTTAAAAGCTTCTATGAACATATCATCATTTACTTAACACACTTCCTACTGCTGGGCATTTAGTTGTTCCCACATTTCTGTCAGTGTGAAAGATACTGCAATGAGTATCTTTGAAAGAACACCTCTATGTACCTACATCATTTCCTGTGGGCAAATCTTTAAAAGTTAATTACATGTCCTTTTATTAATTCTTATTTTAAAATCTAAAATGAAGAATATGAAGAAAGTAGCCCATCTGATTGACTTGAAACAATCTCTTCTTAATTATTACCGGTTTTTTATTTAAGGGTATTATAGGGGCTTCCCTCGTGGCTCAGTGGTAGGGAATCTGCCTCCCAGTGGAGGAGACATAGGAGACACCGGTTCGACCCCTGGTTTGGGAAGATCCCCTGGAGAAGGGAATGGCGACCCACCCCAGCATTCTAGCCTGGGAAATCCCAGGGACAGAGGAGCCTGGTGGGCTACAGTCTATGGGATCACAAAAAGTCAGACACAACTGGGGGACTAAACAACCACACAGGATGAGCCTGACGTTCTTTATATCACAGCTCCCACCGTGCCGTACCAAGCCATACCAAGTCATGTCCAACTCAGTCGAAGGGATATAAACACAAGTGTGGGGTGTGACCCTTGCAGGACCAGGCCTGCCCTTCTTTGCTTATTCCTACGTGATCTGATGGCTGAAGCTCTAACAGATGTCTCAGACTAAGCTTGAAGCCACGACGTGAGAATGACAAAGCAACCAGATTCAGGAAGAAAGAATTAAAACTTGTCTCTTATTTACACCACTTCCATTTTGCTGTCTGGTCACATACTGGTACAGGGGTTACGTTTTGCTACTAAAACAGAGTTTTTATTTTTCCTTTCTTTAATAGAATGAATTTGGGGGACTGGCATTGACATATAACTGGTGAGAACATACGTACAGCACAGAGAACTCTCTTCAATGCTCTGCAGTGACCTAAAGGGGAAGGAAATCCAAAAACAGAGGGTATGTATGGAAGGCCGATTCACTTTTCTGCATATCTAAAACTAACATTGTAAAGAAACTATACTCCAATAAAAATTAATTTAAAAAAAAATTCCAAGAGATACAGGAAAAAAAAAAAAAAAGAATAAATTTGGGGGGAATTCCCTGGTGGTTCAGTGGTTAGGGCTGTGAGCTCTCACTGCCAAGGGTGTGGGTTCGATCCGTGGCCAGGGAACTAAAGATCCCACAAGCCACGTGGTGAGGCCAGAAGAATAAGTTCAGGGACTTCTTTTTTAAAAAAAGAAAAATCATGTGTACCATGAACATCTTCAAAATGTGCATTTTAATTTTCACCTTAACTTTGCTCACCCACATCCGCACTGTGTACATCTTTCCCACGAAGGATGACCAAGTTAGCGATGGAAGTGTTAAAATGCGTCTCTTTGTTGACAGACATTTTACCAAGAGGAGGAAGTCCTGATAAAGGTGGCCGAACCTGCCAATCAATACCTACCAAGAGAAAAAAAAAAGAGATTTTACAAATGGCCTTGACCAAGAACAGAGAAATGTAAGATGATATATGTAGTATTTTATAGAAATTTCCATTTGATAAGTACAAGTTGTGGGGGTGGCATTCTGCTAAAAATTTAAACATTTTTATCTGGTTGACCTAAAGTAATTCAGACTATTCAATTCTGAGACAGGCATGAAATAACTCTTCACTGAATATTAAAGGATGGCAGCTACAAAGGATGGAATTCTACACTGCAATAAAAAGAAACTGACTATGGATAAATCTCAGAGGCGTGATGCTAAGTGAAGCAAGTTTGACTCAAAAGGTTACGTACTGTTTGAGTCCATTTATAGGACTTTCCTGGGCTTCAAAATCACTGCAGATGGTGACTGCAGCCATGAAATTAAAAGACACTTGCTTCTTGGAAGAAAAGCTACGGCCAACCTAGACAGCACATTAAAAAGCAGAGACATTACTTTGACGACAAAGGTCCATATACTCTTAAGCTATGGTTTTTCCAGTGGTCATGTATAGATGTGAGAGTTGGACTATAAAGAAAGCTGAGCGCCAAAGAATTGATGCTTTTTAACTGTGGAGTTGGAGAAGACTCTTGAGAGTCCCTTGGACTACAAGGAGATCCAACCAGTCCATCCTAAAGGAAATCAGTCCTGAATATTCACTGGAAGGACTGATGCTAACGCTGAAACTCCAATACTTCGGCCACCTGATGCGAAGAACTGACTCATTGGAAAAGACCCTGAGGCTGGGAAAGATTGAAGGCAGGAGGAGAAGGGGACAGCAGAGGATGAGATGGTTGAATGGCATCACCGACTCGATGGACATGAATCTGAGTAAGCTTTGAGAGTTGGTGATGGACAGGGTAGCCTGGCGTGCTGCAGTCCATGGGGTCGCAAAGAGTCGGACACCACTGAGAGACTGAACTGAACTAACAGGACCATCTAGAAAAGGCAAAACCATAGGAATAAAATTCAGATCAACAGTTGCTAGGGGACTGGGGTGGAGAAAAGAGACTGTCTACAAAGGAGTGTGAAGAGACTTTTTGGAGCGTGGAAATACTCTGTCTCAATTGTGATGATGGTTACATGGTATTAAGTACGTCAAAACTCCTGGAACTATCCACCTAGAAAGAGTGAACTTCATTCTACATGTCTCTGTGAATAAACAAACAACATAGAAAAACGTTAAGGGAAGTAGAAATGCAAAGCAAAAATAGGATTGAAAACTGACTAGTCAAAGGGAAATATTAAGAAAATACTCTTAAATTATACATAAGATAGGGAAAAATTTCAGTGTGCAGTAAGTCTGATTTCCAGCAAAAGAAATTTCAGACAAAAAAACTACTGCATACTGAAAAACAGGCCAGCTTAAAAATCTGGAAAGATGTTTGAACAAACATTTCACCAAAGAAGATAAACAAATGGCTAATAACCACATGAAAAGATGCTCGACATCACTGTCATTAGGAAAATGCTGACTGAAACCACAAGGAGACACAAGTTCACAGCATCTAGTATGGCTAAGTCATTGGCTCTTAACTGGCTTTGCAACCATGTGAAGCACATCTCCCTTTGACTCCTGCTCAAGGAATGTTGCTAAACTTGTCTGTTAGTCATGACGACTGCCTCTTTCCTATCCTACCAGGAAACTAAAGGTTAGCTTTCTGGAGAGGACAGGATTGAGTGTCTATAGTCTCAGAACACCAGGTAGAGGTAAGGGCATGGTACATACCGAAACTAGAGAGATCAGGTGAAACCCAGGATAACCATGGTCCCCCGCGCCTCTCAAGAACACTAGGGCTTTGTTTTTTTGTTTGTTTGTTTTTCATTTATTTTTATTAGTTGGAGACTAATTACTTTACAATATTGTAGTGGTTTTTGCTATACATTGACTTGAATCAGCCATGGATTTACATGTGTTCCCCATCCTGATCCCGGCTCCTGCCTCCCTCCCCATCTGATCCCTCTGGGTCTTCCCAGTGCACCAGCCCTGAGCACTTGTCTCATGCATCCAACCTGGACTGGTGATCAAGATCACTAGGGCTTTGGCTAAACCCTCTGAGCAGAATATCTAACAGAGCAGATAAGCAAATAGAATATCCAGTATGACAGACATACACGGGCTAGAGGGCAAAAAAAAAACTAGACTGAAGCAGGTCAGAAGGCTCTGGTAAAGATTTCTCTAGGAAGATGAAACTGATAGAATATTTGAATACAGGCAGACCTTGGAGATTTTGCATGCTTGGTTCCAACCACCACAATAAAGTCAATTATCCCAAATTAAAAGACACTTGCTCCTTGGAAGATAAACTATGGCAAACCTAGACAGCATATTAAAAAGCAGAGACATTACTTGACTGACAAAGGTCCATATAGTCTAAGCTATCATTTGTCCAGTAGTCATGTATGAATGTGACAGTTGGACCATAAAGAAGGCTGAGTGCCGAAGAACTGATGCTTTTGAACTGTGATGTCGGGGAAGACTGTTGAGAGTCCCCGGAGACTTCTCCCCTGCAAGAAGATCCAACCAGTCCATCCTAAAGGAAATCAGTCCTGAATATTCATTGGAAGGACTGATGCTGAAGCTGAAGCTCCAATACTCTGGCCACCTGATGCAAAGAGCTGACTCATTGGAAAAGACCCTGATGCTGGGAGATTGAGGGCAGGAGCAGAAGGGGATGACAGAGGATGAGACGGTTGGATGGCATCACCGACTCAATGGACGTGGGTTTGAGCAAGTTCCAGGAGATGGTGAAGGACAGGAGCGCTTGGTGTGCTGCAGTCCATGGGGTCGCAAGTGTCAGACACTACAGAGAGACTGAACAACAATCCCCACAAAGCATGTCACACCAGTATTTTTTCATTTCCCAGAGCATATAAAGGTTATGTTTATACTGTAATCTATCAATTGTGCAATAGCACTGTTTCTAAAAAAAAACAGCGTACAGACTGTAACTTAAAAGTACTTTATTAGTGCTAAAAAATACTGTCATCTGAACTTTCAAGTTATAATCTTTATTTTTAACTTGAAAGTTGTTTTTCAATGGTAACGTCAAAGGGACTGTCCTGGTGGTCCAGGTTGAGAGTCCACCTGCTGATCCCTGGTCTGGAAGGATCCCACATGCTGCAAGGTAGCTGAACCTGTGAGCTGCAACTCCTGAGCCCACAATGTAGGGCCCGTGCTCCACAACAAGAGGAGTCACCGCAATGAGAAGCCCGGGCACCACAGCTAGAGAGGAGCCTCTGCCGCCACAACTAGAGAAAGCCTGTACGCAGCAACACAGGTCCAACACAGCCAAAATAAATAAATAGGGGTTTTTTTTAAAAAAAACAAAAAACATGATGACATTAAAAAAAATAGTAATATCAAAGATTACAGATCACCATAACAAATATAATAAGAAGAAGGTGTGAAATACTGTGAGAATTGCCAAAACATGCCACAGAGACGTGAAGTGAGCAAACGCCGCTGGAAAAATGGTGCCAACAGATTTGCTAGATGAAGGGTGGCCACAAACCTCCAATCTGCCAAAGAACACAATATCTGCAAAGTGCAATAAAACAAGGTATGCCTGATACCAAGAAAAAACAGTTCAGACAAGTAGTGAAACAGGGCTGAATAATTGACAGGTACATAGAAAAACTAAGCAAACAAGAAAACAAGGCAATCATTAACTCCAAAGAAAACAAAAAAAAATTATACAGGAAGGGAAAAGTAATCATAGGATGCTCTGTTGCTCAGCTGTGAATAGCATTTACTTGATCATGATAGTATAAAACTGAGTATCGCTTTAACCCAATGAGGACACTTACTACTGTATCAGAAGGATAAGGAGACAGAGGGTATTTCAGGGCTTAGGGTCCAGTGTTAGAAAAAAGCTAAATCCTAACCCTCCATGGTGGGAAGTAAATAGGTCATAAATAAATAAAAAGTCTACAAATGGCAATAAATAGATAAAAACAATAACAGAAAGAACAAAGGAGTTTTGAGAGACAGTTACCTTTAACAAGGAGACAAAGAAGGTTATGGACTAAGAATTTTAACAACCAGCTTCATAGAATTAATTCACTCTTTAGGTACATATAAGAAGTTATGGAGAAAAAAAAAGGAGTTATGGCTCATATATGGTAGAAAACTATGCAGCTACTAAAAAGAACAAGGCATGTCTAAATGAATGAATTGAAATAAAGGCTACAAAATACTACATTGAAAAAAGCAGAACAAAATAATACATATAATGTGATGTTAGTTTTATTTTTGTAAAGTGTGTTTACATATATATGCCCTTAGAACTTCGACTCTCATGTGAATTCACTAATGCAAACTAGCAAAAATAAATCAACTAATAAAATTTTAAAATACTGTAAGTAAAACTTAAAAGTAAGTAAAATTATAATTTAGCTTGGTTCAGAGGGCCAAGCAAAAAGCTGTGGAAAATTCTTCCCAGGCCTAACGGTTTAATCAAGAAATGCCTGCGTCTACCCTACTGAATCCTTATGGACCAATGACTCCTGTGTTCCTTCCATGCCCCGCTTCTTGAAAAGCAGTGTCTACCAGTTATCCTCCACCTGTTCCAGCAGGGTCTGTAGGGAGTAGGGCGTACTTAGAGAGCTAGACTCAGGAAATCTCACCTGAGGAACATAAATCCACACCTGGACCTGCTTTTAGATGACAAGATTCTGAATTTTAGGCTGATGGGCTAAAGGAATGTGCTAACAGGCTGATGTGCTAACTCTGGAGGACCTGAGACAGGTTAAGTATGTTCTGCAAATGGGAGGACACGATTCATTAGGTGACACAGGGTGGAAGCCAGCTTCCAACATCAACTCCTGTGCATTCAGGCTCTTGCAGGGTCTTCTCCCCATGGGACAGGGTTGACCTTAATAACCAAAAAGATGATGCAAAATGATGGTATGTGGCTTCCAAAGCTAGGTCATAAGAGACACTAACTTCTGCCTTGCTCCTTCCTGGGTCACTCATCCTTCCTGTTCTGAGGACATGGAAAAAGATACATTGCTGAAGGTGATACTGATGGGGTTGATCTTCACACAGAGCATTCCGATACCGTATGAGGAGTTTTAAAACTATATTCTTCAACATGGTTAGTGACATAAATACATTTATTCGTATATTTACTTTGGTCACCTGATGTGAAGAGACAACTCATTGGAAAAGACCCTGATGCTGGGAAAGATTGAAGGCAGGAGGAGAAGGGGATGACAGAGGATGAGATGGTTGGATGGCATCACCGACTCAATGGACCTGAGTTTGAGCAAGCTCCAGGAGATGCTCAAACATCTGGTGTGCTGCAGTCCATGGGGTCACAAGGTGTCGGACAAAACTGAGTGGCTGAACGACAAAAATTTATAGGAAAACATTTAAATGTTCAAAATTCATATCTATAACTGAAAAAATGTTGACACTCTAAATCCCCATATGGGAAAATGACTAAACAAACAGTGGTTTATTGACCCGAGAGGGCCCAGAGTCCCACGTCATAAGCTACCCTGAGGTACACTGTGTTCCTTGGTAACAGGTATTGCCAGAAAAACAGGTCCTGTGGCCAAAAAGTTTCCGAAGCATTACTTCAGATGTGAACTTTCTACTTATCTCCAACCCTCAGGCACTATGATCTAAAATCCATAAGGTATTACAAGTAAACGTAGAGGAAATCCACTCTCATAGTACTGAAACCTAACTGATTGTAATCTGTGGTAAAATACACGCTTCCAAAATTGTACACAGTAGTGACTTCTAGTTAAATGTGACAATCTGAACATACCAGTTTACTCCTCAAATCTCACTAATGACAGAGGAATTTTTTTAAAAGACACGAAAAAAAATGGAAAGAAGATAGTGGTGACAGAATTTTCGAAGCTGGAAAGCAAAGGAACCAGTGGTTTCTGACGTAGCAAACACTGAGACTTCTGCCCACAGTGAAGGTTCTAGAAGCTGACCAAGCGCTTGTAGAAGAGGAAGAGGTGGGAGGATTAGTTAAAAACCTGTATGAGAAGCAGTGAGGGCTCCAGACCCTTCCCCAGCCCCTGCCGTAGGCGGGCTGCCCCCCTCCATCTTGGAAGGGGGTTTCTACTCAGTAAAGGCTAAACCTCTGAAAAGACAGCAATAAACACCCCAGATAAAGATCTCTGCAGTCATAAAGTTTACAGTGTCATGAGATAAAAGATCCACACTAAGGAATTCCAGAATGTTAGAAACAAAGAGAAAATCCTAAAAGATACAAGAGAGAATGAAACAGGATTGGAAATCAGACTGAAGTGGGACTGCTCAGCTGCAACACTGGAAGCTGGAAGATTACAGAGCAACGCTTTCAAGACACTGAGTAAAAATGATTTCCAGCCTCAAATCCTGTACCTGGCCGAATGATCAATCAAATAGAAAAGCAGGATAATGACATCTGCAGCCTTAAAATGCTTACCTTCCCTGTACTCTTTCTTACAAAGCTCATGGAGGGCACTGTCCACATGAGGGAATGAGCCCAGAAAGAGGAAGATTTGGAATCTAGGAACCGGGCTAGAATATAGGAGGCAGAGAGGCCACTGCTGGCTGCTTCCCAAGCCTGCAGAGTAACCAGTGCAGACTGAAGGCAGACGGGCTCTGGAGGGGACATTGCTAAGAAGAGAATCGAAGTAATAACATTGCCTGATGGGTTGGCTGAGAAGGGTTTCATTTTTATGGAAAAGTTTAGGGGTAGATTCGTAATAGGTACAAAGAGTTATCAACCAAATAATTATTAACTCTAGGAGGAAAAAATAAACGGTACATGAAATAAAATGTAATCTGTGTATGTAGTACATGGCTCAACTGTGAATATAATATACATAGCAAAAATAATACAAACACTGAGAACTTATTTTAACTAGACTGGGAGACGAGAGGGAAGGTGTGTGTAGAGGGTATAAGAAGATTTAATTCTCAGTTTTATGCTAGGAAGGCAGAGGCTATCTAAGCCTGGAAAATAAAACAAATAACAGAATAAGGAAGATGTTTAGAAATGGAGGCCAATTCCAGAAAGAACATCTCAGATCACTGACAGCAGTGCCCGCTGGGCTGTGGGCAAGTGGAGAATAGGCTGTCCTCTTCCCCGTTATAAATTCATACTGGGCAATGACTTGACTTTTTAAAAAATTTAAGATATACTTTACATACAATGTGACATACAGATTCAAATATACACTTAAATGAGTTCTGACAACTTGATTTTTTTTTTAAAAAACTACATTCATATATTACTTTGATAAAAATAAAATAAAAATAATTGTCACACTCATCTGAATTTTTTTTTTTTTTTTTTTGAGAAATGAAACTGTGAAGTGATTAAGAAATCTTCCCAGGATATTCTGGTGAGTTTTTGTAGGAGCTTCCCAGATCAGAAGAAGGCACTATTATTTCAACCTGCCCATGCCAGTTTATATTGGGAACTTCAGTACAGGCATTTTTCCCAGTTTGTGGGTGCATATTTTTAAAATACCCTTTACCTTCTTCCATTTTCGCATTAGAAACGAGCATCTGTCTCAAATGCTTGAGGAGGCCAGCCCAAGTAAACGTGCTGTATGCCAGTGAATTCTCAGACATTTGAGGAATGTTACGAACACCCAGCATCTTGAATTCTGGATGGGGAACTAAATTCTCCATTAAGTCTCCTGCAAAGAAAAAAAATCTGAATTCAATTCTTAAATTCCATGTTATTTCCGCTGGCTCATATACAACATGATTGGATGGCTCGGGGGGACCAAATGTGTTTTCTGCTCCAAGGCTAAAACTGCTTAAATTTCAAAATATAAATTCAATTTCAGAGACAATATGTATGAATGCTTGATTAATGCTAATGCTTAATCAACTAATGCTTGGTTTTGGCACCTATTTTAGCATGAATGAAAAAAAACACACTTTGCCAAAAGGAAACAATAATTTTTTTTAGTTAAGAACTGGGAAATGTGAATGAAATATTTAGCTAAACTTCAGGAAAACAAAGTAAGCATTAGAGGTAGTATAATTTTATTGTCATTCTGTGTTCACTAAGTGCCCCCTTAGAAATTTTCTTAGATCTCTTATTTATTTGGTTAAATGATAATCAGAACCTCTTAACATTAAACTCTACTTGGAAAGAAGACAGGATTAGTAATTCTTGAACACAGGAATATGTCTATCTTTAGAACCTAATATTTGTAATGAAAGAGAATGAAGGAGAAAGGTTACTTTGTTTTTCACTCAGAGCTTACTTATTTTAAAAATGTTTTTATCTTTTTGATATAACGTATATATATTTTATATATTTATAGAAAATACTTTTTTCTAAAGGAGAAAGAAAAATCTTTTACCATAACATGAAATTTAAATCTTATGGGGACTTCCCTGGTAGTCCAGTGGCTAAGACTCCATGCTCCCAGTGTGGGGGGACTGGGTTTAACCCCTGGTCAGCAAACTTGATCCCACATGCGGCAACTAAAGATCCCACATGCCACAATGAAGATCGAAGATTCTGCGTGCCACAACTAAGAGTCTGCACAGCCACATAAAGAAATAATACTAAAGAATACATTTTATGATAACGTGGAATACAAACTCATAGCCTATGTCCTAATGTTAAGAACAAATTCCGACACAAACATCTATAAAATGTTGCACAAATTGATCTTATGGCTAGTGGCATTTCCTCTAAATACAAGAAGACTTTTCTGTAAAGTAGCTAGAGCTGAATTCTATCACATAGCACGTACAACAAAAAACAATCAGCAAACAATTCCTGAACTCTAACGCACAGATTATTAAAAATCTGCGTTTCCCTCCAGCTTTCTTGCTCACCTCGTCTCGTCTTAACCATTCTTGGCCTTGTCAAACTCTTGAGTTTGTGTCCCCACAAACTCCCAAACTGAAATCCTTTCCTCCAAGGTGATGGCTTTAAGGAGGCGATGGGGCCTTTGGGAGGTGAAGTCTCTTTATCAAAGAGACCCCAGAGAGGTCTCTTGTCCCTTGTGCCATGTGAGGACACAGTGAGCAGATGGCCACCTGTGAAGATGGCTTCCAATCAGCTCTCCATAGGCAGTCCAGCGGATTTTTCACAAGGTCCTTTTGCTCGATGTTTCCTCTTTAAAAATCACTTCCTGCTTCCCTCCTTCACCTCTACTGAAACCTTACTCATCCTTTAGGATCCAATTCAAGTGATAATTTTTTTTTTCATGCCAACAACCTCCTTAAAATCCCCTGCTCTTAGAATAATGAGGCGGCCTTTACACGCTTACAGGGACCTCCTAGGTCGGCCCCTGCTCGCTGCCCGAGCCTCAGGTGTCAGTCATCCCCTGCCCCACTCTCTGCGCTCCAGTGACGCTGGAGTTCTCTCTGTTCTTAAAGGGCCATGCTTCCTTCTGCCACAGGGCCTTTGCATGAGCTATTCCTGTCTCCCTCCCTTGGCTTAGTTAACTCCAAGTCTTCATTCAGCTTTGTGCTCACGTGTTAACTTCCTCAAGGGCTGACTTCTTTGCCTCATCAGCCTGAGTCTGGTTCCTTCGTGACACATTCTCTTGGGTCTGTACTCCTTTCCTTCAGAGCACTTAACTCAGTTTTTAATTACACCTTCTTGGCATAATTGTTTAGTGTGAACACAACGTCTATATTGGTTCCTCACTGGATCCCCAACATTTAGCATAGTGTCTGGCACATAGCAGGAAGTCAGTAAATACTGGTTGAATGAACAGATGTGCCATATGGTAAGTACTGTGGAATGCACAGAAATTAACAAGACACATGTCGCCAAGGAAGTTGCAAATTAGTGGGGACTACAAGACATGCACATGATGGACTCCTCCATGGAAACACATGACACTAATTACAGTGGCGGCATCTGGGAGGGGTCAGCAGGTGACTTACTTTTGATTGCATATTCTTTTGTACTCCTTGAATAAATATGCGTGTTTGTGTCTGTAACTCTTAAAGATAAGCAAACACACTTAAAGAAATAATAAAGGCGAAAAACATTAAGTAACATAAAAGAGATACAGAATACAGTACAGGGGTAAAGAACTCGCCTGCCAATGCAGGAGATCTAAGAGCTGTGGGTTCGATCCCTGGGTCGGGAAGATCTCCTAGAGGAGGGCTTGGCAACCCACTCCAGTATTCGTGCCTGGAGAATCCCATGGACAGAGGAGCCTAGCAGGCTACAGTCCATAGGGTTGCAAAGAGTTGGATATGACTGAAGTGAGCATGCACACACAGGAGTTCAGAGGTGGAGGGTTACTTTAGGTAAAGGTCTCAGTAGAAAAGCTTTATGAAAAATTATCACTTGGGACTTCCCTGGTGGTCTAGTGGCTAAGACTCCACACTTCCAATGCAGGGAGTCGGGGTTCAGTTCCCGGCCAGGGAACTGCACTAAAGATCCTGCATGCCTCAACTAAGACCCGGGGCAGCCAAATAAACAGTAGAGAAGAAAAAAAAAATTATCACTTGAATTGGATCCTAAAGGATGAGTAAGGTTTCAGTAGAGGTGAAGGAGGGAAGCAGGAAGTGATTTTTAAAGAGGAAACATCGAGCAAAAGGACCAAAGCAGGAAAGTTCCAGACTGAAGACAGAAGTGGAGACAGGATGAAAAGCAAGTGCAGAATCTATGCAGAGGAGGCAGAAGGTGACGAAAATGGAAAGTTAAGACTCAGGGCAGAATGTGGAGGCCAGGCTAAGGAATTATGGCAAATCCGGCAGGTAATGCGTGAGCCACAGAATGAGGGTTGAGTAGAATACAAGGATGAGATCCGTGCCTCGGGGAGCCTCACTGGGGTCAGTGTGTGAGGTGGACTGATGCCGGGGCGGGGGGTGGGGGGGAGGCAGGCAACAGGAAGGGAAGCAGGGTTAGGACCACCTTAAGCCAGGGATGTCCATGTAGCTGCGAGCTTCTGTTTTTATGAAACAGAGACAGAGAGAAAGAGAGAGAGGCAGAGATTGAGAAGAAAAAGAACTTTGTATTCAGGGGGAGCATGCAGTATCAGTTAAGAGATGCTGACCAAGTGATCCAATGTCAGAGAGACAGGGAAGTGGGAAAGAATGCAGACAGCTGGGAGAGATGGCACCAACAGGTCTGAGCATATGATGAGATAAGAGGACAGGGGGAGAAATTCAGGCGACAGGAATGGGGGAAGTGCGGGAGGGAAGGCAAGCCGGGGGAAAATGATGAGTCCGTTCAGAGCATGCTAAATTTGAAGAAGCAGATGCAACTAAGAAAATTGGGATAGGCAACTATTTGGGAAAGAGGGTAGGACTGAGAGGTATAGATTCCCAGGTCCTTTGCATCTGGAGGGTTTGAATGGATAACGCACCACTTGACAAATAAGCTGAAAAAAGAGTGGTGGGTTTTATTACAGAGTGGTGAAAATGATGGTTGTGCCACTCTGTGAATATGGGTGAGTTGTATGGTATGTGAATTATATCTCAAAGTTATTTTTTAAAATAGGGAAGAAAAAAAAAGAAAAAGAAGAGAAAGGGTCCTGAAGAATGGAATCAGTGGAAGGTTCTGAAATGAGGGAGATGTGAGTATATCTTTAGATAGAGGGGAGAGCCAGAGAAGAACAGCTTTGAGGCTTTCACAACATCAGACTTCTCTACAAATAACCCACAGGGGCACAAATACCTAGTGGATTTCTCCTGTAGTGAAATGAGCCTTCCCTGGAGTAAGTAGGCTGGAACACACTTCCCAGCTGATGTGCGAGGACTTGATTTATATCACAGAAGGAGATCTGCTTGATATTCATCAGCTTCGCACAGATCTTATGAACAGCATCATTCTCATGAACAAGGAGGGCGTCTGAAGATCGGTACAAGTGAGAAAGTGTCAAAATGGAGTTGTAGTTCTGAACAATAACCTGGAGAGGAAAAGTCCACAAATAAGAAAGGTAGGAGAAGGACTTCCCTGGTAGTCCACTGGCTAAGACTCCACGTTCTCAATGCGGGGGGCCAGGGTTCAAGCCCTGGTCAGGGAACTAGATCCCACATGCTTAGCCACAGCTAAGATCTGGAGCAGCCAAATAAATAAATACTGAAGAAAAAAAAAAAAACTGTAGGAGAGAATAGCGATTAAGAGGGCATTCTGCTGCTAAGTCACTTTAGTCGTGTCTGATTCTGTGTGACCCCATAGACGGCAGCCCACCAGGCTCCGCCATCCCTGGGATTCTCCAGGCAAGAACACTGCAGTGGGTTGCCATTTCCTTCTCCAATGCGTGAAAGTGAAGTCGCTCAGTCGTGCCCGACTCTTGGCGACCCCATGGACTGCAACCTACCAGGCTCCTCTATCCATGGGATTTTCCAGGCAAGAATACCGGAGTGGGGTGCCATTGCCTTCTCCGAAGAGGACATCCTACCTAGGTTCAAATCCTGGCTCTTCCACTTTCTAGCTATATGATCTTAGATAAGTTACATAATCTCTCTATGTCTCAGTTTCCTCATTTGTAAAACGGGGATAATAATTATACCAGCCTCTTAAGAGTTATAAGAATTAATGACAGAATACCAGTAAAGCACTTGGAATAGTGCCCTGTGTATAGTAAGGCTTCAGTAAATGATGACTATACTATTACTATCAATATTACTATCATACTTTCTACACCATTTCCTCCTGTGACTTATTTCATCTCCATTTTATTATTTCTCCTACTAGGCTGATCTACGGCAAATTGGCCTACATAGAAATGTCCTTTCGATGGAAAGAAATGAAAATTCTTTGAAGGTTGGCAATGGCAGGATGAGGTCAAGGTCCCTGCTTTACAGGCAGTAGCCAGAAGGACTGACCCAGGAATGGGTTTCTGAGAGAAGATGCACAGTTTTCTTCTTTGGAATATTTATAAATAAGGACACCTCATTTGCTTGGGAAAGTTTAAACAAAGTTACATGAATTGTTTATGAAAGTACCATACTGTATACTCACTCCTGACACAGTAACTTAACATTTCCAAAGAAAGGATGAGAGAGATCTTTTACGTACATTTGTTTTGACTGCAAAGAATACAAAACAGAAATTTTTTAATTGATACCTTTTTAAATTGATGAATAGGACTGTTCATACCTCACCAGTTCCATAAGGCCATATAATCTGATTCATTTTCAAAGCACTTGAGTACTGATCTTGTAAGTTCTGAGTAACGAAGGTTCCTAGCCCGGATCCGGTGCCTCCAGCCATACTCATTATGATGAAAAAGCCACTCAAAGAATCGCATTTCTCCACTTCCTTCTGGATTAGGTTCATTATAGATTCTTTATGCCTGGGTCCATGAACAGAGTATCTATGCAGTGCAAAACAAACATCTTTCAATTTAACCAGAGAGATGGATTGCAGAGGAAGGTACAGGAGAGAAAAGGCTTTCTAAACCTATGGAAGTGAACTACCTCTCATGAGACATACAGGTACCCTGAGTGACCAAATTTTATATACACAAGTTAAGGGGACTTCCTTGGTAGTCCAGTGGTTAAGATTCTGTGCTCCCAAAGTAGGGGGCACAGGTTGGATCCCTGGTTGGAGAACTAAGATCTTGTATGCAAAGCAGAATGGCCTAAAGATAACAACAATAATAAGATGCACACACACAAAAAATGAAAAAATAGAAGAAAAAAATAATAAGATATGCAAGTCACACATTTTTAAAAGTGAATAGGACTGTTAGGAGAGTAAATTTACTGGGCATAGATAATTCTCTTTAATAGGCTATTCCTTTGGCTAGAATTACCAGGTGGTTCTAAAGACTCAGTTCCATTCAGTTCAGTCACTCAGTCGTGTCTGACTCTTTGCAACCCCATGGATTGCCGCATGCCAGGCTTCCTTGTCCATCACCAACTACCGGATTTCCTCAAACTCATGTCCATCAAGTCAGTGATGCCATCCAACCATCTCATCCTCTGTCATCCCCTTCTCCTCCCACCTTCAATCTTTCCGAGCATCAGGGTCTTTTCCAACGAGTCAGTTCTTTGCATCAGGTGGCCAAAGTATTGGAGTTTCAGCTTCAACATCAGTCCTTCCAATGAATATTCAGGACTGATTTCCTTTAGGATGGACTAGTTGGATCTCCTTGGAGCCCAAGGGACTCTCAAGAGTCTTCTCCAACACAATTCAAAAGCATCAATTCTTCGGTGCTTAGCTTTCTTTATAGTCCAACTTTAACATCCATACATGACTACTGGAAAAACCATAGCTTTGACTAGACAGACCTTTGTTGGTAAAGTAATGTGTCGGCTTTTTAATATGCTGTCTAGCTTGGTCATAACTTTTCTTCCAAGGAGCAGGCGTCTTTTAATTTCATGGCTGCAGTCACCATCTGCAGTGATTTTGGAGCCCAAGAAAATAAAGTCAACCACTGTTTCCACTATTTCCCCATCTATTTGCCATTAAGTGATGGGACCAGATGCCATGATCTTAGTTTTCTGAATGTTGAGTTTTAAGCCAACTTTTTCACTGTCCTCTTTCACTTTCATCAAGAGGCTCTTTAGTTCTTTGCTTTCTGCCAAACGGGTGGTGTCATCTGCATATCTGAGGTTATTGATATTTCTCCCAGCAATCTTGATTCCAGCTTGTGCTTCATCCAGCCTGAAATTTCACATGATGTACTCTGCATATAAATAAGCAGAGTGACAACATATAGCCTTGACAAACTCTTTTGTCGATTTGGAACCAGTCTGTTATTCCAACCCACTCCAGTATTTTTGCCTGGGAAATCCCATAGACAGAGGAACCTGGTGGGCTACCACCCATGGGGTTGCAAAAGAGTCAGACACAATTAAGTGGCTAAAGAACAACGTTTAGTATATCAACTGTGCAGTTATAACTACACTATTAATCAACTGTGCAGCTGTATCTAAACTGAAAAGCTTGAGGAATTATTCTTACCCATAGGCCCAGTTGTTTCCGGAACCTTGTTTTTGACAGAAGCATGAATGCTGGCCATATTTCCACCAGCCAGAACGGGCAGCCTTTGACAGTGTTTGATTGATAACCTTAGGTTCCATGTCAACAAGGACAGCACGAGCAACTGGAACTAGAGAGGGAAAGAAAGATCAAAAGAAAAATAATGCATATAATCTTATTTGGGGTAACTCAGAGCATAAACTTCTCTAAATTAAAAAAATAAAAAAATGCAAAGACTGAGAATAGATAGATCTGCCAATTCTGCTTAGAAACTGAGGTGGGCAGCAGCAGGTATATGCAGATGGTTCACAATGCCCAGCATTCTGCTAGGCAGGGTGAATAAATATGGGCTAAAATGATGACTGGCTCAAGTTGACAAACATCTGTTGAGTGCTTATAATGTGCTATGTACTGTGCTAAAAACACAGAGATGACAACAGTATCAATCCAGCCCAAGGAGAAGCAGGGAGGAAGTAAAACACATCAACATTTAATCATGAAGTGATGTGACAGGACCCAGAACAAATCCACACTAGCAGAGGAGCATATTCAGAAGTACAAAATACCAAGGGCACAAAAAGCATCTCAGGATTATTGAAGCACAAGATGGAGAAAGGGGGTGTAGGAAATGATGATGAAAAGCAGGCAGGGCTCAGATATTAGAAGTCCTAATATACAATGCTAAAAACCTTGAAACTTGTTTTTCAGGCAATGAGGAACTACTGAAAACGTTCAAGTACGAAAGGAATAGTCATATGTCTTTTTTTTAAATGTCAGATGTCTTTATTATTTTTTAAACAGCTTTTTACTACATTTATTTCTTTACTTATTGTTAAGTAAGTTTAAGTTAAGTACTTCTTATTAAGTAAGTAGGCAAGGCATGTGGGATTGTAGTTTCCCAACCAAGGATAGAACTAGCACTCCCTGCAGTAGAAGTGTAAAGTTTTAACCACTGGACCACCAGGGAAGCCCCTCAGATGTCTTTTTGAATACAGCAGTGTGGAGGACAGATGCAATAGACACAAGAGACCAGGCAGGGAAACTCAGAAGGAGTGTCTTGAAATAATCCAGATGAGGAAGGACAAGAGCCAGAACTAAGGCAATCATAGCGAAGATGGAAAGGGGAGAGGAGTTTCAAGGGACATGTAGGAGATAAACTAAGCAGATCTGAACGTGGGCAGGAAGAACAAAGTTTTAAGGGAAAAACAATGCATGCCCTTGGGAATGGAGATGTGGAGTTTGAGGTACACACGAGAGACACAGGTGATGTTCACTCATCAGTCTGTAGCTTGGAAGAGATGCTAGGCTACAGATTTGAGAGTAACCAGTGTAAAAGATGGAGCAACATTTGAGAGTCACTGAACTTGCCCAGAGAGAACTATACAAGTGAGGAAGACGCTGAGCTGCAACCACTAGAAAAGAAAAGTTCAGTGACTGAGAAAAATTAGTCTCAAGGAGGGAGTTTTATAGCTAATGTTATCAAATCTGGTAGAGAAGTTAAGTGAATTAACAAAAAGAAAAACAGTTACTGGCTCTAGTAATTAGGAGATCACTGGGAATTTTTCATGGGACAGCTTCAGTGGTATTGTAAAGCAGAAGTAGGATTATAATTGGTAAAGAGGGTTCTCCTTTGAGAATCTTAGATGAGAAGGAAGGAAAAGAGCTACAGTCAAGAGTTAAGTTTTATTTGGTCGGTTGGGTTTAGATTGGCAAGATCTGAGCAAGCTCATGGCCTGAGGACAAGATGTCACTGGAGAGGGAAAGCGTAACACAAAAACAAAGGGCTGAGAACAAAATCATTCTGCTGCAAGAAGGAGGGGATTCAGACACCATGTGCAGGGCCTGGCCTTAAAGAGATTGGTTATGTGGACCACACATACCTCCATTTTCCTCCTCACTGAAGAACCTTTCTTTGCAAGATGCTTGATATGCCTCATTCTCCCTTTTAGAGCAGAGTCCTCCAGGACAGTGTGAGTCATTAAATAAAACATCAAACACTTCAAAACCAATCTGATTGCCACACTGACCAAGCTGCACTGTTACTATTGACATGCTGAGAAACAAAACAAAACAAACCCCTTTGAAAAAGCGAGCAACCTGTAATAGAAAAAATATGGTCTTAGAGAACCAGCACATTACTAACAAAGAACAAAATATGTTAACACACATCAATAAAAATATATAATTTGCAAATACTATATATAGACAAAATAGCTACGTTGTTTAAGGAGCCAATCATTCAAGGAAATTGTTCTTTTTCTCTATATGGTTTTGGGATTTGGGACTGCTGTACCCAAATCCATTCATACACAGCTCAATAGTTTCCAAAATCTCACGTGTAACCGCAATTTTCTAAGCATGCGTTTAAAACAAACAAAACAAAGTGAATTCTGATTGAAGTAATTCATAGTATCCACTTCACACCAAAGGGACATAGAAAATGCAGAGGTGAGCTCAACGGCAGCACATTTAATTAACATTAATTTTCTCGCTTCTAAATAATTACTTTCTCTCTCCACCAATCAACTTTCTGTACTGGTAAATACATAACACTTACAAGAAAGTCTTTGTATTTAGCTCAGATAAGACAGCAAGGAAGACGAGGCTTGGAGGGAAAAAAAGGAGAAATAGTAGAGCAAGTAACCACTATTTTTAACAATGAAAAGAGACAGTTTTTGGTAAACACCTTACCACGGGGTCTGTGCAGCATTGGAAGGAGCCGTGGCTTGTAAGCCAGACTCTATACTTACAATCATCAAACAACTCTGCAAAATTGGTATCATTATTTTTCTTTTATAGATAAGGAAACCGAGGCTGTGAAAGGTCAGTGACTTTCGCAAGGCCACTGAGCTGATAAAGAGCAAAGCCAAGTTCTGCCTTTCTACACCTCCCCAGGAGCTCCCCATTAACCCCACTCACTGGTAACCCCAGGACCAGCCGTTTCTGCCCGGTTCAAGCTTCACGGGGGCAACATTTTCCTAATGCGCAGGCTCACTTTCGATACCGAAAAAACTACAGAGAACGAATGCGCATGTTCCACATACGAGCAGATTTGCTGTGGTTTTCTGCCCCCTCCCCACCCCCCATTCAGAAAGGTTAATTACGCATGTTCAATTTATCAACTTCAGACACGGCACGCATGCTCACTGTTCCTCGGGCTTTCGCTGACTCTGCGCATGATCTAGCTTCCAAGCGAGGCTTCGGAAGCGCTTCTGCGCATGCTTCCGCCAGTACCTGGCCCAGGCGGCGGCACTGCGCATGTCCGTTGCCCAAGCTCGGCTTCACGGAGTCCTGTGCGCATGCCTCGGTGCCGAACTTGAGGAGCCAGTCTGGGGCCTAGGCGCAGACGCACTGAGCCCCAGCGGCCGGTGATGGCGGCAGCGGCGGCAGTGGCTGCGGCGGGTCCGGGCCCATGAGGCGACGACGGAGGCGGGACGGTTTCTACCCAGCGCCGGACTTCCGAGACAGGGAAGCTGAGGACATGGCAGGGGTGTTTGACATAGACCTGGACCAGCCGGAGGACGCGGGCTCTGAGGATGAGCTGGAGGAGGGGGTGAGGCCCGGGGTCCCCGGGGGTGGGGGGGGGGGCGCCCGAGGTGACAGGGCTGGGGCGGCGGCGCGGGCCCGGGAAAGCCCGGCGCGTCCGAGGGCGCGGAGACCCGGGGGGCGGGGGGCGCGAGTCGTTCCCGGAGATCCAGGAGGAAACGAGGCGCCGCGCGGCCCGGAGCGGGGCACCGGGCGGGGAGGACCTGGCCCTCAGGTGTGAGGCCGCTGCTGGCCTTGCAGGTGCCGATCACGCCCCTCGCCCCGGATGAGCGCAGCCGGGAGCAGCCCTTGGAGGGGACGGGGAAGGGCGCGCGCGGCGGACTTGCCCGGAGCCCCGGGACCTGAGTGTGCGGGGCGCGCGTGCTGCAAGCGTGTGCGTGTGCGGGGGGGGAGGGGGACTGCGTTTGCTGGGTGTCCCATAAGTGCAGGTGAAGCGCGGAAGGGTGTCCCTTCGACTGTAAGATCTCAAGTGTTGCGTCTTCAGACGTCCCACAACCACCTCTCTTCTCGGCCTGTCGCTTCTCTCCTAGGAAGCGCTCAGCTGTTAGAAGTGACAGCTGAAAACTTCTGTCGGGAGTAGCGCTGCCGCTGCAGTTACAGCCACCAGGAGTTTTATTTCGGGAGCAAGGGGGCTCTGCTGCATCTTCCAGGGTTTGTTTGTTTGCTTTTTTTTTTTTTAATTTTGAAAACCCCTTCCGTGTGACTAAAAAATAATTTATAACGACACACGGCATTTGTAACTTACTTTTCCCTTAGTTGCAGATGTCTCTATTTTTTTCGAAATACTTGATGTAATTTCGGGGTGGAAAAAAACCAACCTTGACAGCTGTGATTTGGCTTGCCAAAAATAAATTGCTTGAACTGAGACTTGTGAATGGTGGTGTGAGGGCTTTCCTTGCTGTAATTTAGGGTGCTAAATTTAGAATTGTTTTTCCTAAATGCAAAGCTCGGTTTTACTTTTGCCGTCTTAGTTATTCTTTATCCCAGATAAATTTATTGCAAAATCACAAGTTGTACCTGACGTTCACAAATAGTGTTGTCATGCTAAATCACTGATTCTGGGGCAAGTGACCATCAGTGATAACCTCATGGTAATTTAGATTGTAAATTCTATTGTCTAGATGAGTACATGGGTTTATGACTTAAGTCAGATGTTTGCTCTAACTACTAAAGGGGCCTCCCTTCCCCCCGCCCCCCCATCTCCTCCCTCTGGCAAGTAAGCTGTTTCCTGCTTGTTGACAGAAGATGCTATATACCTTAAATACTTTAGGAAAATAGGTTTTATAGAACAGAAATGCTCTGCTCATCAGTTGAGTCTAAATCAAAATCAGGCGGTGTGGGCAGTGTGGAAGGTGGGTGTTGAGATACATACTTTTTTTTTTTTTTTTGGTGGCTGCACAGCATAGCTAGTGGAATCTTAGTTCCCCAACCAGGGATTGAACCCAAGCCCTGGCAGTGAAAGTGCCAAATCCTAACCACTGGACCGCTAGGGAATTCCCCGATGTATATTTTTCAGTATGCTTGCATATGGAATTTCAGTTAGCCTCTTAATGGAACAAATATGGGATTACTTTCATTACATGTAACATACTCTCATCAGTTATATTGGCTCCATATGGCAGTGGTTTGGGAGCGAAGCAGGGGAGGAAATGATAAGAAGGGTGCTTTATATCAGTAAAGTCTTCACCAGTTGAACTGATAGAATTTCCAGACCTTGGGTTTATTATGAGCTGAAAGTAAAATACTGTATTAAGATTCTTGCTATGAACTAGGACCCCTCTTGGATGTTTGTTCTGCTGGGTACAGGCAAATAGGATTTTGAGCAGGTGTGGAAGAAGAGGTCAGAGAAATTGGTGGAAATAGGAAAGAGGAGGAAATATGACTACTACCCTAGGGAGAGGAGCTTTAATTACAAAGGTAATTAAAGAGGATTTTGAGGAAGAGGCTTTAGCAAAATATATCTAACTTAGCAATGCTTTTGGAGTTGAAAATGCTTCTTTTGAGTGTGTTGTTCAAAGAGATGCAAGATGAACAAGCAAAGAGTTGGAGTGGAATTGGGTTGACCACCCAAGGAGATTCAGTGACATCTATAGGTTTCTCTATAGGTTTTAAAATTCTGAAAAATGAGAGAAATTTAGATTCTTAGAAAATCTGACTACTGTGAATTTCCAATAATAGAATCCTGTCTATTTGTGAATTTATATCCTTTAGAGTGTCCATCCATCAGGTGCTCAGTCGTGTCCAACTCTTGGTGACACTGTGGACTGTAGCCCACCAGGCTTCTCTGTCCACAGGATTCCCAGGCAAGAAATCCTGCCAATTTCCTCCTTCAGGGGATCTTCTCAACCCAGGGATCTAACCGGAGTCTTCTGCATCTCCTGTATTGCAGGCGGATTCTTTACCCCTGAGCCACTGGGGAAGCACCCATCCTTTAGTACACAGGCTTTTAAAACATTGGTGCATATCAGAGTAGCCTCACATCCTCATTTTATAGAAAAGAAACTGAGGCATCAACCAGGGATATGATTGCCCAAGACCACAGAGATAACTAGTGGTAGTATCTTCTGATGCAGTTCAGTAAGCTTCATTGCACAGCTTCTCCACTGCATGTACTAGTCTTGTTTGTGATGTACCTGTTTGTGGTGTGTCAGAGTGAATTCAGATCCTTCCAGCCACGCTCACTGGTTGCAGGATCTCAAGTAAATTGCTTAATCTCTCAGACTAAAGATTCAGAAAAAAGACTTTTTTCTTCTCCATAAACTGAAGATTATATGAGATAGAGTGTATCAAGTACTCTCAAAATATCCTGGCACATTATGTAGTTAGCTGGTTTATGGAAATAGAGCTTGTCAGTGTTAACTGATTGCCAAGAAACCAATCATTCAAGTTTACCCTCATCTACCCATAAAGACAATAATAAATGCAGTTATACTAGAGGTACTGCATTTTTAGAACAGGCGTCTATTTCTTTCCTTCCTTGCTTTCTTTCTCTTTGTCAGTGGTCCTATTTAGAAATACATCCCCCCCTTTTTAATTTTTTTGGTTTTGGCCGTGCTGGGTCTTCGCTGCTGCGTGCGGGCTTCTCTAGCTGTGAAAGCAGGGGCTGCTCTCTGGTTGCGGTGCACGGGCCCGAGGCACAGGGCTTCCGTGGTTGTGGCGTGTGGGCATGTGGACTCTTCCCAGACCAGGGATTGAACTTGTGTCCCCTGCATTGGCAGGCAGATTCTTAACCACTGGACCACCAGGGAAGTCCTAGAGATACCTACTTTTTAGGTATGTTACACTGAGTGAATCTGTATTGGTAAATATATGTATTTATAGTAAATAGATGTATTTACATAGCACAGTTAATTTTTCAGTGACTAAAAGATGAGAATTAGTGAGTTTTAAATACTATATTAAAACCAGTGGTTGAAAGGGTTTTTGTTTTTCTGTTTCATTGGTGATAATATAACTTGGGAACAGAGTTGAAACTAAGGGAAAGTTTTCCTTTAGAAATTTTCATTAGATTATGAAAATGTTGGAAACCTCTGCTTTCTGTGAAGACACAGGTTAAAAGAGTAAATGAAAATTGTTAATACAACTTAAAAAAATCATGAATTTTTACTCTGCTGGTTCAAAATTTGAAATAGAGACTTACTGCCGAATTTCAGTTGGGTTAAGTAGATTTTTATTGAGCAAAAAGTTTTTAAAATTTTTAGTGTTTTGAAAAATAGTGCTATATAGATAGTATGTATTCAGATGTTCATGATTATTAATATCTCAATATCTTGCATTTTATTAGATACTTACTATAATGTACTTTTAAATAGCCCAGTATTTGAGGCCAGATTTACTTCTTTCCCCGAGATTACTGAACCTTATTTTGTAAGGAAGTATCTGTGAAAAGCCAGGCAAGTGGATAAATGATTTAATGAATATTTAGATTAAGGATATTTTTCACCCATTCTGTAACAATTTATTTAAAAATTTTTTAACAGTTTATTTAAATTTTTATAAAATTGAGACTTAAGGCATATTAACTTGAATTTATATCTGATTTTAATTTAAAACTTTGCAAATAGTCATTCTGATGGGCTAGTTTGAAACAGTTATCTTGTACAGAACCTTATTGTTTAGTCACTAAGTCCTGCGTCCAGCTCTTTTGTGACCCCATGGACTGCAGCCCACCTGGCTCCTGCGTCCATGGAATTCTCCAGATAAAAATGCTGGAGTGGGTTGCCATTTTCTCCTCAAGGGGGGAGGATTCTTCACCCCTGAGCCACAGTGAGAATTCTACTTTGTCAATTGTAGTGGCACATACACAAAAAAACCTTAGATGGGTCATAAAGCTTAAGGCAGAAAAAAAAAAAATCTGAGTAAAGTTTCCTGTGAAGGATAACCGTCAGTATGTTCTGTAGAATAGCTTGGTGTTTTCTGGTGTTAGACATCTAGATACCATTGAGTAGCAGAAAAAAATTGTGCCTCAAAATGCGTGTGCTCCAGAGTTAACGGTAGGAAGTTCTAAGCCCAGATGCAGGTGGTAAGACAGGCCTGGCTGACTCCGGAAATGAAACATAGCCGCGGGGCATGTGGCTTCTTTCTAGGTGGCTTCAAAGTCATAGTTCAGTGTTAATTACTCTGTAGTCTTTAATTTAGAATTAAGTAAAGTGAATATTAAAGATAAAACAATTATATAATACCAATTTTATTGAAGTTGGCCTTTTGTCTTTAAAGTGAAGTCATCATAGGTGATTGTATGAAGCACCAGAGAACCCCCCCCACCCCCAAAAAAAATCCTTTAAGGATAACCACCCCTGCCTGCCCCTCCCACACAAAAGAAACTGTATCAAGTTGAAACTGCAAGTATTTTTTTCCCCTTGATACCGCACCTCCCCAACCCTCTACCCCATTTGCTTGGATCTAGTCATGAGACATATATCCTTGGTGTTAGACTTCATCCTGAGTTGTTTACACCGAGAGCAAGTTCTGACTAAAACACTTGTTTTGAGAGGGCATTTGACCCCCCCATTGTGTAAGAATACTGTCCGTTTTCTTTGTGTATCATGACTGTGTACTGGTATCTTTGAAGAAAGATGAGTTCACCTAAATATTTATTGAACTATTCCAAAATTCTTAATAAAAACTTTAAAACTTCTAATTTTTTAGTGCCTATGATAGAAATTGAGAGTTCATAATCAGACTGTATTTAAGAATACTCATTTTAAAGCTATATTTTAGAATACTAATAACTGAGTTTCTGCTGCCAGGTTATATTTTATTTTATTTTATTTATTTATTTATTTATTTTTTGCCAGGTTATATTTTAGAGTTCAGTGACTTTTAGTATATTTATAGAGTTATACAGTCATCACCATAATTTAGTTTTAGCACATTTCTGTCGCCTTCAACAGAAATTCTGGACCCATTCACAGTCTCTCCTCACTGCCATCCCCAGCTCTCAGCAGCCACTAGTCTACTTCCCATACCTGTAAATTTGCCTTTTCTGGAGCGTCCATGTAAGTGGACTTATATAATATGTGGCCTTTTGTGTTTGGCTTCTTTCATGTAAGTTAATGATTTGAGGATCATCTTTGTTGTAGTCAGTATTAGTATCGGGCTTTCCTGGTAGCACAGACGGTAAAGCATCTGCCTACAGTGCGGGAGACCCGGGTTCGATCCCTGGATCAGAAAGATCCCCTGGAGAACGAAATGGCAGCCCACTCCAATATTCTTGCCTGGGAAATCCCATGGACAGAGGAGCCTGGTGGGCTGCAGTCCATGGGGTCGCAGAGTCGGACACGACTGAGCGACTTCACATTCACTGTACTTTCACTTTCACTTTGTTGTAGGATATATCAGTGTTTCATTCCTTTTTATAGCCAGATAGTATTCCATTGTTAGGGTCAACAACATTTATCATTTCACTAGTTGATGTTCATTTGAGTCGTTTCCATTTTGGGGCTATTGTAAATAATGCTGCTATGAACATTTATGCCTGAGTCTTTGTGGAACATGTTATTTTCATTTTTCTTGGGTAGATACCAAGGAATAGATTTGCTGGATCATATGGTAAGTCTATGTTTAATATTTGAAGAAACTGCCTAACTTTTCCAAAGTGGTTATACCATTTTACATTGCTGCCAGTAGTGTATGAGGGTTACAGTTTCTCTGCATCCTTGCCAAACTTGGGGTTTTTTTTTGTTTTTTTTTTTTGTCTTTTTAATTGTAGCTATCCTAGTTGATATGAAGTGACATCTCAATATAGTTTTGGCTTGCACTTCCCTAAGGGCTCATGATATTGAACATACTTTCATGTGACTTTTGGCCACTTACCTCCTTTATGGAAATGCCTGTTCAGATCCTAACCTATTTTTTTTGAAGTGTGTTGCTTATTTTTTTATTATTGAGTTGTAGAAGTTCTTTATATGTTCTTATTTTATGGATTGTGAAGATTACTCTCTCCTAGTTCTTCTAGGAATGTTATGATTTATAGTTTTAGTTCTTACATTTAGGTCTGTGACCCATTTTTACGCATGGTGTGAAGGTAAGGATCCAAAGTTAATCTTCGCATGTGGATATGCAATTGTCCCGAACTGTCATTTATTGAAACAAGTCTCTTTCCCATTGAATTTTCTTAGCATCTTTGTCAAAAATCAGTTGACCATAAATGGAAGGGTTTATTCTGGGCTCTCATTTCTATGTCTTTGATTTATATTTCTATCCTTATGCCAGTACCACACTGCATTAATTGCTGTTGCTTCATAGTACATTTTGAAATCAGGACATGTAAGTCCCCCAACTTTGTTCTCCTTTTTCAAGATTGTTTTGCACCCGCTCCCACCTCCTGCCCTTGGTTTTCTCAGTGAATTTTAGGATAACCTTGGCACTTTCTGCAAGGAAGGGCCCAGGCGTTTTTAAAAGATTGAGTTGAATCTGTAAACCAATTTGTTTAGCATCGCCATCTTAACAATATTGTCATCTGATCCATGAACATGGAATGTCTTTTGATTTATTTAGGTCTTTTAAAATTTCTTTTAAGTATTTTATTCTAGTGGTGTCACTGTGAGTGGAGTTATCTTAATTTCATTTTGAATTGTTCATTTTGCTAGTGTATAGAGAGTTAAGTTTTGCACTCATTTATACTATGGTCAGAATGAATGTTTGGCCAGTATGACTCCACACAATTTGAGAGTGTGGTTTAACTGTTTTGCTTTGATCAGCCATATCATTCATGACAATATCTTAGAATGACTGTGGTAACCTTAAGCTTAGTTAGGTTGCAGTTACATAAGGTTTCTAGCGTTATGTTAGTCTTATTGTCAAAAGCATGTCAGAATAACTTTTTATAAGTCATTTGATTAACTCAGAATGCAGTACCTTTAGTTTCATAAAATACAGAATAACATATTTTGAATACATGTAATTTTTGAAGGAGAAATCACCTGGGTTTGTTTGTAGATCATTGATGAGTAGCATCTATAGCTTAGTTGTCACATAAAATTAAAAGTGAAATCCCCTTAATATTGTTTGTGTGCTTTACTTTGTTCATCACCACATATACCTGTTAATAAAGTATTTGAGAATTTGTAAGCTGATTTCTTTCATTCATTCTCCTTCAGTAATGGGGTGAAGCATTAAATTTTTAAATTTCTTGTTTATGGGATTATTTATTTTTAAAACTTTAACATATTTTTCAGGGTCAGTTAAATGAAAGCATGGACCATGGGGGAGTTGGACCATATGAACTGTAAGTATATTTGAAAATGTTTCACTGTGCTGTCTTTTTTTAATTTAGGTTATATCAGCTCCAGTTTACAGGCATCATGTGATTTTAATAACCTGTTCTTAAGTATATAGTCATATACAGAGACTTGGTTTATTGGGCTTGGCACCAATATGAAAACATATCTGGGGTTTTGAGATCATGTATGGATTTTGAGAAGAAGATTATTAAAATTCAGAGTATTCTGAATATGAGTCTTGAGTGTGTAAAAGATTTTTATTAGTTTAATATGGAGAACTACCTTTTCCTACTGAACAATAAAAATTTTAGAAATGCTCTCCAAATCAAACGCTTATTGTTTTGCTTGTAATGTGTCATCTAAACAGAGATTTGTGCATTCTTATGTCATTCTGGGAAAGCTTCATTAGTTGAATAAGGTGTTTAATCTGCTCCGTATCCCACCTTCAAGTAAAAAGCCTTGGATTGTGGGGAAGCTGAGATGATCACTCATAGAAAGCATTTAAATGACAGATAAATTGCCACCCTTTTGGGGACCTTTAAATTAAGCATATATGGAAAGATGCATGCTTATAATTTATTAACAAGAATTTTTAGCTGACAACTTGAATTAATTGGGTACTGTCAGAAAGTGCTCAGATTTTCTGCTGAAGTTGCCAAGTACAGTTGGATAATATCTAACCTCAGACATTTTGAATAAACTAAATGAATAACTAGAAGACTTTTTTCCTTTGTCAGCGTAATAAACTTGTTCTAATTCATCTTAGTTTGGGAGTACTTGATGCTTATGAAAATCAATAATCAGTAGCACATTCTGTAAACAAGCAGATCAGCAGACAGTTCTCAAGCCACCCTAATCTTGACCTACCATGTCTTCGAATCATTAGTTAACTTAGAGCACAGATACTAAATTTGCTATCTTGTACTTTTTTCCTTTTACTTAATTGGAGTATAATTCTCATTCTAACAGTACGCTGAAAGTAATTTAACTTCTCGCAAATTTACTTTTGGTTTTGCTTTTCTCCCCAGTGGCATGGAGCATTGTGAGAAATTTGAAATCTCAGAAACTAGTGTGAACAGAGGGCCAGAAAAAATCAGACCAGAATGTTTTGAGCTACTTCGAGTACTTGGTAAAGGGGGCTATGGAAAGGTAGGAAGTATTTTGAAATGAGAGCTGTTTTTGTCTGTCTTGGGTAGATTAATGTTACCCCCTGTTTCCAGCTGTCTTCTTCAGTCTTTGCAAGCTCTCAGCAAAGGACATGATCATTTAACCTGATATTATTTGAGCAATGTATAGAAGCTCTCCTCCTCTTACCACCATTCACATAAAAGCCTGGCACTTTGTGGGTACTCAGTCAACATTTGTAGAATAAATAAATAGGCAGCTGGGCTAGGCAGTATCTGTTATTAGTGGGTTCATTTCTTCCTTTTGCTAAATGGTACCGACTATAGGTATTCTTTTAAAAAACAAACTACTCCTTACTTTCAAGAGGCATGGCTCATTAGATTGGTATCTGTTACTGAGACCTTAATCTAAATTGATTTTCTTTGACTTGCAGTATTCGGAGCAATAGAGTTAGGGAAGCTGAAGAATTTAAGAGAGGAGAAGAAAAATGAAGAACATCTTTTGGTTTCATAGTTTTGCCAGAAGCTTTCTAATTTAAGACCTCGCCTTTGAGTGTTCTGTTCAAGAAAATTTGGACATTCTCTTTGCCATTCTTTGCCATTCAAAGACAGAGTTTGGGTAACATAGTAGTTAAGATTAAGCTTGAGAACTATTTATGCTATTGTGTAGTGTTCATTTTTGCGAAACATGGCATTTTTAGTTTATTCTTAGGCTTCAGGACACATTTTCATATGTTTTTATCATCGTGAATGTATAACACATGCACTGTGAATCTCATATTTTAGCTGTTGCATGAAAGGATATTATGGCTAATCATTTTAAGGTGTAAGTAATTCCTGTCAAATATTATTAAATAGTTATATGTGAGGCATCTCTGAAAATTTATGAGCTATTTTATAATTTCTGTGTGTCTAGGAAACATAATGATAGTTTTTTCTATGCAAACTTGGATTTTATAAAGTAACATGGAGTGCTTGTTATAAGAGTGCTTATTATTAGATGGTCATTGCCCAACTTTGCCACCAGATGTCAGCAGACTAAATAGGAAGGTTCTGTGTTGTATGACAGTTTTCACTGCTAAGGACTTCCTGGGTAGCTCAGCTGGTTAAGAATCCTCCTGCAATACAGGAGAACCCAGTTCAAATCCTGGGAAGTGAAGATCCCCTAAGGGTCACGCTACCCACTCCAGTTTTCTTGGGCTTCTCTGGTGGCTCAGACAGTATAAGAATTTGCCTGCAATGTGGGAGACCTGGGTTGGGAAGATCCCCTGGAGGAGGGCATGGCAACCCACTCCAGTATTCTTGCCTGGAGAATCCCCAAGAACAGAGAAGCCAGGTGGGTTACAGTCCGTGGGGTCGCAAAGAGTCGGGACACGACTGAGTGACTAAGCACACTGCTAAATCTTGAATGTCGTCTGGCTCTTGTAGCTCATCGTTTATGTACACGGTACTTCACGGTGCTAGTTTCTGTAAGAATATAGACTGCTGTATCATTGCTTCATATTCGTAGGAATTAAGGGACTATGACTTACCGTAGTTTAGCTTTTAATAACACACACTTTTGTTTTTCATCCAGGTTTTTCAAGTACGAAAAGTAACAGGAGCAAATACCGGGAAAATATTTGCCATGAAGGTGCTTAAAAAGGTGATTTCTCTTTTCCCCCTCAACTATATTCTTAATTGCTATAAAATCCATATTTTGGTCTAAACTTCTCAGTTAAAAATTGTATTTCTACCACAATTATAAGTCCTCTTGGAATATGGGGTACATTTTATCATTCTTACTCCTGTTTTATTCTGCTTGGTTACTTGGTGAGGGTGCAGAGGAGATTGTTTCAGTTCTCCTCTGAGGTTAACTCTTTTCTCCCTTTGTTCAGGTCTCTGTATTTCTAAGTAATAAGCATGTTCTGCTGTGACTTAATTCAGTAGTTTTAGAATTACAAACTGACTTCCTATTTTATTCTTTTTTACTTCTTTCTTCCTTTTTCCCATCCTCATCTGGCATCATTTTCTTTCATTCTACTGTTGTCTTCTCAAATCTTCCATCAGCTCTGTAAAACACCTTTCAGGCCAGTGTTCCATGATCACACTTATTAGATAAGTAACTAGTTCCGTTTATTTTCCTAGAGCCATCCCAGAGGAACCTTCTGTCCCCTGTTCTCACCTGTACTGATCTTGTTCTTGGCATAGCTGTCATTACTCGACTTCCCCTTCACTACTACAGTCCTTGAAATCCTCCTAACTCCTTCAGTGTTGGATCCTTTGTTTCTTGGATCCCAGATGTTCTTTTTTCTTAGTTTATGTCCTGTTCCCTTGCTTTGGTGACCATTTACTGGTGGATTTCCTGAGAAACTGAATGAAGGTGAATTTGATATTCCAAATTTTTGCAGTGATGTGTCTTGCTTTGATTCTTATTATTTATTTTTACTGTTTCAGTCTTAAAAGTTTTCAGTCTTCTAGCTCTAGGGAATTTTCTTTTATGATCTTTTTGATAATTTTCCCCTTGTTGTTTTCTTCTCTTAAAATTGCGTTTACTTGGGTGTTGGACCTCCTAGACTGATCATTTATTTTTTTTCCTTTCCACTTGTCCATTTCTTTATCTTTTTGTTTACTTTCTAAGGTTTTCCTAGAAATTTATTTTCTAATCATTTTTAAAATTTAATGTGTTTATTTGGCTTTGCTGTGTGGCTTGTGGGATTTCATTAATAGTTGCCCGACCAGGAATCTAGTCCAGGCCCCTGGCAGTGCAAATGCAGAGTCTTAATCCCTGGACCACCAAGGAATTCCCTTACTGATTTTTTTAAAACTATCATATTTGTAATTCCCCAAAGCTCTTTCTGTTGTTTTTTCTTTGTATACCTATCTATTTTGTGAGTACAGTATCTTCTTTTATTCCTCTGAGACATTTTAATTATAAATTCTTTGAAATATTCTTTTGTTTCATGGATGTGTCTCTTTTCTAAGTGCCTATTTTCTTTGACTTTGATTTAGCGTTTTGTTGCCATGTTAGGGGCCTTCTTTAGATGTCTGGTATCCTTGAAGAGTGGAACTCTGAGAAGCTGATCAGAAACTGTGTATGTGTAGCCTTCATTGTGCAGTCATGAGATTAGCTGGCAATTGACTAAGAACTTCTAAATGTTAGCATCTAAAGGTCTTTTTTCTGGTATGGATCAATCCGTGCTGGGAAAGATCCTCTATTCTTTTGCCTAGAAAAAGCATTCTGGGACTGGATGACAGACAGGAGATGGAGATCTGACCTTTCAACATCAGATTTTTACTAAAATCACGCTTGTTTTGTTTTTAACTTTATTGATGTATTGTTGCTTTACAATGTTGTGTTAATTTCTGCTGCACAGCACAGTGATTCACTTACACACACACGCATGTTCTTTTTCATCCATTGTGGTTTGTCACATGGCATTTATTATAGTTCCCTATGCTATATGGTAGGTCTTTGCTGTTTATCTAGCCTCTGTGTACTAGTTTGCATCTGCTAATCCCAAACTCCCAAACCTTCCCTCTACCTTCCCCAACCCCAGCTCCAAGTGTATTTGCTTTGTGCGTCTGTTTCTGTTTTGTAGATAGGTTTATTTGTTGTATTTTAGATAATGTAAGTGATATCATGTGGTATTTTGTCTTTCTCTTTCTGACTTACTTTGCTTAATATGGTAATATCTAGCTCCATCTATGTTGCTGCAGATAGCGTTATTTTGGTCTTTTTTATGGCTGAGTAACAAAGTCAAGTTTTTACTTCAGCACTCTACTCTGTATCTGATCATTCACTCTTTTTTTTTCTTTTCTGGAGACTACATCTCTCCAAGTGGTAGTTCCTGGCTGGTTACTGTAGATATGGAAATCTTGCTGATCTATCTGTTCCTTACAGAGACTTTCAGATCAGGACCTTCAAATCGTCCTATTTTCATCCCTCCACCTTCTGCCTTCTGTAGTCCTTAATGATTCTATATTTTTTCCCCATTTCTTTCCTTTTATTTTTACTTCTAATTTTTGAACATTACTAAGGATTTATCTGGTGCGTCAGATGGTAAAGAATCTGCCTGCCCGCAGGAGACCCAGGGTCTGGAAAATCCTCTGAAGAAGGGAATGGCTACCCACTCCCAGTATTCTCGCCTAGAAAATTCCATGGATAGAGGAGACTGGTAGGGTCACAAAGAGTCAGACAGGACTGAGTGACTAACACTAACTGTTCAGGGCTTTATAGATAGATTCAACTTTTTTTGAGTTACGCCTCTTTCCAGGCATTTAGGTTTGCTCATACCCCAGTATACTAAGTTATTCACAACTGCTTTATCCCCACTCTGTTTTCACCTTTTGAGACGCAGAGTTACATGCGTTTCTTTGTTTTATTAACCTTGGATTGTGTATGTTTGGTTTCTTGTTCTTTTGGTTTAGGATTGATTTCTGAAAAGATCTCACTGTCTTAAAAGCTTAGTAGAAAACTATATAAAGACAATCAAAATGACTTTTTAAAAAAATACAGTGTTTATATATCATCCTGTTTGCTTCCCTGATTTTTACTTAAGCAGTACAAATGACTTCTTAATTTAAAAACTGAGGAACAAATACTGTGACCACGGTTTTATTGGTGATTGTCTTAAAGAAGCAGTTTAGGCATTTTCAACTTCAGTTTCTGCGTCAGTAAGCCAGAATTAATCTGCTCTCTGGCTTTCCCGTTGGAATCATTTGAGATTATGGATAAAGTATTTTAAGTCTAAAATTGGAGACAGTATAAATAATATTTGTTCTTGCAGTGTTGAAAGAAGTACTGGTCAGGTTTCTTAGAATAATCCATTCCTTTTGATGAATGCCTGATAATCAGGGCTGAGCAAAATTAGTCATAATTACATCTTAAGTGTCTGGCACAGATATCTTTAATGGAAAGAAGAGGGGTTTTTTTTTCCCCACTGATGGTAAGTGGGTGTGGAATAATATATTGGGAAGTCCATAGACGTAACTGCTGCTGTTTGTCAGGCTTCCTTTTTGTGCCCAGGCATGGAAGACCTAACTTGCTTTGCCTCTTCTTTTATTCATTCGTTCTCACTGTTTGGTTTTTCTTTCCCTAAACCTGGCTAGAGAATCACACACTGTCTCATTCTTTCCTTGCTGTTCCTGAAAACAAGCTAGGGTTAGGTCCAAGGTTTTCATTCCTAAATCCCTAGGTAAAGATAGCTGTGTTCTCCCTTTGGGTTTCTTCTTTTGATTTTGTTATCCCTGGAAGCAGAGAGTACTGACCCTCTTAACCTGCTGCTGCTACTGCTAAGTCACGTCAGCCATGTCCGACTCTGTGTGACCTCATAGTCGGCAGCCCAACAGGCTCCTCTGTCCCTGGGATTCTCCAGGGAAGAACACTGGAGTGGGTTGCCATTTCCTTCTCCAATGCATGAAAGTGAAAGTGACATCGTGTCCGACTCTTAGCGACTCCATGGACTGTAGCCCACCAGGCTCCTCTGTCCATGGGATTCTCCAGGCAAGAGTACTGGAGCGGGTTGCCATTGCCTTCTCTGCTCTTGGCCTGAGTATGTGGTAAAAATTTACCTCTTTCTAACCTTAAAGATAAAATCATAAACCAGATGTTCTCTTGTTTTAAATGAGTTGCTTACATCTAAATAATTCGTCTGGATTTATCAGTTCTCCTGGGCTTGTTTACTCATTATGAGAAGGGTAGAATGTTGAGGAATAGACTGTTTCCAACAACTGTCTCTCTGTCCTACCAGTTGCATCAAAAATGTGTACTCTGGAAGCAAAATATTGTTGCCCATGTCATTAGTTTAGCTCACATTGTAAACTTTAGAACCTTGGCGCTAAAGGCTTGTAGTTCACAGATTGGTTCTGTTTCTTTCATTCCTTCTTTTATTGAACCAGCTGAGAATCTGTAGTGTGCCAGGCATTTTGCTAGACACTAGGATTTAGCACTTCAAATGAACGTAATCTCTGTTCTCACTCTGCTTACTGTGTAATTCAAGGGAAGAACTGATAAGTGTATCCTTATAATTTCTACTCTAGTCAAAACTTTCCCACTTTGAGGATTAAGCTTATACTAATTTCTTAGTGTTTATCAGTCGTTTTTTCCCACTCTCAAGTCTTATTGTCCTGGGTGTCTTCTATGTCCTTGTATTAAATAAGTAATCAATTGCCTAGCCTTCTAATTCCTCATTGATCCCAAATCCATCAGTGTTCACCTCCACTTCACATCGCCAGGCCCCATAGTTGTATCGTCCTCTTCTGAAACACTGGACTAAAAACACTTCCTTATCCCTATAGTGCTCCTGGTTTGGCCTTTTTGTGCTTTGACCTTTCTGTTTTTTTCTTCAAGTTCTTAGTCCCTTTTTAATTTCACCTTATACCTAATCTAGCCTAATCAACATGCTCTGCCACGTCAGTCACCTGCTATCCCTGGTTGACCTTATCCTCCAGAACGCTCTAATCAGTTTATTTGTTAATACTCCTTTATTCCTGTATCTCAGTCATTGAACATCACAGGCAGAAATCACACAAACTTTTTTTTTAATCACACAAACTTTAAATTGCTACTGGGAAAAATTCATAGTCCCCAGCTCACGTAGACCCTCAGAACCCACCAAAGGCTCCTAGCCAACCCCTTCCATTCTCTACAGCTAGTAGAGCCTTCACTGTTAGTCCAGCTGTTCGTTTTTAGCAAACTGCCTCTCTCCCTAATTGAGGCTGCCAGATACGATTGCCTCCAACTTTCTTACCCTAATACCGTATTGTCTGCATTTTCACCTGTCTTCACTTCACTCTCTCCAGGCTTAGTGGGAGATGCTTCCTCTTTTCCAAGGCTAAACCCTCTCTTTATGTTTGGATCCCATCTCTTTCTGCCTGTTTAGGGTCTTTTCTCTGTCACTTCTCACTCTTTCTCCGTCCTCTATCTTCACTTCATTCTCTGTTTAAATATATTCATGTCTTTGGCATATTTAGAAAACAAATCCTTTCTTCACTCGAGGTCTAACATAGCTTCCAGTCTCTGCCTTTCATAGACTAATTTCTTAAAAAGTCATGTTTTAATTATCTTTTTTACTCACTGTTTTTGAACTTACAACTCTATTATTTTGATGAAACTTTTTCCCTTTGTCACCAGGGATCTCCTAATTGCTGGATCCAATAGTCTTTCCTTAACTCATCCTCAATTTACCTCTCTGTTGCACTGAAGCTGTTGACCACAGCATTTTGAGACTACACTCCCTTGACTTGTGTGATTCTTTTGTGATTTTTCTTTCCTAATTCTTCATCTTATCTTCTTGGTGTCTTGCTTCTCAGACTTTCTCAAAATTACTTATTTAAAAAATTCAAACTTCCTGAACAGTTAAAAAATAACACATCTTTGAAGTTTTTCAAACTTTGCAAAGAGTTGTGAGAACAGTATAGTGATCACCATTGTTAACTTTGCCTTATTTTCTTTGTCTGCTGCTCCCTTTCTGTCTCCTCTCTCTGTATGTACACATATGTGTATTCAAAGTTTTTGTTTTTTTGCTATACAAATTGAAAGTTATTTGCAGATACGGCGCTTTGCCTTTAAAATCTCTAGTGTGTATCTCTTAAGAATAGAGCATTTTCATACATAACCACAATGTAATTATCACATTTGGGAAGTTTAATATTGGTATACAATTCTGTTTTCCTGATACATTGTCTATAGTCAAACTTCCCCAGGTATGTCAGTAATAGCCTTTACAGCTATTTTTTGTTTTCATATCCAGGATTTAGTGAAGGATCACACGTTACATCGAGTAGTCTTATGTCTTCAGCTTCTTTTACTTTAGAGTCCTGTGTCTTTAGTTTCTTTTGCTTTAGTTTCCTTTACTTTTTTGTCTTTCATGACACTAACATTTTTTGAAGACTCTGGGCCAGTCATTTTGCAGAGTGACCCTGATTTGGATATGTTTCATTATTTCCTTATGAAAAACGCTTAAATTTTAAATTTAAGTTAAATGCTTTCTGCAGGAATATTTTACATGAGTGTTGTGTCCTTAGGAAGCTCATAAAGTTAGTCTGTCTCATTATTTGGTGAGTTTGATCATTTGGCTAAGGTGGTATCCACAGAATTTCCCATTCTACAGATGCCTTTTTCCCTCTGTAATTAAAAAGTATCTATGGAATGAAAGTTAGAGATTGTGCTAATATTCCATCCTAATAATCTTCTACACCCAATGGTTTTATTATCCATCATTTCTTAGCCAAATCAGATAATACTCTGGTGATTATAAAGTGGAGACTTTTCTGTTGTATCATTTTTTCTCTGTTAGTTGTCATTTTTCTGTAAAGAAGAGCTTTTCATATATTTTTTTTAATTTTTAAAACCACTTTTATTTATTTATTTTTTGGCTGCACTGGGCTTTCTCTAGTTGTGGCGAGCGAGGGCTCCTCTCCAGTTGCACTGCGCGGGCTTCTTATTGCGGTGGCTTCTCGTGGAGCACGGGCTCTAGGCTCAGGGACTTCAGTAGTTGCAGCTTGTGGGCTCTAGAGCATACACGCTTCAGTAGTTGTGGTGACAGGTTTAGCTGTGTGCTGGCATATGGTGTCTTCCTGGAAATCCGTGTCCAAATCTCTATCCCCTGCATTGGCAGGCGGGTTCTCAACCATGGACCATTAGCGAAGTGACAAAGTTTAGTGTTTTAAAACAGTATGGACTACTTTTTTCATAGTGTTATCCATCTCTTTCATTATTCAAATTTTGGTCTGAAAATTTTCCCAGATTGTTCTGGAGCGAGCTCTTTTAAGAAGGCTTCTGTGTCCTTTTAGCGCATCCCCATTAATTTCGGAGTACTTCCTTCCTGCTCCAGGTTTCCCTGGCATGTTCCCTAACCCTGGCCTGGCACCATCTATTTTTCCATGGAGCCCTGGTTTCTTTGGTAGAGAAACCAAGATCTGAGTTCCAAGCTATGGTCTTTGCCACTGAAGTCTTATTCTTCTGGCTCTTTCAGAACAGAGCTAGGAAGTTTTGTTTTTGTTTTAAATCATGGCTTCACATTGATAGTCCTAATTTCAGTCCAATTCTTTAGGGTTCTTTTTTCTTCAGTCTACATTTGAATCTCTTTTTCCACATTGAGAAAAGCCTGATAACAAGATCAATACATTTACTCATTTACTTAGTGGTACAATATATGCTAATAGTTTGAGAATTATAATATCAATAGTACTAGTAGTAGCTACAAGCCTACTAAGTGTGGTTTAAGATTTCCTTGTAATTTTTGTTATGCTTACATATATGTTACTTAAGAATGTGCAGTGTAAAGTTATTTAAATATCTTTTTTCTCTTTTTGTGGTAAAATTATCAAAGAATCAGATCGGCCAAAAAGTTCACTTGGTTTTTTGTACTATTGTATGGAAAAACCCAGATGAACTTTTTGGCCAACCTAATAAAAGTCAATTAAATTTATGTATCTCTCCTGTACTCAGTTTTATTTGCCTCCCCTATCCTTGTTGATTTATTTTTTTTTTAATGTATAAAACATTATCATGGCTCAGAATTCAAGATCTCCATTTTATAATCACCATATGATATTTGATTCAGGTAAGAAGAGAAATAAATGATAAAACTATTAAGGTTTTGCTTAAAATTCCCATTTCTTTTCCTGCCTTCCCACTGTTGTTAGCTTTTTTTTTTTTTTTGGATAGGTTTCTTGTTGGGATTTTATTTTATTTTATGTTCTTGACCACACCACACAGCACGTAGGATCTTAGTTCCCTGACTGGGGATTGAACCCAGGACCTTGGCAGTGAGAACTAGACTGTCAGGGGATACCCTTTCGTTAATGTTTGACTTATCTTAGTTGTGCTTATTGCATAAGGATGTACATACTATTATATTTTTATTTTCCTCTTTTACACAAAAGGTAGCATACTGTGTGTACTGCTGTGCCATATATGTTCTTTTGCACCTTGCTTTCACAGATATATTCCTTGTTCTTTTTTAAAAAAATATTTATTATTTTTCTTTCTTTATTTGGCTGCGGTCTTAGGTGCAGCATGCAGGGTTTTTAGTTGTGGCATGTGGGATCTAGTTCCCTGACCAGGGATTGAACCCATGCCCCTGCATTGGGAGTGCAGAGTCTTAGCCACTGGACCACCAGGGAAGTCCCCCTCATTCTTTTCATTGCTTTATAGGGTTTTCATTCACTATCCTATGCTTAGGCATTTAGATAGTTTCTAATGTTTCACTTTTACAAATATTGATGATATTCCAACCTATAACCTTGTGTACATGCTTTTTCATGTCCAAAACAATGTATCATTTCCCCAAAACTTTCTTCTTTGTTTCCATTTCCTCAGTGACACTATTAGTTACACAGAAACCATGGTATCATTCTTCTCATATCTCATTAGTCAGGAAGTGCTAATGATGCACTTTTACCCTTTTTTTTTTTTCCCCACCTTCATTTTCTTAGTTACAGGTTTTACTTCTTGCCTACTTTCCTAGCCTCCTAACAGATGTTGTTTCTTCCCTAAAACTTCACACTGCTACTTGAGCTGTCTTTCTTAAAGACAAGGGTTATTCATTTACCTTACCGCAAGATTTCTTCTCAGCCTCTAAGAATTTAATTAAGATGCCTTTCCTCGATGCCCAGGCTTTCCATTTCCTGGCCTCCACCTATATCTCCAGCCTAATACATCTCCTAACTGCTTCTAACCATGCTGAACTACTTAGTGGATCCTCTCAACACGCTCTGTCCTGTCAGGTCACTTTTGCATTGGGAGTGCCTTTTTTTTCCCCACTTTCCACGTTTTATCTTAATAGCTTTTTATGATACAGCTCAGGCATACCACCTACAGGAAGACCTCTGGCTGTCACGCCGAGTTCTGCTGCCACCATAGCACCTGGTGCCTAGCTCCGTGGCTCATCTCTCTTCCCTGGGGCTTTGGGCTCCTATGGGCTGGAGGCTCCTGTTAATTCTGCTTTCTTGTTAAGAGCCTAGAAAAGAGTAGACATTCAAAAAAGTTAGTGAATATCTGAATAAACTTGATCTGTTTACGTGAAAACAAATTATTTAGGTTTTCATTTACATGTTTACTGCAGAAAAATCCAAACAGTGCAGATGTATATAAGAGGCGAATGTCTTCCGTTTCCCCTGTCTCAGGCTCTAGTGAGAACTAAGATTCATAGTTTAATGTTGGCGAGAAAAAGCACAAAATAGATTTTCCCGATCCTATAGGATAAAAATGTCTACTATTTTGTTCTTATAGATCATCTCTTTTCCTTTAGGCAATGATAGTAAGAAATGCTAAAGATACAGCTCATACAAAAGCAGAACGGAATATTCTGGAGGAAGTAAAGCATCCTTTCATTGTGGATTTAATTTATGCCTTTCAGACCGGTGGAAAACTCTACCTCATCCTTGAGTATCTCAGCGGTCAGTACACAGTTTGGTGTAATTATTTGCATTAGCTCCAGAAACTTGTTCAAAACATTATTTTTCAATAGAACAATGCTTTTTCCCAGTGTGACCAAATAGTTCTTAAAATCAACAAGTACATTAACATAAGGAATTCACATGGGACCAGATGTTTCTTTTTGTAGACAAATATGAAGAAAACTTTAAAGGTTGTCTTTTTTCTTCATCTGTAATGTTTTATCTTAACTCTCTTGTAATCAGTTAACAAAATAACAAAAACTTAATGGATAGCCATCAAATTGACTGCACTTGGGTAAGATAATAAAATTCAAATAAACCACTAACTGAAATGGAAAATTGAGTGTTGTTTAAGGTAATGAGTATTTTTGGTATTGCATCTTTAAACAGAAGTGTTTTTTATTTAATGTAATTCTACAGATAGATTTTGCATTTTTACATTGGAAATCCCCCACTCATTCCAGGACTTACCCCTTCCTAGGAATTGTGGCATCCCATAGCATTTTTAGATCACAGGTATCTATTTCCAGCAAACACACTTGAGTTTTCTGAAAAGCAGATTTCACAATAGCCTGTAACATGGAATAGAAAGCTGCATAATTTAATAACTTTTTTGTGATTGTTACCATTTTTTCTTGTAACTTTATTTTAACATAGTTTCAGACTTACACAAAAAAGATGCAGCAATAGGACAAAGAATTCCCACCTACTATTCACCTAGATTCCCCAAGTATTATCATTTTACCACAGTTGTTTTGTTTCATCATTCTTTTTTCTCCCTCTCTGTATCTGTATATATGCAGGTGTGTATATAGATATATATACATAAATGTGTTTATAGATATCTATACACACACATGTGTATATATATTCATAATTTTTTCTGAACTGTTTAAGAGAGTGTTGCAGACTTGATTTCCCTTTATCCCTAAATATTTCAGTATATTTTTCTGAAATTAACCACAGTATCTTACATAACTATACTAAAATTATCAAAATAGGAAATTAACATTGATAGCAGTAATCTCTTTCCTTAGTTTCCTTTAATCTGAAACAGTTCCTAAGTCTTTCTTTGTCTTTCATGACCTTGACAGTTTTGAAGGTGCAGTCTAGTTTGTAGAGTGCATCAGTTTGGGCTTATCTGGTGTTTCCTCAGGGTTAGACTCAGGGTACGCACTTCTGGGAGGACCATTGAAGTGACGTCCTTTCCAACTCTGTGTATCGGAGCAAGAAGTACATAAGATTTGTTTCTTTGTTCCTTTACTGTTGATTTTAACTTTGATCATACATACAAGGTGGTGAATTTTTTTGTTTTTTTGTTTTTTTTTGGTGAAGTTTTTCCTTTTTTAATTAACAAGTATCTTGAGGAGATACTTTGAAATTATTCAAATATCTCATCTCTCATCAAGCTTTCACATACAGTTTTAGCATCCATTGATTCTTGCCTGAAACAATTAACTATGATTGCCAAGTGATTTTTCTTATTCCATCATGCCTCCTTCATTTATTATTTGGCATTCTACTGTAACAAAGAGCTTTCTGTTCTCCCCCATTATAAAACAGAAATTTATCTATTCTTTTATTTAAATCATTGTGGACCCATGGATTCTAAGATTATTTAGTAAGCTATAACATTTTGTTAACATTGTAACATTGTTTATTTTGATAATCAAATCATGCCATACTATTTACCTAAGACTTTGACAAATTCATTCCGTCTTAGAGTTCTAAAAATGTGGAATGTGGGCATTTACTAATTTGCAAGGATGGTTTAATTACATATTAACATTTTTCTACTTACCGGTAAAATGTTAGAGAAGCTTGAATCAAGATTTTTTTTAACCTCAAGTCTGAAATCTGTTGTAAATATTTTGAAGTTTAAATGTAAAAGCTAGAATTCCCAAACTTGTGTATTTCACATAAGAAGAACACTGCTAAAAATGGAATCCTGAGGACTTAGTTTTAAACCTATAATTTTTAGGATCTGTTTTTTATTTTTAAAGGGTTGATGTCTTTTAATTATGGTTAAGAGGAAAGCACAAACCCTCTCATTAGAAGTGGATTGTTGGAAATAAAGATTGTTGTATTTCTAATGTCTTTTTCTTTTCTTTACAGGAGGAGAATTATTTATGCAGTTAGAAAGAGAAGGAATATTTATGGAAGACACAGCCTGGTAAGTGAAATTTTTGTGGTTTTATGAATTCAGGTAATAATTCCTATAATTAAAAGCAAAGTCCTGTTCCCACTGTGGGCAGCCAGTAAATTGTTCTGGAGCCAGTCAGTCACTCAGGACTCAATGGGGAGAAGCAGCTTTGGGCTTGGCAGCTATTAGAGATCACATCATTCCTTTGCCCCCAGGCCTTGGGTGGAACGTTCTTCACACCAGTTCCTAACAGAACCATTCTCACTGGGGCTTTCCATTTCCTTGAATTGGTAAGCTGCCTGCCTTGGCTCTGGGTGAGTGTGGTTTTCCAGTGAAACTTTTATGTGTGGACCCATGGAAAGTATCAGAAATCATCTCCTTTTTTTTGTAGACTTTCCAGTTCCCAAGGTGCTGTCGTAGGGAGGTGATAAGTCTGCACACATCATCTGTGGATTGATTCAGTGGCCAGGATGGGATCTACCCTTCTATTTCTTAAGATGGCATCTGCTTCAAATTAAAAATATACTTACCCTTTTGTGAGATGACAGTACTGGGTAACAATAAATCAGTTTATCCTACACATTAATTGAATAGAAAACACTTAAATGTTTTTTTCTACCTTAATTACCAAACTGCATTCCATTGTTTAATTTCAGGCCTTTTCTAACACAGAAGCTGCATTTAAGAGCCTTAGGGATGAAGTGCCCTTTTTTGGAGGAGGCTCTCTGAGCCGTGTTGGAGGCTGTGTTTGTGGTCCTGCTGGCTGTGAAACTGCCTCAGTTCTCTAGGACACACCCTCTCCATCCTGGAGTAATCTGCAGGATTGCAGCATTGTTATGCAGCCAGTATTGCAGTGCCTTGTGCTTTTCGAATCCAGACAGGGTTGACTCAGCCCTTTATTCTTTTGAGGTAGATAAATTTGAGTGTCACACAATTTATAGTTGTGGGCTGGCTGGCAAGAGGGAGGGCAGAAACTGTGGGCATGAGCTGTATATAAATATGCAGCTGTATTAAGTAAGGGATGAGTGGGCTTTTAAGGGTCAGGTTTTAAGGTGTTTTTTAAACTAAGGCTTGATCTCGGAGAATAATGAAGTTCCTATTTCCTATGGAATTTAAAAATTGGGGGTGGGTGGGAGAAATTTGCTTTGATCTGAATGACTATTGGCCCAGTTCCCACATAGACAGAACAAAACATGACCAGTGACAGTTTGGCATAATCTGGACGACTTTGCAGTTTTAGCAAGATGTTTTATTGATGAAATAAAACATTTTATAGTTTCACTAAACAAGTGAAACATAAATGTCTCCATGCGTTTTGGCAGCAGCCTATGCCATCTCTCTTCCCCATACCCACCCCCACTAATTTGGTCTTTGGTGCATGTCTATTTCTTTCAAGGAATTTTGCTCCAAACATAAACTGCTTTGAGTGGATTATTCTTTTTAATTTTATTAAATCACTTTTGTTTCCAGCTTTTACTTGGCAGAAATCTCCATGGCTTTGGGGCATTTACATCAGAAGGGGATCATCTACAGAGACCTGAAGCCGGAGAATATCATGCTTAATCACCAAGGTGGAGATATACTGTAAACAGTTCTATAGTAAATAATCATCTTAAAATCTTCCCACACAGGTTCATGGTCATTTTCAAAGCCCCATATTCATGTGTCTGTTACTATATGTTCCTCCCTCAGAATTTATAGCATCATGATGCTTGTATTTACGGTTAATGAGATTAAAAAGAGTTGAGGATAACTGGCCACTCAACTCCCTTTTCTAGTTTAACCTTTACTCTTTATAGCTTGTCATTCTTTTGAAATCCTTACATAAAGTGTGGTGAGCCAAAAGCCAGTCCAAATATTAATTTTGGTTTGTTTCTTAAGTTGGAAAGTGAATCTTAACTTTATAAATTGAGTTTTCTTTAATGATGAAAATACAGAAATATTAGAAACAATGTTTTTATGATAAATTCTATTAATGCTATATAAAAGAGAAGGAGATTAGAACTGAACCAAACTATTTGATTATACTTTGGAAATAAAATGTTTAGTAGGCATCAGTTTATCCTTGCTGTCTGTCTGTAACAAATGTAAGAATCAGACAAACTAATATTCTCTACAGCTGTGGGTACAGCAGAGTGAGCCTTGATTGTAACTGCATGTCGCTACAGACAGTTCAGCTTACGTGAGGGTAACCTGGGCTGGGGAGACTTGGCAGTTCACTCACATCCCAGAGGAGCAGCCAGCCAGTCCGGCATCCAGGGGCTAGTGGCAGCTGCTGATCCTTAGGTGTCTATCAAATGATGCAAGAGGTAGTTAGCTCTCGTACAGAAAATGGCTTATGGACAACCGATGCCAGAATAAATGTTTCAGATTGTGGGGTTTTTTCTCTTTTCTTCTCCCCCTCTCCCTTTTTTTTTGGAGAAATGCTGTATTTAACCACGTTTGTCGTGGATATCTGTGTATCTTCCTTTCTCCCAGTTTTGTCCTCATTGCCCCAAATTTAGATTCTGAATTCTAAAGACAAGGGATAGAATAGGAATGTGATTAGTTAACTTCTTTGATCCATAACCTAGGTGTATCAGGTATTTCTGTGAAAATGTCATATTTCTTCTTCTATGTCAGAGTAAAGTACACATTTACATGTGAGTTTATTTATAGTCCATTGCCTTTTCTCGAAATAAATTTGGAATAGTAGGGTCCCTGGGGTTGCTGAACTGCTGGATAACTAATGACAGGTCAGTAGGACTAAACTTGAACTGAAGTGTTCTTTGTATAAGGTGATGAGTTTTTTACTTTCTGGATCAGAAATGATGGTTCCATGCTATGTAGAAATTTCATTTCTTTTTCCAAACTGCATTGGCAGAGTAAGCTGACTTGTTATAGTGACTAAGACTGTTTTAAGAACTGTTAGGTCACAGTTCATGGTGATAAAAGCAATATATTTGAAGTACAGTGTCACACCTTTGTTTAAAGCATGCAGAAGATTTTTTTTTAGGGTCTGTATACTTAATCCAGACTTCATCAAGCTTTTCCAGGACTTACTTGCCCAGGATGGTAAAGGATTTTTGGTATAAATAAAGCTGGAGCCTTAGACAAGCTGTTTTGCCTTTTTCTCTTATTTATTTTCCCACAAGATAGATTATATCACTGGCAAAGGTAATTTTGCCTTACCCTTCATGAATTAGCATCCTTATTTTTGGATGGAACATTGATAGTTCTTGATCTCAAAAAATGAATTGAAGGCAGAAAAATTAAAATGGAAGGGTAGATTATTGTCTCGTATGAAAACATTTAAACACTGCACGTACTTAGAATTCTCAGAATAACCATCTTTAATCTTTCATTCTAGGTCACGTCAAACTAACAGATTTTGGACTATGCAAAGAATCTATTCATGACGGAACAGTCACACACACATTTTGTGGAACAATAGAATACATGTGAGCTGCATGTTGAAAGAAATATTACTGGTTTGGGGGCAAGAGCTAACTTTAACCTGGTTTAAGGAATAAGTGTGCTGAATTTTCTGTTGCACTATTTGATTCTCTATCTTGTAGAAATTTTGATTCAGATGATATGCAACTAGTGGGTTTTTTAGGTGTATTATTTTTATCTTTGTAGGGCCCCTGAGATCTTGATGAGAAGTGGCCACAACCGTGCTGTGGATTGGTGGAGTTTGGGAGCATTAATGTATGACATGCTGACTGGAGCAGTAGGTGCACAGTTAAAAGCTGCATGTATTATGGTCTGTGCTGAGTGGTTACAGAGTCATTACAGGAAGAGATGTTGCCTATGCTTTTGGAAAATGTTACCCATGAAATTATTTATTTTTCAATGAAGTTATTTTTAAAAATCTAACACTAGCAATATTTTATTAGTGGTATTATGGGCCTCTGTACTTTTAGAAGTATTTTCATCTATACTTTTAGAAGTATTTTCATTTAGATGATCTGTGTCATGTCCTGTGGTCCTATGAATCAGAGGCAGAACAAGTATTGCCCTTATTTTATAGATGGACAAAGTGAAGCATAAAATCAAGTGGCTCATACATTATCACACCAGGCTAATGGTAGAAAACCAGTTCCTTCCAGGACATTGCTTTATCTCTGTGCCATTGCTTAAAAACTACAGCTCTGTAGCGGTCAGTCATCCCACATCAGAGCATACATTTCTGATCTCTGTGTAACTGACTAATTCAGGAAATGGATAATTCTGTTATTTAAAATTTGATATTCTTTCCATGCTAATTTTTCTTACTGTCTTCTATTCTTAGCCCCCGTTCACTGGGGAGAATAGAAAGAAAACAATTGACAAAATCCTCAAATGTAAACTCAATTTGCCTCCCTACCTCACGCAAGAAGCCAGAGATCTGCTTAAAAAGGTAGGATTCTAAAATTAGCACTCAACTACTAGGATTTAAATAGACAGAACTGAATATACATTTTGAATATAGAATCATACACAGATGTTGACAAAAAAGCCTACAGTTTTTGCCTTCAAAGTACAAATATGTTTATTTAAAGACTCTTTTCTTTTTATTCCCAGACAGTGTTTGGAAGTAATTAACAAAGCATATGTTCTCTCTCGCTTCTCGGCCTTTTGGCTAAGATCAAGTGTAGTAGCATATGTTCTCAAGGCAAAATAGACCTGCAAATTCTATAAAGAAAAATAATCAATTTGATTAAGTTCATCAGTGTTTTTCTTTTCCTTCCTAAAAGCTGCTGAAAAGAAATGCTGCTTCTCGTCTTGGAGCTGGTCCTGGGGATGCTGGAGAAGTTCAAGTAGGGACTGGCATGTTTGGTGGTTTGAGGGGAAGAGAATGCCAATTTTATATATTTGTGAAGGTTATATGTAGTTGCTCATAAGTGTATCTTATTTTGTGATTGGTAACTTCAAATAGTCTGTTAATTTGTCAATCCAGTGAAGTCTGTTCCCCTTAATCTTTCTTCTGCTTTTTTGTTTCATTTTTTCCCAGGCTCATCCATTCTTCAGACATATTAACTGGGAAGAACTGCTGGCTCGGAAGGTGGAGCCCCCCTTCAAACCTCTTTTGGTGTGTATTCATGAAAGCATGTAATTTGAGAGACCTGGTACTTTTTTAGAATAAAATCTCAGACCAGTTAGTAATATTTATTAATGATACGAAAATCTTTGGCCCATCAATTTGTATTCTGCGCAGTCTTTTAAGGAACTACATTAGCAATTAATGACTGTATTAACTGGTTTTAAGTTGGTTGCCTAAGATAATTAAATAGCTTAAGTAATTGGGACTTTTAGTTTTCTTGCTTTGTTTTGTTTTGCGTAACTCAGCCCATTTTGAATTTGCTTTCATATAGCAAGGTATCATAAACTAGGTGGCTTAAACAGAAATTTACTGTGTTACAGTTCTGGAGGCTAGAAGTTCAACATTCAAGGTATTGTCAGGGTTGGTTGTTGCTGTAGGCTGTGAGAGACTGTTTCATACTTATCTGTTAGCCTTTGCTGGTTTGCTGGCAATCCTTGGCATTTCTTGGCTTGTAGGTACATCATCCTATCTTTGCCTTCATGTTCATGTGGCATTATCCTTGTGTGTAGTTCTGCATCCAAATTTTCTGTTTTTGTAAGGACACCAGTCCTATTGGATTAGGATCCCTCCCTACTCCAGTATGATCTTACCTTAACTAGTTACCTCTGTGACGGACTTCATTCCAAACAAGGTTACATTCTGAGGTCCTGGGGTTAGAACTTCATCATATGAATGTTGGAGGGACACCATTCAAACCATAACAATACGTTTATAAGTGAATGAGTTAGTGTTTCTTCCTTTTTCCCACCTCAAGAATTTGAGAAAAGATGGTTTCATTTTCTGTTTCTTGAAGCGGAGGAAAAGGAGTAGGCTAACGATGATGGTTATTTGGTCCTAGGAGCACAGGGGTTGCTTGCTTTAAAATTTCAACATATTTTAAAATTTAAAACTTGAACATAACTATCAGGGTGTAAAACCCTCATGTACCAACTGCCCAGCTTCAAAAATTATCAAGTCATCTTGTTTAAACATAAACATAACTACCATGCTATCATCATAACTAAAAAGCTAACGATTTTCCCAGTTGTTTTTTTTTCCCCCTGTTGTTTTGATTCAGTAAGGAGTCAGTCAAGACCTGTATAGGTTGATTACTGTGCTTCTTAAGTCTCTCCATCCATAGATCAGTTCACTTCAGTCCCTCAGTCGTGTCCGACTCTTTGTGTCCCATGGACTGTAGCATGTCAGATTTCCCTGTCCCATCACCAACTCCCGGAGCTTGCTCAGACTCATGTCTATCGAGTCAGTGATGCCATCCAACTGTCTCATCCTCTGTCTTCTTTTCCTCCTGCCTTCAATCTTGCCCAGCATCAGGGTCTTTTCCAGTGAGACAGTTCTTCGCATCAGGTGGCCACAGTATTGGAATTTCAGCTTCAGCAATCAGTCCTTGCAAAGAACATTCAGGACTGATTTCCTTTAGGATTGACCAGTTTGATCTCCTTGCAGTCCAAGGGACTCTCAAGAGTCTTCTCCAACGCCACAGTTCAAAAGCATCAATTCTTCGGTGCTCAGCTTGCTTTATGGTCCAACTCTCACATCCATACATGACTACTGGAAAAACCATCGCTTTGACTAGACAGACCTGATATCTCCTCTCAATTCCTCCTTTGAGGACTTACTAAAGAAACTTTACTATTTGTCCTGTGCAGTTCCTCCTATTTTGATTTTGCTGGTTTTAACTCCATGGTGTGTCCTCAGCCATGTTCACCTGTTCCTCATATTTCTGAAAACTGATAGTATAGATTTAGTTTAGATCTGATTCAGGTTAAATTTTTGGTGCTGTATATTTTGATCAGAAGATATAATATGTACTTAAACATTTCAGTTTAAGTTATTTAAATTACACGTTCAGTTCAGTTCAATTCAGTCGTGTCCAACTCTCTGCGACCCCGTGAATCGCAGCACGCCAGGCCTCCCTGTCCACCACCAACTCCCGGAGTTAGTGATGTTAATGGTCATTAATCATTGCCTGGTTCTCAGCCAGGGTTGATTTGGCAATGTCAGAGACAAGCTGTCATAACTTAGGGAGGGGCGCTACTGAGGCTTATGGGTAGAGGCCAGAGATGCTGTTAAACACCCTGTAATGCACTGGACAGCCTCCTGCAACAAGAGTCATCAGGTCCAAAATGTCAGTAGTGCTAAGGCTGAGAATCTAGAGCCTAGTTAGTTCCAAGATTTTGTTAAGGGTTTGCAGATTGTCCTATTCTAATAATCATTATTCATTCTTTATTAGGTGTAACTGTCCTGTGAAAAGATCAGGACAATCAGTTGTTTGGTTACCTGAGGCACAGTTTATATAGAAAAGGCAGGATAAATGTTTTCTTTCCCAGTTCTTGAAATAATGAATTAGTTCCCTGGCATCTTCCAAAACTGACTGATGAATTATGGGATTTTTTTTTTTTACTACAGTTATGAATTCATGATGTTTAACATATTTGAGTATTAATTCATTGCAGTTATTTTTATTGACGTTCAGCTTTTTCCATCTTTAGACATCTTTTCCATCCTGTTGGTTCCCAAGTTCTGTTTCCTTTTTTTTTTGCTACACTGTGCAGCATATGGAATCTTACTTCCCCAACCAGGGATTGAACCTGTGCCGCTGGCAGTGGGAGCGCAGAGTCTTAACCACTGGATCACCAGGGAAGTCCTGGTTCCTGAGTTCTTTTGACACAACCACGAGTCTGATGTTGTACAGAGAGAGGAAACAGATCGGGTAGTCAGATTTAGGTGATAATATTCCTTCACAAGAGAATATACTTAGGCAGAGCAGAATATTATTCTTGCTCCTAAAGAAATTTAAAGGAATGAAACAAGCTATGGGAAGAATCTTTTAACTAGAGCACGTTACTTTGTGTTTAAACTCTGCTTCAAGCTTTTTACAGCTTTGCCAATTGTGCAAATTGTCTCTAAAAAGGGATTTAACCACTGGGCTAGGCACACTGAAGCTTTGTGAGAGGGGATGATTGATACTCAGATTTTTAATAGAAATGATAACTAAAGATGTCATTTGACCTTTGATACTTTCTAGTTGTATTTATTTTTCAATCTGTGCCTGCTCAGGTTATTCTGCTCTTATTACAGTCAAACCCTGAGAAAAGAGCTTTATCTGGAGCCTTCTCTAATGCATGTAATGCATTTGATTGTTACGTATAATACAGTCTGTTCACCATTTTCTAATCGTTTTTTTTTATAAAGCAATCGGAAGAGGATGTGAGTCAGTTTGATTCCAAGTTTACACGTCAGACACCTGTTGACAGCCCAGATGACTCAGCTCTTAGTGAAAGTGCCAACCAGGTCTTCCTGGTAAGTGAAAGACTCCCGTGCAGCCATGGGAAATTTAAATATGAGGATGGGCCCTTTTCAATAAGAAAGTTAGAATGTAGATACCCTGAGTTGCTTTTTTTAAGTTATCCCCTTATGACTTATTGATGAGTAATTGATGTTGCATAACTCAACATTCCATTTTAGCGATTAGAGTCAGAGTATATGATTCATTTTTTGAATAGGCCACTGACTTAAAATGTTTGGCTCAGCATCCTAACTGAAAGCCACACAGCCATAGCAGTAGGAGAAGAAGGGCTGATAGTAACTATTTTTTCCTGAAACAGCTAAAGATTTTTATCTGTAGGGGATTTTTAACCTGTTGATTTTAAATATTTGACATCAAAATACATTGCTTCATGTGTGATTGTAAGCAAATTAACCCTAAGGAGGAAGTATCTGTATTGATTTATACTTTGTCTCCTCAGATAGGAAACCAGAACTTCTAGATTTTGATCAACAGAAATGATAGATTTATATCTGATGACCATCATTGCATATTATTTGCCTAGTGCTTATTTTATTACTATAAGTACATGTCATTTGTTTCCTTTGTCATTTGTCATTATCCTTTATCATTTCTTTTTGGACTATCTCTAGGGAGAGTAGAACATGGGAAAAGTAATCATTTGGAAATTTTTTCTCCCTTGTTTACGAGTTCACAGGATTTGTCATTAACTTGATTCTCAAATCACAATGTAACACAGTATTGTATCTTTTGGGGTGGAGGGTCAATTCTGAAGTTAGCATGGAACACAGAAATCGTGTAAAATAACACTTAAATCACCATAGTACAGTATGCTTTTGAGTAAATAGCATTGAATAGTAACAATTCTATAAATGTATGATTATATAGTAGTATAGGAATATAAATGAAAAATATAATTTTATAGAATTTTAATTACTTAAGAAGGAAGATGAATATCTACATGATTTACAAAATTACTGTATTCTCCCTTAGTAAAATCTCTCATTTAGGGGAGTAGGCATGATTCATTTTCATGCTGTTGTTGCTTTCTTTTTTTTCTCTCATTATGTGGAGTTTTCTTTTCTACTGATATGGAATTTATACCTTTGATTCAACATACAGACCTTTTCTTCAGTTGAGTGTTATGGAGTTTTAGCTAGTTTGACAATTTTTTCCCCCATTAAAAAGTCTAGAAACATCTTACCTTGCTACAAAGAAATCCAAAGTTGTGGTGGCAGAAGTTATGGAGCTAAGCTTTCATTCTGAGTTGTTGCACTTCTCTTAATTATTTAAATTGAACAACTAATGAACACAAGAACAATTCATTTTTAGGTGGTAGCCAGAATTCTGTACACAAAGATCTCTTAAGATTAATTTAAAATAGTAACAGCCCACTTATCTGGGGATTGTGACTGTAGTAACTGCAGTTCAGTTAGTATTTTTTTATTGAAAGATAATTGCTTTACATTATTGTGTTGGTTTCTGTCATATAACAATGCAAATCAGCCATAATTATATATAGATAATCCTCTCTCTCTCAGCTTCCCCTCCCTCTCCCATCCCACCCCTCTGTCGTCACGGAGGGCCAGTCTGGGCTCCCTGTGTTACTCAGCAGCTTCCCACTAGCTATCTGTTTCACCCATGATAGTGTGTATATGTCAGTGCTACTGTCTACCTTCTCCTTCCCCTGCTGTATGCACAAGTCCATTCTCTACATCTGAGTCTCCATTCCTTCCCTACAAATAGGTTCATCTGTACTATTTTTCTAGATTCCATAGGATAATTGCCTTATAATACTGTGTTGATTTCTGCCATACAAAGTGTAAGTGTGTGTGTGTGTGTGTATGTATGTGTGTGTGTGTATATATATATATATATATACCCTCTCTCTTGAGCCTCCCTCCCACCCACCCTCTAGTAGTTTAAAGCCTAATAGAATTAAAGGATATTCAAAGATGATTAAGGCAGAGTCTGGTCCTCTTGGTAGTTAAGCTTCAGCCCACTAGAATATATGTGGAAATGGCCTTGGTGGTCCACATGTAGCTGTCACAAAGTATATGCTCTATAGAATTGCACCTCACTCTTCAGGACTTCACCCAAAGCCTTATTGAGTCTTTTTATAATAAGTCAAATGCCTGCTTGTAGGTCACAAGGATAGGAAGATAGGTATAGGATTAACTGTTAAAGGGATGAACATTAACAGCGAGATTAATGATAGCTGGTAACCTAATAGCCAGGTCCAAGAAAGAACTAAAGCTAACAAACTGCATTATTGCCTGTTAACAGTTAATAGCTTTCACAATGTTGGCCCTTACTTGTCAGGAAAATCCAAATCTATTCAATCATTGGCATAAAACCAGAAAGACCATATATGCCAAGTTAGAGAATTTTATTTTTATTTCAGCCTAATGAGAAACTCTTTGGGGGATGAGAATATTAGTTGCTTATATGTATGTGGCTAGAAACAGAATTTCTCTGCATTTCTCTTGGTATTTAACATCTTAATGTAGAGCCTGTACTTTTCCTGTTTTGTTCTACTTCTTTTAATACAGTGAAATTTTGTCTGCTGGCCTTTGGGGTTCAATATAATTCTGTTGTCTTGGGGGCTATGCCTCTAGAAATGGCTGGAAGGAAGGTAATGGGTGTGAAATGAAATTGAGGAGGTTGAAGAGTAATCACATTGGTGATTTTAGGTGTACATCATCATCTTGGTGTGTCAGAGACTGAGCAACCACATTTTCTCGACATTCTGTAGTCCACTGTTACTATCTTTCAGGGTTTTACATATGTGGCTCCATCTGTACTTGAAAGCGTAAAAGAAAAGTTTTCCTTTGAACCAAAAATCCGATCCCCTCGAAGATTTATTGGCAGCCCACGAACACCTGTCAGGTATTCAGACTTTATTATTTTTTAATCTAGAAGAAAGCGCATTGTTTAAGAAATTTATGCCAAATTACATAAATGGAAAGTCTGTCATCCTATTTGGTTGGCGTAAGCACGACATCTCTACCTTCTTATATTGCAAGTGATCCATCTGTGACTAATCAGTGAGAAAATGCTATATAGCTTAACTTCCCTCCTGAAAGTAAGCTGCTGCACCGCAAAGTGTCCTCTTTAACCATTTGTTCAACATTTATTATGCGCCAGGGGTTGTGCTGTGTGCTGGGGACACATGATTATGACAGGAATTGTCCTTGTCCTGATGAAGCTTACAATTTAGTGAGAGAGTCAAAACAAACAAAGAAGGAAATACAAAAAATATGTAATTACAAGTAGTGCCAAATGCTATGTGAAAAAAAAATGTGTTAGTAGAATGCAAAAAATAACACGGGGGCGCCTAATCATGAAAGAGCTAGCCATACGAAACAGAGAGGTACAGGGGTGTTACAGGTAGAAGAAGGCACATGCAGAAGTTCTCAAGGAGGAAAAACTTGGCTGCCTTCTTGGAAATGAAAGGGCGGTCAACATTCCTGAACTGTGGTGAGTGAGGAAGGGAATGACAAAGGTTTGGAGAAATATTTTAAATGAAATGAGAAGCTGTTTTAAGTGGGGGAGTAAAATGATGTTTTTTTTTTCCCCTAAGTATCATTGATGGTTTTATGAGGGCAAGTGTGGAGGTTAAGAGACCAGTTAGAAAGGTAACAATTAGTCTAGGGGAGAGATGGCTCAACTTCTGCCTCTGTGCCAATCCATACAAAAAGGAAATTGAAAAAAAATCACATGACCCCACTCGCTTTAAATGTAAGGGAAATGTTTCTTGTTGAGATAGTACTTGAGACAAATGATAGCTCTTCCTTGTCTTAAAGCCCAGTCAAATTTTCTCCTGGGGATTTCTGGGGAAGAGGTGCTTCAGCCAGCACGGCAAATCCGCAGACGCCTGTGGAATACCCGATGGAGACAAGTGGGATAGAGCAGATGGACGTGACGATGAGCGGGGAGGCTTCAGCACCGCTTCCAATACGACAGCCAAACTCCGGACCGTACAAAAAGCAAGCTTTTCCCATGATCTCCAAACGACCAGAGCACCTGCGTATGAATCTATGACAAAACAATGCTTTTAATGAATTGAAGGCAAAAAAGGTGGGGAGGGGATGTGTGAGCATCCTGCAGGGTGAAACAGGAAGACTCAAAATGACAGTCTTGAAGAGTCAGTGTCATGACATAGAACACTTTTGACAGAGGAAAATTAAACATGGATTTTAAAAAATCAATCATGGTGCAAAAAAACTTAAGTGAAAATAGTATTGCGGAATTCTTAGGCACATCAATTATTGATTCCTAGCGACGTCGTCTCAACCTATCAAGGATTTTCATGTTGATGGCTTGAAACTGACAGTATTAAGGGTAGGATGTTGCTTCTGAATCACTGTTGAGTTCTGATCGTGTCGAAGAAGGGTTCTCCTTCCATTAGGCAAAGTATGAATTTGCCTATAATACTTGCAACTAAGGACAAATTAGCATGCAAGCTTGGTTAAACTTTCCAGCAACATGGAATCAAAGACGAAAAAAACTTATCAATTGATGTTTTACGTGCAACAACCTGAATCTTTTTTTTATATAAATATATATTTTTCAAATAGATTTTTGATTCAGCTCATTATGGAAAACATCCCAAACTTTAAAAATACGAAATTATTGGTTGGTGTGAAGAAAGCCAGACAACTTCTGTTTCTTCTCTTGGTGAAATAAAAATGCATATGAATCATTGTTAACCACAGCTGTGGCTCGTTTGAGGGATTGGGGTGGACTTGGGGTTTATTTTCAGTAACCCAGCTGCAATACCTATCTGTAATACTAGGATAAAAAAAAAAGAAGAATCTACTTAATCATTTCTATTTGCAGTACTGTTATGTGCTAAGCTTAACTGGAAGCCTTGGAATGGGCATAAGTTGTATGTCCTTCATTTCATCCTTATCCTGGGCCTGCATTGCACTGGAAAAATACCGCCACCTTATACCAGTATTTAGTTCAAGATGTCAAACGTGTTCAGCCCGTGGCTGAAGGACAGAAGCGAGTCAGGATAAAATGCATATCGTGGGGCGGCAGAGTGAGAGGAGGGAAATCCAGGGGAAGAGGGTGTTGCCATGGTCCACTCTCTTGTGTCTAATGTCTTTACAGCAATTTGGTAAGGTTTTAAGTTTTACTTCTTTTTACTGTTTTTGCTGTCTACCTTCCTTATATTTCTTCCTCAACGGTTTTAAAAGGAAAAAAGATGTTTTTTTTCTCCTATATTGGGGCTACATTTTTTGATTATAAAAATATTTGATGGCCTTTTGATGAATGTCTTCCACAGTGAATAAAACTTAGTGGCTTAATTTAGGAAACATGCTAACAAGACACTATGTTTTTGCAGTTGTAACAAAGGCTACATAAGTGATTCACAGGTACAAAGAATAAAAATAAAGGTAACTTTACCTTTCTTAAATACTTCCTGCCTTAAAGAGAGCATTTCCATGACTGTAGATGGTGAAAGGGTTTAATATCTGCAGAGCTTTATAAAAATATATTTCAGTGCATACTGGTATAATAGATGATCATGCAGTTGCAGTTGAGTCTTATCACCTCCTTTTGTTTGTCTTTTATAATGTCTTCAGTCTGAGTGCGCAAAGTCAATTTGTAATATTTTGCAACCCTACAGTTTTTTTAAATAGATGCTGCTTGCTATGTTCTCCAGACCTTTTTGAGCCATAGGATCCAAGCCATAAAATTATTTATGCATGTTGAATTCAACCAGAAAAGAGACAAGCTTTGCTTAAACGGCAATTCAAGTGAGATAAGATGAAATCCTATGACATTAAGCAAATGAAAAACCATGAAAAATGATTGGAAATACACTTTTTCAATTGTGGCAATAAACAATTGATAACAGCTCATCTTTGGACAGAAAGTTTTTTGGTTTTTTTTTTTTAAATCCCTCCCTCTAGACCCCCTCTTCCCTATTGCAGCAGTGTACTGAATTTATAACTGTAGCTAGTAATGAGAAGCTACAATAATGAGGGCAGAAATTGTACTTAAAGTGCAGGTCTTTACTATGTCTAAAAAAAACAGAACCCAAAAAGCTATGGTGATAGATACAGGCTTCATTTCAGACTGTAAATGACTTGTCCTACTCTGACACTTGTTTCAAATATGTTTACTATTAATATTGTGTTGACTGCCTGACCAAATTCCAGTTAAAGTTTTACACCACAGTATTCCTCCTCAGTCCTATTTGCTAGTAACATTTGCATTGTGATTGCCTGGCTGTAACCACCCCACAGTTAAACCATTTTCATAATTAGTACTGCCAGCAGTAGTGGCAAGCACTGTAACTTCCTGCATAAAAAGCATTAATTTCATACCTACCATCCATACAAATAACAGCTTTTCAAACTGTAAACATTAAGTGAAGTTAATTTTCTATACTGTGGCAGGTTTATTGAGAAATTTGTTTCATAAATGGGTATCCCTACTATGACTGTGAAAACTTGTCAAGTGCCACGTTAGTGTCACAGACAGAAAGCACACACCTATGCAATATGGCTTACCTTATATTTATTTGTAAAAAACCCAAGCATAGTTTAAAATATATGTCAATAATACTAGTCTTTTGAGTTTCTGAAAGGGTTCTTTATTATTCCAGGTAAGTGTATAAAGAGATTTAAGTGTTTTTCTTTCATCACTTATTTTCTTTAAAATCAGCTATTTACAGGATATTTTTTTATTTTATACATGCTGTTTTTTAATTAAAATATAATCACTGAGAACTGAAGTTTACTAATTTTGATTTTATAAGGTTTGTAGCATTATAATAAACTGGGATTTATAAACCAGCTGTGATTAACAATGTAAAGTATTAATTCTTGAACCAGATTTTTAGGAAAATTGTTATTTCTTTTTCTCCTTTATGGTCTTAACTAATTTGAATCCTTCAAGAATTTTTCCATACTATTTTTTGAGATAGAAGGTAATGGGGGTGGGGGGGGAAGAATGCATGTATGGTACTCCATAAATTCAACATTCTTTAAGAAATACATGATTATAAATAAACTGCATCCAAGCCTTGGATTTTATATTTAAAATAGGACCTAACTATTTTGGTTATTCAGTCATGTGGTTCCTAGCTTATAAGGGCTAGATCTAAGATTATTCTAATGGGAAATGTTGAATTTATGAAGAATGGATTTTGAGGCTCTGAAAATGGTTAATTTCTGAAATATAAACATCAATGTCCAAACATCTACCTTTTTTCCATAGGAGTAGACGCTAGCAAGCTGGACAAAATAATCATAAAGTATTTGTCCCACCATGACCTGTGGTCTGTGGCTGACTGATACAAAATTCTTCGTGTGTGATTCTTAATTTACCACTACAGCACAAGTATTATCTCAGTGGATTATCTGAAGTAACATTTGAAACATGGGTTCATCTGTGTTTGCTCTTTTAAAACTTTTTTTTTTTCCCTACCCCAAGTTGGCTTTGCATCTATCAGAGTAAATAAATTCTTCAGCTGCCTTATTAGGAGTGCTTTGAGGGTAACACCTTTTCTGCTTTTCATCTTGTGTTTACTGTATTAAAGTATTTGATTTCAGATTGAATGAATGTAAATAGAAATTAAATGAAAATTTGAATGAACATAAAATAGAAGTGATTTTTTTATTATTATCATTATCACCCTAAGATGAAAGAAATAACTATCAGATACACAAATGGTTTCAATAATTCTTCCCATTCATATGCTAGATGTGTTCAGATTCTCATATTTAATAAACTATATATATGTAAAGAATAACAGTTGTAAAAATTGCTTTTGTGGAGAAACTGAAGGAACAAATTTGTAACAAGTTTTAGTACTGATTTTATTAGGTGTTAAACATCTGTGATTTCCAAGTTCTGTCAAAATAGTAGAATGTGATTGGTTGCTTAAAAAAAGTTCCTGTGAAAAATTATGTGAAAGCCAGCTTCACATAAAAACACTGAAAGACAGTTTTTTCAGCCACGTTTGCCAACTTCATTATTTGATGTGTATGCACAAAATAACTTAGTGGACAAATCTGTTTTTAACTAATATCTCAATATATCTGCTGTAAGATGGGTGTTTTGTGTAAACCATCTCTTATTTATGAGGTAATTCAATCACATTTGCCAATATAGTTTCTCTATAGAAGTTCTCAAATGGACTTTTTTTATAAAACAGTAGTGACTCTTGATGTTGATAAAAGTCTTTTAGAGAGTATGGTCTAAACTCACAGAATAAAGGGGTTCTAATTCCCGTTTTTGAGCTGAAGGAATAAAAGTGCAGAAATGCCTCCAGTTCCTTAGTGCTATCAGTGGACAACACAGCGCTCCTGCTACATCTCCCTCCTCCTCAGTTCATACGTGAAGTGCTTTCCACTGTCCACCACCGTCTTTTGTTATTCAATCATATTCAGAAACAAAGCTGTCCATATGGCCATAGGGTAAGTAGGTATTGTGTTAGGGCTAAAGTAACCCATGCGGTAAGATGTTACTCTTATGTTTTTACCAAGAAGTCAGCATATTTTTTACACCCAAATTCTAATCTCAAATTGCCTTTCTTAACTCATCCCTTGCTGTATACCCAAATAACAACTATTGGCTTCATCACAAAATTAGGAAGGTGATTTAAAGCCAAGTAAGCTTGTTTTTTTTTAATATTTGCAGTGGTTCTCAAAGTAGATAACATAGTTAAAAGTACATCATCCTGAATGAACAGAAATAGTTGTACTTATAACCTAGCAGGGGAAAAAGTTAGGTTTTCTAATGTCCTTTTGTCAGTTTGGGTAGCCATGAGGCATGAAAATGACTTAACCTGTATCTGGTTGGTCACTATCCTTATTAATCCATGTTGGTGTATTCTTTGTCTTACCAGCGTTGTAAATTTGTTGAAAATTTCTGCCTCTACCCCCTAAATTCTCCTCACCACTGTCTTTTTTCCTTGTATGCAAACTGATAGATGGTAAATGAGAAAATAAGTAGAGGCCTCACATCAAGAAGTAGATAATAACCAGTCCTTGACTTGGTACAGATCTTGATTCCCTCATGAGGTTTCAAGGGGAGACAGGAACCGCCTCTTTCCCTTTGCATCACCCTGCACAAATACCTGTAGGCAAACAAACCACTCTCCAAAGTTTCATTGGCCTGTGTACAAGCTTTAATCTCCCAAGTAATGATTCAAGCATGAGGTTTCAAAACTCTTCTAGAGAAGCTAGTATAAGGGAAGTTCTTTTTTAACAAAAATTTTTGGGCCAGGTGGCATGCAGGACCTTAGTTCCCCAACCAGGGTTTGAACCCACACCACCTGGATTAGAAGCGCAGAGTCTTAACCACGGACCATCAGGGAAGACCTAGGGAATTCTTTTCAAACAAATGAGTTGGTCTTATTTGTCACACTATTCAAATCATCACTGAAACCAGCTGTATGTAATCCATGTGAATTATTTTAATAGTTAATTCTAGAAAGTCCATGGCACTATACAAAAAGCAAAATCATGAACATTAAAGCTGAGGGCAAGATTGTATGTATTACGTCCACAAAGAAAAGGAATTTGTCATTTATTCTCAATGACTGCTAATCATACGTGGGGAAGAGAATAACACAATACTAAAATGTTTCATCCTCAGTAAATTAGTCTTCCTTAGAAAATTCTGATTGTACAGGTAAAATATAGCATTTATAGCTTTCATTTAAAAATACAAGTTTTAGGAAAAATTTAGGATTTTTAGAATGAGAATTATAAAAGTCAATGCTAAAGAAAATTCTACTTTCAGGTAATGTGTATCTTAAAATATTGTGAAAAATACTCTTTATTCTGAAAACAGTGTCTGGAAAGAATACCTGAATTCCTCTAAAACCACTAGTTGTCATTTTGGTAACATTAACAAGAAAACACATTTACAATGTAACACTGTCATCATAGGTCAAATAAGGACAGAATAAATGCTGCATATGCATTAGGCTGAACACTACTTACATAATATAGGATCTTTCATTTCATATTTTGATAAATGGACTACACACTTAACTATAATACTCTAAAGCCATTTGGGAACATTTTCCTTAACTTCCAGCCCTGAAAACCCATTCTAATGTCTTTACCAGTAGTCACTGTAACCAAATAAAATTAGTGTTTTGAGGCCTCAACATTAAGTTGAAAACCTAGTATACTTGAAGGTGTGATGAAGTGGCGCCATCTCTCCACTTGTTGACGTGGTCTGAGATCACAGTTCTGCACAGCGGACAGGTCTTCTCTCTGTTAAACCACAAGGTGATGCACTCTTCACAAAATATATGCTGTAAGGGAATTAAGAACTCGGTTTTATAGCTGGTAACATTTTAACTTTACATGCATCACATTGCAGAAAAAGTTCATTTTACAAGTGAGACAACAAAGTATAACATTCAAGAACACAAAGAGCAGTGTTAGTGGCAGAGACAAGTATTCTGACTCGTCCTACCATTTAACCACCTTTAATAAAATACAAGTTATATTTAGGTGATGACTTTAAGATCAAGGATAATGACTAAAAGGAGATGAGGCTCAGTCCCTGGTTGGGAAGATCCTCTGGGGAAGGAGACAGCAGCCCACACCCGTCTTGCCTGGGAGACCCCACATGCAGAGGAGCCTGGCTGGCGGCAGTCCACCGGGTTGCAAAAGATGCAGACACAGCTTTGCGACCAAACGACAACATGACTAACAGCTTAATACAGTCTTTTGAGAGTTATAGGAATAAAATAACAGGAAATGGCCTTATACAAGCCAATAACATGCTGGTATTCTTAAAAGACTAGTATTCCATTATTAAAAATTATCTGTTTTCCAGTCACTTTGGTATCCTGTCTGCAATCCCTTCATACACTCTTCTACATAAAAATCATTAGAACATAAGGGACAAAACTTAGCTAACCTACCAAACCCCCAATCACAAATAAGAAATTCATAGTATGTGCCCTGAATGCTACTTTCTGCTAAACAAGATACATATTTTTTCCTGAAAATTAACATAAATGTGACTTTTGCAAGTTCAGAGAAGTGCTGTATTAAGGTTGCTTAAAAATAGAGTTACCTGACAGATGAGAAGAATTGGCTTTTGAAATTCAGCTTGACATATTGAACAAATATCATCCATGTCTGAACACTGTCTTTTGCTGGCAGGGACTCCATAACTCTATATAAAGATAAGAAGGTTCTGTTCCTCAAATACATAATAGGTGATACTGTATTTCTCAAATCTCCAAGGAACTAGGCATTTGAAAACTTTCCCAAAGGATATAAACATTTCAAAGCTGATCTATGTATGCAGAATCATGTCTGCATCAAGGTGAACTCATTACATTATACATAATAGAATCTTGGAAGATTGTTAGATTCATTGGATTCCCAAATAATGATAGTGCTTCAAATTCAAATGGTTTAAGAGACTAAGCAATGTGAAATATAACTAAGCATTATGCAATCTATATTCATGTACTATGTGACCCAGTATTGCCAAGTTGAGCCCACTTACTACCTATGACACTGGCTTAAAGTCAATTCTGAGCCTGGTTGGCTGAATGTAACTCATGTAGAGACTGATTTAGATTTCTGTACTCCACATTGGAGACTGACTGAATAGGTCCAGAAATACTAAAAGGTAACCCAGAAATCTAATTTTTGAAAGCTTTCCACGTGAGTTCAATATGAAGAAGGTTTGGGGACCACTAGACAGTGTCCTGCCACTAAATCTAAAAATAATTTTAATTATCTTTATCACAAAAACCAGCATTTAGTGCTAGTAAAGAATGATAAAATTTTACAAAAGAACTAATTGCAAAACATCACTTGGGTAGCGCTCTACTGTCAAAACTCAACACAAATCTTTGAATTTCCTTTTCGAAAGCCCTAAAAAAAGTTTCTGATCTTGTTAAGATCTTATAACTTCCTTACATATTCAGTAGAATTTAGTCATTAACTGGGTATGACAAAATATTATAAATGAGATCATCTTTCTGTAGAAATGATGTGGAAAAGGTAGCTGAGGAAAAGAACACCCAAGTTTCAGTCATAGTCATGAGACCAAAAGCGTGACATGACTTAGCAACCTGAGGCTATGATCTAAACTTACTTTCGAAGGTTAACAAAATCAAAACTCAAAGGATATAAATTGAAAATTAAGATTTTTTTGAGATCAGTGATGTTAAAGATTCTAGAAATAAGATACTGATGGATGATCTTGATGCCAATTTCCCTTCAGCAAATGTCATTTAGCAGAGTACACCGCACGTGTGCATGCTGACAAGCTTTTATTTTTAAAACAGCACTCTTGTCCGGCACAATGCAGACCCCCTTCAGGTGAAAATATCCTGATGACAATTGCCATTTCAAGGGCAACATTAAGGAAGATGAGAATCTCAAGAATAAAACAGAGTGTTGATGACTGTGATTAATGCTTCATGGAGAAAGAATACCAAAGGCATTTCAGCTCAAGCTCTATTCGGTTAATTGCTACGGCAGAAGCCTAGTACAAACATAATCAATTGATTATGTACTCAATGGCTAAATTCAAAAGCTAAAGTCTGGATTTTATCTTTTTAGAGAAAGAGGTCTGAATAGGATGCAGTGAAACTTGTTACTATGTTACTATCTTAGGGAAAGGGTGCCCTGGCCAGTTAGTTTAGTCCACTTCATTGGTAAAATCCTGTTGTTTTTTCAAACATAAATTATTAGATTGGCATTCTTGTAAGTCAGAGTCTCCTGAGTCCTGACCACTTAATTGCTGAAATACCTAATGGACTATAACTGAGAATCAAACTCTGAAATCTGGTGATCACACTAACATACTGAGAACCTCTGAGGCTAATAAATAGCAAATGAGCCATTATCATTTGAGCTATGACAGACACCCTTTCTCTGCAGTTTGTTACATCAGTAGAATCATTGATGTATAATAAAGTTATAACTGACAGTGGAATCTCTATTTAAAATTTTATTTTTTGTTAAGTTTACTGATACTGTCAAGAACTTATTTGTGCATATGGAATTCAGTATTGGGGAAATTTTTCCAGTAAGAAAATTCCAAGGGACATGATTTTTGGTAGTAAGCTTTCTTATACACAATAAATTATAAGCACTTTAACAGAAGCTGAACAGGAGTTAATGAAAACACACAAAACCACTAATTGTGGATTAAAAGAGGAACAAAAGTTCATATGATTTTTGAGGGAATGTTTATAAATGGGTTAAAAATGTCAGACAATTTGAAAGGGCAAGAGGCACACTCAAATACATAATTACTTTATCAACCATCAGGTGTTGTCAATGCACAAGAAACGGGTCACAGAAATAAAACCTCTTTATCATCATAACCCCAAGTGCCAAAGTACTAGACGTATTTCAAACAATCATGTAATATAAGTCTGCATTTGTAAAACTGCTGGACTAAAACAATTTTATAATGAAGAAAGGTAAAACGTTTCCTATGATAAAAAATACTTACTGGTCGTGTAACAAATATTCGCAAAACCCGTCTGAAAGTTCTCAGGTGTCCAAAAAAGTCCAGAAGCTGAAAGGGAAAATAAGTCCTAATTCATTAATTCAAAGAGCCATCCTCTGTTAAACTTAGAGGTCAATGCTAATATCAAATATTGCTATTAGCAATGCTCATTGCACATCACAACTAATCATTTCATTCTAAATATATTTAAAGTCCAATTATGGGATATTTTACTCAACTTATCAATTTCAGCCAACTTGTAACCAAAATGAAGTACATCTGAATGCCCAGAGTTACAACTGGGTCAAGACAAATACATACTTAACTAAATCAAAGGCAAGGCAAGTTTACCTGGTTCACATGTCCTTAACATATTTAAAGTTTCATAAAGTGACTAAGTTGAGGGGACAGGACAAGATTACTCCACTAGTTTGAGAATTATGTACCTGACAGATGCTACTGATGGGGGTGGGTATGTTCTCTTCTACTCATTCTCTCCCTTAGATACTCCATGCTACATGGAGGTCCACTCCCCCAGTAAAATCTGAGAACCACTGGATTAAGGTAAAGATATCTATTTCCTTTTCTGCATTTCTAAGTATAGAATCTGCCATTTATTTCAAACTAGTGATATGAAGATAAACTATAAAACAGAGACAAAATCAGTTATAGGTAAAATCTGTAAACATTATTACATGAATCATTATAAATGACAAAATTTATTATGTTACCTACTTTTAGTATGAGGTAGAGTAAAGCCAGCAATATCCCAAGACTCCATCTAGTTACATTACCAAACTCCCCATAGCTTATAAGGTAACGAAACCAAACTGGTATGGGAACAAAAGTTCGGTAATACTGACATAATTCTTCTAAAAGCATATACCAATAACCCTAAAAAGGAAGAAAAAAGAAAACAGAGCCAACAAAGCTACTTATATACACAGCACAAATACTCCATATTGGACTGAGAACATCACGAGTATATGGCACAATAACACAACTATAAAATTAGTATTCATAATGATAATGGTTATGACTGACAACCTCAACTTGGTTCTTCGATGTTACAGTCACTGGTTTGTTTTCAAAAAATTTCTAGAGAGTGACAGTGAAAATGTTTTACATACAATAAAATATCTTCCTGACTACAAAAATTTAAAGTTTTAACTGAATATGAAAAAACACCAAATAGCTGCATATAGTCAGTTATCAATTATCAATAAATAATGCCCTGGAGGAAAAGAGAAGTATAAATGTAAATATTTTCCTATATATGATGTGGGGACTGATTTTTAGATTATTCCAAAGCAAGTATAATTGATTTTATTGGAATAGATACTTTGTTTCAATAGGTGTGAGATAACATAATTAGGTTATTGAGCAAACTGGAAAATTATAAAAAGAATCATTTAAGACTAAATGGATGAGATGGTTGGATGGCATCACTGACTCAATGGACTTGGGTTTGGGTAGACTCCAGGAGTTGGTGATGGACAGGGAGGCCTGGCGTGCTGTGGTTCATGGGGTCGCAGAGTCAGACATGTCGCAGAGTCAGTCGCAGAGCGACTGAAATGAACTGAAGCACTGATATGGTTTCCTAACATCTTTCCAATAAAACATAATTAGATTCTTACCTTGGATTTAAAAGGCATGATGAAAGAAGGCACCAATAAAATAAGGCATTTTACGCCCATGAAGAAGAATTTCAGAATGAAGTCTGTAATTCCAACAACCCAAAGAACTTCCCAGAAGCTTGAATAGTCCAAAGTAGGATTTAAAAAAATTAAGCTACCAAGAGAAGAGAAACACAAAACTAGTAAGCAACATAAAAAGATAAAAACATCAAAACTTACTAAAAGCAACATAAAAAGATAAAAGTGCTGACAGGGGTTCTAAATTTGCTACCAAATAATGTGTAAAAAATCTGAGTTTGACAAGATGCTAGAGTTTACGTAAACAGATTATTTTGGTTATTTTAAAGAGACTTTTTAAATGCTTGAATTTCACATCTTTCCTCCTTAAAGAAAACGAAGAGTCTTCCTAACTTGTCATGATTGACATCCTCTAACCTGTAATCTAAAAAATTCACAGATAATAGATATCTGTCCTTCTCTCCTTAACCAACTCGAGTCAGGATTCTCATCCCTCCTTTCCAGTGAACTGCTTCTGTCAAGATCATCAACTTCCTCCCTCTTGCTAAATCTGAAGGTCACTTTCCCCCCTTCCCTCCTCAAAGTATCTTCTGCCTAGACTTCTAACACCACACTCTTCTAGATGCCCTCATATGGTCTAGTTGTTCTTAATGATTGCTTCTTAAGTCTCCTTTGCTGCTACTCCTCTGGCTAATTGTGGACACTGTCCAGTCCTAGGCCCTCGGTCTATGCTTTCCTTCCCTGGTTCGTCTTGTCAAGTTCCATGTTTTTAAAATATCCACCATGTGCTGCTAACACCAAAATTTACAGCTCTAACCTATACTCTGAGCTTATGACAAATAACTATGATCATTTTAACAGTTCTACATGGCCTCTCAAACTTAACATGTTCAAAACAAAATTACTGATTTTCCTTCAAGACCACTTCCTTCCCCAGTCTTTCCTAGCCCAGTAAATGGCACCACCATCCAGCCAGTTGCTTAGACTAAAAACCCCAGGCATCACCCTTGATTCTTCCCCTCACCCACCCACCCAATTCGAGTGGTATCAGCTACACCTACAAACTATATCCCAGATTTGTCCACATCTCTCCAACACCACTGAAACTCAGATTTCTAGTTATCTGATTAAAGCTGAAAATTCAGAACACTTCCATCTGACATGGAAACTTATCAACTACTGTTCTTTAGCAAGTTTTCTTCTAGAAACAAATATCAAGTGTTCTCATCACATATACACCCAAGATGGTAACTAAGGGAGGTGATGGATATATTAACTTGACTGTGGTAATCATTTCACAATGTATACATATATCAAAACATGTATATTTTAAATATATACAATTTTTATTTGTCAAAAATAAAAAAGGTCACCAACAACAACCTAATATTTAGTAACTTGATTACATAGGTAAAAATTTTAGTATCAAAAATTATTGAGCACCTGCTATGAGGCAAGGCATTGGGTATAAAACATGAATAAATCACTTTAAGCGTACTATCCTGGAACTAGACAAATACGTAAAAATTGAATTCCAAAAGTAAGTATGTGCAAGTAAAATATATGTAAAGTGCTATGGAATATAATGATTATATAAAAAAAATGTGATTGTGCACTTGGGCCTCTAATTACCTGTAATAAAGTGACTGAGAATGAAAGGTGTAATATAAAAGAACAGAAGATCCTGCTAAGAATACCAGTAACCAAGCACACTGAATCTTTGAGCACCTTTCCTGAAAAATAAATAATTTTATAATTCATTACTTTGAATTATGCCAGAATTTTAAATATCATTTAACTATTTTACTTTAATGACTAATTTATTAACTTAAAATGTTTAATAGATTAATTTATCTTAATAAAAATATAGAGTATTTGTTAAATTGTACATATCATTCTATTTTATATAGCTTTAATGAACAAAACAACACAAATTTAAACAGATTTTTAAAATACAAGTTTCCTCATTGTGTAACAACATTACCTATGTTTCAAAGCCAAATCTTCTACAAACTGACATAAAGAACCCACCTAAATGAAAACTTTACTTCTGCAGCTCCCTATATTTGCCTTCCTGACAAAACAGGCGTGTAGAAAATGCATTAAGTTATCAGGGTTTATAATTTTAAAAATTCTCATACAATTCAGTAAGAATAATTTGTTTTTAATCTGTTTTATAATTAAGTTTTAATTACTAGTTTAATTAAGTTTTACTAGTTTTAAACCCTAAATTAAATTTTTATGGTTTGATAGGTTGTAACTACAAATATTCAGGTCAAAATATATGATTCTTTACACAGATATAACCCTTTAAAGTTGCTTGAAGGTGAAATTTTATAAACTAATCCTGTTTTCCCAATAATTTACAAGAATAGGACTCTGACAATTATTAAGAAAAAACTTCTTGGGATTTAGTTTTCTTTGAATAAGAGAAACCTAAATAATTCAATACCCATTTGTTCAATGTACACTTTTAAGTATTTTAAATCTAGAGTACAATGGCTAAAGTTTTAAATAATGGTTATATTACTTAGTATAGTCAAATTAACTTAAAACATGAAGGCACTTGACAAATCAGACCATATTGTGATGTTTAGGTTTTAATCATTCTGTCTAGTTTTTATTTATCAGGAACCCAACATACAAAGAAAATACGGTGAAACAATTCAGTATTAGGACAAATCATTTATTCCAGGTCATTTAGATAACATTTAATATATTATGGATGTCACATTACACCTATTTAAATTTATCAAACTATCTTAATTCCTATTTCTCTCAAAAATGAGCATATAATTCTACAGGGAGAAACATTTAATGATTTTTTAGTTGCTGGTTATACTTACTCTTAGAAAAACCTGATTTACAATGCTTTTGTTTGCATATATAAAAGTTGTAAGCAGCCCAATTCCAAGAGAAATTCCTGTTAGAAAATAAGGTCCAGTTAATTGAAATTAAAAAAAAAAAAGAGCTAACACAATGACATGATTTTAAAGGAAGCATATACAATTTTAAAAGCTAACAAAATAAGAAACTGAAATACATGAAGTAGATTACCAATAGAGAATTAGCTGAATATAGCAATGAAACAACTCAATGCTTTATCATACCCTACCTGTTATATGCTGCATAACAAGTTTGACACCCAGAATCAAAATATATGGAAGACTCTTCTGCAACCACTTGAAGAGATACCGGAATTCTGAGAAGGAGCTGCTACCATGATCTCCATACTCCGTGTCGCTATCATCAGGTTGCCTGGCTTCGTTGTGGGAGTGGCTCCGTAAGCGACTATGGACACATCCATGCGTACAGCTGTGGACACCTGACCTTGTATTTCTGGAGCTTGGATTTTCAGCACATTCTTTAGGTAGGGAGCTTATCTGGATATGAACATCTCCAGAATAAAGACAGGAAGCTTCTCCTGTCAGTCTTGTTTGGACACACTGGGAGGCTGAGGCATTCTCACTGCCTGCAGCTCCTGAAGGGCTGTGCAGTTGACTACAGTTGGCTTGCATGGCCCTTGAATACTTGTTCTGTGATTTCTTTGCTTCAGGGCTCTGTCTCCTAAAAAATCAAAGAGCAGAAACTATTCTAAGTGAACAGTTAAGTACAGGCAATATGTGGCTCACCAGGAACTGTTTATTCGCTAAAGGAGAGGCTGGTAATCACAGCAGATGAGTTATTTTCAGGTTATCTAGCACTGGTCACTAGACTCCTCCTTCCTCCCCACTGACGCGAAGGCTCTGCTGCCCTGAGCAAACTACCTTTCAGGGAACATCTACTACAGAAAAAGCTGTGCTTCAGATGCCTCCAGTTCTCTGACAGAAGGAACTGGCAAAATACTCAAAGTATGGGTGCCCAGCAGATGTTAATAGTACTCATTCATACTAGAACACTCAGTACATTTACTCCGCTCAACTAGAAGAGTCAATCTGTTTTTTTAATGCCTACATGGGCTAGGAAGAAAACGTCAAATCTTAACTCCGTATTAAGCAGCATCATGCGTAACTAATACTAAAAATAAACATTTCAATTCGGTGACTTACAAATTTCCTTTTATGCTGAAACAGCTTTCCCGAAGCTAAGAAAAGTTTCCAATAATAATTAACACCAAGAAATATTACCCTTCCCTGCCCCCCTCAAAAATATCTTTAAAATAAGACACTTTGGGAGTCACCGCTAAACGACTATTCTGAATAAGGATAATTACGTAGTCTGCACATTATAAATGAGACTCTGGAGGGGTGGGAAGTCCGGAAAGAAAACATCGGCATCCAAAGATCCCTAAAGGACGAGTGTGGGTGGCCGTCAGAATCCAGTTGACGAAAAGCAGAGCCTTCCTGCCGTTTCCGTATGAGGAAGCTGGGGTTAACCTCGGGGCATGTTCCGTGTCATTCTATTTCATTTCTAGGTCTGAATTTTTTTTTTTTTTTTCAGTGACTGTTGGGCGGTTTGGTTTTTAGTGCTCTTCACCGAAGGCTTTCACCGATGCTCCAACGCCACGACTGCCATTTATTTCCTCCAATCTCTGGAGACACACACGCCGGATGGGTCAGTTTCAGCGTCTTTTTCCATAAATAAAACCAGAGAACCCTCCCACTTCCCTTCAAGCATGAAGCAAGAAAGGGGAGAGAAAGGGAAGAAAAGTCAAATGCAAACGGCTCTTCCGGAATCTCCAGGACAGATTTTTCCACCCACGTTCGAGCTTCGCGTGCCTCTGTTATTCTCCCCAGAGCCCATTTCGCCGCGGTCCCTCGCCTCCTTCGCCCGCTTCCCCCAGGCCTGACCTCTCATGACGATGAGCGGACCAAGGCCCAGGCAGCGACGGCAGGAACAGCGGGAAACGCCGTCTCGAGGCCTTCGGTCAGAGCCATCACCTTCAGACCCCGTCGCAGGAAACTCTGGCACAGCTCGGCGGCGGCGCGCGCGCTCCCGGACGTCCTCACGTGCGCGCGCCCCGCCCCCGCGCGACGCGCCGAGGGCCGGGCTGCGACGGCGGGGCGGGGCGGAGGCCCCGGGTGGGTGTGGGCTGTGAAGAGAGGCGTGCGGCGGAGGACCGACCGCGGGCGTCGGCGTTAAACAATAAGCGTACGTGCGTCTGTTTGGAGCCTCCAGAACCTGCCCTCGAGGGAGGAGCCTGCAGTTGGGGGCGGGCCTGGTCTCGCCCGGCTCGCCTGGCCTCTGGAGGCTGCTCTGCCCTTTGGTCGCGCTTGGCTCGCGTCCGGCGAAGCGTGAGGTGGAAGAGCCACGTCGGCGAGGGTCTGCGCGGCTCTGAGAGGGCGGGACGGGGCGGGAGCGTTCTGGTGTCGGCCACCTCAGCTGACCCACTTGTGGCCGGTCGGTGAAGTTGTAACTGAACTGGGTTTTTGTTACATTCCTAAAGTTGCTCTGTGAGAACGAGGCCCTGGCGAAACCTGAGGAGATAAGGAGCAGAGAGAAGTGGGGGATGGTTTGGGAGAGAAGGGGTGGTGTAAGTATCAATAGAAGTTAAGAGTTTAAAAACCCTGTGGGGTGTAGAGAACGCTGTACTATGTTCGCGGTAATTGTTAACCTACAACTGTTTTAAAGTAAAAGATTTATTAAGGAAAACTTTAAACGAAAGAAACAAAAAAAACGTTGCCTCTTGTTCCCGAGCCAGAATGTATTCTAAATGATATTTAATTGTATTCCATGAATCTGCCCCATTCGCGACAACTAACCAATAGCCTTTTTGCTTTGAACCTTAAGTTTTTTACCTTTAATTTCTAGAAGTTGACGTCAAGTAAATCTTGGTGGTGTTTCTATAGGTCTTGAAATTAAATATTCCATGCCACTGGTGAGCTGTTCAGTCTTTCCTCACTAGAGGGTAAATTTCATACATACAAGCACATGTCATGAATTGAAAATCTAGTGGAAAAAGTGATACTTTTTTTTGTTTGTTTGTTTGGTCTCGATTTAAATGGGGTCTCTGATTTAAAACCATTTAAAACCATTCACAGCATGGCTCAGAGGATAAAGAATCTGCCTGCAGTTGAAGAGACCCAGGTTGGATTCCTGGGTGGGAAAGATTCCCTGGAAAAGGGAATGGCCACCCACTCCAGAATTCTTGCCTGGGAAATCCCATGGAGAGAGGAGCCTGGTGGGACAATCCATGGGTTGGCAGAGAGTCTGACACGACTGACCCACTAACACGCACACCTTACACAACAGCTTTGCCCAAGTTAGTTTGATGGTGTGTGAGTTTTGAGGCTCCTTAATCATGAAATTGTGTGCACCTTATTTCTCGTGTATCAAGAGTACAGCTGAATTCACTATTTTTTTAACCTGAATTAACCACTTTGAAGATATGCTTAAATCAGATTATTTTTATTACCAAATCATTTCTTTTGGTTAAAAAGGCATTCCCCCTACTCCCCACAAGAGGTATTAAATCTGCTTCCGGTTGCCAATTAATATATTGCTAGATATTTTTGTTTGTTTTGGTTTTTGTTTTCTGTTTGTTTTTTGATATATGGCTCCATGAACTTCACAAAGTCTTCATGACAAATTAGGTTTCTTTTTCAGAAAGTCTTAGTCTGTTTGAGCTGCAGTAAGAATATAGCCTGGATGGCTTATAAACAACAAGTTTATTTCTCACAGTTCAAGAGGCTGGGAAGTTCAAGATCAAGGTGTCAGCAGATTTGGTGTCTGGTGAGTTCCTGGTTCCTGGATTATAGATAGTTTTGTCTCTGGCTGTGTCCTTACATGGTGGGAAGGTGGTGGAGCTTTGGAAACTCTTTTATAAGAGCACTAATCACCTTCATGAGAGCCCTTTGATAATGCTTTAATTATCTACTGCCACCTCTTTATACTATCACATTGTGGATAAGGTTTCAACATAGGAATTTTGTGGGAGACACAAGAATTAGGTCTGTAGCAAAGGCTGAAGTCAAGCTCTGAGTTATAATGAATTTTTAAAGAAACTTATTTATGTAGTATACTATATCATTCCTACTACACCATGGATATTTTTATTTTAAACTTTAACATTTATGAGAATTTAGGAAAACTGAAAAAATAGACTCACATAATCCAGCTACGACCACAATGAGGCATCAATATGCTTTAGTACAGTGATAATTTTAGTACATTTGCAAATTTAGTACATTTATATACCTTAATATAATGTTTAAATTCTCATTTTAACATATAATTTATTGAAGGTATGCTAGTTCATATTGAAAGTTTTGGTATACTTGAAACTGCATTCCACTCAACTTGACTAAAAAGTAACATTGAAGAAGAGTATTGAGTTAATGACAAGATTTGACAGTGACAGACTTATCTGATAAATTTTCTTTCCACTGTCATCTAGAATGTTGGAAATGGACATTTTAATTGATAAATACTCCAAAACATTTGTTGAGTACTAACTGTCAAGAATTATAGTAGATTGTTGGAGACCTAGACATTAAAAAAGACATAATCCCCATCCCAAAGTGAAATATGTGGTTAGACAGGTCTTCAAGCAAGTAATTATAGTGTATTGGAATAAACACTATAATTGAAGGTTGTGTGAGGTACAGTGGATGCAAGAAGTGGGAGCATTTAACTTTACCAAGCAAGAAATGCCTTATTAAATCTGTGATATTTAAGATGAACATTGAACTTTCCTGGCAGTCCAATGGTTAGGACTCTGTGCTTCCATTGCAGGGGCCATGGGTTCATCCCCTGGTCAGGGAACTAAGATCCCATATGCAGCATTGTGTGGCCAAAGACAAAAAAGTTGCAGATTGAAGATGAAGTTGAAGTTTACCAGGATGTAAGTAGTAGTAGGACATTTCAGATGAAAGCAATATGTGTAAAGTCATGGTATTGTAATTTCATAAGAATTGAGGGACTTGTTTTTTTGTTTCTGAAAGAGTAGGGTACATATGAGGGAAAAGTAAGAGTAAATAGGGGCTAGAAAATGAAAGATTTTGCGGGTCTCACTTAGGAATTTACTTTATAGTTTATTCACATGGCCAAAGAGAAGCTATTAAGTTTCAAGCAGCAGAGTTATGTGGCCAGATTTGTATTTTTCCAGAAAATTCCCACGCTAATAACTTGCAGCAATGCAAGCTCAATTGGGAGGCTGCTACAGGTAGTAGAGTAGGACATGAGAAGGTCTTGAACTTCTCAGTGAAGTGGGATTCTAGAGGAAGAATGAGTATGGAGAGAGAAGGAGATAGAATCAATCGGATTAAGGGTGGTAGATAGTTACACTTCTCTTCTCGAGCTAGTTTTCCATACCTACCAGCACCCATATCCTTGGGTAGGCTTTTTGCGGGCTAACTCATGCGACTTATTCTGGCTACTGAGATACTGGGATGAAAGCAATTGTAATTCAGCAGAGGCTTGCAAAACGTTTGCATGTTGGGACTTGCCCTCTTATTGCTGGCAACTCTTCTACCACCATGTAATCAAATTAGGGCTAGCCTCCTAGAAGATGAAGGACCACTTGAAGAGAGTCCACAGGTGTCTCAACCATCTTGGCCTCCTCAGTTGTGGCCCCAGACACACGTATGAGAGCATCCTAGGCCTTCTAACCCCAACTAAGATGATTCAGACCAGAAAAATCAGCCAGTCAACCCACAGAATCACAGGAAATAATAAATATTTTGTTTTAAGCCTCCAGATTCAGAGCAGTTTGTTTCATAATAAAAGTTAACTGATATCCTAAGTGACCAAGTAGATGTGAAGTGGGAAAGAAGTGTAAGATGAATCCCCTTTTTGTAGCTTGGGTGGATGGATAAATCAATTGGAATGCTATAAATATGAGAACAAGTATAAATATTAGCGGAGAAGGCAATGGCACCCCACTCCAGTACTCTTGCCTGGAAAATCCCATGGACAGAGGAGCCTGGTAGGCTACAGTCCATGGGGTTGCAAAGAGTCAGACATGACTGAGTGACTTCACTTTCACTTTTCACTTTCATGTACTGGAGAAGGAAATGGCAGCCCACTCCAGTGTTCTTGCCTGGAGAATCCCAGGGGCGGGAGCCTGGTGGGCTGCCATCTATGGGGTCACACAGAGTTGGACACGACTGACATGACTTAGCAGCAGCAGCATAAATGTTAGAATGAGTCATAGATCATATTACTAAAAAGAATAGGATATGCATTTTTTTTTTAAATAAAAGTTTGGAGGGATAACAATACCTTCAACTTTGAAGTACTCAACCTTAGGAATCCATGGGACTCCTAAGGTGAAGATATCCAGTTGGCAGTTGAATATAAAGACCTGGAGATAGAAAATTTGGAGTAAAAGCTGTAGCTGTGAATAACATTCTCATTTATTAGTTTTTGAAGCTCTTTTCCTTGGTATTTTAGACAGTGTTGACTACAAATAGAGACAACCTCTTCCTTTTCAGTCTGTGTGTCTTTCTTCATCGTTTTTGCTGTAACTTTCATCACATGTTGAATAGGAAGGGTTCATGAATATTCATTAACCCTGAGTATTCATTGGGAGGACTGATGCTGAAGCTGAAACTCCAGTACTTTGGCCACCTGATGTGAAGAACTGACTCATTGGAAAAGACCCTGATGCTGGGAAAGATTGAAGGCAGGAGGAGAAGGGAACAACAGAGGATGAGATGGTTGGATGGCATCACCGACTCAATGGACATGAGTTTGAGTAAACTCCAGGAGTTGGCGATGGACAGGGAGGCCTGGCGTGCTGCAGTCCTTGGGGTCACAGTGGTTGGACACGACTGAGTGACTGAACTGAACTGAGGAAGGGTTAGAGTTTATTGATTTTAGGGGGAAGACATTCAATCTTTCACTATTGTGTTAGCTATAGTTTTTCTTTTGTACATATTAATGCCATTTTTCAGGTTCGATGAGTTCCCTTATTTTCCTAGTTTAATAAAAATTTTTATCCTGAATAGATACTGAATTTTGTCCAATGCTTTCCCACCTTTATTGAGAAATCATCTGGTTTTTCTTCTTTAGTCTGTTAATATGGTAGATTATGCCAATTAATTTTTTTCTTTTTGGCTCTGTCGCATGGCTTGCAGGATCTTAGTTCTCTGATCGGGGCTAAAACCTGGCCACGGCAATGAAAAGGTCAAGTTCTAACCACTGGACCACCAGGAAATTCCCTCACCTAACTTTTAAATGTTGAGCCAGACCCTTCATTTTCAGAATAAACCCCACTAGGTTGAAGTGTATTATTATTATTATTTTACATATTGCATTCCATTTGCTAATATTTTGTGGTGTATTTTTGCATGTATGTTTATAGGAGATACTGCTTTTCTGATGTCTGTCTGGCTTTGGTAATTAAGTCATGCTGGCCTGATTTGGAGATGTCTCCTGTTCTATTCTCAGAAAGATTGTATGGAATTAGTATTATTTCTTCATCAATGATTTGGTAGAATTTGCCAGTGAAGTCCGCCAGACTAAAATTTTCTTAATGGAATAATTTTTAAACTACAGATTTAATTTCTTTAATAGATATAGAATTGTTCATGTTATATATTTCTTCTAGTTTGCTAGTTTGTACCTATGAATGAACTGGTATAAAATTGTTTGTAATATTCCCTTATTATCTTTTAAATATTTGTAGTGTCTGTGATTATATTAGCTTTCATTCCTGAGTTTTGTAATGTATCTTCTTTGTTTTTTTTTGGGGGGGGTGCAGTATAGGTAGAAGTTTATAGGTTTTATTGATAAATTCAAGAAATTCATTTATTTTGGTTTTATTTACTTTTCTCTGTTGTTTTCCTGTTTTAATGTTATTGATTTCTGCTCTTCATTATTTTCTTTCTTCTGTTTGTTTCAGATTTAATTTGCTCTCTTTTATCTGGACTATAAAGGTGAAAGGTTAGATCATTCATTTGAGATCTTTATTTTTTTCCATTTTAAGCGTATGATTTTATACATTTCCTCTAAGCACTAGTTTGGCTGAATCGCATGAATTTTGATTTGTTGTATTTTTATTTTAAGTCAGTTCAAAATATTTTCTAATTTCCCTTATGACTTCTTTGATCCCCATGGTTTCTTTAGAAGTGTGTTGTTTAATTTCCAAATACTTGTGACTTTTCCAGATATCTATTATTGATTTCTAATTTAATTCGAATATAGTCAGAGAGCATGCCCTTCATGATTTCAGTTCTTTGAAATTTGTATTATGACCTAGCATATCATATGTCTGGATGAATATTCCAGGTGCACTTGAAAAGAATTAGTATTTTGCTATTCTTGGGTAGACTGTTCTGTAAATGCCTTATTAGGTCAAAGTTGGTTGATAGTGTTGTTCAGGTCTTCTCAATTTTTGCTGATTTTCTGTTCTAACCACTGCTAAGAGAAGTATTGAAGTCTCCAAGAATAATTAGGAATTTATAGTAGCTGTGTGAATAAGAAATATATATTTGGTCTCTGCCCCTGCTTTTTAACACAAAGCTTCTAAAACCCTTGTAATTTCCTAAGCAGTGGAGATGATAGGAGCATCTTACATAGAGATCCTAAACCCCCTGGAATGTTCTGAGTGACAGGAGCTGCTTTTGTTCTAATGAGTTGACTCTTGGTGGGCTTCTGGAGAGCTTCAGGATGGAAGCTGGTCACCAGAAATACAAAGCCATGATATAAAGCTTGGAATTTTCAGGCCTGCCCTCCATCTTTAGGAGAAGGGAGAGGGGATGGAGACTGAGGTAATGATTGATCCTGCCTACATAATGAAGCTTCCATAAAAATCCCTAAACTGTGGGGTTTACAGAGCTTCTAATTGGTGACACTTGCATGCTAGGGCATAGGTATATTCCAGCTTTATGGGGGCAGATGCTTCTACACATGGAACCTTGGTAGACTGTACACTGTGTAACTCTTGATCCTTTACAATATCTTTTATAAAAAACCAGTCACCATAAGTAAATATTTTCATGAGTTTTATGAGCCATTCTAGCAAATTATTAAGCCTGAGGGAGTGGTTATGGAAAGCCCTGACTTTGTAGCCAAGTTATAAAAACGTGGGTACCCTAGGGACCCATTACTTGTGAGTGCCATCTAAATTAAGGACAGTCTTGTGGGACTGAGCCCTTAAGTCTGTGGAGTCTGACCCTACCCAGAGTAGAATTGAATTAAATTATAGGGCATCCACTTGCTATCCAGAGAGCTGAAAAATTAGTTGATTTGGTGAAAAAAAAACCCCAAAAACCACATGCTTGCTTTCAGAAGTATTCTGTGGGTAGAGGAATAGTTTTCCTTTAGTTGGTGTCAAAGAAATGGGATTTGCAAGAATGCTCCTGTCTCAAGGAAACATAGGAAACATGTAGTTTGTGAAAAGAAGGGATGAAAGGATGAGGAATGGAGAAACTTTGATCCCTGGATGGCTACCTAGCCACCCACGGTATGAAACTTCAGCTGCACTGCAGTTACTAAAGGTAAAAATTACCAATGGAATTTAGCAGTGGCAGTAGATTCCAACTCCTGAAAAGTTGGCTTATTGGATCTGTAAGGAAATGTGAAATAATAAGAAGCATGCCAACTATATAATCCCTTTGTTATTGGTATCTGTAATAGCCAAAATGGAATAAAGTTTTGGGTCAGGCCTTGTTGCTGGACCTAACTCTGATTTTGGTTGGTGTGAACTTTAGTCACTAGTCTCAATGCTTCCCTCAAAGAGAAAAATTAAGCCAGAGCAAGAGAAATTACCTCTAATATCTCTCATTGCCAAGAAGGTAGTCAACACAGGGGTTTCAGAAACTCCTGAAACCAAGGGGTTTAATGTGAAGGAGCTGTCTTTTTGTAGATTAGTATCATCAGCTTTCTGAAAAACCTTTACTGAAATGGATAGTGAGAATAGATAAATTAGGAGCAGTATCTTTGGCTTTAAGTGTTACAGCATAGAAGAGTTTGTTTGGGCTGATATAGGACTGGAAGCTCACTATTGGCTCACAGATGGCTGGCTGTACATGATCCAGACACACAGCACATTATTCTGGAAGCAACAACCAGCACCATAGACTGGACAAAAGCCACCATAAAGTGTGTTTATTCTGAGAAGGGGAACCACCCAGCTCCCCCTATAATCACCAAGTAGAACACCACAGATGAAGCCGCTGGTATGCTTTGTATACAAGCCATGTGGGCTGGCTTTATATTAACTGGGTTATTCATTCACTGAATATGCCCGTTACTCAGGTATGGTAGGTGCTGTGATTAAGGGGGCCCCTGTCATATAGGCACCCCATATCACTTTTACTGATGCAGAATCAAAACAACAGTTTGAGAAGTCCTATCAGATTAGCCATCTCAGCTTCCCAGGACAGGTCTTACTGAAACCAAGATCATTAGAGCAGGTAACAAGAAAATGGGGGAGAGACAGAGGGAGAATCAAAGGACTTGTCTTAGCAGAGTGGAAGTCTATGTGTTGTTGAGAAATAGGATGAATGTGGTGGGCAATTGATGATGCTGAAATAAGAGGGTTGATGCAGCACTATCAAAGTTGGGTGAACCAGTGAACCAAGGGGACCCACTGCTAGTCCCCCAACATTAAAAGGCCCCAAACAAGTCTGCTCTAGTTATCTTCATTTAGAAGGATGTAAAAAACCAGAAGGCATAAATTACACTGAGAAACCTTAGCCAGAATTGCCTAGGGTGATGGTTAGATAGGTTAACCAAAGTAAGGATTTACCAAGGGGCCAAGGTCTTCTGGCCAGACCCCCAAAGCTCTATGCACTTGTGTGGGTAAAGTGGTCAGGTCTAGAGATATTTCTGAGACTTCCTTACAACAGAACCCCATGCGCTGTGGTATGGAAATCCATTTATAAAATGCTAATTTTGACTTTAATCAGATTGAGAAATTATAGAAATAGAAGAGTTGATAAGATTTTAAAATTAGGTTTTGGGTAAAGAAATTGTGTCTCCTTTATCTGAATGTTTTATGGGAAAGAATATTATGTTTGACTGGGGAATGTCTCCCCTTGCTGTTGTTTTAAAACCAGAATCTGTTGATGAAGTCATAAAACAGGCTACAGCTAGGAGTGTCAGCATTGGTGGGGTTAAGGTGAAAGTTTGAAGAATATTTTGAAGTGGTTGGGTCTCTTACCTGGCTTATGTTATGATGATGAACCTTGTATTTAGGGAACATTTCGCCTTGTATTTAGGGAACATTTCGCCATTGTAAACCTGGAACAAATGTAAATCTGCCTTTGAAGCAATATTATTTTGTTAAATGGAAACCAATTAGATCGCCTGAGTTCAAACTACATAGAGTACGAACTGGAGTGCTGACATGGACAAATTCTCTGTGTAATAGCTGTGTAAGGAGTATAGACTGGGCTTATTGCAAAAGCCCATGTGCACTTCCCAGCATTGAGTACTAGGACTTTAGTTTAGAGAATTGCTATCTGAGGGGCAATTACTAGCTTGCTATCAGACATTAATTAAAACAGCCCATATGACTGAAGGATAGAAAATAATCTTGAAACCTGAACTTACTATGATGGTTTTGGTTGGCATCAGAAAAGCACTTTGTCAGGGAAGGCAATACCCAGAAGAGTTCCATAATAACATGGAAATGGTTTATATAGCATCATGCTATCTGTGGAATGCAAGGATCATGTACTCATGAGCAGGGAACCTCTTTTCCCCTAGGACTGACTTTGAAACTTTATAAAGAGCTGCCAGATTGTGTTATCACTTGAACAGTGCCCTGTAAACAGCTCTCAACTGATTATCATATGTGAAACAGATCGCCAGTCCAGGTTCGAAGTATGAGACAGGGTGCTCAGGGCTGGTGCACTGGGATGACCCTGAGGGATAGGATGGGGAGGGAGGGGGGTTCAGGATGGGGAACACATGTACACCCATGGCTGATTCATGTCAATGTATGGCAAAAACAACTACAATATTGTAAAGTAATTAACCTCCAATTAAATAAATTAATAAAGACATATTACCAATTATAATGTTCAGGACTTATTTCTATCAAGATTCAAACTGAAAAAAATGAGATAAAGATTTTGTGACGTTTAAAAGGAGGCAGGGATCAAGACCATCCCCATGGAAAAGAAATGCAAAAAGGCAAACTGGTTGTCTGAGGAGGCCTTACAAATAGCTGTGAAAAGAAGAGAATCGAAAAGCAAAGGAGAAAAGGAAAGATATTCCCGTTTGAATGCAGAGTTCCAAAGAATAGCCAGGAGAGATAAGAAAGCCTTCCTCAGCGATCAGTGCAAAGAAATAGAGGAAAACAACAGAATGGGAAAGACTAGAGATCTCTTCAAGAAAATTAGAGATATCAAGGGAACATTTCAGGCAAAGATGGGTTCGATAAAGGACAAAAATGGTATGGACCTAACAGAAGCAGAAGATATTAAGAAGAGGTAGCAAGAATACTCAGAAGAACTGTACAAAAAAGATCTTCATGACCCAGATAATCATGATGGTGTGATCACTTACCTAGAGCCAGACATCCTGGAATGTGAAGTCAAGTGGGCCTTAGAAAGCATCACTATGAACAAAGCTAGTGGATGTGATGGAATTCCAGTTGAGCTATTTCAAATCCTGAAAGATGATGCTGTGAAAGTGCTGCACTCCATATGCCAGCAAATTTGGAAAACTCAGCAGTGGCCACAGGACTGGAAAAGGTCAGTTTTCATTCCAATCCCTAAGAATGCTCAAACTATTGCACAATTGCACTCATCTCACATGCTAGTAAAGTAATGCTCAAAATTCTCCAAGCCAGGCTTCAGCAATATGTGAACCGTGAACTTCCAGATGTTCAAGCTGGTTTTAGAAAAGTCTGAGGAACCAGAGATCAAATTGCCGATACCCACTGGATCATCAAAAAAGCAAGAGAGTTCCAGAAAAACATCTACTTCTGCTTTATTGACTACACCAAAGCCTTCAACTGTGTGGATCACAATAAACTGTGGAAAATTCTGAAAGAGATGGGACTCCAGCTAAACCAGACCACCTGACCTGCCTCTTGAGAAACCTGTATGCAGGTCAGGAAGCAACAGAACTGGACGTGGAACAACAGACTGGTTCCAAATAGGAAAAGGAGTACGTCAAGGCTGTATATTGTCACCCTGCTTATTTAACTTCTATGCAGAGTGCATCATGAGAAACACTGGGCTGGAAGAAGCACAAGCTGGAATCAAGATTGCTGGGAGAAATATCAATAACCTCAGATATGCAGATAACACCACCCTTATGGCAGAGAGTGAAGAGGAATTGAAAAGCCTCTTGATGAAAATGAAAGAGGAGAGTGAAAAAGTTGGCTTAAAGCTTAACATTCAGAAAACTAAGATCATGGCATCTGGTCCCATCACCTCATGGAAACAGATGAGGAGACAGTGGAAACAGTGTCAGACTTTATTTTATGGGGCTCCAAAATCACTGCAGATGGTGACTGCAGCCATGAAATTAAAAGACGCTTACTCCTTGGAAGGAAAGTTATGACCAACCTAGATAGCATGTTAAAAAGCAGAGACATTACTTTGCCAACAAAGGTCCGTCTGGTCAAGGCTATGGTTTTTCCAGTGGTCATGGATGGATGTGAGAGTTGGACTGTGAAGGAAGCTGAGCGCCAAAAAGTTGATGCTTTTGAACTGTGGTGTTGGAGAAGACTCTTGAGAGTCCCTTGGACTGCAAGGAGTTCCAATTAGTCCATCCTAAAGGAGATCAGTCCTGGGTGTTCATTGGACGGACTGATGCTAAAGCTGAAACTCCAATACTTCGGCCACCTCATGCGAAGAGTTAACTCATTGGAAAAGACCCTGATGCTGGGAGGGATTGGGGGCAGGAGGAGAAAGGGACAACAGAGGATGAGATGGCTGGATGGCATCACCAACTCAATGGGCATGAGTTTGAGTAAACTTCGGGAGTTGGTGATGGACAGGGAGGCCTGGCGTGCTGCGATTCATGGGGTCACAAAGAGTCGGACATGACTGAGCGACTGAACTGAACTGAACTAAAACAAATTTGAACATTGGCTGGGGAAAAAAAATGAGCTGCTTGGTTTATAGATGGCAGTTGTAATATAAACAGATAACCACCCTGATCAAAGGCCACTGCTCTGATCAAAGAGAGTAAAAACAAATCAGCAGGATGGGCTGAATTGCATGCTGTTTTCCTAGCAGTGGTGGAAATTGAACAATGATAAAAGCCCCTATGTTTTGGTCTTTACCAACTTATGAATGGTGGCCAATGAAGGTCAGTGGAGACCCGATCTATTAAAGGGATGCCTGTATAGGGCACCTCTGTGGGAATCACTATGGACATTTGAGGGGTACATTGAACCTAGGTCTCCTGCACTGCAGTTAGATTCTTTACCATCTGAGCCACTAGGGAAGCTGTTAGGGTATGTCAATACTTATCAGAAGAACCCCCTTCCTGGACATTTTGAATTTTCTTTGTGTTTATGATACTCCAGGTCCTATGAAAGTCATCTGAATCATGTTGACTTCTCTTGTTTTTTTTAGCACCCAGTCATCCATTGGATTGAGACTGTAAAGTCTATCTTGTCCTTTCCTTCCCCCACCCCTCCAGCATGGGTTGCAGTGTCAGGACAGTTTTGTCCTTCCTCTATGCTACTCAGGGATTAATCTCAGACTTGTGCTTTGCATCATGTGGTTTAGGGACTTGCTACTTGTGCTACTCTGGAGTGTACCTCCAAAATGAGTCCTAGACATATGCTGGTTCATAAACAGAAATAGAACCCTTTTTCGCGTTCTCTTCTCTCTTGGATACTCCTCAACTTCCTGCCCTGTACTGTAGCTAGAATAATGGGGTTTCTTAAGGAACTGAAGTTGCCTGTGCCACAGCAAGAGGAAACCAGAGAGAAAAAAAATGGGGATTTCTCTCCCACAACTCTTTGGAACCCCAGGGACCTGTTTTCTTAGTCCTCTGTCTACAAAGACAGGGTTTTTCTAGGAGTTTTAGTTGCCCATGCTGCCACTGTGACAGCTTCACTTGGGCACTCATCCTTAAGTAAAACACACACACACATATGCATACACACACAAAAGGAGAAACTCCTGTATGGGCCCCTTCTCCAGTTTTGACTCTTCCTGAATATTGCTTACGTTTATTTGTTTTGTTCAGGCAGTTGCTTTTTGTATTTTATCCAGAGTATTTAGTTATAATTAGCAGTTAGGACAAGCTTTATTGGACTATGCCTTCTTGGCTGGCACTGGAATCTCTAAATATGTATTTCTTAAATTAGGCATTTAATGTCTGTCTCTTCTATTACATGCATTGTCAGCAGGGACTATTTTGGCTTTGTGTATTACTGTATCGTTATGCCTAATATAGTTCTTGGCATATGCTAAATAGCCAATAGATATTTATTTAATAAGTGAGTGAATGGACCATTTTCAGACCAAATCTTATTTGATGTTTTTTGCAGCATTCTACACTAAGGATTGTTCTCACCTGGATTCTTTCTTGCCTAGGCTTCCGTATTACTATATTCTACTGGTTTCCCCCTTCTCTAGTATTTTTTTATAGGCAAGTTGCTACATCTTTGTGATTCTTACAGGTTCAGAAAATGCTTGTAAAAGGGGGACACCTACATAGTCAGCCCACAGAGGCATAGGTACAACCTTAGTAATAAAGGCTCAATCATCATTTCATCATCCTAGAACAGAGTAGGTATGTGTTAATTATGTGGTGACATACCTTTGCTCAACAGATTTTCCAACTTGGGGATCTGGCAAAGGGACTGAAAACTCCCAGGGAATTTGACTTCAGGGCCAGTGGGATTTCATTACAGAACTTGCACAGGACTGGGGAAACACTCTTGGAGGGCACAAACAACTTTGTATGCACAGGACCCAGGAGAAAGGAGCAGTGATCCCACAAGAGACTGAGCCAGACTTGCCTGAGTGTTCGGGAGTCTCAGGTGGAGGCATGGGTCAATAGTGGCCTGCCGCAGGGTTAGGGACACTGAATACAACAGTCCTGGGAGCCACAGGGTGTGCTGACGTAAGTGTTTTTGAAGGAGGTCTCCATTACCACCATTACCCCTACCGTAGTTTGGCCTCTCAGGCCAAACTACAGAGGGGGAACACAGCCCCACCCATCAAGAGAAAATTGGATTAAAGATTTACTGAGTTTGGCCCTGCCCATCAGAGCAAGACAGATTCCCTCACAGCCAGTCCCTCCCATCAGGAAGCTTCCACAAGCCTCTTATCCTTATCCATGAGAGGGCAGACAGAATGAAAAATACAATCACAGGAAACTAACCAAACTGGTCACATGGATCACAGCCTTACCTAACTCAGTGAAACTATGAGCCAGGCCATCTAGGGCCACCCAAGATGGACCATGGTGCAGAGTTCTGACAAAACATGGTCCGCTGGAAAAAGGAATGAAAAACAACTTCAGAATTCTTTTCCAGTGCTGTGGCCACTGCTGAGTTTTCCAAATTTGCTGGCATATTAGCAGCAGCATCTTTAGGATTTGAAATAGCTCAGCTGGAATTCCATCACCTCCACTAGCATTGTTCATGGTGATGCTTCCTAAGGCCCACTTGACTTCGCATTCCAGAAAGTCTTATCAATATGCTTGCCTTGAGAACCCCATGAACAGTATGAAAAGGCAAAAATAATGACACTGAAGATAAAGTCCCAGGTCAGCAGGTGCCCAATATGCTACTGGAGAAATAACTGCAGAAAGCATGAAGAGGCAGAGCCAAAGCAAAAACAACACCCAGTTGTGGATGTGACTGGTGATGGAAGTAAAGTCTGATGCTGTAAAGAACAATATTGTATAGGAACCTGGAATGTTAGGTCCATGACTCAAGGTAAATTGGAAGTAGTCAAACAGGAGATGGCAAGAGTGAACAGTGACATTTTAGGAACTAAAATGGGCCAGAATGGGTGAATTTATTTCAAATGACCATTATATCTATGACTGTGGGCAAGAATCCTTTAGAAGAAATGAAGTAGCCCTCATAGTCAACAAAAGAAAAGAGTGAAATGCAGTACTTGGGTACATCTAAAAAATGATAGGATGATCTCTGTTTGTTTCCAAGGCAAATGATTCAGTATCACAGTAATCCAAGTCTATGCCCCAACCACTAATGCTGAAGAAGCTGTAGTTGAATGGTTCTATAGAGACCTACAAAACCTTCTAGAACACCAAAAAAAGATGTCCTTTTCATCTATAGGGAACTGGAATACAAAAGTAGAAAGTCAAGAGATACCTGGAGTAACAGGCAAGTTTGGCCTTGGAGTACAAAATGAAGCAGGGCTAACAGAGTTTTGCCAAGAGAACACACTGCTCATAGCAAACACCCTCTTTCAACAACACAAGAGACGATATCACCAGACAGTCAATACCGAAATCAGATTGGTTATATTCTTTGCAGCTGAAAATGAAAAAGCTCTATACAGTCAGCAAAAACAAGACCAGGATCTGACTGTGGCTCGAATCATGAACTCCTTATTGCCAAATTCAGACTTAAATTGAAGAAAGTAGGGAAAACCACTAGACCATTCAGGTATGACCTAAATCAAATCCCTTATGATTATGCAGTGGAAGTGAAAAATAGATTCAAAGGATTAAATCTGATAGAGTGCCAGAAGAACTGGGGATGGAGGTTTGTAACATTGTACAGGAGGGGGTAATCAAAATCATCCCCAAGAATAAGAAATGCAAAAAGGCAAAATGATTGTCTGAGGAGGCCTTACAAATAGCTGAGAAAAGAAGAGAAGTGAAAGACAAAGAAGAGGAGAGATACATCCATCTGAATGCAGAGTTCCAAAGAATAGTAAGGAGAGATAAGAAAGCCTTCCTCAGTGATCAATGCAAAGAAATAGAGGGAAACAATAGAATGGGAAAGACTGGCGATTTCTTCAAGCAAATTAGAGATACCAAGGGAACATTTCATGCAAAGATGGGCACAATAAAGGACAGAAACACTATGGACCTAACAGAAGCAGAAGATATTAAGAAGAGTTGGGAAGAATACACAGAAGAGCTATACAAAACAGATTTTAATGACCCATATAACCACCAATGTGTGATCACTCACCTAGAGCCAGACATCCTGGAGTGTGAAGTCAAGTGGGCCTTAGGAAGCATCACTATGAACAAAGCTAGTGGAGGTGATGGAATTCCAGCTGAGCTATTTCAAATCCTAAAATATCCTGTGAAAGTGCTGCACTCAATATGCCATCAAATTTGGAAAACTCAGCTGTGGCCACAGGACTGGAAAAGGTCAGTCTCCATCCCAATCCCAAAGAAAGGCAATGCCAAAGAATGTTCAAACTACCACAGAATTGTACTCATCTCACACACTAGCAAAGTAATGCTCAATATTCTCTAAGCTAGGCTTCAGCAGTATGTGAATTGTGAACTTCCAGATGTTCAAGCTGGATTTAGAAAAGGCAGAGGAACCAGAGCAAATTGCCAACATCCATTGGATCATATAAAAAGCAAGAGAATTCCAGAAAAACATCTGCTTCAGGTTTATTGACTACATCAAAGCCTTTGACTGTGTAGATCACAACAAACTGTGGAAAATTCTTCAAGCAATGGGAATACCAGACCACCTTACCTGCCTCTGAGAAATCTGTTTGCAGGTCCAGAAGCAATAGTTAGAACCGGACATGGGCAACAGACTGGTTCCAAATTGGGAAAAGAGTACGTCAAGGCTGTATTTTGTCACCGTGCTTATTTAACTTATATGCAGAGTACATCATGTGAGATGCCAGGCTGGGTGAAGCACAAGCTGCAATCAACATTTCCAGGAGAAATATCAATAACCTCAAGGATGCTGATGACAAAACTACCTTTATGGCAGAAAGTGGAGAGGAACTAAAGAGCCTCTTGATGAAAGCAGAGTGAAAAAGCTGACTTAAAACTCAACATTCAAAAAATGAAGATCTTGCCATCCAGTCCCATCACTTCATGGCAAATAGATGAGGAAAATATGGAAACAGCGAGAGACTTTATTTTCTTGGGCTTCAAAATCACTGCAGATGGTGACTGCAGCCATGAGATTAAAAGATGCTTGCTCCTTGAAAATCTATGATTGACCTAGACAGGGTATTTAAAAACAGAGACTTTACTTTGCCAACAAAGGTCCGTCTAGTCAAAGCTGTGGTTTTTCCAGTAGTCTTGTATGGATGTGAGAGCTGGACCATGAAGAAAGCTGAGCACCGAAGAACTGATGCTTTTGAACTGTGGTGTTGGAGAAGACTCTTGAGAGTCCCTTGAACTGCAAGGAGATCCAGCCAGCCCATCCTAAAGGAGATCAGTCCAGAATATTTATTGGAAGGACTGATGCTGAAGCTGAAATTCCAGTACTTTGGCCACCTGATGTGAAAAACTGACTCATTGGAAAAGACCCTGATGCTGGGAAAGATTGAAGGCCGGAGGAGAAGGGGACAACAGAGGATGAGATGGTTGGATGGCATCACCGACTCAATGAACATGAGTTTGAGCAAGGTCCGGGAGTTGTTGATGGACAGGGAAGCCTGGTGTGCTGCAGCCCATGGGCTCGCAAAGAGTCGGACACGAATGAGCAACTGAAGTGAACTGATACCTTTGCTGTCCTCTTGTTACCTGTTATTAGGTCCTCTACTCTTTCCCCCTACTTGTCTAGCTTATTCTTGCTTTCCTATACATATTCTTCATGCATTCTCAGTCACTTCAATCGTGTCTGACTCTGCGACCCCATGCACTGTAGCCTCTCAGGCTACTCTGTCCATGGGATTCTCCAGACAAGAATACTGGAGTGGGTTGCCGTACCCTCCTCCAAGGGATCTTCCTGATGCAGAAATCAAACCAGCATCTCCTGGATCTAATGCATCATTGAAAGTGGATTCTTTACCCACTAAGCCACCAGGGAGTCCCTAAAGTAATTATCAAAAACATGGTCTGTAGTGCCAAACTCCCTGAATTCAGGGACATATTCAGGACAAATTGCTTAACCTTACTCTTTCTTCATTTTCACATCATAATGGGCTATTGTAAGGAATTTTTACCTATTTATTTACATAATTGTGAACATTATACACATACATAGACATTTATATACATAAATAGCATGTATGTCCACATACATATATACACACTCCATGTATAGCACTTTAGTCTAAGAACATGTTAAGCACTGTACATCTTAGTTATCTTTACAAATTAAACTTAATACTCTTCCTTAAATGTATACCAGTTCTAGATCTTTTCTCATAGAAGAGTATTAAAATTTATTTAAATGTTTATGTATCATAATTATATATTTTTTCATTTTGTAAATAGATTTCTTGAAAGAGCTGTTTGCTCAAGAAAAGAAATTCTCAATTTGTTCACATCCAGAATGAATAGATCAATTTGAAATATTCTTCATAAAATGGCTATAGGAAGCAGCAGTGCTAAGAAACATGAATTTATGAACATAGCTACCTGCTTTTTTCCTTTCAGTTTGATTTAAATTTAATATCCTCCAACAATGGAAAATGATTTGCGGTAAAGAAATGAACTGGAAGAAATAGGAAAATGGAAGCAAGATGTCATTTCTTTTTACTATCCAACAGATTTACCATCTGCTTTAAAATGATGTTGACCATTTACAGTAAATGAAACAAAATGCTTTTTAAAATAATGTAACACTTTAAACTATTTTTACTACCAAACTTTCCCTCCCCAGTGAACACATTCATCTTACTGAGCAAAGGTTTATTTAAGCTACACTTACATCTATGTTGTTTTTAGCTCATTTCCTTTTTAAAAAAGCAATTGGTGAATTTATTTCCCAGTTTAGCTGTTATAATAAAATATAAAAGGCATTTCTGTTTTGGCCTCAAGTATAACATTATCAAAAGCTATGAGAGTTACAGCAGAATATAGGACAGCATAAAATTAGAAACTGCTGGTGTTTCCTTAGCAGCAGTTACTGCACTTGCAATTTTCCCCCTCTTGCTACCAGCAGAAATCTGAAAGTCATCTCTGTGTACCAGACAACAAACCCAAAGTGTGTTTTTTTGAACAGTAGCTTTACTGAGATATTATTCACATAACTTGCAATTTACCCTTCTGAAGTATACAATTCAGTGGGTTTTAGGGTAGTCACAGAGTAACCATCATTATAAACTTAGAATATATGCTCTACTGCAAAACAAAACCCAGTGCCCATTAATAGTCACTCCTCATTCCCCCATCTGCCCTTCCACTAGCAACCACTAATCTACCTTCTGTCTCTGTGGATTTGCCTATTATCAGTTCAGTTCAGTCGCTCAGTCGTGTTCAACTCTGCAACCAAATGGGCTGCAGCACGCCAGGCTTCCCTGTCCATCACCAACTCCCGGAGCTTACTCAAACTCATGTCCCATCGAGTCGGTGATGCCATCCAACCATCTCACCCTCTGTCCTTCCCTTCTCCTGACTTCTCCTCTTTTCCAGCATCCGGGTCTTTTCAAATGAGTCGGTTCTTCGTATCAGGTGGCCAAAGTACTGGAGTTTCCGTTTCTGCTTCAGTCCTTCCAATGAACACCCAGGACTGATTTCCTTTCGAATTGACTGGTTGAATTTCCTTGCAGTCCAAGGGACTCTCAAGAGTCTTCTCCAACCCCACAATTCAAAAGCATCAGTTCTTCGGTGCTCAGCTTTCTTTATGGTCCAACTCTCACACCCATACATGACTACTGGAAAAACCATAGCTTTGACTAGATGGACTTTTGTTGGCAAAGTAATGTCTCTGCTTTTTAATATACTGTCGAGGTTGGTCATAACTTTTCTTCCAAGGAGCAATTGTCTCTTAATTTCATGGCTGCAGTCACCATCTTCAGTGATTTTGGAGCCCCCCAAAATAAAGTCTATCACTGTTTCCATGGTTTCCCAATCTATTTGCCATGAAGTGGTGGAACCGGATGCCATGATCTTAGTTTTCTGAATGTTGAGTTTTAAGCCAACTTTTTGCCTATTACAGACTTTTCATATAAATGGAATCATAGAATATGTGTCTTTTGTGACAACTTCTTTCACTTGGTACAATGTTTTCAAGGTTTATCCATGTCAAAGCCTGTATCAGTACTTCGTTCCTGTTTGTTGCCCAGTAATATTCAATCATATGGATATACCAATATGTTTATCCATTCACCATCCAATGGATATTTGAGTTGTTTCCCACTTGTTGACTGTTAGGAATAAATTATGCTATTAACATTCACATAGAAGTTTTTATATTGGACATAAATTTGCATTTTTTTCTTGAGTACATATATAGCAGTGGAATTAGTTACGTGGTAATTCTGTTTAACTTTTTGAGGAACTACCAGACTATTTTACAAAGTGGATGTACTGTTTTACATCCTCACCAGCAGTGGATGAGTGTTCCAATTTTTTCACATCCTTTCCAACACTTGTTATTATCTCTTTGTTTGTAACCATCCTAATGGAAGTGAAGTGGAATCTTACTGTGGTTTTGATTTGCATTACTCTGATGGCTAATGATGTTGAACATTTTTTCATATCCATTATCATCCGTTTGTATGTCTCTTTTGCAGAAACATCTTTTCAGACACTCTTTAAAAATTGGGTTTTTTGTCTTCTTGTTATTGAATTAAAAAATTTTTAATTGTTACTGAATTTAGTATATTCTGGATACAAGTTCCATATCAGATATATGACTTGCAAATGTTTTCTCCTATTCTGTAGGTTGTCTTTCACTTTTTTAATGTTGTTCTTTTTTTTGGCTGAACCACGTGCAGCATGTGGGATGTAGGATCTTAATTCTGTGACTAGGGATAGAACCCATGCCCCCTGCAGTGGACGTACATAGTCTTAACCAATGGATCACCAAGGAAGTCCCTTCTTGATGATATTTTTGAAGCATTAACATTTTAATTTTATTGTAAAGCAATTATCCTTCAATTAAAAATAAATCTAAACTTTTTTTTTCTAATTTTGATAAAGCCCTATTAATTTTTTTTTTCCTTTGGTTGCTTGTACTATTTAATGTCATATCTTAGAAACCATCCCCTACTCCCAAGGTTCATGAAAATTTACTTCTATTTTTTTCCTAAGAGTTTTGCAGGTTTAGCTCTTGCATGAGGTCTGTGATCCTTTTTGAGTTAATTTTTATATATGGCGTGAAAAAGGAGTTCAAATTAATTTTTTACACATGGATATCCATTTTATTGAAAGACTGTCTTTTTCCCATTGAATTTTCTTGACATCTTTGTTGAAAATCAGTTGTCCATAAGTTTAAGACTTTATTTCTGGCTCTAATTCTATTCTATTTTCTGTATGTCTGTTCTTATACCTGTAACACACTGTTATGATTGCTGTAGCTGGCTGGTATGTTTTAAAATCAGGAAGTTTTGGTCCTCCAACTTTTGTCTTCTTTTTCAAGACTGTTTTGGCTATTTTGTGTCCTTTCATTTCTATATGAATTTTAAGATCAGCTTGACAATTCCTAAAATTATGTGTAGCTTTCATACCTTTATCTATTCATTTAAATATATCCTTGAAAACACATTTTTTATTTTTACACAAAATTACAACAATTATTTTTTCTGCAACTTTTTTCTTTCCCCCAATATTTTATTATGAAAAATTTTAAGTGTAGAGATTAGTTGAAAGAATAGTACAGTAAGTACCCATATACCCTCCTCCTACCTCCCAGTTTATATTCTATAGGTAACATTTTGGTATATTCATGTTATCATGTAACTAACCATTCCTAGCCATAACCAACTAGTCCATCTTCTATCAAATCATCTTACTATTTTGTGCATTTCAAATCAAATTGCATAAAAAAACAAAGCAAATTGTATATATTCTCAGTATGCTTCACCTTTAAAGACTTCACCTTATGGATTGTTAACTAGGGTTCAATTTTTCTACAATTTTTAAATGTAAAGTGAAATGCACAAATCTTAAGTATACATTCTGGTGAGTTTGACATATATACATTTACCTGTGTAATTTTAACCTTTATCAAGATACAGAACGTTTTCATAACTCTAAAACATAACTCCCTCTCTTAGTCAATTCCTGTCCTTAACCAATGTTGAAAGCAATCACTGTTTTTTCACCATAGATTTAGTTGTTATAGAACCTTATACTCTTTTTTTTTTTTTAGAACCTTATACCCTTGTACAAGGTTTCTTTCACTCAGCATAATGCTTTTGAGATTCATTTACTTTTCAATTATTCATAATCTTTGAGATTCATTCATTCTATTGTATGAATCAATAGTTTTTGTTTTGTTTTTTGCTAAATATAACATCCATTGTATGGATGCCCCACAGTTTATTTCTCCTTTTTCCTGTGGATGAACAAATTTCCACTTATCTATTTCACTAAAAAGTTCTGATAACTGGCTTTTGTTTACATCAGAGTTATAATTATTATAATAGTAATATAGTAATGATCATCTGGAAGCTTTGTAAATGTGGAAGTACTTTTTAAATTAAATAAATGCTTTTTTCAGAGTCTTCAAGTAACATATACTAGAGATTATGCAAACTTGTTCAGTTGCCAAGTCATGTCTGACTCTGTGACCCCATGGACCACAGCACGCCAGGCCTCCCTATCCCTTACCATCGCCTGAAGTCTGCCCAAGTTCATCCATTGAATCAGTGATGCCATCCAACCATCTCATCCTCTGTTGCCCTCTTCTCCTTCTGCCTTCAATCTTTCCCAGCATCAGGGTATTTTCCAATGAGTTGGCTCTTCACATCAGGTAGCCAAAGTACTGAAGCATAAGCTTTAGCATCAATCCTTCCAATGAATATTCAGGGGTGATTTCCTTTAGGATTGACTGGTTTCATACTCTTGCTGTCGAAGAGACTCTCAGGAGTCTTTTCCAGAACCACAGTTTGAAGGCATCAATTCTTCAGCACTCTGCCTTCTTTATGGTCTACTTCTCACATCCATACGTGACTACTGGAAAGACCATAGCCTTGACTATACGGACCTTTGTTGGCAAAGTGATGTCTCTGCTTTTTAATGCACTGTCTAGGTTTATCATAGCTTTCCTTTTAAGAAGCAATCATCTATTTTCATGCCTGCAGTCACCATCCACAGTGACTTCAGAGCTCAAGAAGAGGAATCTGTCACGCTTACTCCTTTCCCCTTTCTGTTTGCCATGAAGTGATGGGCAGGATGCCATGATCTTAGTTTTTTCAATATTGAATTTTTAGCCTGCTTTTTCACTCTCCTCTTCCACCCTCATCAAGAAGCTCTTTAGTTCTTCATTTTCTGCCATTAAAGTGATACCATCTGCATATTTGAGGTTGTTGATATTTCTCCTGGCAATCTTGATTCCAGCTTGTAACTCATCTAGCCCTGCATTTCGCATGATATGCTCTGCATATAAATTAAATAAACAGGGTGATAATATACAACCTTGATGTACTCCTTTTCCTATTTGGAACCAATCTGTTTTGTCCATGTCCAGTTCTAACTGTTAGAACTTTAGCATGGGTGAGGCTTTAGCGTAGTCATTGCAGTTGTATTCATTTTCCACAAAGGACTAAAATTTAAATCTGAAATAGCAGAGGAGTCTTATTGACCTCCCTAACTATATTGCTTTGTCTTCCTTTACAGCAACAGAGCTTCTCAAACTTTCACATTTATATGAATAACCCCAGTCACCAGGGGGTCTTGTTAAAAATGCATCTTCTGATTTGGTAAGTTTGGGGTAGAGCCCATAATTCAGCATTTCTAATAAGCTTCCAGGTTATACCAATGATTCTCATCCATGGAATAGCAAATATCTCTAGCCAAAATGTACTGCTTACCTTTCTATGAATCCATCATAAATTCCCGTTTCCATTCCTATGTATGTGTGTGTGCTAAGTCACATCAGTCGTCGTGTCTGACTCTTTGCAACCCTGTGGATTGTAGCCTGCCAGCCTCCTCTGTCCATGGGATTCTCCAGGCAAGAATATTGAAATGGATTTCAAAGCCCTCCTCCAGAGGATCTTCCTGACCCAGGGATTGAAACTCAGTCTCTTCTGTCTCCTGCATTGGCACACATGTTCTTTACCACTAGCGCCATTTGGGATGGCACTAGTGGTAAGGTAAATATAAGTATGTTTATATTGTGTTACTCAAAATATAAGTGTCTTTAAAATATTCAAAGTCTGAAAGGAAAAGAACCCTTAAAGCAAGAATAGGACATTATGAAAAAAGAACAAGCAGATTTTTAAAGGAATTAAGTATTCTATAAATGAAAAACATTTTCATTAAAGTTAAAAAATAAAACTTTAATAGAAGGGGTTAAATCTTCTCCAGTTACTTTCTTCATAGTAGGAAGATGGCTTCCAGCAACAGCTAAAACTGCAATTTCCTTGTTTATGTCCCATAGGACATAAAAACTTCTCTAACCATAGAATAAAAATCTTTCCCAGGACTTCCCTGGTGGTCCTGGTGGAGTCTGCTTGCCAATGTGGGGGACGTGGATTCGCTCCCTGGTCCCGGAGGATCCCACATTCAGTGGGGCAACTGGGCCAGGGTGCCACAGCTCCTGAGCCTGTACCCTAGAGCCCATGAGCTGCAGCTACTGAAGCCCGTGTGCCTGGGGCTCATGCTTCACAGCAAGAGAAGCCACCGCAGTGAAAGGTCTTGCCCCACAACAAAGTGTAGCCCTTGCTCGCTGCAACTCGAGAAAGCCTGCCTGCTCAGTGAAGACCCAGTGCAGCCAAAACTAAGTAAATAGTTAATTAATTAAAAAATCTTTCCTTGTAGTGTAATTGGTTTAATACACAGTTGATAGGGAAATGCCATGCATAGCAATAGGATGGATCATCTTTCCCTCAGTTAGTGTGTTCCCTGGGAGAAAGGAGTGAGTACATGAACGAGTAAGTTTTCTTTTAGGAGGAAAAGTAGAGGAATGAGTGCTTGGTATGCAACTAATAATGCCTCTATCATGAATAGGCAAATTTCAGATTCAATGAAATATTTTTTTTCAATAAAAATTTTGAAAGTTGTTTAACATCATGCTAGAATACAAATGGAAAACAGGAAAAAAAAAACAAAAACCTAACTGCAATCGTTCTATATACATTTGTCTTCCTTTGCATTTGCTGGGATTATTTCATTGCATGTTAAAGAATACCCAGCTTAAACTGGCTTTAGTTGTAAACAAAGATTTTATTGAAAGCTAATGGAGTCACAGATAGAAAAATAATGCTGAAGGCAGAGTAAAAATACAGATCAACCTCTGAAAAAACTGGAACCAAGAGTGTAAAAGTCATGAGAGCTCACTTTCTATCTCTGTTCTGCTCCTTTCTGAGCGATTTTCTTTTCTGTCTCTACAGATTGACTGCCTTTGCTTCCATATTCCATCCAAAGGGAAGCAAGGATGCTGATAGCTCCAGGATTTTTTTACTTATAGCTTCAGCAGCTGCTGGATAGAGACTGACTCAACTCCTTGGATTCAAAGCCCATATAATCTTGGGTGTGCTCTGATCCACCCAGATGCCCACTTCTAGAATTAATTATGGCCAGGGGTACAAAGTTACATTTTTCAAGATGGTTGCTCCCAGGAAAACAATGTGGAAGCTAGTCAAATAATACTATAGATGTCCTATAAACTGATGACAAAAGGTTTAGGATATTCAGTATCTTCATATTGATTGATTGATTTTCACTCAGTCGTGTCTGACTCTCTGAGACCCCGTCTGACTCTCTGAGACCCTGTGGACTGTAGCCTACCAGGCTCCTCCATTCATGAGATTCTCCAGGCAAGAATACTGGAGTGGGTTGCCATTTCCTTCTCCAGGCCATCTTCCCGACTCAGGGATCGAACCCAGGTCTCCCACATTGCAGGCAGATGCTTTAACCTCTGAGCCACCAGGGAAGCCCACTTTGTAGCCATCTTCATATTATGTCCCCCATAAAAAAATGACACTGCGTAAGTAGGGCAGAAAATTAGGAAATAGCACTTTTTGTTACCAAGTAACATTAGGTTTCTAAGTGGCAAGCTAATCCCATGTATTTCATTCCTCAGTAGAATAGTAATTGGAAGTAGGAGAGTTACCTTACTTGGAATAAGAAGGAAGGCGCACCAAAGGTCTCCCATGCTCAAAAATATTTCCCACACATTCTGTAAGTTAAAAATTGTTATGGCTTAGAAAGCCCAGAGATAAATCCACGAACCTATGGACACCTTATCTTTGACAAAGGAGGCAAGGATATACAATGGAAAAAAGACAACCTCTTTAACAAGTGGTGCTGGGAAAACTGGTCAACCACTTGTAAAAGAATGAAACTAGAACACTTTCTAACACCATACACAAAAATAAACTCAAAATGGATTAAAGATCTAAATGTAAGACCAGAAACTATAAAACTCCTAGAGGAGAACATAGGCAAAACACTCTCCAACATAAATCACAGCAACATCCTCTATGACCCACCTCCCAGAATATTGGAAATAAAAGCAAAACTAAACAAATGGGACCTAATGAAACTTAAAAGCTTTTGCACTACAAAGGAAACTATAAGCAAGGTGAAAAGACAGCCCTCAGATTGGGAGAAAATAATAGCAAATGAAGAAACAGACAAAGGATTAATCTCAAAAATATACAAGCAACTCCTGAAGCTCAATTCCAGAAAAATAAATGACCCAATCAAAAAATGGGCCAAAGAACTAAACAGACATTTCTCCAAAGAAGACATACAGATGGCTAACAAACACATGAAAAGATGCTCAACATCACTCATTATCAGAGAAATGCAAATCAAAACCACAATGAGGTACCATTACACGCCAGTCAGGATGGCTGCTATCCAAAAGTCTACAAGCAATAAATGCTGGAGAGGGTGTGGAGAAAAGGGAACCCTCTTACACTGTTGGTGGGAATGCAAACTAGTACAGCCGCTATGGAAAACAGTGTGGAGATTTCTTAAAAAACTGGAAATAGAACTGCCACATGACCCAGCAATCCCACTTCTGGGCATACACACTGAGGAAACCAGATCTGAAAGAGACACGTGCACCCCAATGTTCATCGCAGCACTGTTTATAATAGCCAGGACATGGAAGCAACCTAGATGCCCATCAGCAGATGAATGGATAAGGAAGCTGTGGTACATATACACCATGGAATATTACTCAGCCGTTACAAAGAATTCATTTGAATCAGTCCTAATGAGATGGATGAAACTGGAGCCCCTTATACAGAGTGAAGTAAGCCAGAAAGATAAAGAACATTACAGCATACTAACACATATATATGGAATTTAGAAAGATGGTAATGATAACCCTATATGCAAAACAGAAAAAGAGACACAGAAGTACAGAACAGACTTTTGAACTCTGTGGGAGAAGGTGAGGGTGGGATATTTCGAAAGAACAGCATGTATATTATCTATAGTGAAACAGATCACCAGCCCAGGTTGGATGCATGAGACAAGTGCTCCGGCCTGGTGCACTGGGAAGACCCAGAGGAATCGGGTGGAGAGGGAGGTGGGAGGGGGGATCAGGATGGGGAATACGTGTAACTCCATGGCTGATTCATGTCAGTGTATGACAAAACCCACTGAAATGTTGTGAAGTAATTAGCCTCCAACTAATAAAAAAAAAAAAAATTGTTATGGCTTAAAAGTTAAAAAATGAGTCTTTGCCTATCAGAGCTGATACTTAATAAATATTTAGTATGAGGAATTAAGTATTTCAAATCAATATTTATTTTACATAAAAATGTAACTTTTAAAATTGTAAAAAAATAATATGTGTAAAGTTTAAGAAATAAAAATAGTGCAAAAAGATCTCTATTAAAAAGTAAAATTCTTCATCTTGAAAGTAATCTTGGTTAGGAGCCATTGATGTGTTCCTTTTTATTTCATTGTTTTTAGTTTATTTTATGCTTTGTGATTAACTTTAAAAAATAATTTTATAATTAACATACCTTTATTATTTTTTAATTAACATACCTTTAAAATGAAGCTAAACATTATAAGAATGTATAAAGAATATAATCTGCTTTTCCTTCCAACCTCAATTGGCTGGCAAAGCAATTTTAACAACTTGGGTTACATCCTTCCATCCCATTCTGCATACTGATGTACACTTATATGTCTTTTCTGTTAAAAAGGAATTGAGGAGGTAGCTGTGGAGAGACTCAACATTTGAGTCTGTGGTAATCTAGCCACACGTAACTATTGAACACTTGAAATGTAGCTAGTCAGAATTAAATTATGCTGAAGTATGAAATAGATGCCAGATTTCTAAGAGTTAGTTTAAAAAAAAGAATGTGAAATACCTAACAAATAATTTTTATTGATTACACATACAGTGATAATATTTGGGGTATATTAGGTTAAATAAAATAGATTATTAAAATTTTGTCTATCTTCTTTTAATGTAGCTATAAAAGCTTAAAATTACATATGTGGCTCACATTACCTTTATATTGGGTACGGTGGCTCTGAACTAATAGATGAAGATTCTAACACTCTAATAATTGCATAATAGTTGGTAACAGGGATGTGAAACAATTGATTCATCTTTTCCCATTGATTATATCCAAAGTTTTGTAGCTCATTTTGTTTGTGTTTCACTACTGTATCAAATATTTTTTTTTCCTGTGAAGCAAATCATCTAAATTAGTGACTTAAAACAACAAATATTTATTATTTCTTAGAATTCTGAGAGTTGGCTGGTCAGTTCTCATCTGGGCCAGCTTAGCTGGAACTGGAGGGTTTAGAATGGCCTCACTCACATATCTGGAGCCTCAGCTAGGGTGGTTTCCAGGGTCTTCTCCACATGATCTCTCATCCTCCAGGAGGCTGGTCCTATCTGCAGGAAAGAGCAAGCTCCAATGTGTAATTACTTTTTAAAACATGTTTTAAAATTTTAAAATAATTTTATTTATTTATTTATGGCTGTGCTGGGTGTTCTTTGCTGCTCAGCCTTTTTCTGTAGTTGCAGTGAGTGGGGGCTACTCTCTAGCTGTGGCGAGCAGGCTTCTCATTGCAGTGGCTTCTCTTGTTGGAGAGCATAGTCTTCAGGGTGCTCCAGCTTCAGAAGTTGCAGCACATGGGCTCAGTAGTTGCAGCTCCCAGGCTCTGGAGCACAGGCTCAATAGTTGCTGGGCTTAGTTGGGCTTAGTTGCTCCATGGCATATGGGATCCTCCTGGACCAAGGACCAAAGATGCAGGACCATCTCCTGCATTAGCAGGTGAATTCTTCATCACTGAGCCAAGAGGGAAATCCTGCAATTGCTTTTAAACTTCCATTTGTGCCATAGTTGTACCATCCCATTGGTGGAAGAAAGTCACCAAGTCCAGGATTCAAGTAGAGAAGTAGACTTTAACTCTCAGTGGAAGGAACAGCAAATCACGCTGCAAAAAGGACAAGCATACCAGGAATCATGAATAAATTAAAGGCAGTTACTATGATATGATAGCCATGATAAGAAATACCGAATGTGGTGGGAATGCAAACTAGTACAGCCACTATGGAGAACAGTGTGGAGATTTCTTAAAAAACTGGAAATAGAACTGCCATATGACCCAGCAATACCACTTGTGGGCATACACACCGAGGAAACCAGATCTGAAAGAGACACGTGCACCCCAATGTTCATCGCAGCACTGTTTATAATAGCCAGGACATGGAAGCAACCTAGATGCCCATCAGCAGATGAATGGATAAGGAAGCTGTGGTACATATACACCATGGAATATTACTCAGCCGTTAAAAAGAATTCATTTGAATCAGTTCTAATGAGATGGATGAAACTGGAGCCCATTATACAGAGTGAAGTAAGCCAGAAAGATAAAGAACATTACAGCATACTAACACATTTATATGGAATTTAGAAAGATGGTAATGATAACCCTATATGCAAAACAGAAAAAGAGACACAGAATTACAGAACAGACTTTTGGACTCTGTGGGAGAAGGTGAGGGTGGGATGTTTCAAAAGAACAACATGTATACTATCTATGGTGAAACAGATCACCAGCCCAGGTTGGATGCATGAGACAAGTGCTCCGGCCTGGTGCACTGGGAAGACCCAGAGGAATCGGGTGGAGAGGGAGGTGGGAGGGGGGATCGGGATGGGGAATACATGTAACTCCATGGCTGATTCATGTCAGTGTATGACAAAACCCACTTCAATATTGTAAAATAATTAGCCTCCAATTAATAAAATAAATGAAAAAAAAAAACCTCAATGTCATCAATGTATTTATCTTGCATTTTGAGGCCTTTATTTCTGTAGGATAGATTCCTTAAAACCGAGACTGTTAGTTGAAATATTTTCCAAGTTTGTTGAAGCAATTTATATTCCTACCAGCATGTATGAATTTCCTTTACTCAGTACCAGATATTATCACACTTTATGGTTCTTGGAAATCAGTGATAAATGATAACTTATTCTTGTTTTTATTTGCATTTCCTGACTAGTGAGGCTGAGCATTTATTCATATTTTTATTGAATGTTTGAATTTCCTCTTTTGCACCATGCCTATTGTATCCCTTTTCCATTTTTTCTACTGGTCATTTGTTTCTAATTAGTCTGTAGACACTTTTTGAATGCTAGGGACTGTAACTCATATGTTATTAATATAAATATTTTCCCAGTCAATTGTTTGTTTTGATTTTATTTATGCTTTCATGATAGAAAAAACTTAATATGCAAGTAGTGAAGCTGTCCTTTCAATTCTTCTCCCCTGCCCCTGGTAATCTCTCTATTTATTTTAATGTCTTAAGTTTTTTTTTATTGATGTATAGTTTATTTACAGTGTTGTGTTAATTTTTGCTATACAGCAGAGTGATTCAATTATACATATATTTACATTTAAAAATACCCTTTTCCATTATAGTTATCTCAGAATATTTAATATAGTTTCCTGTGCTATAGAATGGAACCTTGTTGCTTATCCATTCTATACATAATAGTTTGTATCTGCTAACCACAAACTCCCATTCCACTCTTCTCCCACCTCGCTAGGCAACCACAGGTCTGTTCTCTATGTCTGTGAGTCTGTTTCTGCTTCATAGATAGGTTTATTTGTGTTGTATTTTTAGATTCCATATGTGAGTGATATCATATGGTGTTTTTTTCTCTCTGTGACTTACTTCACTTAGTGTGATAATATCTAATTCCATCTAGATTGCAGCAAATGGCATTATTTCCTTCTTTTCATGGTTGAGTAATATTCCAATTTGTGTATGTGTGTATTTTTATGTGTATATATATATGTATATATGTGTGTGTGTGTGTGTGTGTGTGTATATATATATATATATATATCACATCTTCTTTATCCATTCATCTGTCAATGGACATTTAGGTAGTTGCCATGTCTTGGCTATTATGAATAGTGCTGTTGTAAACATAGGGGTGCAAGTATCTTTTTGATTTAGAGTTTTGGATATATGCCTGGGAGTAGGATTGTGGGATCATATGGTAATTCTATTTTTAGTTTTTTGAGGAATCTCCATACTGTTTTCCATGAGGCTGCACCAGTGATTCTTCTTAATTAAAGCCTCCCCCCCACACCTCCATATTTTTATCATTTTTTATGTAGATATATAAGTCACTTGAAGCTCATCTATGTACATGATATGATATAGATGCTGAGTTAACAGAATTTTCATTCAACTATGCATAAAATAATCCTTGCTAAAATGTTTTCATCAGATAGGGTTTTTTTTTAATGTGACATAAAGAATGGAAGTAAAAAGTCAGTACTGGTGTGTGGCTCTAACATGCCATCAAAGATCTAGGCTGCTTCTCACTTTCTGTTCGATAATCATTAGATTATGATTTTCTTTCTTAATACAGTTTCTATACTCTAAGCATCACATTTATGTAATAGGAAGAATTTTTCAGGGAAAAGGGTAAGAGGCAAGTTCTTTTTTTTTTTTTAATCAAAAAACAATAGCTTTCCTGGAAGTTCTACCCATTAGATTTCTAATTATGTCTCAGTGATTTAGGTCATACTTGGATGGTCTAGTGGTTTTCCCTACTTTCTTCAATTTAAGTCTGAATTTTGCATTAAGGAGTTCATGGTCGGAGCCACAGTCAGATTCCGGTTTTGTTTTTTGCCGACTGTATAGAGCATCTCCATCTTTGGCTGCAAAGAATATAATCAGTCTGATTTCGGTATTGACCATCTGGTGATGTCCATGTGTAGAGTCATCTCTTGTGTTGTTGGAAGAGGGTGTTTGCCATGACCAGTGAGTTCTGTTGGCAAAACTCTGTTAGCCTTTGCCCTGCTTCATTTTGTACTCCAAGGCCAAACTTGCCCATTACTCCAGGTATCTCTTGACTTTCTACTTTTTGCATTCTAGATCCTTATGATGAAAAAGACATCTTTTTTTGGTGTTAGTTCTAGAAGTATTGCAGATCATCATAGAACCATTCAACTTCAGCTTCTTCAGCATTAGTGGTTGGGTCATAGACTCAGATTACTGTGATATTGAATGGTTTCCCTTAAAAATGAATAGACATCATTCTGTTATTTTTGAGATTGCACCCAAGTACTGCGTTTTGGACTCTTTTTTTTACTATGATGACTACTCCATTTCTTTTAAGGGATTCTTGCCCATAGCAGTAGATATAATGGTCATCTGAATTAAATTCACCCATTCTGTGAATTTAATTCTGTGAATTAGAACAATGCTGTGAATTAGTTCACTCATTCCTAAAATGTCAATATTCACTTTTGCCATCTCCTGTTTGACCACTTCCAATTTACCTTGATTCATGAACCTAACATTTCAGGTTCCTATGCAATATTGTTCTTTACAGCATCCAACTTTACTTCCATCACCAGTCACATCCACAACTGGGTGTTGCTTTTGCTTTGACTCTACCTCATCATTCATTCTGGGGCTGTTTCTCCACTCTTCTCCAGTAACATATCTGGCACCCACTGACCTGGGGAGTTCATCTTTCAGTGTCCTATCTTTTTGCCTTTTCATACTGTTCATGGGGTTCTCAAGGCAAGCTTGCTGATAAGACAAAGTGCCTTTAGAACTATGGACAGAAATTCGTGACATGGTACAGGAAAGTCAAAGTGAAAGCTGCTCAGTCATGTATGACTCTTTGCAACCCCATGGACTAACAGTCCATGGAATTCTCCAGGCCAGAATACTGGAGGGGATAGCCTTTCCCTTCTCCAGGCGATCTTCCCAACCCAGGGATTGAACCCAGGTTTCCCTCATTGCAGGCGCATTCCTTACCAGCTGAGCCACAAGGGAAGCTGAAGAATACTGGAGTGGGTAGCCTGTCCATTCTCCAGTGGATCTTCCTGACCCAGGAATCGAACTGGGGTCTCCTGCATTGCAGGCGGATTCCTTACCAACTGAGTTATGAGGGAAGCCCATTGTACAGGAGGTGGTGATTGAAACCATCACCAAGAAAAAGAAATGCAAAGAGGCAGAACGGTTGTCTGAGAAGGCCTTACATATAGCTGAGAAAAGAAGAGAAGCAAAAGGCAAAGGAGAAACGGAAAGATATATCCATCTGAAAGCAGAGTTCCAAAGAACAGCAAGGACCAATAAGAAAGCCTTCCTAAGTGATCATAAATAGGAAAACATTAGAATGGGAAAGACTAGAGATCTCATCAAATTAGAGATACCAAGGGAACATTTCATACAAAGATGGCCACAATAAAGAATAGAAATGCTATGGACCTAACAGAAGCAGAAGATACTAAGAAGAGGTAGCAAGAATACACAGAAGAGCTATACAAAAAAGATCTTAAGACCCATATAACCACCATGGTGTGATCACTCACCTAGAGCCAGACATCCTGGAGTGTGAAGTCAAGTGGGCCTTAGGAAGCATCACTATGAACAAAGCTAGGGAGGTGACAGAATTTCAGCTGAGCTATTTCAAATCCTAAAATATGATGCTATGAAAGTGCTGCACTTAGGCCAGCAAATTTTGAAAACATAGCAGTGGCCACAGGAATGGAAAAGGTCAGTATTCATTCCAATTCCAAAGAAAGGGAATGGCAAGGAATGATCAAACTACCGCACAATTGCACTCTCCTCACATGCTAGCAAAGTAATGATCAAAATTCTCCAAAGTAGGTTTCAACAGTACGTGAACTGAGAACTTCCAGATGTTCAAGCTGGATTTAGAAAAGGCAGAGGAACCAGAGATCAAATTGCCAACATCCGCTGGATCATGGAAAAAGCAAGAGAATTCTTAAAAAACCCTCTACTTCTGCTTTATTGACTATGCCAAAGCCTTTGACTGTGTGGATCACAACAAACTGTGGAAAATTCTTCGAGAGATGGGAATACCAGACTACATTACCTGCTTCCTGAGAAATCTATATGCAGGTCAAGAAGCAACGGCTAGAATCGGACACGGAACAATGGACTGGTTCCAAATTGGGAAAGGAGTATGTCAAGGCTGTATATTGTCACCCTCCTTATTTAACTTATATGCAGAGTACATCATGTGAAATGCCAGGCTGGATGAAGCACAAGCTGCAATCAAGATTGCTGGGAGAAATATCAATAACCTCAGATAAGCAGATGACACCACACTTATGGCAGAAAGTGAAGAAGTAGCAAAGAGTCTCTTGATGAATGTGAAAGAGGAGAGTGAAAAAGTTGGCTTAAAACTCAACATTCAGAAAACTAAGATCATGGCATCTGGTCCCATCACTTCATGGCAGATAGATGGGGAAACCATGGAAACAGTGACAGACTTTATTTTGGGGGGCTCCAAAATCACTGCAGATGGTGACTGCAGCCATGAGATTTAAAAGACACTTGCTCCTTGGAAGAAAAGTTATGACCAACCTAGACAGCATATTAAAAAGCAGAGACATTACTTTACCAACAAAGGTCTGTCTAGTCAAAACTATGGTTTTTCCAGTAGTCATGTATGGATGTGAGAGTTGGACTATAAAGAAAGCTGAGTGTCAAAGAATTGGTCCTTTTGAATTGTGGTGTTGGAGAAGACTCTTGAGCGTCCCTTAGACAGCAAGGAGACTCAACCTGTCCTTCCTAAAGGAAATCAGTCCTGAATATTCATTGGAAGGACTGATGCTGAAGCTGAAACTCCCAATACTTTGGCCACCTGATGCAAAGAACTGACTCACTAGAAAAGACCCTCATGCTGGGCAAGATGAAGGTGGGAGGAGAAGGGGACAACAGAGGATGAGATGGTTGGATGGCATCACTGACTCGATGGACATGAGTTTGAGTAAGCTCTGGGAGTTGGTGATGGACAGGGAAGCCTGGTGTGCTGTAGTACATGGGGTTGCAAAGAATTGGACACGACTGAGTGACTGAACTGAACTGAACTGAGGGAGTTGAACAGTTGACTGAACACACTGCTAGCCTAAACAAAATCAGGGTTCTAAATGGAATTCGTATTGCAGCTATCAGTTTCTGCCATAAGAAATAGGTTTATTTTCTTCCAAATATATACTCAGTTATTCCAGCACCATATAATATGTAAACCATCTTGATTCTTTTATAGATTCTCCTATATAGTTTAATCAATTTTGGACTCTCCATACTTTCCACTGATTATTTTTCTATTCCTGTGCCAATAATATACGGTTTTGTTTACTATAGCTTCGTTTTAAGTTGAATTGTGATAAGACATTTCTCCCTTCACTGGTGTGAAATACTCTTGATTAGTCTCAGGTATTCTTCCACATGAATGTTAGTGTTATTGCCCAATAAAGTCAATGTATCAATCAGTATATTATTGATGTAAAATCATTATATTCTGACTGGATTTGTATGCATATGTTGGTTAAAAATAAATGTATTCTGTTTGGATTGCTAATTTGGGAATAATTGACATCTTTATGATTTTAATCCTTCTTATTCAAGAAGATGATATATTTTTTTCTAAGTAGTATTTTCATGTCATTTTGAAAGGTCTAAGTTTTTATTTTTATGCAGCCAAAATGTATAAAATTTTTTTCTTTATACAATCTGAATTTGGTAACACATGCTTGAAAAGGCCTTTTCCACTCCAAGATTATAAAAATATTCATCCATGTTCCCCTCAGTATTTTTATGCTTTCATATTTTATCTTTAAATTTTGATACATATGGACTTTATTTTGGCATAAAGTAATGATTCAGCTTTAAAAAAGTCTAACCAGTTGTCTCATTACATTTATTGAATAAGTCATCTTTCTCCCACTGATCTGGAATGCTAACTTTTATCATATATTGGGTTCAGTGTATATTTGGGTCCAGATTTCTTTTTGCCATTTGTCCTGTTTCTATTCTAATACAGTAAATATTCAGCCTCTTTAGAGAGCTGGGTGATTTTACCAAGATGATTAACCTTTAATTCCCTGTGAAATCAATATTTTTCTTCCTAGCAAAGATTATTTCTCCTGTGTTTGAATTTGGCAGAGAAGCCGCTTTTCCTTTCCCCAGGGACAGCAGCTAGTCTTCGTTACCTTAGAGTAGGGATGAACATCTATATTAGAGGACACACATGAGTTCTGAGGTATTTTAATGTTATTAATTCAGAAACCAAGGATGCCTGCGTCCCCTTGCCCCTTTGGTGTCCCAGACTGAGGAATTTTAGGGAGCTACATGCAAGGATGAGAATATAATAACTTTCTCTGGGGAGATATTATGTCAGCTATTTCTTCTTTCTCCAAAACTAGTTGTTTTGAAGGAGACCCAAGGGAACCTCAGTAAGAGGTGGGAAGGAATAGAGACCTGAGTCAGGAAGAAGATTCAGATAAGGCCCAGTAAGTGCCTTGAATTCTGACCAGTCATGTTAACCACTCCTCCTAAGAGCTTATGGGCCCAGGAAGGCCTTTTGGGGTCAGTAGCATGAGGAGATGGAGCAGAAGTGTTCCCTTCCCCTAAAATCTGCAAAAGTAAACCATATACCTCCAGTGTAACCAAAATGTCCCAGAATTGAAATGTTAAGATGAGGTTGGTAGTAGTTGTGGTAGGAGCCAGTGTCCCCTTAGTCTTTTTGTGTTCTCAATCTATGCATTTTCACAACTTTTACAAAGCCCAGCGCCTTAGAATTTCTCACTAAAAACTTCAATAATTACCTTTAGGGTAATTGACCTCCTAGTTGTGAGTATCTTCCACAGTCTCTCTGAAAATATTATTACTTCGGGATCTTTTTTGAGGTAGTTTTTTGATGCCATAATTCTAGGTTGACAGTTACTTTCTTCTCAGACTTTAAAGATATTATTCCACTGTCTTCTGGCTTCTATTATTGCCATTGAGAAATGTCCTGTTATTTTCATTTGTTCCTTTGTAGGTAAGTTGTATTTTACTCTAGCTGTTTTAGGATCTTTTTCTTACCTTTGGTTTTACAATGATGTGTCTTGGCATGGATTTCTTTTTATTTAGAGTGGGATTCATTTAGTTTCTTCAAACTCAGGATTTGAATTTCATCAATTCTAGAAGATTCTCAGTCATAATTTTTTGAATATGACCTCTCCTCTGTTCTGTCCATTTTCTCCTTCTGGTGCCAGATGCACATTGGACCTTTGCACTTTATCATCTATGACCAATAATTTCTCTTTCATCTTTCCATTTCTTTGTCTCTGTGGTATATTTGGAGCTTCCCTGGTGGCTCAGTCAGTGAAGAATCTGCCTGCAATGCAGGAGACCTGTGTTCGATCCCTGGGTTGGGAAGATCCCCTGAAGAAGGAAATGGTAACCCACTCCAGTATTCTTGCATGGGAAATCCCATGGACAAAGAAGCCTGGTGGGTTACAGCCCATGGGAGTTGCAAGAGTCAGACATAACTTAGCAACTAAACCACAACCACCACCACAATGGTATATTCTAGATAACTTCTTTGGGACTGTCTTATAGATCACTAATTATTCTGCTGTTTAATCTTTCCATTGATTTTATATTTTTAAATATTATATTTTTGTTTCAAAAATTCTGTTTGGTTTTCTAATCACCACCCACTCTCGTGCCTTTTTTTTCTTTCTTTCTTTTTTTTGACTGTGCAGCAGGATCTCAATTTCTTGATCAGAGATTAAACCCAGGCCTTGGCAGTGAAAACACTAAATCCTAACCAGTAGATCACCAGGGAGCTCCCATTGTCAGGCTATTCTAACCTTGAAGTTCCCCAAATGTTGACAGTAGTTAAAGTTGGTTGATGGGTATGCGGAGGATTCACTATGCTTTTTTAAATCTACTTTTGATGTGTTAAATAATTTCCATGATGTTTAAAAATTGGAGAGGAAGTGTATGTCATCAAACTTGCAAAGGTTGGAGATAACTGAATAATAGGCCACATGAAACCATGGAAATTTACATTGGAACTTGGAGAAGACAGAATTGTGGGACATGGAACTTTTCTTGGAATACCATGGCAGATTCTGAGTGGATAGAGGACAGCAGGAAGGGGGGCTGTAATATGTTGTTCATCGTTGTTCAGTTGCCAAGTCATGTCCAACTCTTTACAACCCCAAGGACAGCAGCACGCTGGACTTCCCTGTCCCTCACCATCTCCTGAAGTTTGCCCAAGTTCATGCCCACTGAATCAGTGATGCCATCCAACCATCTCATCCTCTGTTGCCCTCTTCTCCTTCTGCCTTCAATCTTTCCCAGCATCAGGGTCTTTTCCAATGAGTCAGCTCTTTACATCAGGAGGCCAAAGTATTGGAGCTTCAGCTTTAGCATCCGTCCTTCCAATGAATATTCAGGGTTAACTTCTTTTAGGATTGATTGGTTTAATCTCCTTGCTGTCCAAAGGACTCTCAAGAGTCTTCTCCACACCACAGTTTGAAAACATCAATTCTTCGGCACTCTGCCTTCTTTATGGTCCAACTCTCACATCCATACGTGACTACTGGAAAGACCACAGCCTTGACTATACAGACCTTTGTTGGCAAAGTGATGTCTCTGTTTTTTAGTGCACTGTCTAGGTTTGTCATAGTTTTCCTTCCAAGAAGCAGTCATCTTCTAACTTCATGACTGCAGTCACCATCCTCAGTGATTTTAGAGCCTAAGAAGAGGAAATCTGTCCCCTGTATGTGGGATATGTGATTTGTGGGTCTATTCAATTTTCTACAGGGCCTAGAATCAGATAATCACCTCATATACTATAATATGTACCTTTGAACATCATATGTTTGCTGGTGTTATGAGTTTCAGGGATTTAGGAAAGGTGTAATGCTGGCTTCTGCTGGGTTAGTATAATTGCTCCATTCTGGCTAATCTAGAATAGTTAATCTGACCTCTTGACTTAACTGGTATCCACAGCCAATGTGTGCCCTGCCTGACATTGACTAAGGTAAAGAAGGTAAGAGGCAGTGAGGAAAATAATAGTTCAGACTTCTTTTCTTAGGTACCATAATTCTCTCTTCCCACGTTCTCTCCTGTCATGAAACTTTGAAGAAAATTTTTAATTAAAAAAAGTTAGAGTAGTAGTAGAGCCTCACATTCAAAGATCTTCTATACACAAGGCAACGCCTAAAATATGTCGTTGGAATCACCAAGGTTTTTCTTTCAAACGTTTTAACAACATTTCTCTGTTTTAAAAGTTGTGGTTACGTATGTCATGTTATTAGATCTTTAAAGAAACCCTCTTGGGTGAGGCGTTTATTACTAAGTCATTTTATAAAAGGAGAAAAAAACAGTACCTTTTGCTTTACTTTAGTAAATTCAGGTTCCTCAGTTTGACATCTCATTCCTGGCACATAGTGGGGGCCCTCAATAAATACTTGTTGTGTAAGTGCCATATAAAATATTGTTGGATTTATGAGATTTTTTTATTTTATATACAGTTCCAAAAAAATGAAATTCTCTTTTGGCATTGGCATCCTCAAATATAGTCTTTTTGAGTAGGAAGAAGTCTCTTTGCAATGATTTAGACAAGTAAATTTTTATTTGGAAAAACTGAGTTAGAATTGGTTCCTTGAGCTGTTATCCACCCTCCAAAAATGTATAGTCAGGCTATCATATATAATTGACAACTTAATTGGCTACAGCTTTTCATTAAGGTATGATAATAAAATCATATTATAGTGAAAAACTTATCTTAGAAGTTTTAAGGAAAAAAATTCAAGTTATTAACATTTGAACTGGGGCAAATAATAACTCCATTACTTTAGAATAAAATTTGGCATATGAAAAGTTTGATAATGAACTGTAGTAGGATTAATCACACTCTTCAGCATTTGCTGAGTGATACTTGAAGCTATTATAAATGGGAAATAAATTATAATTGTATTGCTGCTGAGATTACTATCTTTCTCAGAAATCTGAAACATTACAGCAAAGGCACACATGAGGGCACTCTAATCAGTCAGAACTGGAAGTGCGTAAGTATCTGTTACCAGGAATGAGAATTTAAAGAAGTCAAAACCACTTCTACACTTTTCAGATGGAAAAACTAATGCACAAAGAGATTGTGAGTCTAGTGCCCTATTCCTTAGAGTAAATAAATTGAGTATTCAACTTTTTAAAAAAATTGTACAGCAGTCCTTTGTCAGTGAATTTGTGCTAGAGAATTTTGACTCTTACCTTGGCAATACTTTATTTAAAATCTTTACCCATGGCATGATATAATGTATCTGTGAGATGTAACAGTTAAAATATTTATTTTTATGAATTTTTGCTCCACAGAATGTTAATTGTGCTTTTTTTTATGGGTTAAAGCTCAACTGATTTCTTTGGTTATGATCCTTAGTCTTTTCCCCATCTCTGATTTGTTCCTAGATTGTTCTTTGGCTTTCATATAAATATAGAGGCTAGAGGAATTGCTGTAGTAGTTAATAGAACATGAAAGAGACAGCATGGAAAGTTGCCTCTCTTTTGGAAGATCAGTGACTCTTTCACTGTAGAGACACAGCAGGCACAGGTGCCCCTCAGTGAGAGAGCTGAAAGAGTAAACATTATGACCCCACCTTCCTTCCCACTCTGATCTCCTGCCTGGGTTCGCTGTTGGCCAAACTCAGCCAAAGCCTGAGAACCCTTTTGATGTGGTCTGTTAGATCAGCCTCTATGGGCAGAGCACATAATGGAGAAGAATGGAGAGTGAATCTGGAAGGATAAATAGAAGACATGTCAGCTTTAACAGCATCGTCTTTTAGGCTTTGAAATAGCTCAACTGAAATTCCACCACCTCCACTAGCTTTGTTCCTACTGATGCTTCCTAAGGCCCACTTGACTTTGCATTCCAGGATGTCTGGCTCTAGTTCAGTGATCACACCATCCTGGTTATCTGGGTCATGAAGATCTTTTTTGTGCTTCTGTGTATTCTTGCCACCTCTTCTTAATATCTTCTGCTTCTGTTAGGTCCATAGCGTTTCTGTCCTTTGTTATGCCCATGAAATGTTCCCTTGGTATCTCTAATTTGCTTGAAGAGATCTCTAGTCTGTCCCATTCTATTGTTCTCCTCTATGTCTTTGCATTGATCTCTTAGGAAGGCTTTTTTGTCTCTCCTTGCTATTCTTTGGAACTCTGCATTCAAATAGGTATATCTTTCCTTTTCTCCTTTGCCTTTAGCTTCTCTTCTTTTCTCAGCTATTTGTAAGGCCTCCTCAGACAACCATTTTGCCTTTTTTGCATTTCTTTTCCTTGGGGATGGTCTTGATCACTGCCTCCTGTACAATGTCGCAAACCTCTGTCCATAGTTCTTCAGATACTCTATCAGATCTAATCCCTTGAATCTATTTCTCACTTCCACTGTGTTAAATTAAGGGATTTGATTTAGGTCATATCTGAATGGTCTAGTGGCTTTCCCTACTTTCTTCGATTTAAGTATGAATTTGGCAGTAAGGAGTTCATGATCTGAGCCATAGTCAGCTCCCGGTCTTGTTTTTGCTGACTCTATAGAGCTTCTCCATCATTGGCTGCAAAATCAATCTGATTTTGATATTGACCATCTGGTGATGTCTATGTATAGAGTCATCTCTTGTGTTGTTGGAAGAGGGTGTTTGCTATGACTGGTGTGTTCTCTTGACAAAACTCTGTTAACCTTTGCCCTGCTTCATTTTGTACTCCAAGGCCAAACTTGCCTGTTACTCCAGGTATCTCTTGACTTTCTACTTTTGCATTCCAGTTCCTTATGATGAAAGGGACATCTTTTTTTGGTGTTAGTTCTAGAAGGTCTTGTGGGTCTTCATAGAACTGTTCAACTTCAGCTTCTTCAGCGTTACTGGTCAGGATTACTGTGATATTGAATGGTTTGCCCTGGAAACAGAGATCATTCTGTCACTTTTGAGATTGCATCCAAGTACTGCATTTTGGGCTCTTTTATTGACTCTGAGGGCTACTCCATTTCTTTTAAGAAACTCTTGCCCACAATAGTGGATATAATGGTCATCTGAGTTAGATTTGCCCATTCCAGTCCATCTTAGTTCACTCTTGCCATCTCCTGTTTGACCATTTCCAATTTACCTTGATTCATGGACCTAACATTCCAGGTTCCTATGCAATATTGTTCTTTACAGCATTAGACTTTACTTCCATCACCAGTCACATCCACAACTGGGTGATGCTTTTGCTTTCGCTCTACCTCTATTCTTTCTGGAGTTATTTCTCCACTCTTCTCCAGTAGCATAGTGGGCATCTGCCGACCTGGGGAGTTCGTCTTTCAGTGTCATGTCTTTTTGCCTTTTCACACTGTTCATGGAGTTCTCAAGGCAAGAATATCGAAGTGGTTTGTCACTCCCTCCTCCAGTGGACTACATTTTGTCAGAACTCTCCACCATGACCCGTCTGTCTTGGGTGGCCCTACATGGCATGGCTTGTAGTTTCATTGAGTTAGACAAGGCTGTGGTCCATATGATCAGTTTGATTAGTAGTCGCATATGGCTGTGAGAGTTGGATGTGTGGAGAGTTGGATGTGTGGAGAGTAGGTGTGTATGGATGTGAGAGTCATGTATGGATGTTTCCAGTAGTCATGAATTGATATGATAGTTGGACTAGAAAGAAAGCTGAGCACCGAAGAACTGATGCTTTTGAACTGTGGTGTTGGAGAAGACTCTTGAGAGTCCCTTGGGCTGCAAGGAGGTCCAACCAGTCCATCCTAAAGGAAGTCAGTCCTGAATGTTCATTGGAAGGACTGATGCTGAAGCTGAAACTCCAATACTTTGGCCACCTGATGCAAAGAGCCAACTCATTAGAAAAGAGCCTGATGCTGGGCAAGATTGAAGGTAGGAGGAGAAGGGGACAACAGAGGATAAGATGGTTGGATGGCATCACTGATTTGATGGACATGAGTTTGAGCAAACTCCAGGAGTTGGTGATGGACAGGGAAGCCTCACGTGCTGCAATCCATGGGGTTGCAAAGAGTCAGACATGACTGAGCGACTGAACTGAACTGATGTTAACTGCTGTATTTGTAGCACCTAGAACATTGTGAGACATAATTTTTTTGACATATATAATCAAGGTTTTTAAAAAAAATTTATTGGAGTATAGCTGGATTTACAATGTTATGTTAGTTTCAGGTGCATAGCAAAGTGAACCAGTTATACACATATCCATATATATCCATTCTTTTTTTAGATTCTTTTTCCATATAGACCATTAAAGAGTACTGAATAGAGCTCCATATGCCATATGTATGTTCTTCTTAGTTATCTATTTTATATATAGCAGTGTATATATGTCAATACCAATCTCCCAACTTATCCCTCCCCACTTAATGTAACAGCTTTATTAAAGTATAAGTCATGTATCAAACAACTGACCCATTTAAAGTGTGTAATTCAATGGGTTTTAGTAGACTCACATTATTAAGAGCTGTGCAACTGTTATTATAATTAATTTTAGAACATTTCCTCGCCCTCAGGAGGAAACCCCATGTCCATTACTTGTCACTCCTATTTTGTCCATACTCTGGCCCTGGGAAACCACTAATCTACTTTCTGTCTCTATAGGATTTGCCTATTCTGGATATTTCGTATAAATAGAATCTTAAAATGGATAATATTTTTTTTATAGGGGAAATAAAATCTTTTTAAAAAATTTATTTTGATTGGAGGATAATTATAGTACTGTGATGGTTTTAATCTTTTGTGACTGGTTTCTTTGGCTTGGCATATTTTCAGGGTTCATCCATATTGTAGCATGTGTCAATATTTCATCCCTTTTTATTGCTCAATAATATTACATTATGTGAATATATTGCATTTTATGTATTCAGTCATCAGATGATGGGTATTTGAATTGTTTCTGCTTTTTGGCTACTATGAATAATGCTGCTATGAACATTTGTTTTTAAGTTTTTGTGTGGACATGTTTTCATTTCTCTTGGAAATATGCCTAGAAGTGGAATTGATGGATCATATGGTGACTACTGGGGCTTCCCAGGTGGTGCTAGAGGTAAAGAATCTGCCTGCCAATGCAGGAGAAGTAAGAGACGCGGGTTCAATCCTTGGGTTCAGAAGATCCCCTGGAAGAGAGCATGGCAGCCCACTCCACTATTCTTGCCTGGAGAATCCCATGGACAGAGGAGCCAGGCAAGCTACAGTCCATGGGATTGCAAAGAGTCAGACATGACTGAAGTGACTTAGTACGCATGGTATACATTTAACATTTTGAGGAACCGCCAGACTGTTTTCAAAGCAAAAGTACCATTTTACGTTCCCACCAGCAATGTATTAGGGTTCCAGTTTCCCCACACCTTTCCAACACTTATTATTATCTTTTCTGTTATAGCCGTCCTAGTGAATGTGAAGTGGTATCTTACTGTGGTTTTGATTTATATTTGCCTGATGGCCAATCATATTGAGTATCTTTTCATGTGCTTTAGGCCATTTGTATATTTTCTTTGAAGAAATGTCTGTTCAGATCTTCTGCTTATTCTTATACAGCATTAGTTTTTTCTTTTTAAAATGAACTTTTAGGTGTTCTTTATATAATCTAGATACAAATCCATTATAAATATGTGATTTAAAAATATTTTCCCCATATATTTGTGAGTTGTCACAAAAGTTTTTAATTTTTATAAAGTTTAGTTTATCTGTTTTTCCTTTTGTCTCTTGTGTTTTGATATCATATCTAAGAAAACTTTGCCAGACCTAAGAGCACAAAGATTTACTCCTGTATTTTTTACTTTATCTGTTTTGGCTGCTATAACAAAAATATCATAAAAACAAGAGAAACTTCTGCATGGCTGATAACAACAGAAATTTATTTCTCATTCTTCTATAGTCTGTGAAGGCCAAGATTAAGATGCTGGCAAATTTGTTATCTGATGAGGACCTATTTCCTGATTCATAGACTGCTGTCTCTTGCTGTATCCTCAGATGGCAGAAAGGGCAAGGGAGCTCTCTGGGGTCTCATTATAAGGGCACTAATTCCATTTATGAGGGCTTCATCTTCATCACCTGGTCACTTCCCAAAGGTTCACTTCTAAATACCATCACTTTGGATGTTGAGATTTGGCATATGAATTTCAAGGGATCCAGACATTCAGTCTATTGCAGTTTTCTTTTGTGAATTTTACAGTTTCAACTGTCATATCTAGGTCTATGATCCATTTTGAGTAAATTTTACACATAGAAATTTTAATAAATATTGCTGAATAAATAGCATTGTTGCATTTAAACTACTCTTTATAGCCACTCTTGGTGAGGATATCTGAGAAATATCCTCACCAACACAGTATTTTTGAGAATGTAAGTTATGATAACCTTTTTGGAGAACTCTTTGACAGTATGTATAAGTTTCTAGTGCATATACCCTCTGATTCAGTAATTTCACTTCTAAGAATTTATCTTACAAATATATGGTAGAGGTGCTCTTAATCAGTCTCCACTTAAACAACTTAACTCACCAGAGTAATCAACACTGTAGTTCTCTCTTGAAAGTACACACTAACTAAAGTATACTCTAATTGCCATCCGAAAGCCCACAGTCCACTGAACTCTACACTGAAAAAAGCTGAAATGGGAAATTGTAAACCTTATGTTTTGGCAGTGGTTTATGCAAGACACATGATATAAAATTATACATGATCAGTGAAACTCATTCTCCAAATAAAAGACCCTGACTATTTGTCAAAATATTAGAGAAGAACATATTTACTATGTGTCTTAAGTTAATATAAAGCATTTAAAACATGTTGTATCAATTTTTACATTTTCCTTGAATTGATTAACCAACCACTGTCCCCAATAGGGTTAGATGAGATGGCTTCTACTCTACTCATTCAAGACTATTCATTGTAGCATTACATAAAACAGCAAAAATTTGGAAATAACCAAATGTTATAAATTATGAAACACTTATGTAATGAAATGCTAAGTGACTATAAAACATGATGTAGATATATTTATACTGACATCAACAGATGTTTAACACATATTAAGTGAAAAAAAGAAATTATAAAGCAGAATGTATAATAATCTTATTTTTATTAATATAACTAAAACAACTGTTCCTATAATAAAGCCACACATATATGATAAGGAAAGAATGTTAAATTATGACTACTTTCCATTGCTACTCCTGCCCTCCTTATCTTTCTAAGAAAGAAAGGTCCTTGATTTACTTGACTAATTACCTAATAATGGGATCAGTTTGACTGAAAACTAGAAAAGCCTGCAGACTACTTGAGAAAAGAAAAGGGAAAAAAAAAAAAAAAAGAAAAGGGAAGCATAAAAGACGTGGAGGAGCAAGGAGGTTTATGAAAAGGTGACTGTGAATTTGGAAGAAGAGACCATGTGAGAGAGAGAAAGCAGTTTTGTGAAGTGGAGGAAAAGTAAAGTGAACATTTTGGAAATTTTATAATGATATAATTTTCATGTTATTTCTTTTCACAAAGGTGCACTGAAGCTCTCTGTTGCTCACCTAGGCTTTTGGAGTTGGTGTTGTGTTTTTTAAACCTAGATAGACATCGATTTCATATATGGATAGAAAAAATATCAGGAAAAATCTTACCATATCACTGGTAGTGATAATCTCTGGGGAGATAATTTTGTGGGGGAATTTTCATTTTCTTTATTGCATGTTTCTTTAAGTGTCAATGTTCTGTAATGAGCATGCATTCCCTTAGTTAATAGGAAGCAAAATATAAAACTGTGGGGTTTGTTCCCTTATCTCAGGGCAAAAGGTGAAAGTAGTGAAATAAAAATGACTTAATTCTGTCCAGGGTTTTTATATCAACGCTTTCCCACTGATAATATTAAAACAACCAGCTGCCTTTATGTTTTATTTTTTGATTGAGGTATAGTTGATTTACAATATTATATGTATCAAGTATACAGCATACTTATGCATAATTGTAAAGGTTATACTCCATGTATAGTTATAAAATATTGGATATATTCCCTTTGTTGTAAAATATATCCTTGTCCACTGTCTTTATTTTTGAAGGTATTGACTAAACTTAATTTTCATTACAGATATTTGCTCAACCACTGTAGCACTTGGAATTGTTAGCTGTGTAAAGGATGAGCGTGTGTGTGTGTGTGTGTGTGTGTGTATGCATGCACACACATAACCACATATTGTTAAATAATTTAAAAATAATTTATTTGTTTATTTTTGATTGCTCTGAGTCTCCTTTGCTACACTTGGGCTTTCTCCAGTTGCAGTGAGCGGAGGAGACTCCTCACTGCAGTGCGTGGGCTTCTCGTTGTGGTGGTTTCTCTTATTGCAGAGCACAGGCTTTCAGCACATGAGTTTCCGTAGTTGCAGCACATGGTCCCAGTACTTGTGGCTTGCGGGCCCTAGAGAGTGTTGGCTTCAGTATTTATGGCACATGGGCTTAATTGTTCTGCAGCATGTGAGATCTTCCCAGACCAGCAATTGAACCCGTGTCCCCTGAATTGGCAGGCAGATTCTTACCACTGTACCACCAAGAAAGTCCTATTGAACAATTTTTATCAACTTTAGTTCATAAATATTTTCAAACAGTTTCAATGACTGCTTGTTCATATATGATTTTTTTCTTCTTTTTAAAATAAACTAACTTCAGAGAAGTTTTAGGGTCACAGCAAGATTGAGAGGAAGGTATTGATATTTCCTCTGCACTCACTCCCCTGCATATGCATAGCCATCCCCATTATCAATATCACCCACCAGAGTAGTACATTTGTTACAACTGATGAACCTATACTGACACATCATTATCATCCAGGCTTCATAATTTGCATTAGGATGCACTCTTGGTATTGCACATTCTGTGGGTTTGGACAAATGTGTAATGACATGTGTCCACCATGCTTGTTTGTGTGCTCCGTCCCTGTCATGTCTGACTTTTTGCAACCCTACAGTCTGTATGTAGCCCACCAGGCTCCTCTGTCACCAGGCAAGAATACTGGGTAGCCACTTCCTCCTCCAGGGGATCTTCCTAATAGAAGGATTGAACCTGTGTCTCCTGATTGGCAGGCGGATTCTTTACCACTGAGCCACATGAGAAGCTTGCTATACCCACCATATGTTATCGTATAATGTAGTTTTACTGCCCTTAAAATCCTCTGCGTTCCTACTAATCATCCTTCTCTCCAGGCTGCCTAGTCCATCCTGGACTAAACTAACGGAGTATTTATGGGTCCAACAGGATATGGGAACAAAGGAAAGTTATTCATGAGTGTGAACATGATTATCAGGCATAGGCCTGAGAGACAGCCTAATGTCAGCAAAAAGAGCCAGCAGACCCAAAGAAGTCCGAAGCAGGAAGGCATCTCAATACCTAGCAGGGCCCAGGTAGGAATGAACACGTCAGCTTGAATAGATGACAACTAGAAGCCCCAACATCATGTCCATCTCTGGAATTTAGGAATTCCAGAAAAGGAAGGAGAGGGACATTCTGCATTCACTGAGGTTTAAGTTCCTGCCCATTAGGCAGAATGGGAGTTTAAAATAGGAATTAAATGTAGTGATATAAAAATCAAGTTAACTTCATGTACTTCTAAGTTAAAGTCTGAAATCTATAAAAATCTAAATATGCTGCCAATGTCTTACTAGAATGTTTCGAAATGTAGTTTCTTGCATCTGAAAAGCTTTAGGCTACCTTCCAAACATCATGACTAGAAAAAAGGTGTCATTGTCCTTGATTCTGAGGACATATTACATAAGGAGTAGATGTATTAACCATACCTGTTTAGAATTAAAATAGTACCTTGATATATACTCAGCAAAAATGTGTACTTATATTCACTAAAAGATATGCTCCAGAATATTCATAGCAGCATTATTTGTAATAGCTCAAATCTAGAACCTAACCAAATGCCCTCTGACAGTATAATGGAAAAATAAATTGTGGTATGTTTAAAAAATGAAACAGTTTGTAACAGTGAGAAGGAGCAAGTTATTTATGACAGCATGACTACATTTCACAAATCTAAACCGGGTGGAAGAAGCCATTCACAGAAGTATGAACGTATTATCTCATTTATATCAAGTATAGATGCAGGAAAAACTATCAGTCAACTGTCAGGATAGTAGTTACCTTGGGGTGTGTGGTGGCTGGTGAGTAGAAGTGAGACTGAATGGTGCTTCTGGGGAGTTCGTAGCATTCTATTTCTTGATCTGGTAGAGTATATATGGATGTGTTTGTTTTGTGAAAATTCATTCAGTTGTACTTATATATGCCTTTAAGAAGTACTGTAGCTCTCATGTACTTGTTCTTCCTTTTGTCCCTCAACTGTGCAGTTTCTAGTTTATGATTTGTCAAAAAAGCAGAGAGTCAGGTAAAGAAAAGTTAAGCCCTGAAAAATGGGATGATCAAAATTTTAAATTTTTTTCTTTTTTACACTGATAGATATTTTCTTGTACTTAAAAGATGATTGCTCAAAATAGTAGAGTAATTTTGGAAGGACTCCTGAATTTGAAAGAAAACTACATTTTGGAATACCTAGTACTTAAGATGATTTCCATGTGAGGATGCTAAGGAGTCTAAACTTGCTTTATGAAGATGGACTTTCTTGAACAGCACCACTTAGATAATTCAGCATTCAGAGCATCAATGAAAACTTAGCACTTTAAATCTGGCTGGATTGTAGATAGAGACTGTCATGTTAGATTTAGTACAACTGTAGAATTAATACTCAAAAACCCCATGCTGCACAGTTTTCCCATATGCTACATAAAAATGCTATATAGTTTCTCACTCACAAGCTGCTATATTAGAGTGCTAGCTGATTTTATGCCTTCAACTTGCTTAATGTTTTCACTTATAAACAACCGAATTTTAAGCCACATTGGTCAAACAATCTATTGCAAAATAATTTAGAGTAAAACTATAATAAATTTATACAAAGTATTGATTTAACATTTATTTTCAAACTATGAAAGTCAATGAACCATAAATCTGTAAATAAATTGGTGAAGCAAAAGACATAAATGACGAAAAATTGGTCACTGTGTTGTGTATGTTTTTTTTAGATGGCTACATAGGGGAAATATATGGGAGGAAGCTTCATAAAATTTAAAATTAGTAACATAAAAATAACATAATGCACAAAGAAGTAGACTGTCTCAACAAAATTGTGAAGAAAACCACCCAGGAATCTGGTTCATAATCTTGACATACTGGCTTCACCATTCTATTGAATGATACCCCGCAAAGGAAAGCATCTTCACACTCTTCTGCTTCCAAAAATTTTTGGAGGCAGACAGTTAGAGTCTATTTAATTCTTAGAATATCATGTTTCTGTTTGTGTGCATATGTTTGAATACCCTTACTATTTAAAAGACCACATTGAAGACATCACCTTGGCCCCCAGTGGATGTTTGAATCCACTCTACTACGTGCTTTAAACACTCAGCCTGGATTTGATCACCTGCAGTGTTGGAAACTCACTACCTTCAATACATTTTGGTCCATTTGTTCTAGCCTTGACTGGTTCCTTAGGGATTATGGCAATGCCAGTTTAGTCCCATTTTGTCAGATTAAACCTTTTTTTCTAAAAAAACCTTTGAAATCCAATTTCAGTGGTGTCAACTGGGCGCAAGAGAGACCAAACAAGAGAGTCACAGTGTTAATGAAGATACACCATCATCATTGCTTAGGAAAACAGGAAGTCCTTCATTTTGACACATTTAATTGATAGTTGCTGTCTTCATGAAATATTATTAGTGTGGAAATAAAAGACAGGGTTTTCATTTGGAAATTGTTATAACGAAGTACATTCCCATTAAAAATTTCTGAGATCCACCCTGATTGGACTAGTTTAGGTTTAGTTCGTGTGCCTACCACTGACCCAGGGGCCAGGCGAATGGGACTGCTAGGCCTGGTCGTGTGCTGTAGCTGTCGGGTGGTGTGCTGTCGGATCACGTTGACTGTGACAGGGTGAGCAGTGAGTCACAGAGGACGCTGAGGCCGCGGCCAGGTCTGCTGCGAGTGCCGTGCAGGCTGTGGGCCCCTCACACAGGCTGCAGTGTGACTGGCACCACCGTGGAGTCCTGTGATGCATGGCCTATGCAGCTCTATGCAGGACCCTGGCTGTGACCTGGAAAAGGAATTATTGTTATGCTGGAGAAGCAAATTACAAATGTCCACTGTTCTGATTAACTATATTTGAATATCTGTTTGTTCCCAAAAGGCTTAATTAAGAGGGTACTTATTTTTTTAAATGTAAAAATTATTTTTTAAAGTTGACAATGCAGTCTTAATAATAATAGAACAATGAATTTATAAGCAGGATAATTCTGTAATTTTATTCACTCTGCCTCATATGTATTCAAACAAATGTTTAAATAAACATCTTGTCTAGCATGTGGTTATTTTGTGAGAGTCATGATTTTTCCCGAAAGTTAAGAGGATACTTAATGATCCTCAATCTTATCTGGTCTATTTATGTATTCTGTCTCTGCAACAGTGGTTTTCAGTTCTTTTTTTCTCCTGTTACAATATAACCAAGAATGGTTTTCATGTAAGTGCATACCTAGGTTACATAAATTCTGAAGTGTGTTCTTGAACTCTTACTTGTTCGAACTCCTTTGTTGCTCACTCAAGAAAGCACACCTGTGGTCTCTTGAGCAACATAGGAAAAGAGAGGCATGGACCTGATTGTGTGTGCTCTGTTCATGGCGATGTGACTTCCTCCCCTCCTCATAGCAAGCCAGGTAAAATGGGAAATGCTTAGAGGATCTCTTGTAAACTGTTTTGAGGGATACCTGCAAGAAGGAATGACAGGCATTTTGGTATCCTGAATGTCCATATATCTGCTTAGGCCGCACACCTGATCTATCACCTGTGCCTATCTAAGCGAGTGACTTCCCTCGTGGCTCAGATGGCAAAGAATCTTCCTGCAATGCAGGAGACTTGGGTTTGATTTCTGGGTCAGAAAGGTCCCCTGGACAAGCAAATGGCAACCCACTCCAGTATTCTCGTCTGGGAAATCTCATGGACAGAGGAGCCTGGCGGGATACAGTCCGTGGGGTTGCCAAGAGTCAGACGCAACTGAGTGACTAACACTTTCTCTTCACACAGACATACAGAGTCAGAAATTGCAGGAACGGTGCCCAGCAAGCTGTGGTTTAACAAGCCTTCTAGGTGAACTTAATACACACAGAAGTTTGAGAACTTAAAGCAATGCTTCTTGAACTTTATCTTTTGGCTGTGCCCTGGGGCATGTGGGATCTTAGTTCCCCAACCAGAGATCCAGTGAACCTGCGCTCCCTGCATTGGAAGCAGGGAGTCTCAACCACTGGGTCACCAGGGAAGTTCCAGTGCTTCTTGAACTTTAATATGCATAATTATCACATGGAGATCTTATTAAATACAGATTCTGGTTAATAGACATACTGATGCAATGGTTACATTCAGATCGCCTCTTCAAGACTGACACTCCCAGGAACCTCTCTGGGAATTGCCTTCAGTCAAAGCGAGCCACCTCATGCAAAGTCATGCCCCCTTCCAAGGGGTAGCCTGCATCCAGTGGCTGGTTGACATGCAGAAATAAAAGTCCTATCCCTTTTCCTCAAGGCAGAGAGCCCTCACGGCAATCTCTGATCTCTAGACATCCCTGTAGAGTCAGCTGAAGCCTCTCTTGCTTCATAGTTCAACTTCTCCCACTTCACAAGCCTGCTTTCCTCACCTCTCATAGGTGTTGTTCCCTACATAGAGTTGCCAGGTTTAGCAAATATAAATGCAGAACACCCAGGTATATTTAAATTTCAGATAAACAAAAATAATATTTAATATAGTGAAGTAAAAGTGAAAGTTGCTCAGTCGTGTCCAACCCTGTGACCCCATGAACTGTAGCCCGCCAGGCTCCTCTGTCCATGGAATTCTCCAGGCAAGAGTACTGGAGTGGGTTGCCATTCCCTTCTTCCCAACCCAGGGATTGAACCCAAGTCTTCTGCACTGCATGTGGATTCTTTACCGTCTGAGCCACCAGGGAAGCCCAATATTTAAAATAAGCACGTCCCCAGTATTGCATTGTTTATTGTTTATCTGAAATTCAAACTTAACTGGGCACCCTGTATTTTATCTGGCAACACGATCCCTGTAGCCCTACCAAATAAACTTCCTGCATGTAAATCTCAGAGTCTCAGAGTCTGTTTCCCAGGGATCCTAATTGACAAAATGACAGTTAATCAAGTAACAGTTTGTTTCTGGAGATACTTGGAAAAGCAGACTGGAATGGGATTTTGGAGCTGTTTCACCCAACAACTGGCTTACAATGAAGACCTGATCACAGGTGTAGATATTGACCCTTGCCAAGTGGTTGTGGTATAATCGTGAAAACTCTGCCTGTGGGAAACTGGGATAGAAGACCAGTGGAAGGGGATGCTCTGGAGGGTTCTTTGAGAGTTCCAAGGGATGTAATTGACTTTGGAATTGGATAACTATTTCTCCAGTCTATTAATGCATTATAGAAAGACGATGAAAGGCTGAGGGTCATTAACGACCTATATACGTTGAAGTGTGAAACCAGAGACCCTCCTTGCCAGCATATAAAGAGGCACTAATCATTTGGAGGCCAGAAAAGACTGAGGAACAGAACCAGGACTTAAAAGTAGCAGAATCCAAAGAAAATTGGGTTTTCTGTCATGTCAGTTCTATTATACCAAGGTCAGGAACCTGACTGGGAAGAAGTAGTACCCTGAGATGTAGGATGAGAGTTTATATCAATGAGTCTATATATGAATTCAAGATCCTCTGGGTCAAAGCATTAAAAATTCTCCTGAATCCTCTGAGCTTCCAGAAGTAGCCTACTCCTCTCTGTTAGCGGCTAGCATTCCCCTGCCCTCCCCTTCATTTTTTTTTTTTTAATTTTATTTATTTTAAATTGAAAGCTGCTCTGAAAACCCTGGCAGTCATAGGAGGGGCAAGGTAGGCAACTAGTTTGGGAGGGTGGGCTGGTTTTTTGCCAAAAGCCTGGGTAGAGTGGTCTGGATCACATGGCAGCCTCCTGAGTGGGACCCCAAAGTATCTCCCTTGTGCGAGGATCCCTGGATTTGCCCCAGCCCCACCCTCTCTTCAACCGTATGGATGGCAGAAGGAAGATCAGAACATACAGCCCACCTATGACTGGAGAGGATAACCTGTCATCTGGCTTTGTGGAGAAGGTTCCACCTTGTGCTTGCAGTATATTATCTTTACCATGTGCTAGGATATCACATTTACAAGGGGAAAAAATGTAAAATACTTGAATGAGATTGTATTATAATATTAATATTATTGACAGTATCTGCTTTCCAGGCTGAAGTGATTCATTCATTATTCTAGTCCTGCTTCAGTTATTTATAATTTGTGGTAATTATGCTTTTCTTTCTAATATAAAAATGTATAAAAATAAAAACTTGAAAAGGCAAACAAAAAAAAAAGAATACTGGAGTGGGTTGCCATGGCCTTCTACAGAGGCTCTTCCTGATTCAGGGATTGGAACCCATGTCTCCTGTGGCTCCTGCATTGCAGGTGGATTCTTTACCACTAAGCCACAGGGAAGCCCCCTAGATTCCATATGCATTATTACACAATACTTGTTCTTCTCTTTCTGACTTACTTCACTCTGTATAAGAGGCTCTAGGTTCATCCACCTCACTTAAACTAACTCAGATTCATTTGTGTTTTTGGCTAAGTAATATTCTATTGTACACATGTACCACAACTTCACCCATTCATCTGTCGATGGACATCTAGGTTGCTTCCATGTCCTGGCTATTTTAAATAGGGCTGGGGTCGCACAGAGTCAGACACGATTGAAGCGACTTAGCAGCAGCAGCAGTGAACATTGGGGTACATATGTCTTTTAGAATTGTGGTTTTCTCAGGGTATATACAAGCTTTCCAGGTGGCACTAGTGGTAAAGAACCCACCTGCCAATGCAGGAGACACAAGAGATTCAGGTTCAGTCCCTGGGTCGGGAAGATCCCCTGGAGGAGGACATGGCAACCCACTCCAGTGATCTTGCCTGGAGAATCCCATGGACTAAATTCCAAAAAATTGGATTGTTTGTTTCTTTGATATCAAGTTGTATGAGCTGTTTATGTATTTTTGGATATCAATCAAAATGACATGGCCAAAATTTGTTGGCCATGTCATTTGCAAATATTTTCTCTATTAGAGCTGCTTTTGCTGTATCCCACAAATTTTGGAAAGTTGTATTTACATATTTTATCTATCTCAAGGTATTTTCTGATTTTCCCTTTGATATCATCACTGACTCATTGGTTTTTTAGTAGCATATTGTTTAGTTTCTATATGTTTATTCTATTTCCATTTTTCTTATTATAGTTGACTTCTAGTTTCATACTATTGTGGTTGGAAAAGATGCTTTTTATAATTTCTATCCTCTTAAATTTGTTGAGACTTGTTTTGTGACCTAATATGTGATCTACCCTGCAGAACATTCCAGGTGGGCTTGAAAAAAATGTATCTTCTGGGGTTTTTTTGGATGTACTGTCCTGTACATATAAATTGTGGTCTGTTGTGTTGTTTAAGATCTCTGTTGCCTTATTAATTTTCTGTCTGGATGATTTGTCCATTAATGTCAATGGGGTATAAATGTCTCCTATTATTGTATTATTTTCAATTTCTCCCTTTATCTCTTAGTATATGCTTTATATATTTAGTTGTTCCTATATTAAGTACATATATATTAATGAATGTAATATCCTCAATTTTTATTGATTCTTTTATTATTATATAATTCTCTTCTTTGTCTTTTGCTATAGCCTCTGTTTTAAAGTCCATTTTGTCTGACCTGAAGGTTTTTTTTTTTTTTTTAATCCAACCAGCCACTCTGTGTCTTTTGATCAGAGCATTTAGTTCATTGACATTTAAAATAATTGCTTATAGGTATGTAATTATTGCCATTTTATTACTTGTTTTCTGCTTGTTTTTGTAGTTCTTGTCTGTTTATTTCTTTTGTTCTCTTGTGGTTTGATGATTTTCTTTAGTAGTATTTTGTTTTGTTTTGTTTTTCTATATCTATTGTAGGTTTTTGTTTCATGGTTACCATGAGGTTCATATAGGTTGACCCATTATTATATATACTTGTTTTAAACTGGTAGTCATTTAAGATCAAACACATTCTAAAAAACCTACATTTTGTGTTTTTGATATCATGTTTTACATCTTCATATGTATCCCTTAACTGTTTATTGTAGTTAAAGTTGCTTTTAAACTTTTAATCCACATACTGGCTTATTTAAATTGTCTTCAGTCCTTACTATGTATTTGCCTTTCCTAGTGGAATTTTCTTTTTTATAGATTCTTACTTCTTTTCCATTTAGAGAAGACCCTTCAACATTTCTTTTAGAGTAGGCTTGATATTGATGAGTTCTTTTAATTTTTGCTTATCTGAGTTCTTTATTTCTCCATCTAGTCCAAATGGTAATCTTGCTGGGAGAGTGTCCTAGGTTGCAAGACCTTCCCTTTCAGTAGGGATATATCACACCACTTCCTTCTGCTTGAGTTGGCACTGGGCGTAAGGCTGGACTTCCTCTCTGCTCACTGGTCATCACTGCCCTCTCAGGGAAGGATCTGAGCCCAGATTGTTGGAGCAGAAGCCCTGAGGGTTGGACTTGAGCTAGCGCTGTTCCCTTTAAGTGTGGGCTTTTCCCCTCTCCCTGTATCAGGACCTTTGCCCCAGAGGAGGGGAGTACCGAGGCAAGGGGGGCCCATACCCATACAGAGGTCCAGTGTGCTGCCTGGACCTCAGTCAGGCAGAGCCCTTAGTAGACAGAGCCCTTAGTCAGATCTTTTCCCTGAGTATGGGAACCCCAGGGTAAGTGCCTCACCGTGGCATGGAGGGAATGGAGCCAGAGTGTTTGCTGGCACATGCTGGGGCACCTGGGGAGGTGGTCATGGAAAACGCCGCAGCCACTAGGGCAGACCTCTTGCTCCCCTGCCTTTGGGGCTGGCCAATGCATGTGTGCTCCTCATGAGCAGAGTCCAGGCTTCTCCAGAATTTCTCTCCATCCAGTGGTCCTCCAACAAGCCAAAGGGACTTGTTTCCTTCAAGTAGGACCTCCAGACTGGGATTCCCAGTCTGTGGCTTGACTCACCTGGGCAGGTGTCAGCCCATCCAATCTCCTTTCTCCTGTGAGTCCCCTCCTAGGGGCACAGATCCAGACTTGATCACAGTTCGTCCATTCCTACCTGACTACATGTGTATCCTTCTTACAGTCTTGGTTATATGGGAGAACTCCTGCCAGTTTCCAGTTAGTCATCAGTGATAACTGTTCCACATGTAGATGTATTTTTTATGCATTTGTGTGGAGAGGTGAGCTTCACATCCTCTTACTGCACCATCTTGATCTCTCGATCACTTTTTGAATAGCAAGACCTTAGACTAATATTAGACAGCTTCATTACTTGCACCTAAAACTATTTCTAATTGAAACAATAACTTGCTAACTTTTGACAATGTATTCTGGCTCCCCAGTATGAAAGAAAAGGATTTAGCTTATTTATAACTACCTGTATTTTCTTTTTCTCAGCAATGGTCCAGTTATTTCTGAATCTCAGACCTCTTCAGGACATACTGACTTCTTCCTCATCAGTATCCCCTAGTGCATATTCTTGCTACATCCTCCTTTGCTTTGCTTCATCAATCAGTAACATTTCTCCAGTTGCTTTTTGTCTTGCAGAAATATAAGGAAATTTCTTGTTTGATAATGACTCCTAATTCATAGTAGAATAGTAGCTGTCCCCCAGCATCCACTTCCTTAGTAATAGAATTCCCAATTTTTAAGTGGATATGTGGCCACCCAGAATAAAGTTTATATCTGTCATTCTTTCCACAGCTCGCTACAGCGCTATGAATAAATTTTGGCCAAAAGGATATAAATGAAAGTGTTCTTTCACTAAGAAACATCCTCAAAAGGAAGGCACATCCTTCTTCATCCTTTCCATCTTCCTGTTGGCAGTGTTGTTAAATATTTGCTGGCTGTAATTCAAGCAGTCATTTTGGACCATAAGGTGATCTTGGGAATAGAAACAAGGATGAGCAAAAAATGAGGAGTCTGAGGTCCCTAACACTAGGCTGACCACTTCTGGCCTTCTGGAACATAATAGAGAAATAAACTATCTTATTTAAGACACTATTATTTTAGATTTTTCTGTTATTCAAAATGAACTTAATCCCAAATTACAGAGCTGCTCTAGCCTTCACTGTCTTTATTGTTGTACTTTTAATACCTTTTTCTCCTTTGCTCATATGGTGTAGCATGGGACCTTAGTTCCCCAACCAGCATTCAGACCCACACTCCTGCATTGGAAGCACAGAGTCTGAACCACTAGACTGCCAGGGAAGTCCTTTAATACCCTTTTTTTAAAAAAAAAAAAAATTCCTTTACTATCATTTTAGAGACTATTAAGAAGGGAAAGATTCAAACTCATGGGTCTGATCCTGAATCTGGACTCTAGATCATTCCTTAAGACAATTAGATATAAGAACAGCATTAAAATGTCTGTGAGGGAATTCAAATAAAAGAAAAAGAATCATCTACCCTATGGCCATCCCACCACCTCACAAATTCTCTTTCTCTGGTTCCCTTTCCAGGTTTCCAGATTTAATCACAATTTTATACTTTATTTTTTCTATTTATCATCAGCATTTTCATAAGCTATATACTGCTTCTAATTATGATTTTAACTATGTATAGTTTATTAAGTATATGTATCATAATTGATTTAACCCTTCCTCTACTTCTGTTTATTAAAATAATTTCTTAGGTGTGGGATTACCAAATCCAAAGATTTGAACATTTCTATGGTTATTGAAGTGTATTATCAAATTGTAACTCCAAGGGACTTTCCTGGTGGCCCAGTTGTTAAGACTCTACACTTGCAATGCAGTAGGCCTGGGTCGAATCCCTGTTCAGGGAATTAAGATCCAACAAGATGTGCAGTACAGCAAAAAAAAGAAAAGGAAAGAAATTGTAACTCCAGTACAGACTGAATTCAGGTAAATGAAGGGGAATGAATTCAGATAGGATAAGAGCCGGGGTAATGTTGAGATAGTCACGTGTGCCTACTAAGTCGCTTCAGTCATGTCTGACTCTTTGTCACATCTATGGACTGTAGCCCACCAGGCTCCACTGCCCATGAGATTCTCCAGGCAAGAATACTGGAGTGGGTTGTCATGCCCTCCTCCAGGAGATCTTCCTGACCGAGGGATCAAACCCAAATCCTCTGCAATGAGGCAGATTCTTTACCACTGAACTACCAGGGGAGCTGTCTCTCCCCTCTTCATCACCCTAAAGTACATGAGACAGCTGGATCCCTTAGATCTTCTCTTGGTAGCTTGTTGTTTAGTCACTAATTCGTGTCTGACTCTTTTGCAGTCCCATGGACTGTAGCCCACCAGGCTCCTCTGTCCACTGCGTTTCCCAGGCAAGAATACTGGAGTGAGTTGCCATTTCCTTCTCCATGAGATAGTCATAGTCCATTGAATATTCAGGGACAGTGATTGTAATAGAGTTTGAGTAGTGAGTGGTGTAAGTGTGGATAACTAAGGTCCCATGCTGAGATCTGATGGTGGAATGCCAACCTGAAGGGAATTGGGACTTTATTCTGCAGGGCAGTGGGAAGCCTGTAAAGATTCACAAAATGACAATGAAATTTTATAATGATGTTTGGATGAATTGTAAGGAAGGAGTTGAGAGAGAAAATATGAGGTGAGGAGGGAATAGGGATATATGGAGACTGCTTTGAAATTATTGCAGTATTCCAGAAATGAGAGGAGACGACTGATCACACAGGAAGTGGAATGAAAACCTTCCAAGTTAATAGTGGCAGATTAGTTGGGCTTGATGTGTCTTTTCTCTATTGTTTTTTTTTTTTTTTCTATTTTTTTTATTAACAAGCAAAATAATAATTAAAAAACAACAACACAACAACAAAAACCTTAAAGTTGGAACTGCAATAAGTCAAACTGCTGCTGGAGTTCACAGATGTACCTGGGGTACATGCTCCCTCACTGCAAGGCAGGACCTAGGCACGTGACTGTGCACTTAGGTATACAGGGGACCAGGGAGAGTCAACGAGGTGGCAACACTGGAGAAGAGGAAGCATCACAAGCTTTTCATCAGGCAATTCCAAAGCGCTCTGCTCTTTTCCTCTTCTTTGCCTCTGTATCCTCTGTGGTTCCTGTTCCAACTGAACTTGTGACAATCCCAAATCGCTCCTTCCTCTTTTTCAGCTTTTCGTCATCCTCCGACTTTCTGGAGATTGAAGAGACATTCAAACCAAACCTTTGAGCTCTTTCTTTTAGCTTATCCAGGTTAACCATAGGCTTGGTGTCAGACGACAGACCTTTTGATGGAACTGGAGAAATCCCAAATCTAGCTGCCCGGGCAGCTTTCTTACTCTCCAAACTCACAGGTACATTGAATCGTTCAGCTCTCTTCTGCATCCTCTCAGTCTGTGGTATTTCAGATGTAATTTTTACCACTTTTTTCTCTGCTGCCACATCCACAGTTTTTTCAGGAGGTTCTTCCTCTTTGACAGGCAGTTCTAAGGGCTTTGGTTCTTCTTCCTCTGTTTCATCCCCCAGTACATCTTCTTCATTTGCCTCCTCTTCAGCATGCTCTTCAAGATATGCCTGGAGCCTGTTGATGAGATCTTGTTTTATTCCCTTGGTCTCCAAACCACGAGCGAGACACTCCTGCTTTAGTTCAGCAAGCTTCAGCTTATGAAGCTCCACCGTCTCAGTCGCCATCTTGTTACCCCTCTTCTCTATTGTTTTTGAAAAGGCTCAAATAAATTTTAAAATTTCTGTACAGACTAAAAAAAAAAATTGGCAATGATAGTGTAAACTTTAAAATGAAAGCTTATGTGTCAAAATAATAGATTCTTTTCTTATTGCATCATGATTTGATTGAACTGGAAGCTGTCAGTGACACTCTTTTGAACCTTCGAATGTCTAAGAACAGAGGGAATACTGATTGTCCTCTACCATCTGTTTCATCATCTGCCTGTGCCCCAGGATGAAGGGGTTGTACTGGTCAGAAAAACAGTCATATCCCAAACACAAAGGAATGACCGCTCCCTAGGAAAGCTAATAGAATTGGGGAAGGAGTGGCTAAAGGAGACTTTAGCCATAATTCTATTGTTTTAAAAAAATCTTTTTTATTTTGTATTAGAGTATAGCCAATTAACAATGTTGTGATAGTTTCAGATGGACAGCAAAGGGACTCAGCCATACATATTTCTGTATACATTCTCCCCCATCCAGGCTGCCGCATAACAGTGAGCAGAGTTCCGCATGCTATACAGTAGGTCCTTGTTGATTATTCATTTTAAATATAGCAATGTGTACTTTAAATATAACAATGTATAGCAATATGCATCCCAAACCCCCATCCCTTCCTCCCATCCTTTCCCCCAGCAACCATAAGTTTGTTCTCCGAGTCTGTGAATCTGTTTCTGTCTTGTAAACAAGTTCATTTGTATCATTTCTTTTTAGATTCTGCTTATAAGGAATGTTATATATTTCTCCTTCTTTGTCTGACTTACTTCATTCAGTATGACAATCTCTAGGGCCAGCCATGTTGCTGCAAATGGCATTATTTCCTTCTTTTTTTTTACGGCTGAAAATAATCCATTGTATATATGTACTATTTCTTCTTTATCCTTTCCTCTGTCGATGGACAGTTAGGTTGCTTCCACGTCTTCTTCCACGTTCCAGCCATAATACTAATGTTTGCTTTTATACATAGAAAATCTATTTCAATATCAGTTATATAATTAGAAATAGTGGGTTAAACAAACCCATAAGCACCTGAGTACATTGTACTACGTTTCTTACTAATCTTTAGCCTTTATTTACTTTGTCACTAGTGATCCTTTGCTGATTTTCTTCAGTTCAGTTCAGTTTAGTCGCTCAGTTGTGTCTAACTCTGCAACCCCATGAATCGCAACTGATTTTCTTAGTAGGCTTGAATAGAATTCTGTTTTCTAACTCATCTTAAATACTTATCTCAGAGTAATGTCCTTTTCAAGGTTCGTGTAGAAACTTCGGGACTTGAGGCAATTCTACCACAAAAACATCTATCCTGGCTTGCCCTGTCATAGTCACTACCCTTCAAGTGACCCTGTTTGGAACTGGGCTAAGTAATGAGCTGTTCTGCCTCAGGTTCCACTTCTTGTTCCTTCCCTCTTTCTTCTTCATGGTCCTATGAGAGTGTCTGCCCACAAGCAGCCTCTGAGCAAAGAGAGCCCTTCAGGGACGAGTCAGCTACCCCAGCTATTGGTTTATCATTCAGCAAAGAATCACCACTTTAGCAATCAGTAGTCTGCCTCTGAGAGAGCAACTTAAAAAGGTCTTAATTTAAAAAAGAAAAAAAAAATCTTAATTTAATCCAGAAACCTTTTTTTTTTTTTTTTCTGAAATGGTCAACATGTCTAGGAGAATAAATGCTGTCTTTAAGAGAAAATCCAATATTTAAGCCCAAAACAGCATTTCAGAACAAACCCATATAACATATTTTTATTACAATTCACAAAGAAGAGAACAAAAAAGAGTTGGGTTTAGGTCTAGGTTTGCTAAAAGGAAAGTTATGTTACATTGCTTCAGTCATGTCTGACTCTTTGCAGCCTCATGGACTATAGCTGGCCAGGCTCCTTTGTCCATGGTATTCTCCAGGCCAAGAATACTGGAGGGGGTTGCTATTTCCTTCTCCAGAGGATCTTCCCGACCCAGGACCTTCTTAAAATATAGATTATATATCAAAACATGTTATTAGAGATTACCTTCCTTCGGGATCTTTAAAAATAGAATAGACAATCACTCCTCATGAATGATTTAGCTGCAGACCTGCTTGGAAGCAAGAACTGAAGTAAATGCTGTCCTGCTGTCTCTTGTAGTTTGTCTAATCTGTGATTTCTAACAACCCTTATCCCTCGCCACTGACTGTATCCCAGGTCATCATGGCGTGACAGAGATATGGAAATTGATGAGAAGTAGATGCTGGTGGTGACACCACAAGAACTGAGAAGAAATTATGACAATACTCTGTCAGTCCACCAACTGAGCAGTTAGCATAAGCTGGACTGTATGGCATAATCCTTCAGTTATTTCTAGAATCTTGATCACTCAATCAATCCATTCTTGAAAAAATGACGGAAAATAGTTATCCCACCCAAGGAGATGTGATAAAGCTGTGATTCCAATCTGAGCATAATATTGATCAGAACACAACAATGATATTCTTTCCTTCATATTCCTCCATGATGTCCAGTTCTTGTTCAAAGTCCAATACATACGACATTGTTTTTAAAAAAGTGGTTCATGGTGTACATTTATTGGAAATTCTGTAGAATACATATAATCGGCATAAATCTCCTAATATGAATTAGTTTTTCAAGAAATGTATCTTTCTTCATTATTCTGCAACTTAATTTCTCTCTCTCTTTTTAGTATCATTCTGCCAAGCGACCTCCTGCCTTACATGGTGCCCCAGTGTCAGGGTGGAAATGGGTGGTGCCTCATCCTTGTTCATCAGGCTATGCTCACGTCTGTTGGAGTGTACCACATCCTGTTCACCTCCCCTGACTTTGGCCCAAGGGCTTGTTCCGTCGTCTCTCTTCCTGACTGCAGAGCCTCTCTGGATAACTCTCTTTCCCGCTTCCATGCTCCCTCACCATTCTTAGACTGCAGAAAACTAGGTGGGGTGTCTAAGCTCCTGCCCCAAGTCTGTGTTACTCTCAGCTGTGTGGAGAGCATTTTGCGTCTCTCCACACCACAGAGACCCAAGGCATGCTGCGAGGCGGCCCCTTCCCACGTGCCAAGGCACAGGTGTTTCCCGTGTGCCCTCACCGTCTGGGTGAGGAGGACTCTGGTATCTTGAAGCCTTCTTGGGCTCTGTCTGGGGATGCACCACAGGTCTCCTCTACCCTTGTTTCCTCACGCCACATTGGATAAATTGGAGAAGGACCTTGAACTCTTTCTTAGGAACTCACCAGTGTCTAAACCTGCTTTCCTTCTGATTTTCTCTTTTCATCTTCTAGTTCAAGTAAACTTTATTCAGTCTCGGACTTCCCTGGTGGCTCAGGTGGTAAAGAATCTGCCTGCAGTGTAGGAGACCCATGAATTGATCCCTGGGCTGGGAAGATCCCCTGGAAAAGGAAATGACAACCCATTCCAGTATTCTTGCCTGGAGAATTCCATGGGCAGAGGAGCCTGGCAGGCTACAGTCCTTGAGGCCACAAAGTGTTTGACTTGACTGAGTAACTAACACTACTACTAATTTAGCCTCGGAGGTGTGGGACCTCAGATCTTCCAAACTATCCGTGCTCAGAGATTTTGGGTTTGTCATATTTGAAAATGTTTTCTGCTGTAACAGCCTTTCCCCAAGGTAATCAGTGCTTCACAGTATAGCTTTCATTGAAGATATAAATGAACTAGCAGGAATTAGAAACATATCTGTAAATATATCAAAATATGGTGCCACTATACTGACTGCTATAAAAGAGATTTAATGACAAGAGGCAATGAGAGCTGGAAGATTTCAGTGCCAGGTAAGAAGTAGAGCATCTCCCACCCTGTGCCTCTCTCTCTTTCTCTGGCAAAGCGTAAAAAGCACCTAGTTATTTCTTTTGGTTCAGCCTGATTTTATCTATTACTGCACTTTCAAGCAGGTATCTATTACTACATAAGTCAAAGTCTACTTGATTGGCATCTGGAAAGCCCTCTCCCTGGAAAAGGAGAGATATTTCTCTGCTACTTCAGGGTTTGAGTTAGAACTTAATCCTACTAAACCTTGGGTGGGGAGGGGGTCCCTCAGTGGGTGCATGATGGCTGCCCACGTACCCTCAGATAAGAAAACTGGCAAGAAAAAGTAGAAATAAATGAATCTCCTCTACCTTGGAAATTAGCTCTTTTCAACAGATTGTGTTAGCACTTGGAATCACTGCCTTAACTACTAAAATTGATTAAATTAGCAGCTCTGTATTTTGCCAAGATTTTTATAGGCTTTTCTCCCCCTTCTCAACAAATTAAAACCTGGCTTGGAGGGGAGTATAGTAGACTGGAGACATTTCTCCTCCTGTTGCTGGATGCTGGTGTAGCAAGCTTTTGACAGTTTTTAAAGAAAAAAATTTACTTCTTGATTACTCTTCCTTATGTGTCTTATATCAGGACTGCAGCATGGGTGTGTGGGAGGAAAACTAATGTAACATTGAAGGGTTTAATAAATATTTGTAATTTGGGGTTTTTAAATCATTGATTCACAGAAGTCTATTATTATTATAAAAAATAGAATTGTTTCATTTCAAAGGTAATGCTAGATCTTTGGTAATATGTTATGAGTTGAATAAAATATTCCACATTATAAATGTCAGACCTAGTGCAATGTAACAGATTTAAAGCAGCATTTTTAATTTGTCATAAAATATAATAACTGCTAACAATCATACTCACTGCCCAAAATGATAACACTCTCCAAAGTCTAGAAAAGATACAGTATTTAACTTAAATAATGCAACAATAGGATGTGGTAGAATGATGAAGAAATATGTATTATGATGTTCAAAGTGATATTATAACCTCAACTTTCAATTCAACTGAAACACATATTTTTACTAAATTCTGTACTAACAACTTTGAAAGTATGCATTTTTGCTTGTGTTATAATTGGAAGTGAAAATAGGACACACACATGATATATAGATATAGATATAATGATCATAGCAATGTTTTTTAAAACTGTGCATGAATAAAAGCCCAAAAGGCAATGCAGTGAAGTATTGTTAATGGTTGTCTTTTATAAACACGATTTTTAAATTTCTTCCTCCTTTCTGACACTCTCAAAATCTTCGTTAACAAGGATGTTCCTTTTGTTGGCCAAATGAATTAAAACTTCTTTGTTTAAAGCATTTATGTTGATCATTTGTGTTTATTAAGTACACTATTTTGTTTCTTTATGCTCCTCATGATGGTTTGGAAAAGTGGTATAAGCAAGAATTAAATGCTAACGTGGTCGCTGAGATGCATCATCTTCTCCACACAGTGTTACCAGGAAGCAGGTATCAGAACAAGGATCAAACACACTTTGGTCTTCAAAGTAATAAAGACACTGAATAGTCATAATTTCAGTGTAACTCTCCTCCCTCTGTGACTAGATAGATGGCTTTGCCTTTGAACTGACCACTGTAAAGATCCAGGTGTGTAAATGCTCAGATCTTTCTAAGGTTGACAACTGCTTCCCTTCACATTTCATTTTACGTAATGATTTCAATGTAGGAATGTCATGGTGTAAAGTGGTAGGGAAATATAAGGTGCTAAAATAAGGCAAAGCACTGTAGTTAAAAGGCTATGAGAGAAAAAGGCTATGGAGTTGCCTGTTGATTGCGGAGGTTTCTGCAGATTTTATCTATACATTGAGTGAATCCTACTGATGGGGAAGGCAATAGAACCTGAACAACAAGGATCAAAAGGAGAGAATGTCTTTGATCATCTGTTTGACTGAAAGTAGTAGTTACAATTTACTTGAGTATTTTGTAGGTGCTAAAAACTCATCCAAAATAACTTTCTCATCTGCTTTTAATGCAGCTGTCAGCATTGGTTTGTACAAAAAATTTGTTTAAGAGTCTAGGAAAACAGGAAAATGCATACCTTATAATTTCCCTACCACTGTTTCTTTAGGCTTTATTCTTTCCCAGCCCTGTTCTCTAAGAAGGATCACTATTTTATTAAACTTGTATTGAGAGCCGTAGGGGCGATCCCTAGGTTATGATCTCTCTCAAAGACTGTCTTTAAAATGTTATAAACAAATTATATAAATGAATCTGTAAAGATTGTTTCATTGTTTCCCTGTCAGAGAAGAGACCTTGGGTAATCATTTAAGAAGTTAAATGAAAGAAAGATCCAATGTATACAAGATGTAGAGGAGAAATCACAAAAATATAGGTTTCCGGAGCAGAATGAGCCTTGATGGGTACCCCACCTAAGAGTGTTCAAAATATGATATAGCTCTGAAGCCTTCTAGAAAAGACTCCCACCTGTTTTTTTGCACTAACAGCTTTGCACCTGACAGGGTCTGTGTGCTAGGTCCAACTGACTAGGGCAGCATGGAGAAGAAGATGGGCTGGAATATTGGCTAGAGGGGAAGATCCCTAGGTCTGGAACATGGTCAAAAGTGGATAATGATCTCCACGTTCTGGCAGATCAGAAATAGCCAGCAGGTGCTGGGTATAACAGCCTGCTTCTGAGAAAACCTAGGTAAGTCAGTCGGGACTAGGTAGTTGGATGTGTAGGGGTGGAACCAAGAGTAAAGAAATGGCAAAGAGTTGGACAGTGGGTCTCCCTGTAAGAAGGATTCTAAGAGACCTGGTAGCCAGACAGGGATGGAGAGTTGGAATGGATAGACAAAGACAAAATCAGGATCAGTTCCTCTATTGTTATTGTGCAGTTGCTAAGTTGTATCCAACTCTTTGCAACCCCGTGGACTGCCACACACCAGGTTTCCCTGTCCTTCACTATCTCCTAGAGTTTGCTCAAACTTATGAACATTGAGTCAGTGATGCCATCCAACCATCTTATCCTCTGTCACCTCCTTCTCCCTCCTGCCTTCAATCTTTTCCAGCATCAGGTTCTCTTCGCATCAGGTGGGCCAAAGTATTGGAGCTTCAGCATCAGTCCTTCCAATGAATATTCAGGGTTGATTTTCTTTCAGATTGTCTGGTTTGATCTCTTTGCTGTTCAAGGGACTCACAGTTCCTCTATAAAAGGGTGATAATAATAAAATCAAAATCACTCTCAGCATATTGTTGAAAGAATTAAATGAGGTGATGCCTGGAGAAAAATAACTCACCAGGTAACCAAAAATAGATCCAGATCAAGAAAGAGCATAAAAGAAATAGGCAAAGTAGATCCTCAGAGTGGATGCCCAGGACTCTGAATGGTTTTCATGTGTCCAAGTTTTCTAATTAGCGCTCCTTCTCATTTCTGGTATCTCAGAGCCTTTAGAGACTGGAGCCTTTCCTGTCCTACCTTCCAGCTAATCCCAACTCTACAGAAGTATCATTTCATTACCACAACTAAAGTCAGGTTCTACATGACAAAGCTATGTCTGCAGCCCCCAAATAATGTTATCAATGGAAATTTGTTTTCCTCTGCTTAGCATTATCTCCTCATAGGGAAATAATCTTTTAGGCAAGTAAAATTTCATACCTGATCCTAGATTCTCAAAGCCAAAGGGATCATAAAAGATAAAATAATCCAACACAATACCTGAACCATCTATAACATCCTTGTATTTGTTGTCTATTGCTGCATAACAAATTACCCCAATATTGTTGACTTAAAACACAAGTACTATCTCAGTTTCAGAGCATCAGGAATCCTGGAGTGGGTGGTATTGCTAGATCACATAGTAATTCTATGTTTTACCTTTTGAGGAACTGCCAGACTGTTTTAAAGTGGATGAACCATGTGGAATTCCCAACAATAGTGTATAAGGATTTTAGGTTCTCTACATCCTCATCAATATTACCTGTTTTTTGACTCACATCATGATTGGTATTAGTGGTATCTCACTGCAATTTAACTTGCATTTTCTAAATGACTGATTTTTGAGAATCCCTGTTTTCTGAAAATGCCTACATAATGTTGAACATCCCCTAATGATGAGCATCTTTTCTTTTGCTCTTAACTATTTGTATATTTTTGGAGAAACATCTATTCAGATCTTTATTTTTAGTTGGGTTATTGGCCTTTTTTCCCCCTTCTTTTAAAACTCTCTTAACAACTTTCATATATAGCATACGGCAGTGTTAATTATTAGGTTGATGCAAAAGTAATTGTAGTTTTGCATTGTTGAGCTTTGCTTTTGTTATTGGAACATATTCTTAAATAAATGTGGTTGTGTTATACATCATTTTAATGTACATCTCTCTATGTTCTTTTTTTTTTTTTTTTGGTAATGACATTACTTGTGTTTATTTTACATTTATTTTAGACTAAGGAAATGTTAGACAAAAAGCAAATTTGAGCAATTTTCTTACTCAAGTTCAAAATTGGTTGTGAAGCAGTGGAGACACCTCACAACATCAACAATGCATTTGGCCCAGGAACTGCTAACACATGCACAGTGCAGTGGTGGTTCAAGAGGTTTTGCAAAGGAGAGGAGAGCCCTGAAGGTGAGGAGTGCAGTGACCGGCCATCAGAACTTGACAACCACCAGTTGAGAGCCATCATTGGAAGCCGATCCTCTTATAACTACACGAGAACTTGCTGAAGAACTAAATGTCAACCATTCTACGGTCATTTGGCATTTGAAGCAAATTGGAAAAATGAAAAAGCTTGATAAGTTGGTGCCTTGTGAACTGACCACAAAGCAAAACAATCATCATTTGGAAGTATCATCTTCTCTTATTTTATGCAATATCAATGAACCATTTCTCAATCAGGATTGTGATGTGCAACAAAAAGTGCGAAGTGTGATGGCTTCTACGACAGCTGGTGATGACTAGCTCAGTAACTGGACCGAGAAGAAGCTCCAAAGTACTTCCCCAAGCCAAACTTGCACCAAAAGAATGTCATCATAGCTGTTTGGTGGTCTGCTGCCAGTCTGATCCAGTACAGCTTTCCAAATCCCAGTGAAATTATTACATCTGAGAAGTATGCTCAGCAAATCAATGAGATTCACTGAAAACTGCAACGCCTGCAGCCAGCATTGGTCAACAGAAAGGGCCCAATTCTTCTGCACGACAATGCCTAACTGCACGTCCCACAGCCAGTGCTTCAAGAGTTGAACGAATTGGGCTGTGTGGTTTTGCCTCATCCTCCATATTCACCTGATCTCTCATCTTCAAACATCTCGACAACTTTGCAGTGAAAATGTTTCCACTACCAGCAGGAGGCAGAAAATGCTTTCCAAGAGTTCGTCAAATCCCAAAGCACAGATTTTTATGCTACAGGAATAAACAAACTTAATTCTTGTTGGCAAAAATGTGTTGATTGTAATGGTTCCTATTTTGATTAATAAAGATGTGTTTGAGCCTAGTTATAATGATTTAAAATTCATGATCTGAAACCACAGTTACTTTTGTACCCACCTAATAATCATTTTGTACATTCTATCCCTAGTGCTTATTTATCTTTATACCTTTCAACTGCCTTCATCCAATTTTTCCCTCCCCCATCCCTATTAGTCTTTTTATCATTGAGTTGTAAGCGTTTCTTAACATATATCATATACTAGTCCATTATCAGATATGTGATTCACAAATGTTTTCTCCCACTCTGTGGGTTGTCTTTTTCTTGATGGTATCTTTTGGAGCACAGAAGTTTTTAATTTTTGTGAAGTCCAACTTACCTATTTGTTTTTGTCAGTTGTGCTTTTGGTGTCATGTCTAAGATGGCTCTGTCTAACTCCAAATCACAAAGACTTATTCTGTATTTTCTTCTAAGAGTTTAATAGTTTTCGCACTTACATTTAGGTCTATAATCTATTTGAGTTGATTTTTGTGTGTGGTGTGGGGAAGGGATCCAACTTGATTCTTTTGCATGCTGATATTCAGTGGTTCCAACACCATTTGTTGAAAGACTTATTTATCCATTTTAAAATTTAGATTATTTTGTGTAAATATTAATAATACCTAAAATTTGTTGAGCACTATGTATGTGCTAAACACTGTTCCAAGGTTTTATGTATGTTACCTTATTTAATTAACCCTTACAGTAATTCCAAAGGGACTTTATCTCTCACAAGAGCTTCGCTTGTTTCTCAGGAGGTAAAGAATTCGCCTGCAATGTGGGAGACCCAGATTCTATCCCTGGGTTGGGAAGATCCCCTGGAGAAGAAAATGGCAACCCAATCCAGTATTCTTGCCTGAAAATCCCATGGACAGAGGAACCTGGTGGGCTACAGTGCTTGGGGTCACAAAGAGTAGGACACGACTGAGTGACTACCACTCATCTCCCTATGAGGCAATGATTGGGGAGATGAGTATGGAGAGAAGGAAGCTGAATGTTAATTGCTTCTCAGTGACAGAAAGAAGAACTGGAAGAAGGTAAACCTAACTCTTTTATTCTCTTCCTTGCTTTTAATACTAGCAGCAGTGACTAGATTCCCTGATACGGATGCAATAATATTAAGGGAAAAGCGAAAGACAGGGGATCTATTCAAATTCTGTCTTGCTGCTTTCTCCAGGAAAGGTGATAAGATGTTTAGGAGACAAGCAATGGTGGTGGTGATGCTTAGAGAATACTGTATGATGTCACTGAGTTTAAAACTTTTGGCCCAGAGCGATTATAGCTAAGAATGAAAGATCTTGCAGATGTAATAACTCTGTTGTTGGCATCATTTTCATTGAAATATGAATAACATGTTCTGGAACTCAAGACTTGCTGTTTTTCAAAATGAATCAGGTGCTCAATTCTGTCAGTCCTAGAAAACAGCTTGGCAGCTAGTGCAGACAATATCCTAGAATGTCTTTTAAAATGGATGGTTTGTCAGGGGCTCTGTATGAACCTAGAGGGGTGGGATGGGGAGGGAGATGGGAAGGAGATTCAAGTGGGGACATATGTATACCTATGGCTGATCCATGTTGAGGTTTGAGAGAAAACAGCAAAATTCTGTAAAGCAATTATACTTCAATAAAAAATAAATTAATTTTTTTTAAAAAGTGGATGGTTTGTGATTATTTAGGAAGAGAAGAGGTGACAAATAGGAGATACCATGGGTTTGATTTCAGGTGGCCTCAGCCTGCAATGACTTGGAGCAAGGCTTGGGTTCTGAACCAGAAATTGAGGCCAGGTCACGGTGGTGAAGGCACCAGATCGTAGCCACTAGACCCAGTGGTCAGTGACAAGGACCCTGGCCCTTCAGTTCAGTTCAGTTCAGTTGGTCAGTCGTGCCTGACTCTTTGAGAACCCATGGACTGCAGCCTGCCAGGCCTCCCTGTCCATCACCAACTCCAGGAGTTTATTCAAACTCATGTCCATTGAGTTGGTGATGCCATCCAACCATGTCATCCTCTGTCATCCCCTTCTCCTTCCGCCTTCAATCTTTCCCTGCATCCAGGTCTTTTCAAATGAATCAGCTGTTTGCATCAGGTGGCCAAAGTACTGGAGTTTCAGCTTCAGCATCAGTCCTTCCAATGAATATTCAGGACTGATCTCCTTTAGGATGGACTGGTTGGATCTCCAACACCACAGTTCAAAAGCATCAGTTCTTTGGTGCTCAGCTTTCTTTATAGTCCAACTCTCATATCCATACATGACTACTCAAAAAACCATAGCTTTGACTAGACAGACCTTTGTTGGCAAAGTAATGTCTCTGCTTTTTAATACGCTGTCTAGGTTGGTCATAACTTTTCTTCCAAGGAGCAAGCATCTTTTAATTTCTTCAATCACCATGGCTGCAATCACATGGCTGCAATCACCATCTGAAAAAACCCCTGGCCCTTTGGCTTTGCAGAAAAGAATTTCCACAAAGACAGAAAGTATTAAAGCATGTAAAGTATTTATTAGAAGGAAAAAGAGTACAATACGTGTGGATAGACACACAGGCAGTCTCAGAGGGAGAGTCCCTGAGTTGCTGAGTTGTGCTCTCATGGTAGCTTGAATTACTTTTATGGGGTGTTTCTTCCAGGTTTCCTTTGGCCATTCATTCTGATTTGCCTGGTTCACAGTCTGTATTTGTTATATCTCAGGATCCTCCCATGTGTGCACATGCATCTCTTAGCCAAGATGGATCCTACTGAAAAGGCATCTGGATAGAGCATCCCTTGACATGACTCCCTTTTGCCCCCAAGGAAACTTTTCTGCGCATGTATGGTCAGGGAGGTCTCCTGACTTTGGGAACCAGAAATATGTGGTCTGTGCAGGGTCCAGCCTCCTCCCTTAATTGTCCTGCTATTCCTGTCTTGGAGTTTTAGTCAATAGAGAATGAATCTCCAGTTGCTTTACCCTGGGGGGTGGTCCATGTGCTTCCTGCCTCAGGTTCACTATTCAAGTTGACATTAATTTGTTCAGTTCAGTCGCTCAGTCGTGTCCGACTCTTTGCGACCCCATAAACCACAGTACGCCAGGCCTCCCTGTCCATCACCAACTCCCGGAGTTCTCCCAAACCCATGTCCATTGAGTCGGTGATGCCATCCAACCATCTCATCCTCTGTCATCCCCTTCTCCTCCTGCCCTCAATCTTTCCCAGAATCAGGGTCTTTTCAAAGGAGTCAGTTCTTCGCATCAGGTGGCCAAAGTATTGGAGTTTCAGCTTCAGCATCAGTCCGTCCAATGAATATTCAGGACTGAGTTCCTTTAAGATGGACTGGTTGGATCTCCTTGCAGTCCAAGGGACTCTCAAGAGTCTTCTCCAACACCACAGTTCAAAAGCATCAGTTATTCGGTGCTCAGTTTTCTTTATAGTCCAACACTCATATCCATACAGTGACCACTGGAAAAACCATAGCCTTAACTAGACAGACCTTTGTTGACAAAGTAATGTCTCTGCTTTTTAATATGCTGTCTAGGTTGGTCATAACTTTCCTTCCAAGGAGTAAGCGTCTTTTAATTTCATGACTGCAATCATCATTTGCAGTGATATGGGAGCCCAGAAAAATAAAGTCAACCACTGTTTCCACTGTTTCCCCATCTGTTTGCCATGAAGTGATGGGACCAGATGCTATGGTCTTAGTTTTCTGAATGTTGAGCTTTAAGTCAACTTTTTCACTCTCCTCTTTCACTTTCATCAAGAGGCTCTTTAGTTCATCTTCACTTTCTGCCATAAGGGTGGTGTCATCGGCATATCTGAGGATATTGATATTTCTCCCAGCAATCTTCATTCCAGCTTGTGCTTCCTCCAGCCCAGCATTTCTCATGAAGCAGTCTGCATATAAGTTAAATAAGGGTGACAATATACAGCCTTGACGTACTCCTTTTCCTATTTGGACCCAGTCTGTTGTTCCATGTCCAGTTCTAACTGTTGCTTCCTGACCTGCATACAGGTTTCTCAAGAGGCAGGTCAGGTGGTCTGGTATGCCTATCTCTTTCAGAATTTTCCATAGTTCATTGTGATCCACACAGTCAAAGGCTTTGGCGTAGTCAATAAAGCAGAAATAGATGTTTTTCTGGAACTCTCTTGCTTTTTCGATGATCCAGCGGATGTTGGCAATTTGATCTCTGGTTCCTCTGCCTTTTCTAAAACCAGCTAGTAATCCTCTATTTGTATATGTACAATAATGTGTAATAGTTAACAGTAACAGCTCTCCATAAATTATATTTTCAGGTTGAAAAACAATATTTTAAATTGACATTGTGTGTTCAGTCACTTCAGTCATGTCTGACTCTTTACGACCCTATGGACTGTGGCCCCCAGGCTCCTCCGTCCATAGGATTCTCCAGGCAAGAAATACCGGAAGGGGTTGCTGTGCCCTCCTCCGGGGATCTTCCCTACCCAGGGATCAAACCCGAGTCTCCTGCATTGCAGGCGGATTCTTTACTGCTGAGCCACTAGGGAAGCCCCAAGATTGACATTAGTAACTTGTTATTGTTGCTCAGTCGTGTTGGACTCTTTGCAACCCCATGGACTGCAGCACGTCAGGCTTCCCTGTCCTTCACTGTCTCCCGGAGTTTGCTCAAACTCATGTCCATTGAGTCAGTGATGCCATCTCACCATCTCATCCTCTGTTGCCTGCTTCTCTTCCTGCCCTCAATCTTTCCCAGCATCAAGGTCTTTTCCAATGAGTCAGCTCTTCATATCATGGTTGCCAAAGTATTGGAGCTTCAGCTTCAGCATCAGTCCTTCCAATGAATATCCAGGAATGATTTTCCTTTACGATGACTAGCTTGATCTCCTTGCTACCCAAGGGAATCTCAAGAGTCTTCTCCAGCACCAGAGTTCAAAAGCATTAATCCTTTGGCACTCAGACTTTTTTAGTAATTTGAAGAAGTAGTAATTCTTTTCTAACAATAACCTGACACTTTGAAGTTGAATAAGGTTTAGAAAAAGATTTTATTTCTATGTATCACTGCATTTCCTTGTTGACCTGATTAATTATATCTGTTCTGTTTACATAAGAACATATTTTAGAGTAAAACTCAATTTAATGAATAAACAAATTTTTTTTCATTTATTTTTATTAGTTGGAGGCTAATTACTTTACAATATTGTAGTGGTTTTTGCCATACATTGACATGAATCAGCCATGGATTTACATGTGTTCCCCATCCTGAACCCCCCTCCCACCTCCCTCCCCATCCCATCCCTCTGGGTCATCCCAGTGCACCAGCCCGGAGCACTTGTCTCATGCATCCAACCTGGACTGGCGATCAGTTTCACACTTGATAATATACATGTTTTGATGCTGTTCTCTCAGATCATCCCACCCTTGCCTTCTCCCACAGAGTCCAAAAGTCTGTTCTATACATCTGTGTCTCTTTTTCTGTCTTGCATATAGGGTTATCATTACCATCTTTTTAAATTCTCTATATATGCATTATTATACTGTATTGGTGTTTATCTTTCTGGCTTACTTCACTCTGTATAATGGGCTCCAGTTTTATCCATCTCATTAGAACTGATTCAAATGTATTCTTTTTAATGGCTGAGTAATATTCCATTGTGTATATGTACCACAGCTTTCTAACAAACTTATTATGATGTAATTACTTTTGTAAGTTGCATGTTTTAAAAGTCAAAAATTAAAAAAAAAGAAAAAAAAGAAAAAAAAAAGTCAAAAATTAGAATGTGGGTTGCAAACTATTCTACTTGTAGCCTCAGGGAGGTTTGGCTTATAGTTCTGTAATTTTGTTTGGTTTAAAGCTAAACATGCATTAATATGGAGTGCAAGATTTACAATTGGAGTCATTTCATATGAATAAAGCAAAGTTTTATTAAACAAAGTTTTGTTTAAGACGGGGAAAGGGGGAAGAAAGGCATCTCTAAGTGAAAGGAATTTCTGATTAGGCTTCATATTTCCCCACACATAAACATTATATATATTATTTATGGACATAAGGTGTGGATGTAAATATGGATAGTATGAATACAAGTAGAAGTAGTACAGAAGTATGCATGGAAGTAATATAAGTTAACTTTAGGATTGTGATTATCTCTGGAGAAACGGGAAAGACGAAGGGAGAATTTAGAGCTTTAGTTTTGGCTGTAGTATTTCACTTCTAAGAAGAGTGAGAAAGAGAGTGGGTTTCTCTTTTTATTTTCTTTATGTTTGAAATATTTCACTAATCGAAAATTTGAAAATGAAAAACAGAAAAGCTGCTTAATTCTGATTACTTTTCTAAAGGATCAAAGTGTTTACCTCCTGTTGACTTGAAAATATGGTTTAAAAAGGCTTAAAGGGTACCCAGGGGTTTGATTTTTATAATCTTAGTATATACTAAAAAAACAACAGCTCCCATTGTTAAGCACATGCAGTGAGCCAGGCACTATGCAGGATGCTTTAAGTGGGCTCTCTACTGCTCTGACAGTAACTGTGTGAAGAAGCTATTTCTTTCATTCCCATTTAACAGATGGCAAGGTGAACTATGGTTCCAATCCATTACTGGTGATAAAATATGCTAAGTGAAAATTCAGACTCCCAAATGTCAAGTTAAATATCCCAAAGATCATATCTCATGTAATAATTTTCTTTTTCCCAAGAGGTATCTCTGCATTTTAGCATGTTTACTTGAGAAAAATTTAAAATAAAATATGGACATGGAAAAAGAAGATAAAAATTGCCTATAATTTCAGTATCACCTATAGAAAATTACTGCTAGATCTTGATAAGTGCCCTTTCATGTGTTTTCCAGGAATAAATTTGTGTGAACTTTCAAATGTTTTGAGAAAGAACTATATCAGAAATTTCTCTATTAGTATTGCTTCATGCCATATTACATAGAATAAAATTTTAAATTTCCTTTTATTCCATATATGTCTATATTTTTAAAAGCAAAGTTTAAAACTGAAAAAATTTATTTACAAAATTTATACAACATATATAAAAAGAACAAGATAGGCTGCTTTTAAAAACAATCCTGGCATTTATTATAATGATGTTTCTAATTCAAAGACGAAGCGGACGATTGCTATATTATAAAAGGCCAGTAAATTGTGGGATCAATAATCAAGATGTTACCTATTGTGGATAACTTATTTCGAAGGACAGATGGCTCTTCATTTTAAGAAAAAAAGGAAAATGGCTATATAAAATATGAAAACCAATACTTCTAAATTTTAAATTTCTGTCATGCAGTTGAATCTAGAATGCTCAAAAAGGAAAGCAGAAGTTAAATTGAGAAAAGGTACAACTTATATATTGTTTCTAAGTCCTTTTAGGTATTTTATGTTTTCCCAAATTCTTTGATTAACTCAAGAAATATAACATGAAGCTTATCGTGACATCTTTCTGCTCTTCATTCCTGGAGAATATTCCCATGGGAAATGAAAGTTTCATTCAGTTCAGTTCAGTCGCTCAGTTGTGTCCAACTCTTTGCATCCCATGGACTGCAGCATGCCAGGCTTCCCTGTCCTTCACCAACTCCTGGAGCTTGCTCAAACTCATGGCCATCGAGTCGGTGATGCCATCCAACCATCTCATCCTCTGTTGTCCTCTTCTCGTCCTGCCTTCAATCTTTCCCAGTATCAGGGTCTTTTCCAATGAGTCAGTTCTTCACATCAGGTGGCCAAAGTATTGGAGTTTCAGCTTCAACATCAGTCCTTCCAATGAATATTCAAGACTGATTTCCTTTAGGATGGACTGGTTGGATCCCCTTGTAGTCCAACGGACTCTGAAGAGTCTTCTTCAGCACCACTCAGACATTATTTGTGTTATGTTTCATGGAAGGAAACATTGATTTCTATTTTATTTCCCAATTTTTTTAATCATGGGAAAATAGATATAACAAAATTTACTATCATAACTGTTTTTAAGTGTATAGTGCTGAGGCATTAAATGCAGTGATACTGTTGTGTGGCCATCACCACCATCCATCTCCAGAACTCTTTCATCTCAAAGGCACAACTTAAACAGTAACTCTCTATGCCCTCCTCCCCTGCTGCTGCTGCTGCTAAGTCGCTTCAGTCGTGTCCATCTCTGTGCGACCCCATAGACAGCAGCCCACCAGGCTCCTCTGTCCCTGGGATTTTCCAGGTAAGAACACTGGAGTGGGTTGCCATTTCCTTCTCCAATGCATGAAAGTGAGAAATGAAAGTGAAGTCACTCAGTTGTGTCTGACTCTTAGTGACCCCATGAACTGTAGCCCACCAGGCTCCTCCATCCATGGGATTCTCCAGGCAAGAACACCGGAGTGGGTTGCCATTTCCTTCTCCAGTGCATGAAAGTGAAAAGTGAAAGTGAAGTCTCTCAGTCGTGTCCGACTCTTAGTGACCCCATGAACTGTAGCCCACCAGGCTCCTCCATCCATGGGATTCTCCAGGCAAGAACACTGGAGTGGGTTGCCATTGCCTTCTCCACCTCCTCCCCTGAGCCCCTAGTAACTGCCACTCTACTTTCCGACTGTATGAATTTGACTAGGCTAGGTATCTCACATAAGTGAAAGCATACAGATTACAGTATTTGTCTTTTTGTGACTGGCATATTTTACTTAGCAAAATGTCGTCAAGGTTCACCCATGTTATAGCATATGTCAGAATTTCCTTCCTTTTAAAGGCTGAAGACATACCATATAGCACATTTTGCTTATCCACTCATCTGTTGATAGACACTTGGGTTGCTTTTATGTGTTAGCTATTGTGAATAATGCTGCTGTGAACATGGGTGTACAGATACCTCTTTAAGACCTTGCTTTCGATTCTTTCGGTTATATACTCTGAGCTGGAATGGCAAGTCACTTGGTAATTCTATTTTACTTTTTTTGAAGAACTTCCATACCATTTTCCATAGCGGCTGTACCATTTAATATCCCCATCAACAATGCATGAATGTTCCAATTTCCCCGTATCCCTGCCAGCACTTTTTTTTTTTTAATTGTAGTCACTCTAATAGGTAGGATCTTCCCTGTAACTTAGACGGTAAGGAATTTGCCTGCAATGCAGGAGACCTGGGTTCAATCCCTGGGTCTGGAAGATCCTCTGGAGAAGGGAATGGCAATCCACATGACTGAGCAAGTAACACTACACTACACTTTTCTAATAGGTATGAGGTAACTCTCTGTAGTTTTGATCTATATTTCCCCAATGATTAGTAATTTTGAATATTTTTTCATGTCCCTATTAGCTATTTATATATCTTCTTTAGAGAAATATCCACTGAAATCCTTTGTCCATTTCTTGTTGTTAGTGGTGACTTTTAGGAATTCTCTATATATTCTGGATATTAATCCTTTATCAGACATGATTTACAAATATTTTCTGTCATTCTTTGGGTTGATTTTGTACTGTCTTAATTGTATATTTTCAATTAAAAGATAAATGTAAAACACTTTTAATTTTTATGAAGTTGAATTTGTCTATTTTTCCTTTGTTGCCCATGCCTTTAGTGTCATATCTAAGAAACCACTGTCAAGTCAAATGTTGTGAAGATTTTATCCCATGTTTTCTTCTGTTTTACAATTTTACTTCTTGCATTTAGGTCACATATCCATTTGAGGTTAGGTTTTTGTACATGGTGATAGATAAGGATCCAACTTTATTCTTTTACATGTGGATATCCAGTTGTTCTATCCATTATTAAGAGTGAGATACTGAACTCCAACGATTATTGTAGAACTATCGATTTCGCCTTTCAATTCTGTCAGTCTTTGCTTCATATATTTTGATGGTCTGTTATTAGGTGCATGAATCTTTATAATTGTAATATATTCTTGTTATGTTAATATATAATGTTCTTCTTTATCTCTTTTAAGTTTTTTGGTTTAAAATCTGTTTTGTCTCATATAAGTATAGCCATTTTACTATTGCATGAATTTTCTTTTCCATCTTTTCACTTTGAACCTGATTATGTCTTTGGACCTAAGGTGAGTCTTTTAGACAGCATATGGTTGGATCATGTGTTTTTATCCATTTTGCCAATCTGTCTTTTGACTGGAGAATTTACTCTATTTACATTTAAACTAACTACTGATAAGGAGGGATTTACTTAGGTCGTTTTGCTATTTGTAATTTTTATGCCTTATAGCTTTTTGGCCCCTCATTTCTTACATTACTGTCTTCTTTTGTGTTTAGTTTTACTTTTTTGTGATGAAATATTTAAATTTATTTACCATTTCCTTTTTTGTAAACTCTTTGTGGTTACCATGGGGATTACATTTAACATCCTTGAACTATAGTTATAACACTCTAATTTGAATTTATACCAGCTTATCTTCAATAACATACAAAATTTCTTCTCCTTTAACAGCTCCATCATTACCTCATTCAGTATTGATGTCACAAAATCACACCTTTATACATTGTGTGTCTAAAAAATGTTAATATTTAAATATATCAGTCTCTTAAATTGTGTAGAAAACAAAAAGTGAAGTTATGCAAAAATACCAACTTTCATAATTGCCCACGTGCTCACTCCCTTTACTGAGATCTTTATTTATATACTTAGTTTTGGCTGCCCAGGGTCTCCACTGCTGCTTGGGCTTTCTCTGGTTGCAGTGAGCGGGGGCTACCCTGTGGCCTTCTCATTGCGGTGGCTTCTCTTGGGGCAGATCAGGGACTCTAGGCACACAGGATTCAGTAGCTGTGGCATGTGGGCTGAGGTGCTCCACAACATGTGGAATCTTCTCGCAGCAGGGATGCAACCCATGTCCTATGCATTGGCAGGCAGATTCTTAACCACTCAACCACCAGGAAGTTTGAGATCTTTATTTCTTCATACAGCTTTGAGTCGCTGTCTAGTGTCTTTGTTTCAACCTGCAGGATTCCTTTTATTATTTCTTGCAGGATGGTCTAATGGTCATAAATTCCCCCTAGTTTCTGCTTACTTAGAAATATCTTTATTTTCCCCTCACTTTTGAAGGTCAGTTTTGCCAAATATAAGCTATTGGTTGGCAGTTTCTTTTTCTAGCACTTTGAATATATCACCCCACTGCTTTCTGGCTTCCAAAATTTCTGATGAGAAATCTGCTAGTTATCTTACTGATCCCTGCTAGTTATCTTTCAAGATTCCCTTGTATGTGACAAGTTGCTTCCTCACTGCTTTCAGAATTCCCTCTTTGGCTTTGGACAGTTTGCTTATAATATATCCTGGTGTTTGTCTCTCTGAGCTCATCTGGGGGTTCAGTGAGCTTCTTGGATGTTTATATTCATGTATCTCATGAAATTTGAGAAGGTTAGATCCATTATTTTTTTCAAATATTCTCTCTGCCTTTTAAATCTTTCTCTTCCCTTTTTGGACTCCCATGATGTGTTATGTCAGTCCCCTTGATGGTGTCCCACAGTTCCCTTAGACTCTCTTCACTTCAACCTTTTTTCTTTCTGTTTCTCAGATTCAGTAATTTCCATTGTCCTTCTTAAAGTCTGCTGGTTCTTTCTTCTGCCTGCTCAAATCTACCTTTGAATCTTTGTAGTGAACTTTTCATTTCAATTATTGTACTTTCAGCTCCAGAATTTCTTTATGGGTTCTTTTGATGTTTCTAATATCTTTTCTGATGTTTATATTTTGTTTGTACATTGTTTTATTTTCTATTGAAGTATAATTAGCATGTAATATTATATTAGTTTCGGGAGCAGCATAATGATTTGGTATTTATATATACTGAGAGATGATCCTGATGTTAAATCTAGGTACCGTTTAGTTACCATAGAAAATTACAAAAAATTTCTTTTTCTTGTGCTGTGAATTTTTAAATTCTGGTTTTTAGTTTTTTGATTTTTGTTGACTCTCTTTGTGCCAAAGTGAGGTATAAACTTAAGGTCTTCTCAGGTCTCCTCTGAGCCTGGGCCTTCTCTTGGCCATGCAAGGTGACTTTCTAATTTTTCCTGCATATGTGGTTGCTTTTGAATATCCTAGTCTGGCCCTTTAGATCTCTTGAAAATCAATTCACTTCCAGTGTGGGGCTTACAACAAGGAATGCGGGGTATGCAACAACAATGGCCGCAGCTTCTTTATCTGCACCTGTGTGACTCTTGCTCAGTCGCTCAGTCGTGTCTGACTCTTTGCAACCCCATGGACTGCAGGACACCAGTCCTCCCTGTCCACTCCCACCTCCCAGAGCCCGCCCAAACCCATGTCCACCGAATTGATGATGCCATCCAACCAACTCATCCTCTGTTGCCCCCTTCTTCTCCTGCCCTCAATCTTTCCCAGCATCAGCTGATTGCATCCGGTGGGCAAAGTATTGGAGCTTCAGCATCAGTCCTTCCAATGAATATTCAGGGTTGATTTCTCTGAGGACTGGTTTAATCTCTCTGCTGTCCAAGAGACTCTCAAAAGTCTTCTCCTGCGCCACAGTTCGAAAGCATCAATTCTCAGCACTCACCCTTCTTTATGGTACAACTCTCACATCCATACGTAACTACTGGAAAAACCATAGCTTTGACTAGACAGACCTTTGTCGGCAAACTAATATCTCTGCTTTTTAATATGCTGTCTAGAAGCAGCAATCAAGCGAGTAAAGCACAGAACCCTGGTATTTGGAAGTCAGGGTTCTTTTTGCCCACTCTAGCTTCTGCAAGCTATGTGCAGGCTGCTTCAGGAACACATGCATATCTGCCTATAGTGGGGCTGAGGTGTGGGGATGCTTAGCTACTACTGTGATAAGAGCTGAAATTGACTGAAATTAAGCACAATTTACCATTCAGCTTTCCTCTGGAAATTGTGAGCCTTTGATAGACTCCAGAGTTCCAAAATTACATCAGACTGGTTCTGCTAGTTATTATTGTTGTCTAGGTGGGGAGACAGATTTCTGGTGCTTTCTCTACTCTGCCATCTTCCCAGAATCCTTTTTCTTTCTTTTATTTTTTAAAGCTACTGAGTGCTTACTATATGCCAGGCACTGTTCTAAACATCCAGTAAGGGCTTCCTTGGTGGCTCAGGGGTGAAGAATCCGCCTGCAGTGCAGGAGACATGGGTTTAATCCCTGGTTTAGGACAATCCCCTGGAGAAGGAAATGGCAACCCACTCCGGTATTATTGCCCGGAAAACTCCAAGGACAGAGGAGCCTGGTGTGCCACAGTCCATGGGGTTGCAAAAGTTGTACATGACTTAGCAACTAAACATTTAGTAGTTTACTGTTGGGGCTTCCCTAGTGGCTCTGATGGTAAAGAATTGCCTGCCGTGCCAGAAGCTGCTTGCAGTGCAGGAGATGTGGGTTAGATCCCTGGGTCAGGCAGATTCCCTAGAGAAGAAAATGGCAACTCACTCCAGTGTTCTTTCTGAGAAAATCCCATGGACCGAGGAGTCTGTCAGGCTACCCACCATGGGGTTGCAAGAGTTGGACATGACTTAGTGACTAAACCACCAACCAGTTTACTATAGCTTTTTTTCTCATTTGAATAAATATATTCTTTTACACCTAATTTTGTATTTGTAACTCTCCATTATTTTTGTTAAAGAGGATTCCCAAAATTTTATGGATTTCAGGATACACAAAGATTGAATCTTCCCCTTCTGTGGCATCAAGAAAATAACATGATTTAGGGCTTCCCTGGTGGCTCAGTGGTGATCTGCCTGCCAATGCAGGAGACACAAGTTCGATTCCTGGTCAGGGAAGATTCTACATACTTTCTAGCAACTAACAAGAGAATACGTACCACGATGAGAATCCAACGCACTGCAGCTAGAAAGTAACCCCTGCTCACTGCAATCAGAGAAAAGCCCGCGCAGCAATTAAGTCCCAGCGCAGCCAGAAATAAAAATAAATAAAAATTATTTTTGAAAAAAGAAAGTGACATGCTTTAATTCAAAATGATGCCTAAATTGTCTGATCTTCAATGAAGCCCCTGATTTTCATTTTTGCTTCTTAGACACATTATTATCCCTATCCCACCTTTTGCCAGTAGGAAAGTGTTACAACAAGATCTGGAAGGCGAGCTCACTGAAACACATCACCTTTTGCCTGCTTTATGCTGTGCTCACTCACTTCAGTCGTGTCTGACTCTTTGCGGCCCTACGGACCGTAGCCTGCGAGGCTCCTCTGTCCGTGGGATTCTCCAGGCAAGAATACTGGAGTGAGTTGCCATGCCTTTCTCCAGGGGATCTTCCTGACCCAGGGATCAAACCCACATCTCTTACATCTCCTGCACTGGCGGGCAGGTTTTTTTTTTTTTACCACTAGCGCCACCTAGGAAGCCCTAGAGTAAATCTCTAGGGTTGCCAGAAGTAGCAAATAAAAATACAGAATTCCCAGTTAAATTTGAATTTCAAATAAATATTACATGGGACATACTAAAAAAAAAAGTTTATCTGAAAATTTGATTTAAGTGTCAACCTTTATCTGGCAACTCTGAATTTCTCAAAAATAGTCCCTCCAGGACAGGAATTAAATTTTGTTCATCTTTTTGTAGAACTAGAACAGTTTCTCAGATCAATGTTAGTGGTGTAGAATACTAACATCAGTGGCTTCTCTTAACCTTTTCTGGGAAAGAAAAATCTAGTGCAACTTGTGGATCCTCTTCCCAGAAAAATGCACAGGAACAAAACACTTTGCACACAATTTCAGAGCCCTAAGGCCCAACTTGTAAACTGTCTCTGCCCTCCCCGCAACCCGACTCCTTATGTAGAGCTCCTTGTTTGTCAATTTTATGATTTAGGAAGTACTTTTATCTTCACAACAGTCTTATAATAAAACTATCCCATTTTGTAGATGAAGAAACTGAGATGTGGGTTCAAAAACACTGCATGCCCAGTAATGATGATGAGTTCATGATTAAATGGACTTAGTGGACTTCAATGCAATCTTTCCTATTTCAATTCATGGGCTCTTTGCACTGTGCTAACCTGCCTCACAAGTCTTCCTTCTTAAAATATTCTGATTTCTACCAGTATGTTGTTTTGTTTTTTGTTTTTGGCCATGCCATACAGCTTGCAGGATGTTAGTTCCCTGACGAGAGAATGAACCCGGGCCCACAGCAGTGAAAAGTGCTCTGGGTTCTAACCACTGAACCACCACAGCGTCCCCTCTACCAGGGTTTGTGTGTGAGAGTCAGAGTGGAAGTCTGAGAAGGGCGTTTGGATGAGGAGTCCTAGGTATTAGCCTTAGTGCCTTCTCTAAGAAGCTGTTTGACTGGCTCTGGTTTCCAGGCAGCCCACTCTCATCCTTTCTAGGGAACGTACTTCCTTTTTGCTTAATAAAACTCTTGCTACTTAAAACTGCAGAAAAAACAAACAAAAAAAGAAGCCATAGAACTTTGACTAAACACTTTACCTTTCTGGGCCTTAGCTTATCTATCTGTACAATGAAGAACCTGGACAATATTCTCTGAGAAGCACTAGTATTCTGTGATTCTAAAGGGCCCTTCTAATTGTCCAAATTTTCCTGGTAACCAAAATAAAAACTACTTTTTATTATTTTTTTATTTACTCCAACCCTCTAAGGTACAGGGATTACAGATGTAGGAATTTGAAGTTGAAAAGGTTTAGGAGACATATGAACTTGTTCTACTTGGGTGGAGGAGGGGTGTTCCAGGAACTATGGTTTAAAGTATTCTGTCTCAACCCAGTCAAGGCATGAAGGGAGTCTCTAGGCACGGAAGAATGAGGTGAACCCCGTTGTGCAGATCCTGGGTTTGTAGGGAGAGAAGAGCATTGCTTGAAGTAAGTTCTGGGCTTTGCCTGAAGTAAGTATCATCACACTTTGGTTCAGCTTGAGGGAGAAACAGCCTAAGTGCTGGGAGATCCCACTCTGATCATCAGCCCTGCTCAGCTGTCATCAGCTACTTTACATGGAGCAAAGGACTTGGAGCCACTTGTACTTGGAAGTACTTTCCCCACTTCTGGATTTAAAGGGAAGCTCTTTCTTTGAAGATCAAGGGAGGAGAGTCCTGGATTCTATTCCCTGGTACCTAAAAGAGCAGCTAACTAAATTCCTGTGCCAATGGCTGTATTTTCTTCCCTTACATGGGTTCAACATGCTTGAGCCTAATAAACATTTGATACCTCATGGGATCCTAACTAACATGTGTGTGCTCAGTTGCTCAGTCATACCCAATTCTTTGCAACCCCATGGACTAGAGCCTGCCAGGCTCCCCTGTCCATGGAATTTTCCAGGCAAGAATATCCCCTGGAGTGCCATTTCCTACTCCAGGGGATATTCCTGACCCAGGGATTGAACCCATGTCTCTTGCGTCTCCTGCACTGGCAGGCGGATTCTTTACCACTGTGCCACCTGGGAAACCCCCTAACTATTAAAAATAACTTTATGTCAAAATAATGTGTCAAGGACGTTCCTAGTGGTCCAGTGGTTAAGACGCCACACTTCCACTGCAGGAGGTGGGAGTTCAGTCCCTGGCTGGGGAGGTTTCACATGCTGTGTGGTACGGCTGATAATAATAATAACATGTCAAGAAATATCTTGGCCGTTACCTTAGTGGGTTTTCCAATTTGGGAATACTTCTAAGAAATTCTTAAAAACCAAATTGTTTTGCCTCACCTTCGTGATGGTGAAATTGTCAAAATCAGAAGATGCCTTTCCAAAGAAAGAACACAGCATGTGTAAGAAATCAGAGACCTTAGCATGGTGAATCTAAGGGAAGAAGGAGCCTTCCGTTTTCTTCTCTTCCTCCTCCCAGACAAACTTCATCCCTGGAGGTACCCACAGGTCACCTCCTCTGTGATGCCTTACCCATTCCATTCCTATTTCAGGGAAAGTTTGAGACACAGAGTATTCCTGACAGACTAATATTAATAATTTGCTGCCTCTTCAGAACACTTCACTTAAAAATATTTATTCAATGTCTATTAGGTGGGGTTAGGGAGAAACCAATATTTTTTATTATTATATTAATAAAGAGGTTCTACTACTCCCACTGTGTGAAGTAGAGCCAACATTCTGGAAGAAAAGAAATCTCATTTTTCTGTGATTCTTGTTCTCATTTCTATTTTCTTTTGCAATTTACTGAATCAGACTACTTGGGAGACATACCAAAGAATTTAAAATTTAGGCTTTGTTCAACAATTTAAAATTCATTCCAGAAAAAACAGCTTGGTGCTATGCATGACTTGATTTCAGAATTTCAGTTGACTTCATCTGCAGCTGCTCATGGCAAAACTCATCAACAGACATAGGTCAGCTCTAGAGAGATCTTTGGTTTTTTATTTCCATGTGAACGTATTATCTTTGGTGGAAGCAAAACCAAATTATCTTTCACCAGGAGGTTAAGGAGTTCCGCACAGAAACCTGAGTTAATTAGCACATTTCTGGTTTTTGTGGCATCCTGTACTGTGCCTAGTACCTGGATCTCTCATTCCTCCGTCCAGCCCTGTCCCTCAACAGACCGGAACTATGTGCTCCCTCTGGCTTTCCACAGCCCTCTACCTTGCCTTGATTAGAGATAATGTTCATCACGTGATTTGTAATTGTTTTTGCATCTTTGTCCTCTGTTAGACTGTGAGCTTGCTTAGGTCAGAGACTATGTCATCTTCACGACACCTAGTGAGCCCTCAACAAGTGAATGAGTAAATGCCATAACCAACTAAGATAGAAGAACAGGCACCAGGACTACAAGTGGGACATCTGAGGTCTCACTGGGCAGAGCCTTCTATATGATAGTCAGAAACCCTGAGCAGGCTTATGTTGCCAAACGTTCAAAGGTTTTAGTCACCCACTGGCTCTTTTTTGTGTGTTCAGGGTCCACCCTAAGCAATCACCATCTCGTAATTTGATAAAAAACAAAATTGATTGTAATCCAGATACTGACTAATCCAGACAGACTAATATCCAGACAGACAGATCTTTACATATATTTCTTATTAAATTATCATAACACCCCTATGAGATAGATGTTATTAGTCTCTAATTTATAAGTTAAATAACTAAATTCAGAAAGACTTAATAAGCTCATAATCTCCAAGCCAGGAAGAGTTGGAATGGGCCTTTGAATCCACCCCTGCCTTCTGGTTCCACTATAACTCCTGTTACAGTTACATATCACATATCTCACTATGGATCTGAAAGGAACAAGGAACACTCAAATTAGAATATCATAATATGATATTCAAGAAATCAGAGACCAATTGTTTCCAGCCTCAGCCCCGAAACTGAAATACAGTAATGCTAGACATAAAAATCTATTTCGATTTTCCCTCAAGGAATCTTCCTCTCTTATCCACATAGTGAGCATTAACAATTAATGGGAAGTGCTTTCCAAACCATCTAACATCATTCTTAATATTTATGATGCCCACGAAACACACAAACATCTGTTCTGTAGAGTGATAGCTATTGAAGGATACTTAAGTGCCAAGTACTCTCATTCATGTAGATGAGTCAAAGCTTTAAGCGGTTGCCCCTCTGGAGAAATCTAAATAGCAAGGATTCCAAGAAGATGGGAAGATTATTTTAGACTCCACTCATCTTAAGGAGTATTAGTTCATTTCATTATGGACAAAAGCATACAGTAATTTTAAATGGAATACAGTTATATTTAAATGGTTGACATGATCTTTCATATTGGGGATGACCGAAATGCACTCTAAAGCTGAAGTAAAGATTTCTCTTTGAGAAATAAAATTAGAACACTCAAAAAGTTCTTTTGATGGGTTCAATCATCCTTTAGCAGGAATGATGTATCTAAGAAATCCTCTGTTAAAGTAAGACTGAAGAGTTGGGCACACCCCAGATCCAACCAAGGTGGCTCAGAGAGCAGGGCTGGCTTAAAGTAATTACTAAGAAAGAAAGTCTTGTACTCTGCTTGTAAAGAGAAAATGTTTATGGAAGGCAGTGGTCAGCTTGGACTTCTGATAGCAGAATTGATCAGTGGAGCCCATACCTTCACAGGAACTTCCTATTTGACACTAAATAAATAACTATTTGTGGTTTCGTGTACATATATATATGTGCATGTGTTAAGTCACTTCAGTTGTGGCTGACTCTTTGTGATCCCATGGACTGTAGCCCACCAGGCTCCTCTGTCCATGGGATTCTCCAGGCAAGAATACTGGAGGAGGTTGCTATGCCGTCCTCCAGGGGACCTTCCAGACTCAGGGATCGAACCTGCATCTCTTATGTCTCCTGCATTGGCAGGCGGGTTCTTTACCACTAGCGCCACATGTATACAACACACACACACACACACACTTGTACAAACAAGTACTGCTACCTAGCCTTTCCCAGCTGACAATTCTTAAAATTGCAACAAACACAAGATTAACCTAGCAGCAACAACAATATTGGCAACTAACAATTGTTGAGTTAGTTATCAAATGTCAGGTATACTTCTAAAGCTCTACTTATGAATTACCTATTGAGTGTTCACAGCAAGCCCTTGAAGTAAAAGAAAAACCTAATGCCCGCGGAGATTCCGTAATATGTGCCACATCACGTGCTACTGAGTAGAGGAGCCTAAATTCTAACCTAGGTAGGCTGTAGGCATTCTTAACCACTGGTTGGGGTTGAGGGAACGGGGTAAACAACATAAATAAATTTAAATTAGATGTTCAAGCAGAGTTTCTTTTGTTCTTTAGATTGCAAGATACAAAACAAACTACTTTATACAAAAGAATAAAATGTTGAGTGAGGCTCACTGTAAGCCTAATAAGGTAGTCTTCTCCCATAACATTTTGCATTTAAATCTGTTGTTGCATTTACTGCCCTGTATTATCATTCTCTATGCTCATTGTAATGATCCCACTTGATCCCAACAACTGTATTTTTTCCCTTTTATTTACTACTATATTCTTTTTTTTTTTTTACTACTATATTCTTTGTACAAAGAACAGTGTCTGACAAATGATAGGTACTGAAGAAATATTTGTTCAGATTAAAAGTAGGGTTGAGGACACTGGACAGCAACAGGAGTATTAGTTGATTAATAGTTAAATTAGAAACAAAAGTCAGCCAGATGTTATCAGAAGTGAAAATTCGGGAACAGAGTTTATTCCCTATTCTTCACCCTACCCATTGTATCTTGCCTCTGTAATTTTTGGCATAAATATTCCATTTTCATTTTTTAAAACAGCCTCCCTTTGCTGGTGTATAATTTCTGCTCCCTCATAATTTTGACTTTTGTAAACTCTGGACAGCCTTCCTATGAGTCTTCCACACTAATGCTGCAAACTGTCTCCTGACTCCGGATAAGTCGGAACTCTTCAAGTTCTGAGCCCGCTGCAGACTCAATACTTACTCATTTAGAATTTCAGGAGAAAGATACGGATTGGTTTAACTTAGGTCACGAGTTCTCCAATTGTCCAATAAGCTGAGGCTGGGATGTTACCCATCAAAGATGGCTGTATAGGCTTGGCTTTTTGTCAAAAAGACAAGTTTTTCTGAAGATTGTGGGCTGGGTGTGTGTGCACCCCTAAAATAGGTCTCCTGCAAAGGTCAACCTGATATTTCTTTTGTTTTGAAATGTAGACAGTTTTTAAAACCATCAAGGAGTATATTCTAAATTGCAAAGAAAATTTATAGTCATACATTGACTGTATTTTAATAGAATTTCTATGGGCTGCCGGCTGCCATTTTCCAGTTGCTCACATTTTCATTTTTGTTCTTTGAGTGCTTAAGAAACACAGATGTATTTTCTTTCTTGCCATGCAATGAAAATGTTCTATTTTGATATGGTATGTGTTAGTCATAGTGTTTGCATTTTCTTTATGATATCAAGAAGTTAATCTGTTCCACTTTTTCTAGCTAGTGTAGTTAAGAGCTTTTGATGGTTGCTTGTGATAATTGCATTATGATTTTCACCCTCTTCTGTTTTTGACTACATAATTTCTGAAGCATTAAGAGAATTGCCTGAAATTTTACTTGTAGTTCTTGATTTAATACCCGTGCTGAAGAGCCCTAGATTGCCCTTAATTTACAAATGAATTCCAAAAGATCACTTCTAAGTCAGTTTGAAACTGAAACACATTCTCCTAGTGTTCCACAAGAGGTTACTTAACCTATAATATATTCACTCAGTTATTCATTCCCTTAGGAGCCACCATTTTCCTGGCACTGTGTTAAACAACCGTGGGTGCAAAAGGAAAGAAACAGATATGGTCCCTGTCCCCATGAAGCTTATAATCTGTGGGAGGAGCACAAATTGGCAGACAATTACACTAAGGCTAATAGTAACAGCTAACCCTGTTTGTCTGGTGTATAAGAGTTCTCCAAAAACATTCATGGATGTGTGATTCAATAGGTTAAAACTGACTAATTTATATTCATCATATCATTTAATCATCACAATTCTCTGAAGACTTAACCTTTTAAAATCTCTAATCATAACTAAACTGGTTAGTAATTCCTACTCAAAAAGACAAATTTACAGTGGATATATTTTTCAACCTTTATTGATATAGAATATATATAGAGAGAAGTGTGCATATTGCAAATACAACTCAGTGCATGTTCACAAACTGAACACACTGATCAAGAAAACAACTTTTTCAGCAAGCCAGGACCTTCCTTGTGCCTCATTACAGCCACTACACCCTCAGAGATAAAGGATATTATTTAAAAATTAAAATAGTCATTTAATAATGCTGGTAGTCATTTAATAATGCATCTGAGAAGAAAGAAAAATTTAAGTAAATCCTAATTTGTCCATTTGGAATTCAATAAAATGTGTTACTAAACTCGTTTATCTTATTAGTTATGATTAGATTTATCTGTACAGATTAAAAATTCAAAATAACAATGGCTTAAGCAAGGCCATTCATTTATTTTTCATTTGAAAGAGGTTTAAAAGGAGATATTTAGGGATGATTTGGCAGCCCAACAGTTTTCAGACCCCAGGTTTCTTCTTTTTTTAACATTGATTTTTATTTATATATGCCAGGCTATGCAAGACCTTTTAGTTGCAGCATGCAGGTTCTTTAGTTGCAGGCATGTGAACTCTTAGTTGCAGCTTGTGAGATCTAGTTCCTTGACCAGAGATTGCTCCCAGGCCCTCTGCATTGGGAGCGCGGAGTCTCAGCCACTGGACCACCAGGGAAGTCCCAATGCCAGGTTTCTTCTATTTTACAGGTCAGCCATTCTACTACATAGCTAGTGATGGTCCAAGATGGCTATTGGAAATCTGACTATCATGTCTATAATCCAGACAGGAAAAGGAAGAAGGGCAAAAGGACTCTACCTCCCAGCTGACTAAGTTTGCCTTTAAGGAGTCTGTCCCTAAGTCCCACATCATATTTCTGCTTTTACCTAATTGTCCAGAATTTAGTCATGAGGTCACATGGTTTTAAGGGAAGTTGAGTTTTTAGCTGGGTAGATCGATACCTCCAACAATATAAGGGTTCTGTTAGTAAAGAAGAAGGAGAGAGCATATTTGGGGTAGACAACCACTAGTGTCTCTTATAGTTATGTTAGTTTTCATTATAATTACTTATCATACATCAGATGGTCTAGCAAAAATTTTCCTCCTGGGAAGGAAAAAAATGGAAACTTAAGGGTCATGTTTAAGAAAATGAGAGATGAGAGTTCAAAGAAAGTTCATTTACTATATAACACGATCTTTTAGCCAGATTTAATTTCTTGCTGGAGGCTCTGGAAGCCTCTCTGGGCCTGAGTCTCACCGGTAGAATGTAGAGATATACCTTTCCTCTAATTACAGCACAGAGTCATGGTAAGAAAATTTCTCTAAAACACTGTGTATGTGTCTGTGTCTGTGTGGTGTGTGTGTGTGGTTTAGGCACTGGCTAGAAAAATTCAAACTGATAATTTTCAGTTCTCACAGGCATACTTTCTTTTTCAAGTTTAGTATTTGGAGATCAGGAAATTGATAAGTATTACAGTAGAACCTGGCTTATTATATGGATTTGTAACTAGAACATGTTAGGTCTTGCTTCCCACAAGAAAAACTACTTACATAAAAATGCTAATGCACCATGATTAGAAGGCAGGTGCCACTCTCATCTCCCCCCCTTTGTTTTTTACCATGTCATTTTAGTTTTTACCATGTTATTAATGTTGGGCTCAGTTCCACGAAGAGTCCTCCCCAGGGCTAGGTGAGACTGGAAGCAAGTTGTACTTTGAGGCTTTCTTGTTTATCAGTTTTATTTATTTATTGGCTGCATGTGCAGCATGCAAGATCTTAGTTCCCCGACCAGGGATCGAGCCTGTGCTTCCTACATTGGGAGCTTGGTCTCTTAACCACTGGACTACCAGGGACATCCCCTTGTGTACCACTTTTGAACAGGTGAAATCTGGTTAGAGAAGCCTCATGGGCACTCTGTACTAGTAGAGTTAAGGATGTAAATAAGCATCAGGAGGCTCAGGAGGTAGAAAGGGAGATCAATAGCTGCCAAAAGAGCATGTCTCTAAAGAAATGTTGTCCTGAATTAACTAGGAGATGGCACCGGGAAGCGAGAGTGAGAGATGAGAATTTCTACAGAGAGAGAGAATGGAGAAGGGGAGGGGAGGGCTAGAGGGAGGTTCCCAAGTAGGCAAGAGAGTTTTAGTGAGCATATGCAGGACCCCAAACTTCAGGAGACCGGCAGGGTACTGGAGCAAGGGCCAAGCGGCTGATTCAGTGGACATGATGGAGTACCTGCCGTATCAAAGACACCATACTAGGAGCCATGGGGGATACAGATTTATTTATTTTTCTTAATATATGTATATATATTGTACTGAAGTATAGTTGACTTAATGTTTCAGGTACACAGCAAGGTGACTCAGTTATACATGTACACATATTTATTTTTGAAGGGGACACAGATTTAAATTAGACATGGATCCAGCTCAAAGAGTGCTATTGGTCACCATCCTCTGTCAAGAGAGATAAGGTATTTGCTTAAAGTATGCCACAAAGTTCAAGGTGATCAACATTATAAAAGAGGAGTAAATGATGTGTTCGAGAAGTTCAGAGGAGGGGGGTAACTGAAAGGATGACAAAGTGAAGTAAGGAAGGGAGAGGGGACTGTAGAGATTTGAGGAGACATGTCTCGAGTTGAATCTTGAAGGCTGAGCAAGAAGAATAGGATTTTGTTTGTTTGTTTTTAGAGAAAGCAGGCAAAATACATTTTGCAAGTTGCCATTACTGTTTTTTGACATGTGGGATCTTTTTTTTTTTTAAATTTTAAAATTTATTTATTTGGCTCTGCCAGGTCTTAGCTGCAACATGTGAACTGTTAGTTGCAGCATTTGGGATCTTAGTTCCTTGACCAGGAATCAAAGCTGCACCCCCTGCATTGGAAGGGTAGAGTCTTATCTGCTGGACCACCAGGGAAGCCCTAGGGGGATAGGGTTCTTAAATGTAAGAAGAATAGAGTTCTTGGCAATGGGAAGATGGATCTAAGAGACACAGGGGAGCTGTGAAGAAGGTGGGGCTAAGAGGCTTGGCAAAATTCTATTGTCCTACAGAGCATAGGTGGGCACCCAGGACCTTATAATGGAAAATCCATTCTGTGGAATAGTCTCTGATATGAGAGCAAGGAAAATACATGCTCTTTCCCTCAGTCTAGAGTTTCTAATTTTCTCCTATTCCTGCCATACCTCGACTTCGCCTTCTGTGTCTGCTGCTGTCATCACAAAGAGACTTAGGGACACTCTGTTCTTTGACCTTTCAACCTAGATGGAGTAGCTGCAGACACAGCTGGAGAAGGTGGAGAGAGACATGGGTGAAAAGAAAGGGGGAGAAAAGAAAGGATGATGATTACAACAGTGGTTCCTTTATAACAAACTTGGTGGATTTTCTAGATTCTCTTGCTTTGTACCTTTGAAACCCTTCCTGAGGAATAATTTCCTCTAAGGTGCAGCAGAAAATACATTCTTCTCAGTTCAGTTCAGTTCAGTCCCTCAGTCGTGTCTGACTCTGCGACCCCATGGACTGTAGCCTGTTAGGCTTCCCTGTCCATCACCAACTCCCAGAGCTTACTCAAACTCATGTCCGTCGAGTCAGTGATGCCATTCTTCTCAAGTGCATATGAAACATTTTCCATCATATATTGGGCCACAAAACAGTCTTAATAAGTTTAAGAAGACTGAAATCATATTAAGCATATTATCTGTAATCATGCTATAATGGTATAAAACTAGAAATCAATAACAGGAAAATTCACAAGTACGTGGAAATGAAACATCATACTCCTGAACAACCAATGGGTCAAAGAAGAAATAAAGAGGGAAATAAAAAAAAATTGAGACAAACAAAAATGAAAACACAATATATCAAAACTTGCTGGATACAGCAAAAGCATTCTAAGAGGGGAGTTCATAGCAATAAGTGCCTACACTTTTTTAAAAACATCTCAAATAAACAACCTACCTTATCCCTCAGTAAACTGGAAAAAGAACAAGCTAATCTCAAAATTAGCAGAAGGAGGGGAAAAAATAAAGATTAGAATAAATATAAATGAAATAGATAGTTATTACCAACCTAGACAGCATATTAAAAAGCAGAGACATTACTTTGCCAACAAAAGTTCATCTAGTCAAAGCTATGGTTTTTCCAGTGGTCATGTATGGATGTGAGAGTTGGACTATAAAGAAAGCTGAGCGCCAAAGAATTGATGCTTTTGAACTGTGGTGTTGGAGAAGACTCTTGAGAGTCCCTTGGACTGCAAGGAGATCCAACCAGTCCATCCTAAAGTAAATCAGCCCTGGGTGTTCATTGGAAGGACTGATGCTGAAGCTGAAACTCCAATATTTTGACCACCTGATGCGAAGAGCTGACTCCTTTGAAAAGACCCTGATGCTGGGAAAGATTGAGGGCAGGAGGAGAAGCGGACGACAGAGGGTGAGATGGTTGGATGGCATCACCGACTGAATGGATGTGGGTTTGGGTGAACTCTGGGAGCTGGTGATGGACAGGGAGGCCTGGGGTGCTGCGGTTTGTGGGGTCGCAAAGGGTCGGACACGACTGAGCAACTGAACTGAACTGAAATGAAATAAAGACTAGAAGGGCAATAGAAAAGATCTATGAAACTGAGTTGGTTTTTGAAAAGATAAACAAAATTGACAAATCTTGGTTAGCTAACCTAACCAACCAAGATAAAAAAGAGGAATCAAATAGATAAAATTATAAATGAAAAGGGGAACTTTGAACTGATACCACAGAAATAAAAAGGATCATGGGACCCTACCAACAATTGCATGCTGACAAATTGGACAACTTAGAAGAAGTGGATAAATTCCTAGAAACATAAAACTGCCAAGATTGAGTCAGTTTAGAAAATCTGAACAGATCTTTAATGAGTAAGGAGATTGACGTGGTAATCAAAAATCTCTGAGGAAAGCCGGGGACCAGATGGCTTCACAGGTGAAATTCACCAGCCATTTAAAAAAGAATTAATACCAATTCTTCTCAAACCCTTCCCCAAAATTGCAAACTCACTTGATGAGGCCAGCATTACCCTGATACCAAAGCCAGATAAGGGCACTTTTCTAAGTGAAAAGAAAATTACAGGCCAAAATCTCTGGTGAACATAGATGAAAATATCCTCAACAAAATACTTGGCAAAGCAAATTGAACAGTACATTAAAAGCATCTTTCTCCAGGATCAAGTGGGACTTCTGAGAATCCAATTTTAAATTCTTCTCCATGTGATTATCTAGTTTCCCCAGTACCATTTATTACAGGAGAAAGAAGCCCAGCAACAACTTTCACCAAGCTCCTCTGTTAACAGCCTTGTCAAGGGAGATTTGGAAGGTAGAAGGGAAGCAGAAGCCGTTATTGTTTCCCCCAACATCAAAGGCATGTGGGCCTTGGGACTTCCCTGGTGGTGCAGTGGTTAAGATTTGGCCTTCCAATGCAGGGGGTGTGTATTCAATCCCTGTTTGGGGACCTAAGATCCCATATCCTCATGGTCCAAAATCCAAAACAGTAAAACTGTAGCCAATTCAATAAAGACTTTTAAAAATTTTGTTAAAGGCACATGATCTCAAGAGATAGCTAAATGAAGTTTTATAGTGGCCTCTGGGTGTCTACCTAAATTCCCTCTTCCTTGGCTATGCAGGCAGCTGAGATAACTTTTGAGAGTTCTTTATTTCCTCAGATTATTGGTGGTTTTTCCCTGCACTTTGTTCCCCCAACCCTTTCCAAAGAGTTATAAGCCTTCTATTCCCCATATTAAATGTCCTCCTACCTGAAACACCTACAGTGGTTTCTGTCTTCTTAGTATATCCTGATTGATACACCTAATGAAATGGAAACTTTCAGTAGAACCTAAGTATTTTAGGAAAAGAGATTTATATTCTCTGCACACCTGAATTTGTGGTTGAGATACATACACGCATACTCACTTCACCATTAGCAGCTGAATGATGGATCTTTAATTAACAGCAATGCCTCCTCTTCTATCTCCCCACTCTTTTGATTCACTGACTAAATCCAATCAAATCCTGAAATCCAAAAGAACGGGGTTTAGGAAAAGTGCCATTTCTGAATCCTAGATATAACTGTATTTCAAATGAGCAAAATTTTGTTTCATACTTGCTTTCATTTCTTTTCCATGTTTTCTTTAGCCTGGGTCTTTACCCATTTGCTAAGTCTGTACCACATTCTTGCCATGTTTCATCTTTTCTCTTCTGGCCCAGCTCTCCATTTATTGCTACTAATCCAACTCTACAAATGACTAAGCAACTCTCCAATCACCCCAGCATGCAGATGTTGGGAGTAAAAATTAGGAAAGACATAGTCCCTGTTCCAAGGAACTTACAGGGTATTTTGAAACATTATATGTGATTTCAATCCTGATGTTACTAGAATGTTATTAATAGTTACAAAATGTACACTCTTTAAAAGACTCTTTCAAAACATAGAATTAGATATGGAGAGACTGTAATCCATAGATTTACAACTCGACTGAACTCTTGCACATCAGGTTAATTTAAAGCATGCCCACTTGGCTATTAGTGAGCAGTTCTTAATGGAAAGGAGTTGCATCAATTGATTTATTATACAGAGGGCAAGATCCAAGCTGTCACTGATTTGTATCTAAATCTGATTCCCAAAGGGTATCCAGGTGAAAGAATCACTTTTCAGATGAAAGAGGACAATTTTAAAGAACACATGATGGAGTCATAAGTACTTATGTTAGCCTGAGGCAAGCAAAGTTTATGTACTACTCTTTTTGAATATTTATTCATTCTATGAGTGGTTTAAATTAGTACTTTCACTCAAAGCCCCAAAGGCATTATGTTTTCAGCAAAACTAATAATCACTTCCTGATAACACTAACTGACTTATGTATGTTTTTCTTCTTATCTTGCTGTTGAGAGAAGGAAGTCATAATGCTAAGCATCTGGTTTCAGTATTAGACTTCAAAGAAAGAGTTATAACCCATCTTGCAGAGAACTGGTATACTGAATCCTTTTACTCTTTTAATTTACCTGCTAAATCTAGTTGCACAGTGTAACCTGTGGACCACCCAGATAAGAAGGGGCCGCCTTCAGTGATGGATGCTCTTTACTTGGGTATTCTTATTGAGCCCCAAAATCTTGTTTTCAAAAGTCAGCCAGAATTTGGCTGGTTCAGGTACCATTTTTTAACAAAAAGATTCTTAACTTCATGACATCAGTAACTTATCAGAAGGATTAGATAGATTTTGTTGTTGTTGTTTAGTCTCTCTCATATAGGACTCTTTTTTGATCCCATGGATTGTAGTTTGCCAGGCTCCTCTGTCCATGAGGGTACTGGAGTGGGTTGCCATGTCATTCTCCAGGGGATCTTCCTGACCCAGGGATTGAACCCTCATCTCCTCGTCTCCTGCATTGCAGGCAGATTCTTTACCGCTGAGCCATCTAGAAAGACCAGGTAGGTAGCTAGAGCAGCATAAATATGTGTATTAGCACTCTTGATGAAGGTAACTGAAACCAACTTGAAGTAGCTTGGTGCTAAAGAGGGAATTTATTATATTTGCTAAAGGTCATCTCAAGCTGGAAGACAGCCAGGTTTCAGGAAGCAAGTGGCATTGGACACAGGGGAATTGTTAAGATTCTGGCTCTCTTGTAATCTGCTCTCTGCACAATTTGATTTTTCTCTTCATAGATCAAATTTTATGCTATAGAGTTTTACTTTTGTTGTTGTTTTGTTTGATTGTTTTAAACTTGGGGAATCATAAAGGCCTCTGGACAGATGCCTTGCAAGTGTCAAAGTCTACTTTATGTTCACAAACATTTAAAAAATAAATTTATATTGTTTATTTATCTATTTATTCTTGACTGCACTGGGCCTTCATTTAGGGCTGTGAGCTCTGTGTGAGGACTGTTCTCTGGCTGCCCCGTGTGGGCTTCTCTTATTGTGGAGCAGAGGACGTGGGTGTGCAGGCTCCAGCAGTTGTGGTGCACAGGTGGAGTTGTCCCACTATACATGGCTTCTTCCTGGACCAGAGAGCGAACCCATGTCCCCTGCATTGGCAGGCAGATTCTTAAGCACTGGACCACCAGGGAAGTCCTCACAAACATTTAAACCACTGAATATCACTTTTAAAAACTTTACAAAAGGTATAAGGAGTGCTTGAGACCTGGCATGTTAGTAAATACAGATTCAATAGGGATGCATTTTAAGAGCTTATCTTAATTACTTATGGGAAAAATCCTTTTTACTTTTTCAGGAAATTATAGTATTAATTTCAGATTGTATTCCTAATCAAATGAGTGAAAAATTATACAGAAATCTTTTAAATTATGCCTTCCAATTCATAACACATTAAACCTATTAAACCACTAAGCTGGCTTACATATATTAAAGCAAATTAATCTCATTTTTCATTTAAAAAAATTGCATGTATTATGTGTACTAGAGCCTTTCCTGTACTGAGAGAGTGTGAGATGTTAAGATTTTTTGGGTGCAATTCTTAAAGGTAGATCAAGTTTATGGACTTCGATTAGGGAAAGACAGTATAGTCCTTTATTGTTGCCTTAAACACAGACACCTATACAAAACAAGTAAAACAATGTTAGTGACAACTCAAAGATACTTTAATGATAATCATAAATTATTAAGATATGCAGGAAATATAGAGAATAGGAGAAATAATTAAAATTAATCTAGTGATTTTGAATTTATATAAGGGCTGAAAAATAAAACAATATCGTGAATCATTTCAAAGAGTTCTTTCTCTTAAGATATAGTATGAAAATATCAAACAATTTTGATTTTGCTTTCTTATTGTTAATTACTGTTTTTGGCTTGGGCACTTTCCAAACATTCTGAAAAATGTTTAAATAGCAGCAAACATATTTGCGTAAAGTTGGCTAAAAAAAGCAATTAGAACTTGATTAATACGTAAATTTAGTCCCATACAAATACATCTATATCGAGTTTGTTGAGTAAATCTCTCTTGCTGCAATAGAAACCTAGGTGCATTTATTTACTTTAAAATTGAGCAAACCGATTCATGAAAATTTTGATCTGAGAAAGTGAATTTGCAATCCGACTACCATAAAAAAGTTTTTCATTTGTTATTGACTTAATTCCATGACATCAAACACAAAATGAAACTAGCTTCTTATGATATAGTTATCTTAAAAACATATTTTTCCCATGTAGAAATCTTTCCTTACTATCTGGAATACAAAGTTAAAGACACCCACATAAATCATGTGAATAAAACACCTCTTATAAGAGCTGTGTGAAAAGACTGCTCCATTTGGAGAGAACACACAAGACCAGGAATTTAAAATCCCATGCCAGGAATGACTTCCATCATTGTCTTCCACTAACTATGTAGGAAGCCTTTTTGAGATTCACTACAAAAATTTGGCAGTTAAACTCTAGAGGCTAATTATATTTCTCAACCATCAGTCAGAAGGATTAACCAGTGGCTTTTAAATATACATTGTAAAAATCCAGTTAAAAATTAGCCCTTTGGCAATTTATTTTATTTTATTGATATTTTTAATATCATGTGACATTTGGTGCATACCAAAGAGTAGAAGTAACATGTCTAAATATAATGACGCATGCCTGTTACCGACCACCCAGTGTAAGAACCAGGACGTTGTCTTTGCCTTTGCTGCATGTGCTTCTGCCTATCCTATTCTTCTGTTCTACCTCCTAAGTACTCTGTATTTTCCTGTTTTGGTCTGTTCAGGCTGCTATAACAAAATACCATAGACAAGATGACTTGAAAGCAACAGAAATTTTTTCTCATGGTAATGGAAGCTGGATGTCAAAAAATCAGGGGGCCCACATGGTTAGCTTCCATGTCTGGTGAAAGCCTAATTCCCAGTTCATAATCAACCATCTCTTCACAGTAACCTCACATGGGGGAAGAGGCTAGGGAGCTCTGTGAGGCTTCTTTTGTTGTCGCTTAGTTGCTCAGTTGTGTCCAATTCTTTGCAACCCCATGAACTGCAGATTGCCAGGCTTCCTTGTCCTTCACTGTCTCCTGGAATTTGCTCAAACTCATGATCATTGAGTCGATGACTCATGGCCATCCAACTGTCTCATCCTCTGTTGCCCCCTTCTCCTCCTGCCCTCAATCTTTCCCAGCATCAGAGTCTTTTCCAATGAATCAGCTCCTTGTATCGGGTGGCCAAAGTATTGGAGCTTTAGCATCAGTCCTTCCAATGAATATTCAGGGTTGATTTCCTTTAGGATTGACTGGTTTGATCTCCTTGCAGTCCACGGGACTCTTAAAGAGTCTTCTCCTGCACCACAGTTAGAAAGCATCAATTCTTTGGTGCTCAGCCTTCTTTATGGTCCAACTTTCACATCCATACATGACTACTGGAAAAACCATAGCTTCGACCATATGGACCTTTGTCAGCATAGTGATGTCTTTGCTTTTTAATACAATGTCTAGGTTTGTCATAGCTTTTCTTCCAAGGAGCAAGCATCTTTTAATTTCATGGCTGCAGTCACTGTCCGCAGTGATTTTGGAGCCCAAGAAAATGAAGTCTGTCACTGTTTTCATTTTCCCCCCATGAAATGATGGGACTAGATGCCATGATCTTCTTTTTTTGAATGTTGAGTTTCAAGCCAGCTTTTTCACTCTCCTCTTTCACCTTCATCAAGAGGCTCTTTAGTTCCTCTTCACTTTCTGTCATAGGGTGGTGTCATCTGCATATCTGAGGTTATTGATATTTCTTCTGGCAATCTTTATTCCCACTTGATCTTCATCCAACCCAACATTTCTCATGATGTACTCTGCAATAAGTTAACCTGCCAGGCTCCTCTGTCCATGGGGATTCTCCAGGCAGGAATACTGGAGTACGTTGCCAGTTCCTCCTCCAAGGAATCCTCCCAACCCAGGGATCGAACACGTCTCTCTTAGGTCTCCTGCACTGGCAAGTGGGTTCTTTACCACTAGGGCCCTTTACCACTGGCAGGCCCCTCTCACGATCTAGTCACCTTCCAAAGACCCCACCTCATGATACCATCATATTAGGCATTGGATTTTAACGTAGGAGTTGGGAGGTGGGCAAAAACATTCAGACTATGGCAATTACTCTCTTGCTTTTAATCATGTATATGTATTCCTAAGCAATGTATTACTTAGCTTTCTTTGTGAACCTTATAAAAGTGATATTCTGTATATAGCTTTCTGCCACCTGCTTTTTTTACCCAGTGTTATGTTTCTGATTCATCCTAAGATTATGTTCTAAGATTCATATGCTGTTGCATATGGCTGAAGCAGGGCTTTATGACCTACTTTTTCCACTCATTCTTGTGTTTCTAAGCTACATCCTTGTTGCTATGTATCTGAGTGACCTTGGGCTTTCTCCCTGAGCCAGAGTTTTATTACCTTAAAATATAAGCAGTAATAGTAACTACTATGCAGGGTTGTTGTGAGAACCAATAAATTACTGTTTTACCTCCTTCTAAAAACAAAGCCTTCTGATAGTTTACTGTTTTCTCCTTGTAGGAGCCCTGCCTTCTTTTCCTCTGGGATTTTTAAGGTCTTCGCTATCAGTATCACACCAGTTCATCATCCCAGTATGTCTAGGTGTGGATTTCTCTTTATTTTTTTCTAAAGCTTTATTTTTAGAAATATTTATTGATTTATTTGGTTGTGTTGGTCTTAGCTGCATCACGGGGGTCTTTCCTCCCAAGGGCTCAGTGGCTCAGTAGTTGCCATGTGTGGGCTCAGTTGCCCCAGGGCATGTGGAATCTTAGTTCCCTGACCAGGGTTCAAACCTGCGTCCTCTGATTTGAAAGGTGGATTCTTAACCACTGGACCACCAGGGAAGCCCGGATTTATCTTTATTTATCATGCTTGATCTATCCTGTGCTTTATCTACAGATTTGTCTTTAATCAGTTCAGAAAAGTTCTTGGCCATTATCTTTTTCAATATTGCCTTTCTCCTAGTCTCTCTATTCTTTTCTTCTAGAACTTTGATTAGACATATATTGAACCTTGTTCTATCCTCTCTTTTAAGTCCTCTCATATTTTCTGTCTCCTATGATCTCTGTGCTGTATTCTAAGTAGTTTACTCAGATATGGTTTCCAGGTTATTAATACCGTATTTAGCTGTTTTTGTTCTGTTTTTAACAGATTCACTGAGTTGTTAATTTCTCCTATTGGTCAAAAAGTTCTGTTTTTTAACTAATCATTTTGGTCATTTTAATAGTCTCTTGTCTCTTAATCTGTTTAATTCCATATTTGATTTCTTTAAATGGCTCATAAACTTTATTTGTAAATGACAATTCCAGTTCCAGCTCTTCAGTTCTTATCAGTTTATTTTTTGTTGTTTTCTGTTGATCCTAACTCATGGTAGTTTATGCATTGGTGATTTTTTTTGACAACTCATATTTTATTGAACTTAATTTATGGAAACCCAAGGACCCAAATTGGGAGGGAATTTCCTCCAGAGAGTACTTGCATTTAATTCTAAGGGAGTGGTGTGGGAAGCAATTGATCAGGGATCTCTGAAGCTCCTCTTGCAGAACCAGGCTCAAAGGAGGAATCTCAGGTGTAATTCCGACACCTTGCAGTGTGCCCTCACGCGTCGTCTCCTCGTCCTGGACTGCTGTCGGCATTTGAACATGGCAACTCTGGCTCTTAGGTTCACTTATCACCTCCTGTTCTTATTTGAGTTCACTTTTGTTTTTCCCTCTTTGACCTCTTTCATGAACCCCAGAAAAACTTACTTTCAAGTGCTTTCTAGTTTTGATTCAAATCAGGTTTAATTCTCTCTTCAGCTTATTTAGCTTTCCCGGTTGCCAGAAATAGATGTCTATATACAACATTTCTAGCTGAGTAACAATTCTTGGATGAAAGATGTGGAGGATTCTCCCATTAGTATAATATTAAGCCCCTCCTTTCACTAAAGTCCCTGTCACAGAACATAAGTTCTGTGCAGAAGGAATACTCAGTTGAAAGACTTCCTTGGTGATCCAGTGGTTAAGAATTTGCCTTACCAATGCAGGCGACACGGGTTCAGTCCCTGGTCCAGGAAGATTCCATATGCTGTGGGGCAAATAAGCCTATGAGCCACAACTACTGAGCCCGAGTGCTCTAGACCCCGTGCAGTGCAACAAGAGACACCATCACAATGAGAAGCCTGTGCATCCCAATTGGAGAGTAGCCCCCACCCGCCACCACTAGAGGAAGTCCATGAGCAGCAGCGAAGACCCAGTGCAGCCAAAAATAAGAACAAAGAAAGAAAGCACACATGTGAATTATCGTCTGTGTTGAGAAAAATCACTTATCCTGGATGCATTATTTAACCTCTCTGTTTCCATTTGTTGTACTGTCAAATGGGGACATACTAACTACCGTGTGGGTGTACTCAGTTGTGTCCAACTCACTGCTATCCCGTGGACTGTAGCCCGCCAGGCTCCTTTGTCCTCGGGATTTCCTAGGCAAGAATACTGGAGTGGGTTTCCTCCTCCAGGGCATCTTCCTGACCTAGGGGTCGTACCTGTGTCTCTTGGGTCTCCTGCATTGGTACACGGGTTCTTTACCACTAGTGCCACCTAGGAAGCCCTAGGAATGGGATTAGTATTTACCAGCACATGGTGTGTTGGTCACTCAGTCGTGTCTGACTTTTGCAACCCCATGGACTGAGGCCCACCAGGGTCCTCTGTACATGAAATTCAACAGGCAGGAATACTGGAGTGTGTTGCTGTTCCCTTCTCCAGGGGATCTTCCCGACCCAGGGATCAAACCCAGGTCTTCTGCATCGCAGGCAGATTTTTTACCATCTGAGCCACCAGGGACGCCACTTGCCACCATATCTTCCCACAAGTGGTAAGGAGAAAATGAGACTCTGTGCTGAGAAACAAACAAGCAAACAAAAAAACCTTGAAAAATAATGAAGTAAGAAACAAAACACAATGTTAATAATAGTAGCTACCATTTATTGAGCACTTCCTGTGTTTAGCAATTTGCTAAGCTCTTTATAAAACTCTCATTGGCTCCTTACAGCAACCCAATAAAATAGATGCTAATGTCCTGACATAAGAGTTGAGGACCTTAAGACTCAGAAAAACTAGAAGTATAAGATGATGGTACTGTTATTTAGGAGCTCCTTACTTTCATCATGAAATGATCCAGTTCAAAAAGAGAGCGGATAATTCCTCAAGGTAAGTTAAGCACTACCATATCTCAATTTTCTGGACTGTTTTCCTCTCACTTAATGAGAAGTATTTTGCAAGGATGTATGCCCGTCGAGATGCCTGCAATGTTAAAACTTCCAGCCTGAAGAAGTGATGTATTTTTGATAAAAGCAACTTAAGCTATGAAGACTCCATTGCAATTTGTACAGCTGTGTAATCGACACTACTAAGAGGCAAGTTAATATGTTATTCTACTCACAGAACAGCAGTTTGATTCCTATGACTTCTTGGCACATCTGTTTGGGATATAAATCCTAAGCAGACTGAGCAGTCACTTTCTAAATCTTCAAAATGCTTTACTAAGCAAAGTCTTTAGTGTGGTTAAGGGGAAAAAAAATTAATGGACTCCCAAGTGAATGGAGTAGTCTCGCTCACAGCAGAGTGTTTGGGGTAGGTGCAGGCAGACTGGGAACTTGAAGAAGGTGCAGTCCGGGGTAGAGGATGGCACACAAGCCTGAAAGCACCAGAAGGTGAACTCTCTTGCCAGCTTGAGATAATTAATGGAAATAGGTTGCCCATGTTTGCAACATGTTTAATTTTTCTTATTGGCAAGAGTTCAAATTATATGTAAGTGGGCTTGATTAGAGATGCCAATTATTACTGGCCTTCTCAGATCAGTTTCTAATAAAATCCCTACACACTGCCCTTACTGAGTGGTCAGTGGACCACATGACCGTGACCATGGCTACTTGGACACCTGACCATAAACTATATCCAGTGACATATGCCTCATGTACTTTGGTTTAAAAGGAGAGAAAAAGTGAAATCCTCTCTCTCAGGAACCTACAATAAGAGACACAAAGGAGAGCTGCAGTTTGGTATATCCTGGAACTGGAAGGCCATCAGAGTACGGGGCCTAGAGTGGCCACTTTTGTAGACAGGTACAAGATGAGTCAGTGAAGAAGGCTGGTCCAGAGAGACTGGTGCTGATTCACTGAGAGGTCAGAGAGCCCTGAGAGATGACGGAGTGTCCGTTGCTTACTGTAGTTTTGCTACACTTCCACTGTACAGGCCTCTTCCTGAGGCCTGGTGGTTCAAGTTACTTAAATTTTAGTGCATATATATGTTTTTTCTATTGTTATTCAGTTGCTAAGTTGTATTTCACTCTTTCCAACCCTATGAACTGCAGCACGCCAGACTTCCCTGTTCTTCACTATTTCCCAGAGTTTGCTGAAACTCATGTCCATTGAGTAGGTGATGCCATCCAACCATCTCCTCTTCTGTTACCCCCTTATCCTCCTACCCTCTATCTTCCCCAGCATCAGGGTCTTTTCCAGTGAGTCAGCTCTTTGCATCAGGTGACCAAAGTATTAGAGCTTCTATAATCCCTCCTTTCGACCTGTGTCTTAGTGATGACTAATTTATCTCTAGTAACTTGACTCAATCTCTGTTTCTTGTAACCAAACCAACCCAGCATGGATCAGACATCACTGTTCTGTTTAATGCTATCCTGGGTGTTAATACTTAGATGATCTTCAAAAGTACCCTACTTGTTTCCTGTTTAAATAGGACTCCTGCATTGCAAGTGGCAAAAAGCCACATCAAACTGGCTGAAAAGGGGGGATTTTTATGGGAAGAACTGAAGTATCTGGTGAAACAACCTAAGTCTGGAGAAGAACAAGGATACTCCTGAGCCTCAGGGACAACAGGCACCGAGGACTCAAGCCCTGCTGGAACTCTAGCTCTGCTTCTTATCTCTGCCTCTTGCCTTTTTAAAATTCTTTCTTCTTGCTGCAGACTAAGGTCCTCTACATGATAGAAAACATATCTCTGAGCATCCCAGTTGTGTACAGAGCTATATGGTTTAGTGGTTAAGGAGCATGGGCCCCAAGTCAGGTATGATCGTTTTGAATCCAAACTTAGCCATCAACTAGCAGGGAGTGTTTTTTTTTTTTTTTTTAACTTTTATGGTTTTTTAAAAGTTATTTATTTATTTATTTTTGGCTGTGCTGGGTCTTTGTTGCAGCACATGGGCTTTCTCTAGGTGCAGTGAGCAGGGGCTACTCTCTAGTTGTGGCGCTCAGACTTCTCATTGCGGTGGCCCCTCTTGTTGCAGAGCACAGGCTCCGTATGTAGGCTCAGCAGTTTTGGCTCATGGGCTCTAGAGCGTGAGCTTAGTAGTTGTGGCTCACAGGCTTAGTTGCTCCACGGCATGTGGGATCTTAGTTCCTGGACTAGGGACTGAACCCATATTCCCCTCATTGACAGGTGGATTTTTCCACCAGGGAAGTCCCTAGCAGGGAGATCTTGACCTTTAAGCTTAACCTTGACTTCTGCACAACCTCTCTAAGCCTCTGTTTCCTCCTCTGTAAAATGGAGATTAAAAATAGGTACCCATCTCCCAGCATTGTTGTGAAGATTATGTCTGATAATGTATGTAAAGCATTTAGCTCAGCATCTGGCAGTCAATTAACTTAGTTCTTATTATTACTTCCCTGCCAAATGCAAAACCAGAAAAGGCTTTTCCTTTGAGAAGGTAGATCTTAGCATCTGATACAAATGCATTTACAGGAAAAAGAAAAGCAAGGTCTTTGGTAAATTTCTCCATCAGCAAGTTGGAGGACGTTGAATTGCAAGGGACCAGTCAGAAGTAAGGTTTGCCAAGATCTGACAGTAGATTCTAAAAGCAGCTCTTTTTAACTGTCACTGGGGGGCCCTAACAGGCCCGGGGATTCTCAAGTAGGACCTCGCTCTGAAACTCACTGCCAGTCAAGGCGCAGTCATCCATGACCACCGGAGGGTGCCAGATCGTCAGCAGAGGGAGCGGGCCCAGGCAGTTTGGCTGACCTCGGAGGCTGTTCTTGGAGAATAAACCAAGAGAAGGAAAGAGGGCCAATAAAGAAGTCTGTGCCTTACTGCCTTAATGGGGGCACCATGCCAGCTGGAGACTCTGGAAACCTGGGCCGGGAAAACCCAGAGCCTCAGGAAATCTCTGCACGAGCTTGGACTGAGTTGAAGGCTCACACAACCAAGTCTCAAAGAGAGCAGGCTGGAAACCCAGGGAACTGTTGAAACATCAAGACAAGAGGATTGTGAGAGATTAAGAGTCAGATTTGAGTTTAAGCGCCTTCACAGAAGGCAAAGACCAAGATCAAGACCAGGATGGAGCCTGAAGATATGACCTAAGGCAAAGTCAGAGGAGGGCAGGAGCATTGAGGCTGCTGTCTGAGTGGGGTCTGCAGAAACTCTCAAACCAGTTCAGGGTAAACTGTCAGAGTGATTATTTCAGTCTTAATAAATGCTGCTAATTAGTTCAATCATGCTCCAAGATTATAAATATTAAAACACAAAGTTATTTAATATATAATTATCTAATATATGGGCTTCCCAGGTGGCGCTAGTGGTAAAGAACTCATCTGCCAGTGCAGCAGTGGTAAGAGACATGAGTTCAATCCCTGGGTCAAGAAGATGCCCTGGAGGAGGACATGGGAACACACCCCAGTATTCTTGACTGGAGAATCTGTGGACAAAGGAGCCTGGCAAGCTACAGTCCATAGGATCGCAAAGAGTCGGACACGACTGAAGCAACTTTGTGCTCCATGAGAAAATTCATTTCAGGATACAGCTAGAAAAAAAAAGTGCTGCCAGTCAGAAGTCCAGAGGCAATTTAAAAGACAACATTTACTGGGCTTCAAAAATATGAGAAAGATAGAAAGTATAAGTAAAACAAAAGTAATTTGTACTCCCTCAATTTTAGTTGGTCTTTTATTCTTATTTTAAATATATACTTTATGAGTATATTCATTTTGATATTCTGCCTTTTACACCTACCATCAGTTTACAAGTATCTTTCTGTGTAACAAAATTATTCTTAATGACTGCATATGGGAACCATGAATTTCATGTGGATGTACCATAAATTACTTTTACACACTTTCACTCTTACTGAATATTTAGATTGTTTTCAATTATAAATTATGCTATGATGGATATCTTTTGTGCATAAAACTGTGTTCACATTTCTGATTATTTCCTGAGAAGCTATTCTGGAAAATAGTTATTGGTTCAAAGAGTCTGAGTGTTTTAAGTCTCTTTAAGTCTGTTTTACAGACATTTTGGCCAAATCTACATTATCTCTACATTCTCACCAGCACTGAGTGTTGTTTACTTAAGTATTAATAATATGGTCTTTGATAAACAATACTGATAGAACTGTAAATTTTAAAATATTTTTAGTCACTTGAATCAATATTACATCTGTCATGAATTATCTTTTATGTCTTATATTTATTCTTCTAAATTTGGAAGGACTTCCCTAGCAGTCCAGTGGTTAAGACTCCCCTTCCACAGCAGGTGGCTTGGACTTGATCCCTGAATGGGGAACTAAGATCCCACAAGCCACATGATGCAACTGAAAAGGAAAAGAGAAACAAAAAATATTTGGATAGCAGTGTTCTTCTTATGCATTTATTTAAATAAAACATAATAAAGATTTTAAGAGACCCCCTGGTGGTCCAGTGGTTAAGAACCTGTGCTTCCAAAGCAATGGGTTCAGGTTCTATCTTTGGCTGGGAAACTAGGATTCCACATTCCATGCAGCAAAAAGTTGGCATAAAGTAATTGCAAAACATAAAGGCAACAAATTTTAACTGTAGGAGCAAAATCTGTATTTAAAAAATATAAATAAATAAAAATTTTAAAAAACAAATACTTTAAAGTATGTTAACCTTTTGTCCTATTAACAAATGGCATTTATTTTTATTGTGATACCTTGCTTTATTTCTTTTATGTAATTGAATTCATTTGTTAATTTGGCATTTCCTCTATTGATTTAATGATTATAAAGTTTTTCCTTATCTAAGAGATGAGGTAAATATTCTCATCTTTTCATCTTATTGTATTTTCATTTAGTATTTTAAGATTTTATCTTATATTTAACACTTGAAATTAGCAGGATTTCCTTTTGAGAAGTGATGTAAGGTGAGAATCAGTGTACCTTGTGTGGTGTGTGTGTTATTCTGTCAGTCATGTCCGATTCTGTGCGACCCCATGGACTGTAACCCACCAGGTTCCTATGTCCAGGGAATTCTCCAGGCAAGAATACTGAAGTGGACTGCTATTCCCTTCTCCAGGGGATCTTCCCCACCGAAAGACTGAACCCAGGCCTCCCGCATTGCAGGCAGATTCTTTACCATCTGACCTGATAGTAAAGCAAAGTACTTGTGACAGGGCTCTCCTCTTATGAAACACAGCCACTGGTCCTGGTGAAGGAGCTTCATGGCATTCAGGGTCTCCCTGACTTATTCCCTTAGTCCCATGAGCATCAGACACTGAATTGCTTCTGTTAGTTGTAGCCGCAGGAGGATTTCCAAAGTTTTCTCTGCTCCCTGGTACTTTGAAGTAGGGAACCCATTTGGCTGTTTCACTCCCTAGTTTATTTATTTATTTATTTATTTTGTTTTTTTCATTTATTTTTATTAGTTGGAGGCTAATTACTTTACAATATTGTAGTGGGTTTTGTCATACATTGACATGAATCAGCCATGGAGTTACATGTATTCCCCATCCCGATCACTCCCTAGTTTAAAAGAGATAGTAAAATCAGAATACTCAAAGAAAGGGGTTCATTTGGATCTGTCTCAGCTGCTCCAGGCTCCAGTGGTCCAAGCACATTTTCACAGGATACTGGATACCTGTATCCAGCTTGAAGCTGTCAAACCTCTGAGGTAGCAGTGACAATAAATGATTCCCACTCTTAAATCAGAGAGTTGATATGAACCAGGCCAGCTTCTTCCATATGTATTGATTGTTGCCAGAGCCATGGCTCTCTTCTATTTGGGAAATATGGCCCTCACAGCATTTTTTTTTAAATGTATTTATTTATTTAGTCTACGGTGGGTCTTTTGTTGCTCTTGGGCTTTCTCTAGCTGTGGCGAGTGGGGCTATTCTAGCTGCAGTGTGCGGGCTTATTGCGGTGGCTTCTCCCGTTGTGGGGCACGAGCTCGGGCGCATGTGCAGACTTTGGTAGCTGTGGCTTGCAGTCTCAGGAGTTGCAGCTTGCGGCTCTAGGGCTTGGGCTCAGTTGTCACTGCACTTTCAAAGGCATTGGTTTCAATGGTGTAGAGCTGTTTGGATCATAGTAAATCAAAGTTGGGAAGGAGACAAGCAAGTCTTTAGCTGCTAGAGTGCTTTTATCTAACTCTGGATCCAAAGGAAACTTTTTCTTCCTTTTAAGAAGGTTAATTTTGGTCCAGGAAAGGCAGAGGCCTGTGAGAATTCCAGGAATAACTCAATACCTTTGGTGAACCCAGCTGAGTAGAAAGTACAAGGCCACCTCATGGACAACCAGGGGATCTCTAACACAATTCTTAGAGTTGGCCTGGAGTTAGTCAGCCTGCTACTGCCAATGGTCAAAGAATCTGGTTTGCGGGCTTATGTCAGATTGGGGAAGTATCTCATGAGATTGTGCAGAAAGAGCATGACCTCCAGGAAGTCATACAAGTTGCTGTTTATGAATGACTAAGACAACGCATAGGCAACATAGCAATGCCACGCATTTAAGACTTAATCGTAGGCAGTCTTTCTTTCATTTTCCTTCCAGATCAAGGAGAAGTTGCAGGTTCCTTAAAAGTTTTTATTTTCTAAAGACCTATGCCGGATGTCAGAGATCAGTAGGAGCAGTTAGTGATCTCAAATAGGTGATTTGTAGAAGTTGTGGTAATTCTACAGAGGCACAATTCCCTATTTATTACAAAAGACGCTGGGACTGGGATGAAGGAGGCAAAGAGACTGATGAAACTGTCACAAAAGGGAGGTGGCCAGTTACACCTGCTGACTGAAGGTCTCTGACTCTAACTCTGAAGGACACTGGATCTGTTGAATGGTCCCACTAACGTTACAGTAAGAAAGTTCTTATATTTCTGTATCTAAAAACCACCTTCCTGGGACTTCCCTGGTGGTCCAGGGGCTGAGACTCTGTGCTTCCAATGTAGGGGGCCTGGGGCCAATACCTAATTAGGGAGCTAGATCCCACATACCACAACCAAGAGTTCACATGCCTCAACTAAAAGATCCAGCCTACGGCACCTACGACAGGGCGCAGCCAAATAAATATGTAAGTACTTTTAAGAATTAATAAAAATAGTAAAGCCACTTTTGTGGAAGTCCCATGCTTATCCAGAATCCTGGAAACCGAGATCATGGGTGAGATCTGACTTGGCTGGGAGCTGATGTGATGGGAGGCACAGGCTATAATGATGGCAGAAATATGACCATGGGGAGAGGGAATGGGTTTTCTGGGATGTGGTAGGCTCATAGGCTTCCAGTCAGAGCCAGAAATCCAGGGACAACGTGTACATCGAATGTCGCCAGTTCCTCCCCATGGTGCAGTGGCTTTTATCAGGCAGGAGAGAGACCAGCTAGACCAGAGAAAGCTGTCTGACCCCCTTGAATCCACCGCTGTTTCTTCTTCTTCTTCTTCTTCTTTTTTTAATGTGGCCGGTTTTGGCTATTGATATAATTTTTATTTATTTATTTATTGGCCGTGCTGGGTCTTCACTGTCGCACTTGGGTTTTCTCTAGTTGCAGTGAGCAGGGACTACTCTTCATTAAGGAGTGCGGGCTTGTCGTTGAAATGGCTTATCTTGTTGCATAGCACAGGTTCTAGGTGTGCCGGCTTCAGTAGTTGCAACTTGCAGGTTCTAGAGCGTGGGCTCAGTAACTGTGGCACACGAGCTTAGTTGCCCTGCAGCATGTAGAATCTTCCTGGACCAGGGGTCGAACCCACATCCCCTGCATTGGCAGGTGGATTCTTAAGCACTGGACTACCATGGAAGGCCTCCATCTTTGTTTCAATCCGAAGATTGTAACCCACAAACCTGTGTTCCACTGACATGTGAAAAATCCCTCTGTGAACCTAAAGACTAGGCTAGGTGTAGACTGAGGTCCAGCAGACTTGTAGTGGGATGAATGGGACCTGTTTGAACCAGGCTCAATAGATAAAGTAGCCTGCTCTGTTTTAGACAAGCCCAGCCACCCAGCCTGCTAGTCGTGAAACAAATAGAAAATGTCAACTAGTTGAGTTGAAACATAGACCTCACTTTATTTGGCCAACTGTTTGGTTTAATTAACAGACACACTTCCAGACACATTTTGTCTCAGTTGTTATTTTTAATTTAACGATGAATCTTAATTCAGCCCTTCTAAAGGAACGGCACTGCAACTTGCCTGTTATCCTAAACATCTTTCTATTAATGTAAATAAATATATTTATTTCTATAAATAAGCAAGATAAAAGCCATGGTTACTACTGAATACCGCTCTTCTAATTATTATGTCACCATGATATATAGCATAGTGGGAAGTTGGTAATTGGTAACCTGCTCCCAGGATGATGTTTTTTGCTTTGTTTTGTTTGGGGGGGTTTCTTTATTTTTTAGCTGCACTGGTCTTTCACGCAGCACATGAGCTCTTCACTCCCGCATGCTGGGCTAGAGCACCCAGGCTTCAGGAGCCGTGGCGCTCGGGCTCAGCTGTCCCACAGCATGTGGGACCTTCGTTCCCGGAACAAGGATTGAACCCACGTCAGTCCATGGGGTTGCAAAGAGTCAGACACAACCGAGCGACTTTCACTCCCACTCCACTCCAGCCTTGGCAGGCAGATTCTTAGCCACTGAACCACCAGGGAAGTCCCGGGACAATGTTTATGTTAGCCGTCTCTTTATCCGCTCACCTTGGCCTTCCGAGGTAAAGTAGAGCCCATTACTTCTCAACGACACGAGGCATCATTTTTGCAGGCGGGAGACACCCACCTAAGCACCGGCAGTCCCGTTGCACTAGTCTTGAATGCACCAGCGCTTTCCATTAGTGGCTTCTGCAGCTCTCCAGGGTCAAATTTGAATCCTCAGCACTTCTGGTTGCCAGAACCACCATGGGACGTTGTCTTCCACCGCTGAGCCTGGGAGTTTTTATTTTTTGTGGTAGGCACTTTCTTTAACAATGTATGACAATGTATAAGGTCTCACCCAGCTCTGCCACACAAGGGGACTCACAGATGAGCCTCTGTGTTGCAGATGTTTTTGGAGGTGGGGCAAGATGCCAAGATGGCCACCATCTAAGGACAGGTAGGAAGTCCCCACAGGCCTGGCTTAGCTGATGTTCAGCTGGACGGGTCTATCCCGAAGGCACAATCAGCCTGACACAAAGACCGAGGTGGTCCAGACGATGAGGCAGGTGGTTCAACAGCGAGGCAGCCAGCAGAGGTGCAGGTACACTGTGTGCCTGCCTAGACATAATGCTTCCTAGTGCCTTTTATCAAACCCAGTTTGATCGAATGGCAATCCCTGCTTCTCCTCTGTGGGGCTGGAACTTGAGAGGTAATAAAAAGGTTTCCTACAATTACAACTTTTATAGCCAACAAGCAAGATGTTTTGCCTACAGAGAAATGATAGCTCTGTTTTTAGACCCTCAAAATACCATATGGATCCTTCAGTTTTCAGTTCTCTAAGTGAGCTCCCCAAGTGAGACTATTTGTGTGCACTCCTCTGTAGCGCACTCAGGAATCTCTCACACCACTTCTCTGATGAAATGATGGCTTGGGGTGTCTATCCGGAGATGTGCAAGTGAGGTCCCTAGTGTGACAGAGTTTAAGTGTTGGCTTGTGATATGGTATGCAAATATGTGTTAGTCGCTCAGTCATGTCTGACTCTTTGCAACCCCATGGTCTGTAGCCCACCAGGCTCCTCTGTCCATGGGATTCTTCAGGCAAGAATATTGGAGTAGGTCGCCATTCCCTTCTTCAGGGGATCTTCCCAACCCAGGGATCAAACCCAGGTCTTCTGCATTGCAGGCAGATTCTTTACCAGCTGAGTCACAAGGGAAACGAGTACAAATATGAGGCTCCATATTGTGCTTGGGAGGCTTCCCTGGTCCATGGGGTTGCAAAGAGTAGGACATGACTGAGTGACTAAGCATAGCAGTGTGCAGGATACGTGGTGGGGTTGGGACTATTTCAGTAGAGATGAATTACTTGGAATTTCAGTTTGATTCCTATAGTAATAGAAAGCGACTCATCTGCCCTCCACCACATATGGGGCCATTCTGATAAGATTCAGCACTGTGGGAATAAGATCAAGAGCCCTGAGGACTCCCAGGGCTGAGGCATATGTTACTGGTACTAGAACTCTAAAAGCACTTTCACATAGAAGTACCGTTATAAATGTGGTCAGAGTCTTTAGCATTATTAGTACAATATTTAGTTACATTAGGGTTCTGTAAGTTTTTGTGGACTGGCTTGGGGCAGAGACACAATTTGCCATATTGTTTCTATAGGAAAACTTGTTCCCAGTTCCAGACAACAACCCAACAAATAAACTAATAAGGTGGGAATTTCGTATTTTAAGGCTTTTCACTGGTAAACACAGTAGATGCATAAGGCTTTTGTGAACTTACAGCCTGTGGTCTCAGATATTGGCTCTGAGCCCAGAAGCCCTCCTCTGCCCCTATGTCCTCTCTCTGCTGACCATTGTGATTGAATTCCTCATAGCCTCAAGAGTCCATCAGCCAGTGTTGTCCCTGTCTTCAGACCCACCTGCAGGCATTCCACTAAGGTCAAAGCTGAGTACAGTTGGCCCCCATATTGACCAGTTCTGCATCCGAGGATACAGAGGCCGACTATGGGACTCCAGCATCCATGGATTTTGATATCTGCAGAGGGGCTTGACACCAGTTCTCCCACAAATACTGAGGGCTGACTGTGCCTTTAATCCTAAATTTTTAAATGAAAATATTTCAGAATTACAAAAAGGTAAAAAGAATAATGCACCCTAATGTACCCATCTTCAGAAACAAAGTATCACCTATAGCAGGGGTCCCACTTTCTGGGATCTAATGTCTGATGATCCAAGGTGAAGCTGATGTCATAATAATAGAGTGCACAATGTAAGGTGTTTGAGGGCTTCCCTGGTGGCTCAGTGGTAAGGAATCCACCTGCCAGTGCAGGAGACGCAGGTTCGATCCCTGATCCTGGAAGATCCTACATTCCATGGAGTAACGAAGCCCATGCACCACAACTATTGAGCCGGTGCTCATAGATTCACCAGGGAACCACAAATACAGAGCCCATGTGCTGTAACTACTGAAGCCTGTGTGCCCTAAAGCCTGTGCTCCACAACAAGAGAAGCCACCAAATGAGAAGCCCATTCACCTCAACTAGAGAGTAGCCCCAGCTTGCCGCAAATAGAGAAAAGACCATCAGCAACAAAGACCTAGCACAGCCAAAACTATATCAATAAATAAAATAAAAGTATAAAACAATGTAATGCACTTGAATCATCCCCAAATCACCCCCCTCTGCACCCCCCGAGGTCCATGGAAAAATCGTCTTCCACAAAACTGGTCCCTGGTGACAAAAATTTGGGGACTGCTGACCTATACAGTTGAAGCCCCTATAGCCTGTCCCTGGTCTCATCTTATCCTGGCCCTAATCCAGGGATTTGGAAATGGGGATCCAACCCCTGTTATAAAGGTCTCAATTTTAGGAGGTGGAGAAAACAGTCAATATATGTGAGGCTCATGTGTCAGAAGGAGGCAGGGAAGGCAGTCCGGGAAGAATCAGTATAGGGTGTCACATGAGCTAGATTTGTGTGGCCCGGAAGATGGTCTATGTCTGGAATCAAGGCCAGGAAATCAGTAACCATAGAAAAGGGTGGTCAAGAATGAAAAAGTCTCATCAGAGAGGCCATCTCTCTGAGTTCAACATTTCTAGGCTCCAGGAACAGGGCAATGTTAGATGAAAGTCCATTCACTCGCTCAGTCATTCATTCAGTTATTCATCCAATAAATCAGTCCCTGTGTCTAGGTCACAAACATTAGAGGAGGGATATATAATCAAGAACAAAAAAAGTGGCCCTGTTGTGCAGAAACTTCGATTAAAAGAGGACAGGACAAGGACTTCCCTGGTGGTCCAGTGGTTAAGGATCTGCCTTCCAGTGCAAGGCTCGCAGGTTCCATCCCTGGTCAAGGAACTAAGATCCCACGTGTGGTAGGGCAACTAAACCCCCTTGCTGCTGCAACCAGAGAGCCGCAGCTATGAGCCTGCACACTCTAAGAACCCTTGCTCTGCAACCAGAGAAGCTCACCACAACTAGGGAAAGTCCGCACACAGCAATGAAGGCCCAGTGTAACCGAAATAAAAAAGAAAGAATCCAGAATGTAGCTTCTTAGGGAGGGAGCAGAGGGTTTGGTGGCACAGTGAGGGTCTAAGAGATGTTCTGGGGGCAAAGGAAGAGGATGAGAACAGCGGAGGGGAGAAATTCAGATTCAGTGGGTGAGGATGAATCAGGTGCAGACAGAGGTCTGGAATGAAGGAGTTCAGACACTGGACCAACGGGACCTCTGTCCCCTTATGGTTACAGGTCCTCCACTCTAGATACCACCTGCCTGACAGATGGACTCCAGAAACCACACTCGAATGCCCACAGTCTGCTTCTGCTTCTCTTTAACCCCCACCAGACATTTATTTGTGTCCTTAGGACTGCTGTCTACTGGTGAACAAACGCTCCTACTTCCTCAGCTTCTTTTCAGGACGCGTTTTGGAGGACCATTCCGGCTCACCAAGACCTTCGTCCCACCTCTCCTCCCCCATCACGGTGACTCCTCCGGCCCCCTCCGCCCTGCTCACAGAGAGCTACAGTTCATTTCTGTTCCTGCAATGAGAGACCTCGCTGATCTCCCACCACCTTCTAGCCTGAACTGAAACCTGGCTTTCCCCTGAGGTTACCACTTCCCCTGCAGTCCTTTCAAGTAGAAGCTATTTATTCCTCCTTGCCCCACACAGAGAGGCGCTAGCAACATTCTTGTAGCTCCTGAAGCTAGAAATTGAGCAACTTCTCCTCTCTTCTAGTTTGAAAACCCTGCCCCACTGAGGTCCTGCCATTCAACTAGCCACCTTCTCTGCTGTCATCTACCAACCTGGTTACACCCTCAACGTTTTGTTAAATGCCCGGCTCATTTCTTCATCCTCTGGGGAGAGATTTTGCTGACTTTGTGAAACACCCACTCACTGGCCCAGCTTCTTCATAACTTCTCGACCTTTCAGACTCAATGTCTTCACTTCCAGTCTACTTTCATGCCTCCTGTGGCCACACCCTGAACTTTGTCACCACCGGTACAGTGCCACCATGGAAAATGCAAACTCTCTATCACTATGACTACCCATCCAGCTCTCTCCTCTAACGCAACCTGATGAATTCAGGCCTCTACAAATTTTCAGCTATGTTTTCAGCTTATTGGGTAAATCTTTTCACTTGTTTCTCATTAGCTTTCCCTTTCATATCCAGCAATTATTAGAAACCATCACTATTCTTCCCCAGCTCTTCACGATCAGGTGAAACTTTATTTATTAATTTACTCATTAATACTATTAAACAAATATTTATTGCGTACCTACTATGTGCTAGGCACTGTGGCTACAATGGCACAGCTTTACCAGTGAGGAGCTCAGAGTCAAGACGGAAGCCAATCCCATAATCACACATGTAATCACAAACCAGGATAAGACACTGGGGTGAGGGAGCAGAGCCAGGGTGTAGAACAGAGAATTTCAGGAAGAAGAAACAGAATGAGGAAGTTCCCCAGTGGTCCAGTGGTTAAGACTCCGTGCTTCCCTTGTAGGAGACATGGGTTTGATCCCTGGTGGGGAAATTAAGATCTGACATGCCTCATAGTGAAAAAAAAAAAAAGGAAAGAAAATGTATTGAACTGAATAAAAATGAAAATATAACATATCAACTTTAAAGAATTATTTTTTTAAAAAAAGAAGTTTGCCAGTTTAAAAAGAAAAAAGAAACAGAATGAGTGAAACTCTGAGACAGAATGAAGTGTGGTTTGAGGAAATGAAACAAACAAACAAAAAAACCTTATATGGTTGGAGTCGGAAAATTAGAGAGTGGTGCAAGGTGAGGCTGAGTGAGAGCAGCGACAGGGTAAGATCTGTATTTTGAAAAGACCACTGTCAAGGAGTGAATAGGTGGAGCCCAGGGGCTTTTTAGGGCAGTGACACTGTTCTGCATGAAACTGTAACGGTGGATATATGACAATATGCATTTGTCGAAACCCATTGAACTGTATCATACAGTGAGTCCCAATGAACTATGGGCTTTAATTAATAATAGTGTTTTAACATTGGGAGGCTACCCACTCCAGTATTCTTGGGCTTCCCTTGTGGCTCAGCTGGTAAAGAATCCGCCTGCAGTGCTGGAGACCTGGATTTGATCCCTGGGTTAGGAAGATCCCCTGGAGAAGGGAAAGGGTTCCCACTCCAGTATTTTGGCCCAGCGAATTCCATGGACTGTAGAGTTCACGGGGTCACAAAGAGTCAGACATGACTGAGCAACTTTCACTTTCATCAATTGCTAGAAGTGTATCTCACAAATGCAGGATCTTAATAATGGGGAAAACTGAGGATAGAGTAGAAAGGGGTATAAGAGAACTCTCTGCACTATGTGCTCAGGTTTTGTAAACTGAAAACTGCTCTAAGAGATAAGACCTACTAAATAACAAAAAATAAACATAGGGAAGGAGGAAGACCACTGATGGCTGTGAGGAAAGTAGACTGGAGAGAGGAGATGTGGGCAAACCATGAGAAAGATGTCTCAGAAGTCCAGGCAAGGCAAGACGATACCTCAGACCAGAGTGGTGATAGAGAAAAAGGAAAGAAATGGAGAGAAGAGGGTATTGACAAGACTTGGTGTTCAGTTGAATATAGGTTGGGGATCAAGGGCACCTGGGATTTCTGTCTTGCCCAACTTATTGGTTGAATAGTGTCACTTGATGACTAAATGAGACTCTAGGACTAGTTTCTTGACGCTGTTACTATTGGCTAAGAAACCATTGAACACGTAGATTCTAACCATTGAACACATAGATTCTAAGTATGCTTGTAAATGTGATGCTCACACAAAAGTCATTTCATTGCCTGCTTTTCAGCTCTGTGATCATTCCTTGCCAGACCTTGTTTAATAGGGAAGTCATCCTATGAGTCCTGTTCTTGTTTTAACTATTGATTGAAGTAGACAAGGTTACTTGGCTTTTTCTGGGCCTTAATATGTACACCAGTAACACAAGAAAGCTGAACCACATGGCCTCTGAAGCTTGGTACAGAGCTGAGTGGGGCATACCAGTGGTCTCTCACAGTCAGATTTCTTCCAGATACTGACACGTTCTTCCTGCCTGTCTTTCCCCAACCCCTGGGGCTCCACAGTGAATGCTGATAAAGCCTATTTGTTGGTCATTGTTCTGCTCCTGGCAGAGTTGCAGGTACTGGATTCTTGATTCTCTTAATTCCAGGAGTGTGACTAGGTCTGCATGAACCACCGTAACCTCGAGCAACTATGGACCAACATCAAATACTTGTCTCTAAGTCAAGTTTGGGACACAGTCCCAGATGGTCCCAGAAGAACTTTAGTCCTCTGTGTGTTTTCATTTCAAAATCAAGCCTATCTTCTGACAGCAGAACAAATGTGCCAACATCCTGTTCCAAAAACCAAAATACACAGACTCCAAGGAACCACCAGCCCTTTAGTCAATCTGCCTTCTAGAGAATGCTCTTACCATTCAATACCCCTGGGTTTACCTTCTTTTCAGCCACAATAATGACATAGCACAGCACCTCTAACTGACTGAGTCATGCCAACTTTGTCGCTAACCCATAATCAGCAATGTAAGGGGCTGCCCCTCAGTCTAAATTCTCCATGTAAACTCCTATCTATGGGTTCCTACAGGGGAACTCAAGATCATATGCTATAGTTGTGGCCATGATGCCTTTGCATATCATGGCTTGTCTTTAAAAAAAGAAAAAGTCATTGAAGAGATTCACTGGCAGCCCAGTGGTTAGGACTCTGCACTTCCAATGCAGGGGTATGGGTTTGATCCCAGGTTGCAGAACTAAGATCTCCAAGATAAGATAAAATAAAGTACTTCATTGAAAACTACTTAAAGTAAACACAATGACATAAGTTTGGCATGGAAAACCAGCACTCTGTTGAAACCTTTGGCTTGCATGCTCAGTCACTTCAGTCGTGTCTGACTCTTTACAACCCCGTGGCCTGCCAGGCTACTCCATCCATGGGATTCCCCAGGCAAGAATCCTGGAGTGGGTTGCCATTCCCTTCACTTAGGCTCAGACTAAGGACTGTCTCAGAGGATCCAAAGACCTAGTGCTCCTGCCACTTCTTCCCGGCAGCCCTGAGAAGCACACCTAGTGGAAACTATCACTGATGTATCCCTACCTTCCTGCAAGGAATGTGGCAGTGTTTCCCTGTGCCTCGCTCTGGTCCTGATTTGAGTGATGAACCCTGCCCTGTGTTATGTTCAGATTACTCCTGCCCTCTGCCCTGTTTCTTCCTCAGAGTCCCTGAATGAAATAAGTGCCCTCTAACTTTCCATCTCATGAATGAGAAAGCTCCCTATGGATGAAATCCTTCCACATTTAGATTACTGCTCTGGCGTGAAAGCTTATCCCCCAGTGGTAAACATGTTAATTCTATATAATGTCTGCTACACTATAATTTCTTCCTTCTGTAGAAAGCTTATTAGTTTTAGTTAAACTGTAGGTTGCTGGACAGGCACTGTATTAATTGTCCTTGGTCAAAAGCCAACCCTGTCAGCTCTGTCTGGGGGGAAGGGGCGTGACTTAGTGATAAACATAACAGCCTCTTGCTGCTCCTGAAGGCAGCCAGTTAGCCCACAGCGTTTCCAACAACCGATCCCAAGGCCTGGTTTCAACAAAGAAGCCGAGGCAATTAGAATAGACCTGAAGCACTTCTGTGATTATCTGATTAGTGTCTCTCTTTCTGACTAAATAATAAACTGCATGGGAGTGCATAGTATGTGGCTCACAGGTATTTTTCAAATGAATGAATAAAGCTGAAAGGATTCAGAGAAGTTGGGGAAGTCAGGAGGAGACTTGAATGAGTCAGTGCTTTGACTATGTCAGGTTTTGAGTAACCTAAGTTATGAGTAAGCAGAACCTATAATGCAGAAGAGACGCACAGACTAGATGGTAAGAAAACCAGGCAGTAGTGAGTGGGGAGTGTGGCAGACACACAGGGAGTAGCTGAGTCACTTAAAAGTAAAGGTTCACAAAATCTGCAGCTGAGGTCTTAGAACTGCCTTGAATCCATAGCCACCCTCCTATTCCTGTTCTTCCTGACCTTGATGGCTCATCCTTCCCTGCGTTTCCATAAATATCTGTCTTTATAATAAGCCATCTGTTAGTAAAGGTAACTTGAGTGAATTGCCCCTTGTTGGGAGTCCCAGCTTTAGGGAGCCTGAAGATAACACATGACAGCCGAAGAATTATTATTTTTCCCATGAAGCACTTTATCCTTTTCTGTGGCCATCACACATGAAAGTGTCCTCACATACTTGAATTCAGAGTGGAAACAGTTGAGGCTTAGTCTACAACTCCTGCCATCCTTATTTTTTTACCCCACATTTTAAGAAAACACTCTTATCACACTTGACCTAGGATAGCCAGATTTGCTTGGCCACATCAGCATTTTAAGGTTGAAGATTAGAGGAATTCCAGTTGAGCTATTTCAAATCCTAAAAGATGATATCGTTAAAGTGCTGCACTCAATATGTCACCAAATTTGGAAAACTGAGCAGTGGCCATAGGACTGGAGAAGGTCAGTTTTCATTCCAATCCCAAAGAAAGTCAATGCCAAAGAATGTTCAAACTACCATACAGTTGTGCTTATTTCACATGCTAGCAAGATAATGCTTAAAATCCTTCAAGCAAGCTTCAATAGTAGGTGAACCAAGAACTTCCAGATATACAAGCTGGATTTAGAAAAGGCAGAGAAACCAGAGATCAAATTGCCAACATTTGTTGGATCATAGAAAGAGCAAGAGAATTCCAGAAAAACATCTACTTCTGCTTCAACTATGCCAAAGCCTTTGACTGTGTGGATCACCACAAATTGGACAATTCTTAAAGTGATAGGAATACCAGACGACCTTACCTGCCTCTTGAGAAACCAGTGTGTAAGTCAAGGAGCAACATTTATTTATTTTTTTATTTTTTTTAAGGAGCAACATTTAGAACCAGACATGGAACAATAGCTCAAAATTGGGAAAGGAGTACGATAAGGCTATATATTGTCACTCTGCTTATTTAACTTATATGCAGAGTACATTATGTGTAATACTAGGTTGGATGAATCACAAGCTGGAATCAAGATTGCCGGGAGAAATATGAACAACCTCAGATATGCAGATGATACCACTAATGGCAGAAAGCAAAACGGAACTATTAATAAAGAGCCTCTTAATGAGGGTGAAAGAGGAGAGTGAAAAAGCTGGCTTGAAACTCAACATTTGAAAAACTAAGATCATGGCATCTGGTCCCATCACTTCATGGCAAATAGAAGGGGAAAAAGTGGAAACAGATTGTATTTTCTTGGGCTCCGAAATCACTGCAGATGGTGACTGTAGCCATGAAATTAAAAGACGCTTGCTCCTTGGAAGAAAAACCAAGACAAACCTAGACAGCATATTAAAAAGCAGAGACGTTACTTTGCCGACAAAGGTCCACCTAGTCAAAGCTATAGTTTTTCCTGTAGTCCTGTACAGATGTTAGAGGTGGACCATAATGAAGGCTAAGCGCTGAAGAATTGATGCTTTTGAATTGTGGTGCTGGAGAAGACTCTTGAGTCCCTTGGGCTCTAAGGAGATCAAACAAGTCAGTCCTAAAGGAAATCAATATTCATTGGAAGGATGCTGAAGCTAAAGCTCCAATACTTTGGCCACGATGTGAAGAACCAACTCATTGAAAAAGACCCTGATGCTGGGAAAGATTGAAGGCAAAAGGAGAAGGGAGTGGCAGAGGATGAAATGGCTAGGTAGCATCACTGACTCAATAGACATGAATTTGAGCAAAGTCTGGGAGATAGTGGAGGATATAACAACCTGTCATGCTACAGTCCAGGGGGTTGTAAAGAGTCAGACACAACTTAGTGACTGCACAACAACAAAAACCTTGGTGTTCCAGTGGCTAGGACTCTACTCTTCCAACGCAGGGGACCTGGGTTTGATCCCTGGTCAGGGAACTAGATCCCACACACCACAACTAAGAGTTTGCACTGCAACCAAGACTTGGCATAGCCAAATAAATAAATGCATAAATATTTTTAAAAAGAGATCAGGAGGAAATAGTAAGTATTATTTTGGAATAATATTTATGAGGAGTTGTGAAGATCATTTTTACTATATTATTGATAATTACTGCTTGATTATTATGAGTCACCAACTGGTTAATTGGACCACCATGCTGTCAATTATCCCCATGGTCCTGAGCTTTTTTAAAGAAAATATTTATTTATTTGCACTGGATCTTAGTTGTTGCATGCAGAATCTTTAGTTGTGGCATGCAGGATCTAGTTCCCTGACCAGGGATGGAACCCAAGCCTCCTGCATTGGAGGTATGGAGTCTTAGACACTGGACCAACAGGGAAGTCCTCTGAGCCATTTCTTCTGCCTGTATATATGGGTTTTTATTGCTGCTATAACAATTTACCACACCTCTAGTGGCTTTGTTATTGTTCAGTTGCTCAGTCATGTTTGGCTCTTTGTGACCCCGGGGACTACAGCACATCAGGCTTCCCTTCACTATCTCTGGGAATTTGCTGAAACTCATGTCCACTGAGTTGATGACGCCAACCAACCATCTCATCCTCTATTACCCCCTTCTCCTCCTGCCCTCAATCTTTTCTACCATCAGGGTCTTTTCCAATAAGTGTTTAGTGGTTTAAACAACAGAAATTTATTGTCTTAACAGCTCTGGACATTAGAAGTTCAACACGTGCCCCTCTGGACTAACATCAAGATATCATCAGGGCTTCTTTCCTTTCTGGAGACCTTAGGGAAGAATCTGTTTCCTAGCCTTTTCCCACTTTATAGAATGCCTGCATTCCTTGGCTCATGGTACCCTTCTTCCATTTTCAAAGCCAGTAATGGTGAGTTGAGGCCTGTTTACATCACATCTCTCTTACCCTCCAAAGGCACATATCCCTCTGACTGACCTCATGTGGAAAAGGTTTGCAGCTTTTAAGTTCTCACTTGATTATCCTGAGCCCACCTAGATAGTCCAGAATAATCTTCCTTGGAATACAATAATAATCTCAAGATTGCTAACCTCAATCATATTGTCTACCAAGTGAGGTAACCCATTCAAGATATTCACATGTTACAGGGATTAGGACATGGCCATTTTAAAAAATACTTATTTTTGTTTATTTATTTCACAGTGCCAGGTCTTAGCTGTGGCACACAGAATCTTTAGCTGTGGCATGTGCATTCCAGTTCCCTGACCAGGGGTTAAACCCTTCATTGGGAGCACAGAGTCACAGTGATGACCTCCAGGGAAGTCCCAGGACACAGACATTTTTTGTTGTTGTTGTTCTGTTGATTCTTTTTTTTTTTTTTTCTTTATTTTAATTGGAGGCTAATTACTTTACAAAATTGTGGTGGTTTTTGCCATACATTCACATGAATTAGCCATGGGTGTACATGTGTTCCCCATCCTAAGCCCCCCTCCCACCTCCCTCCCCATCCCATCCCTCAGGGTCAGCCCAGTGCACCAGCCCGGAGCACCCTGTCTCATGCATTGAACCTGGACTGGCAATCTATTTCACATATGATAATATACATGTTTCAATGCTATTCTCTCAAATCATCCCACCCTTGCCTTCTCCTGCAGAGTCCAAAAGTCTGTTCTTTACATCTGTGTCTCTTTTGCTGTCTCGCATATAGGGTCATCGTTACCACCTTTCTAAATTCCATTTATATGCATTAATATACTGTATTGGTGTTTTTCTTTCTGACTTACTTTGCTCTGTATAATAGGCTCCAATTTCATCCACCTCATTAGAACTGATTCAAATGCATTCTTTTTAATAGCTGAGTAATATTCCATTGTGTAAATGTACCACAGCTTTCTTATCAATGTCTGCCGATGGACATCTAGGTTGCTACAGTTATTCTGCAGTTACACACTGTAGTTACATATTCTTTTATGCTTTATTATCTCTATTTTATAGTTGGAGAAACAGAGTGGTTAAATAATTTGTGCAATGTCACATAGATGTTAAGTGGTAAAGCTGAAATTCAAGCTAAATTTTTCAGACATGAAAACCCATGCACTTCCACTATATCACTTGGCCTTCCAAATTTTCTGTGGAACTTAGCTTATCCATATAAAAATTGATATACCACCACCCTGATTCTTTCAGGAGCTTTAAGACTGACTTTCCTGGACTCTTTAAAGATATACTTGGTGGTACACATCTTAAAAAAAAAATGTTTCTAGACAATACCTTCCTTATTTCTCCACTGAGGTGTAAAACCAGGAAAACTATTAAACACACTAAGTATTTCCCTCAGAAATAGATCATGGATATTTCTGCCAGTTAAACAGGAAGGTTGTGGACCTGAGGACTGCCCCTGGGGATTTACTGATCAGATTCATGGTTCAATCAAGTGCTCTCTCTTTTTTTTTTTTAATATTTATTTGGCTGCTTCAGGTCTTAATTTCAGCAGTAGGATCTTCAAACTTCATTGTGGCATGCAGGATCTTTAGTTGCAGCATGTGGAATCTATTTCCCCGAGCAGGGATCGAACCCAGGCCCCCTGCATTAGGAGTGCGGAGTCTTAGCCACTGGACCACCAGGGAAATCCCTAAGTCCTCTCTTTCCATCAGTGACACTCAGATACACCTGCCTCCAAGAAGCCAGTGAAGGCAGCACTGAAATACTTTTCCAGAGAGGGATGTCAAGCCTCACCCTCGCTCTTAACCATGCAGTCACTATCACCAGCAAGATTACAGACCAGGCTCACTACAGATGCTTCTCACCAAGGTGAGAGATCTATCATGGCTGCTGAGGCTAAGGGAGCATGTGGTCCTTCTCTGTGTGGACCCACGTGTATTGAGAGTCCTTCTCTGCCGGGTCTGGGTACTGTATGTTCTGTTTCCAACTCTGCCTTTTCCACATTTCCCCTGACCCACTGTGACACACCAGCTGTTTGACTGATCAACAGCTCTCCTCCCTGCAGAGTGTTTGCATGTACTTTGGTCATCATATCTTGTTCTGCCCTCTGATATTTATTTACTCACTCTTGATTTCTGTCGATTAATTGGCCTTTGTCTTATTGCTCCTCAAACCCTTGGCATTTCTTGTTTGCTGCCTTGTTCTCTCATACCCTGGGCCTGCTGCCACATTCAACATGAGGACTGTGTCCTTCAGAATTCTCTGTGGGTAGACTGACCATAGGGGCTTAGGTGGTACAGAGGTAAAGAATCCCCCTGCCAAGCAGGAGACGTGGGTTCCATCCCTGGGTTTGGAAGATCCCCTGGAGTAGGAAATGGCCACCAACTCCAGTATTCTTGCCTGGAGAATCTTGCCTGGCTTGGAAAGGTCAAGTAACTTGTCCAAAGTCTCCTCACTAGTGGATGATAGGAAGATCCAGGATTTCAACTCCATTTTGTCAGTTTCCAAAATGTAGATTTCCACTACCCTTGATTGTGGTTGTCAGTTCATATCTTAGTTTGCAACATTTTAAGAAGTGCAGTTAGTCAGTTCACCTCAGTCACTCAGTCGTGACCAACTCTTTATGACCCGGTATACTGCAGCACGCCAGGCCTCCCTGTCCATCACCAACTCCTGGAGTCTACCCAAACTCATGTCCATTGAGTCAGTGATGCCATCCAACCATCTCATCCTCTGTCGTCCCCTTCTCCTCCCGCCATCAACCTTTCCCAGCATCAAGGGCTTTTCAAATGAGTCAGTTTTTTGCATCAGGTGGCCAAAATACTGGAGTTTCAGCTTCAGCATCAGTCCTTCCAGTGAACACCCAGGACTGATTTCCTTTAGGATGGACTGGTTGAATCTCCTTGCAGTCCAAGGGACTCTCAAGAGTCTTTTCCAACCCCACAATTCAAAAGCATCAGTTCTTCGGTGCTCAGCTTTCTTTATGGTCCAACTCTCACACCCATACATGACTACTGGAAAAACCATAGCTTTGACTAGATGGACTTTTGTTGGCAAAGTAATGTCTCTGCTTTTTAATATACTGTCGAGGTTGGTCATAACTTTTCTCCCAAGAAGCAAGCATCTTTTAATTTCACGGCTGCAGTCACCATCTGCAGTGATTTTTGGACCCCCCAAAAATAAAGTCTGTCACTGTTTACACTGTTTCCCCATCTATTTGCCATGATGGGTTGGGACCGGATTCCATAATCTTAGTTTTCTGAATGCTGAGGGTTAAGCCAACTTTTTCACTCTCCTCTTTCACTTTCATTATGAGGTTCTTTAGTACTCTTTCTGCCATAAGGGTGGTATCATCTGCATATCTGAGGTTATTGATATTTCTCCTGGCAATCTTGATTCCAGCTTGTGCTTCATCTGGTCCAGCGTTTCTCATGATGTACTCTGCAAATAAGTTAAATAAGCAGGGTAACAATATACAGTCTTAACATACTCTTTCTCGATTTGGAATCAGTCTGTTGTTCCATGTCCAGTTCTAACTGTTGCTTCCTGACCTGCATACAGATTTCTCGGGAGGCAGGTCAGGTGGTCTGGTATTCCCATCTCTTTCAGAATTTTCCACAGTTTGTTGTGATCCACACAGTCAAAGGGTGTGGCATAGGCAATAAAGCAGAAGTAGATGTTTTTCTGGAACTCTCTTGCTTTTTTGATGATCCAACCGATGTTGGCAGTTTGATCTCTGGTCCCTCTGCCTTCTCTAAATCCAGCTTGAACATCTGGAAATTCATGGTTCACGTACGGTTGAAGCCTGGCTTGGAGAATTTTGAGCATTACTTTTAGGAAAGAGAATATCAACCAGGGACTTCCCCAATGGCTCAGGAGTAAAGAATTGGCCTACAATGCAGGAGATAAAGAGTTTGATCCCTGGGTCAGGAAGATCCCCTGGAGAAGGGAATGGCTGGCTACTCACTCCAGTATTTTTGCCTGGAGAATTTCATGGACAGAGGAGCCTGGCAGGCTACAGTCCATGGGGTCGCAAAGAGATGGACACAACTGAGTATGCACGCACACAATATCAAATAGCCAGGTAAGCAGCAAGAAATACCATAGGGAAGAAAAACAACAACGGGAATTTTGATTACCCTCTGCTGATAAGATAAAATGGAACAAAGGTGGCTGAGTAGGGTAGCATCCTAGGGAGACCCAGATAGAGTGCCCAGTCCCTTCACTGTTCTAGAGGAGTACCAAGGTATGGAATCAGTGTGGATAAGAAAACAAGGGGAGCCAATGAATAAGTAGAAGCAAAGGGGAAAGAAAGGACGATAGCCTGGAGGAATTCCCAGCATGGAAGCAGATATCAGTGGACTTTGTTACAAGGCTTCCATGTCAGCCGGCACAGATTTGCCAAGTACAATAACACAGTCTGAAAGGGAACAGACTGGAACAGGGACAGTATATGGTGGCTCCAGCAGCAAAGAAATGATCTTGAGTTCTGAAGCAACTGGCTTGCTTGGTTCTTTCTATCAAGGTTCTCCCACCTCTTAGAAGGTGACGGTCACTGAAGAATTGGGGAATGGTTGATCTGGGACAGGTCAGGAGGTTGTTGGCTATGTGTATAATTTCTCGCCTAAGATAGTGGGGAATGCCCATGTCATAGAAGCCAGCAGAACTGAGAAATAGTCAAGGAATCAAAATCCTGGAAGCTAGAAGGAGAGTCTGGAGGGAAGATGCGAATGAAGGATGTCACCCAAAGAACCCCAGAAAGGGAGGCTGGGTAGAACAGTGGAAAGACTGTAGCATTTTTGTGTAGAATAGCTAAGCCCTGTTCTTTTCTAGAACAGTTATTTCCTAATCCATTGAGACTGTAAAGGCCCTATAGACAGCCTGTGGTAGCTCATCTCCATACGAATTTTCTACCAAATCCGCTTGCCCTGATGGTCTCCATTTCTATCCCATTGAACTGTACCTAGCCTCTGCTGCTCAGCATGTTTCTTTGGCCAAGTACTTCATTAAGATAATCTTCTTGGTCCTCCATTCCAGTTTCGACCCTTGACCGTGTCCAGATTTGCTATGGCTCCATGTTCTGCAGCCTGTCTTATCCTGTCAACCTGGTTGATTCATCCCAGAACACCACGCGGAAGCCCTCTTAGAGCTGGGCCTGCAGTGATGCTCCTTCCATTCCACCTGGGAACCTGTAGAGTGTTGCCATACCACTGACCATGTCCTGCTAAACATTGAGATGTTCAGGGACTTCGCTGGTGATCCAGTGGCTAAGACTCCACACTCCCAATACAGGGGGCTCAGTTTTGAGCCCAGTCAGGGAGCTAGATCCCATATGCTGCAGCTGAGAGTTTATATGCCATGACTAAAAAAAAAAAAAATCCCACATGCAGCAACAAAGATCCCATGTGCCACAGCTAAGACCTGGTGTAGCCAAATAAATAAATAAATACTAAAAAAAAGAATCATGATATTCAGTTGGGGGAAATGTTTCCATTACGGCAAAGGAATCCATAGATTTTTTTTTTTAGGTTAATAGGAATAGCTAGGTTTTCCAAAATGACAAGTAATACAAGAAAACCCCTTTACCCCACTGCTAACCTTGAGTATCCTTTATACTTACATTTTCAGAACAAAACAAGGAAAAATTTTCTTCCTGTCACTCACTTTATGCACAGATACCGTGTACAGGAAAACACATGAGTCTTAAGTGTACAGCTGGATGGATTTTTGCAAAGTGAACACACTGGTTTAATCAGTCCCCAGATTAAGAAACAAAATGTTATCAGCATCCAGTCCTCTCATATCCCCACCTGATTACCCCTCCCCGTATGGTAACCACTTTTCTGACTTCTAACCACACTGATCAGTTTTTTCAGCTTTAGAATTTCATATAAGTGGAATATATGTTATGTATTCTTTTGTATGTGACTTTTTTGAGTCAACATTATATCTGGAAGATTCGTCCATGTTGTTATGTATAGCAGTAGTTTGTTCTTTTTCATTATTTTATAGTGTATTATATGAATATACTATTCTTTGTTCATTCTACTGCTATTGGACATTTGGATTGCTATTGGACATTTGGACATTCTATTGCTATTATGAATCATCCTGCTATGAGCATCTTTGTACATATCTTTTGATAAACATATGTTAGGAATATTATCAAGTAGTAGAACACAATATTGTACATGTGTTCGATTTTAGTAGATATTGCTAAACATTTGTTGTAACCAAGGATTTTTTTTTTTTTAATCCCTCTTAAATCCTTGGGAGCCAGAAGGAAAGTGGTGCAGAAGCAAGCAGATAGAAATGGGGCTGGCAGGGACTTCTGTGGTCCAGGGGCTAAGACTCCAAGCTCCCAATGCAGGGGGTCCAGGTTCAACCCCTGGTGAGGGAACTAGATCCCACATACAGCAACTAAAGAACCCACATGCCACAACAAGGATCGAAGATCCCACATGTGGCAATTACTAAGACCTGGTGCAGCCAAATAAATAAGATAAATACATACATAAACATTATTTAAAAAAAAAGAAAGAAAGACATTTGACTGCAGTGCCAGCAAGTGCAAGTTAAAAGCAACTCTTCCCTCTCCTTTGTCATTGTTTTTTTGGTCAGGTAGTTTTCTTTCCAAAGGCACAGAACTTAGAAAATGGATGCCATCCAGGTGCAGTTGGCAGGTTGAATTCTGCAATACTAGAGCTTAGTATGAAGAGTCTCAGCTAAGCTAATATAGGATACCAAGCCGGAGAGGAGTTAGAACAACTGAAAACTGGGCAAGAGGTCAAAGTCCAAGCGGCCTGAAGGAGAAAGTAGAGTCCCGTGAAGAAGGGTTGACACAACATGTTGGTGTGTAGGGTCAAGAATCCAGGATGAGCAGAGAAAGAACAGCAGGGGAAGAGTTGGTCATGTGCGTTCCATGACTGACTTTTCTACACCAGCCTGGCATTGAATGAGAATGATCAGTTGAGTTTAAAGAAGTGAAAAAGACAAAACAAGACAAAGTAATCTCATCCTACTGAAAACCAAAGCTGAGTAAGCCTTGTCTGGAAATGTCTTGTGAGGATAATTGCAAACTTCTGGGAACTTGAATGGAGAATGTGGGGGTGGAACAAGTATAGAGTTTTCTGTCAGAGATGTAGTGTTTGTGTAACACACATCTCTCCAGGCCACTCCAGTTTGATGGTACAACTGGATAATATAGAGAGAAGCAGCCTCCACGGGGGGATTGCTGGAATCGCAAGTCCCCTCCGTATCTCTCAAGGATCTGCGGGGGGAGGGGACATCTCACATGCATTTCTGAGTGGCCGTTCACTGACTCATGTCACTAACCACGGCTGGCGTGTAGCCACCTCTCTGCTGAAGCAGAGAGAGATGCCTTCCTCCCACCTGGTTCCATAATTAGGCCACAAGAAAGGGTGATTTGGGGGCCCTGTTTCCTTGGGTGCCTTTAACGGTACAGCACTTTCATTTGACTTTGTTTTTCACTTGAACGAAAAACTGAGATGGCGAAGTGAGTGACTTCACAATGTGCCCTACTCAGAAGTCATCTCTCCTTATTGACCTCCCCAACCCACTCCTGTAATTCCTAATGTTATAGAATAATGCTGACATATGTGTAATAATATTAATATATAAGAATTCCTAATAATATTTACTAGCTGTGTAACCTGAAGCAAGTTACTCAATCTCTCTAATATTTAACTTTCTCATGGGTAATATAGCAAGAAAAAGACCTACCTTTCAGAGTTACTGTGAGAATTACATGAGATAATATGTAAAGAGCCCAGGGAAGGGGATACTTCCATCATGTCTTTCTTATCACCCTTGGTGTTCTCCTGCCCCCACGAGAGGAGTGACCAGTCTGGTGGGTTAGATTCCTAACCAGGCCGTTTTCCCCAGCAGTTAAGGTCATGCACGATGTGTTGGATCGTGCACGGGGTATGGTGCCCTCCGGGTTCTTCTCCCATTGCCCCCCTGGGACTGAGTGACACTCCAACCCAGGCGTGCTCTCAGGCTCAGAGAGAGAAGACAGCTAGTCTGCAGTAAAACTGTGCAGCCTGGCTCAGCCAGTGTCCATTTCGATTAGGCAGGATCCTAGCCGTCCTGGTGGTCACATACTTTTAATTTTGCCCACGGAAAAGGCCCTGTAAGCACCCAGTTCTAGGCACGTGACCTTAGATTACCTTATCAGACTGTGCAAGCTTAGCTAAAATTCAGGTGTTGGTCTTCTTCTGCAACTGTCTCCTGTGGATAATTCTCTCTCCAGATCAAAAGGGTAGGGGCAGGCATGGCTGCAGTCTAAGGTAAGATTTTGGTATTCTTAAGCTTCTTTAAGAACACCAGAACCCCACCTTGATTCTGGTGTTCTTAACCAATGGGACTCGAATCTGACCATAACCTTTAACAGTAATAATATTAGTAGTGTTTTGGTTATCTATGACTGCTTACTAAACCACTGCAAAGTGTGGTGGCTTAAAACAAGTCTTTTTTTATTTTTTAATTTCTCATGATTATGTGAGTTGACAGGTTGGGGCTCTGCTGGTCAGTTCTGCTGTTCTCACTTGGGTCTCTCACATGGCTGTAGTCAGATGGCAGCTAGGGCTGAAACCTCCAGGATGGCTTCACTCCTGGGTCTGACACCTTGTCAGGGGTGTCTGGAAGGCTAGACACAACAATGGATGTTGGCAAGGCAAGACCTCACTTTCTCACCATGTAAACCCAGGGCTTCTCCGTCTCCATGTGGACTTATCAAATGGTGCTCAGGGCTTCTGAAAGAAGGAAAGTAGAAGCTACCAGACATTCTTAAAGCTAAGAGCTGACTCATTGGGAAAGACCCTGATGCTGGGAAAGATTGAGGGCAGGAGGAGAAGGGAGAGACAGAGGATGAGATGGTTGGAAGGCATCAGCGACTCAATGGACATGAGTTTGAGCAAATTCCAGGAGACAGGGTAGGACAGGAAAGTCTGGTGTGCTGCAATCCATGGAATCACAAAGAGTCAGACACGACTTAGCGACTGAACAACAACAAAGGCTTGGGAAAGACACAATGTCACTTCTGCCATTACTATTCTTTAAAACAGGACACAGGGACTTCCCTGGTGTTCCAGTGGTTAAGACTTCGCTTTCCAATGCAGGGGGTGCAGGTTCAATCCCTGGTCAGGAAGCTGAGATCCCACATGCCTGGAGGCAAAATATATATATATATATAAAACAGAAGCAATGCTGTAACAACAAATTCAATAAAGACTTTAAATATGATCCACACATTAAAAAAAAAAAAAGTCCCCTGATTCAAGGGGAAGGACTAAATAAAGGTATAAACATTAGTAAGTATGGTTGATTGGGGGTCATCAATATAACTGACTTTCATAAGAAATATTAGTATCAATTTCATTTGCAGTCTCTGAATTCAGTAAATCTACACCAGGATTTACCTCTCTTTTGATTCAGGATAAGTCTTTCCTTTGTGGTACACTCTCCACAAAGCGTTTCCTGAGAGATGGAGGTATTAGTGTATGTATGCATACTAAGTCACTTCACTTGTGTCCGACTCTTTCCAACCCTTTGGACTGTATCCCTCCAGGCTTCTCTATCCATGGGATTCTCCAGGCAAGAACACTGGAGTGGGTTGCCATGCCAGCCTCCAGGGGACTTCCCGACCCAGGGATCGATCCCACATCTGTTGTGTTTCATGCACTGGCATGTGGGTTCTTCACCACTAACACCACCTGGGATGCCCTATAGGACTGGTTATATACCCCAACATATCCAGACACTATCCTTTGTACATGGTTTAATTTACAGTCATGCAAATAAAGCCTCTGTTGACACATCCTCTCAAATTTGACCTCATAGGGTTGTGTAGAGGATTAAATAATATCACTTATGTAAATTGCTTGGCACTGTGTGTCAGTGAGAACTCAATGATGATAATTATTATTTTATTATTACCAGGCTCCCTAATGTATTGGGCTGGCCTTGGTAAAAAATGTAATGAGATGACTTTGAGAAGTCACAATTTGCCAGGGCATCTGAGTGATGAATATCCAAGAAATCAGGTAAAATTGTTAACCTGAGAAAATGGGGACAGAACAGGTTATCAGCTGCCCACATGGAAGATGAAAAGAGAATCCACAAGTGCAGGAAGTGCCAGAAAAACAACAACAAGAAAAAATAGAAATAGTCTGAGGTCAGATGAATGGGAGGAAGAAATTTAGAGGCGAGATATCAGAACAAAAGGAAGAACCATATATAAACCACATTTATTTCTTAGTCAGCAATAGGCCCCTAACAGGCGATAAGAGTGAAAAGTGAAAGTCACTCAGTCTTGTCTGACTCTTTGAGACCCCCTGGACTATACAGTCCATGGAATTCTCCAGGCCTGAATACTGGAATGGGTAGCCTTTCCCTTCTGCAGGGGATCTTCCCAGCCCAGGAGTCAAACCAGGGTCTCCTGCATTGCAGACAGATTCTTTACCAACTGAGCTATTATAAGGACAAGCTAATAGAGATTGCCTGGAGAGGGGAATGAGATGAGGAGCTGCCAGGAGCCAGCTTGCAAGAAAGATAGAGCCAGGTACTGATTAGACCGAGAGACCAGTGGGACCCACGTTTCCTTTGGAGTGGTATCAACTTTTCAACACAACCAATTATGGAGGACCCAGACAGTGAAAGGCAAAGGGGAAAAACAGTCCTTGGAAGGTAATAAATCAGTTCTGTCCAGAGTGAGGAACCTGAGCCAGTCAAAACAGCTTTGGTCTCATCATGATTACAGTGTTAGCATTTAGTCAGTTTATAACTCACTATCTAGAAATTTCCTTTTCCCACATCTGTTACTCTAGTTTTCTTCTTAGTTCTCCTAGAAAAACAAAAACAAGAGCTAATAATCCCCATTTGAGAACAAAGAGATTAAGTAAGATTTAAGTAAAGTCATAGGGGTAGAAAGCATTTTATAGACTTATAAGTACACTACAAATGTGAAATGCTATTATTTTTCAGGGAAGTAGATTCAAGTGTCACTCAGAGAGGGAGTGTGTTAGAGCCCCATGACTGAGGTGAGCAGTTCTAAAGACAGTGGGGGGTTGTAAAAACCACAGAGAGACGGGAGTAAAACCTTTGCTAATTATAGACCTTCTGAGCCCCACTCCAATACTCACCCCCCCAAACTCACCTCTGTCCCTTCTCTCAACAGCTTTGAGAGAGAAAGTGCTTGGTATTATTTACATTCAACTAAGTTTGTGAACTGAAGTTGCAAGGAAAAAGACAGTGAGTACTTAACCACTGTATTAAGTTAATTAACAAATATCTAGACACAGGTAATTCAGAAAGAAGTGCTGAGAGTAAAGCGTAAATAGTCATCGCTCCTAGTTTCATTTGTACCAGAGAAAGAAGAATTTCTGAACAGAAGGGTAGCAAAGTTTATGGGGAAATACCCATATTTTCAGTATATTTTCATATATTCAGTAGTGGGCTGAAAGGAGGGCAGTCATAGCGATGGTTAGATAGGAGGGTCTTGTCGGGGCTTTTGGTGCTAAGTTAGCCTGAAGCTGCAAAGCCACAGAAATATATCAGGAAAGATGTGTGACTTTGTCTATAAGATTCAATATAAATTTCACATATTCTTTAATTCAGCAAGTATTTGTTGAGTATTTATACAGATGGTACTATCTGTCCTCATGGAACTTATATTCTGGAGGGTGAGGCAGAAAATGAAATAATACATAAACAAATATTTAAATAAATTTTCAGGGAATGATAAATTCTATGAAGATAATTAATTTGGGAAAGGGGATGGAGAATAATCGTGTACTCACAGCATATTTGTTTCCTCTACACTCAGCACAGGAAGGCACATTCTGCTTCTATACTCCCTCCCTTGTTTTCATGTGTGACGCACACCATTGCCTGATTTTATTTACTTACTTAACTTTGGCTGCACTGGGTCTTCCTTGCTTGGGCCTCTCGTTGAGGTGACTTCTCTCTTGCAGAGCATCAGGCTCTAGGGCGCTCAGGCTTCAGTAGTTGTAACACCAGGCTTAGAAGCTCTGCAGCATGTGGGATCTTCTCTGCCCAGGGGTCAAACCGTGCCCCCTTCATTGGCAGCTGAATTCTTAACCACTGGACCACCAGGGGAGTCATTGCCTGGTTCAAAATGCTACTTTTATCTTGACACTTTTCTACTCCAAAACCTTCAGTGACTTCCTATTGCCTTTTTTAAGAAACTAAGTTTAAAATAGTGTATCTATTTATAGCTGAATCTTCTTTATTGATTAATATTATTTTTTCTCCTAGGCCTTACTAAAGACATGTGGTATCCTTTTAATGTTATTATTAACCTCAGCAACCTTACAGGAAAGAAGGTAATAAATAGTAAACTACATTTATGACACTCCAAATCACCAAATGCCAGCAAATGAATGGCCTGGGAAGTCAGTTGAGATCAACTCCTTCATTTCACAGGTGAGAAAACAAGCAAATAAATTGCTCACACCTGGATGCCCAGCCAAGTGAGGCCCTGTTAGAACTAGAACTCAGCCCTTCTTTTTATTTTATTTATTTCTTTTTGGCTGTGTCGGATCTTCGTTGCAGCATCCAGGCAACAAGCGAATAAACCCATGTCCCTTGCTTTAGAAGGCAGATTCTTAACCAGGGAAGTCCTGAACCCACCTCTTCTGATTCCCACTTTCCTTTCCATTACACTACATCATACATACAAACATACATTTCTACATGCTCTGATCAGAGCACACATGCTATATTGTGTCTCCTCTGTTTATATGGGCTTCCCTTGTGGCTCAGATGGTAAAAAATCTGCCTGCAATATGGGAGACCTGGGTTTTTACTCCGTGTCCACATTTTCATGTATGGTCATTAAGCTAGGTTCTTGTCATCTGGGAGAGCTACGTGGCATTCTATCATATCCATATAGGCTATGGTCCTTAAAGAATCATTTTGAGTTGCCCCCCTAAAAGAAAATTAGCCTATACTAATACTTTGTATAAACTGTTTTTAATAATATAATATCTGTAGCTTCTTCACAAATTAAGTTTTAAAAAAAATCATGTATTCTTAATCTGATTTACTTATTTTTTTTTCTAAAAGTGGGAATGCTGATTTTGTGTTTTTTCTAAGTGCCATTTGTATTTAAGTTTTTTACAGTATATAAAAAGGTCAAAGTGTAAATATATACAAAGTACAAAATTGTTTTGCATTGAAAAGTATCAAACTTATTTACTAAGGATTCAAAATGTGTACATATTTACGTTCCTGATTATTCTTTGTAATTCATCTCTTTGATCATGGTATTCTGCTTTTGAATATACAAAAAAGGGTTTTGGAACATATTATCCTTCTGCACCTTCCATCTGGAAAAGAGAAAGAAAGAGTCTTACAAAGGTGAATACCTCCAAAGTTCATTCAGTACTTCTCAAAATGTCTCCAGATTTACGTCTTTGGGAAAATTAAGCTGACTGATAAGCTAATGACCATTTTGTGGTGTTGCAGTATCCTATTTTTCTTGAAAGTCATTACTGTAAGAAAACACAAATTTTAAAAATTTCTAGTCCATATTTAAATTGGGTATTGAATGGGCTGCTTTTCATCCAGTGAAAACTTTAAAGAGCAACACACTCATAAATTGAGCTTTTTAATTATTGTTGTTTTTATAGTTCTCTCATTTCAATATTTGAAAATCACTAGTCACAGATGCTGCATAGTTGGCCATGACTGAGTGATTAAAACTTTACATTCATAGATGCTATGGAGTAGGTAGCTAGGAGTAGGTAAGAGCTGAAGACTAGAAAGAACTCTTGGGTAGCATTGCTTGCCCAACTTGTCTTGTTGTTCTTTGGTTGTGTGTTTTTTTTTTTTTTTTTTAATAATTTCTGGCTGCGTTGGGTCTTTCTTGAAGCATGCAGGCTTTCTCTAGCTGTAGTGCACAGGCTTCTCTATTTCCAGCATGTGGGCTTAGTTGCCCCGCATGTGAGGTCTTAGTTTCCCTGACCAGGAATCAAACCTGCATCCCCTGCATTGCAAGGCAGATTCTCAACCACTGGACCACCAGGGAAGTCCCCCAAATTGTTAATAATAACTATCATTCACTGAGCCCTTACTCTAATTGACATTGTGCTGAACATTATGACTATATTATATCAAAAGCTATGGTTTTTCCAATGGTCATGTATGAATGTGAGAGTTGGACCATAAAGAAGGCTGAGTGCCAAAGAACTGATGCTTTCAAACTGTGGTGCTGGAGAAGATTCTTGGGAGTCCCTTGAATTGCAAGGAGATCAAACCAGTGAGTCCTAAAGGAAATTAGTCCTGAATATTCATTGGAAGGACTGATGCTGACGCTGAAGCTCCAATACTTTGGCCACCTGATTTGAAACACCGCTTCTTTGGAAAAGACCCTGAGGATGGGAAAGATCGAAGGCAGGAAGAGAAGGGGATGATAGAGGAGAAGATGGTTGGATGCATCACCGACTCTGTGGACATGAATTTGAGCAAACTCCAGAGATAATGAAGGACAGGGAAGCCTGGCATGCTGCAGTCCATGGGGTTGCAAAGAGTCAGACAGGACTGAGCGACTGAATAGCAACATTTCTGTGTAACATATTATCCTGAAACTTAGCTGTTTAAAACTGCCACCAGGGCTTCCCTGGTGGTCCAGTGGTTAAGAGTCCATCTTGCAATGCTGGGGATACTGGTTCGGTCCCTGGACTGGGAAGATCCCACATGCCTCAAGGCAACTAAGCCTGTGCAGCGCAGCTACTGAGCCGATAATTAGGAAGAGAATAGGCGTCTTTGCTGAAAAGCAATATTTAAATGGTAGTGTATTTAAGTTACCTATTTGGGCAAACCAAATTATCTTTAAACTTTAGGTAACTAATAGAGATGTTGCTACCTGAAAGTGAGATTCAGCCATAACAAAATCCTTAGATACATAAGTAACTTTGGAACAGACAATAAATTTTGGGGAGAGTGTTAGTGAAAGGCTATGGTACCTTGAAGAAACTGTTAATATAACCATCACAATTTTTGATATGCTGCAGGTGAAGCCTTGCAAAAAATGAGGTAACTGTTATTGAAAACTGGAGGGAAGGCAATCCTTAATATATAGTGCAAAAAGTTAAGTAACACTGTTGCCTGCAGTAACCAAAATGCAGAAAATGTGACTAAGGAACTGGGTGGTCTAGCCAAGGAGATCTGCAAGCAAAGGTTTCCTTTTGTTGCTTATAGTAAATGTGAGAGCAGAGAGGTAAACTAAAGGACAAAGTGTTAACAGTTTAAACAAAAGGCAAACAGAATTTGATGTTTTTGAGAATTCTCAGCCTCTCTCAACAGTGTGTGTTCAGTCACTAAATTGTGTCCGACTCTTTGCGACCCTATAAACTGCAGCACATCAGGCTTCCCTGTCCTTCACTATCTCTCAGAGTTTGCTCAAACTCATGTCCATTGAGTTGGTGATGCTATCTAACCATCTCACCCTCTGCCGCCCCCTTCTCATTTTGCCTTCAATCTTTCCCAGAATCAGGGTATTTCCCAATGAGTCGGCTCTTCTCATCAAGTGGTCAAAGTACTGGAGCTTCAGCTTCAGCATCAATCCTTCCAAGGAATATTCAGGACTGATTTCTTTTAGGATTGACTGGTTTGATCTCTTAGCAGTCCAAAGGACTTTCAAGAGTTCTCTATCACCACAGTTTGAAAACATCAATTCTTCAGCACTTAGCCTTCTTTATGGCCCAACTCTCACATCCATACATGACTACTGGAAAAACCATAGCTTTGACTATATGGACCTTTGCCAGTAAAGTGATGTCTTTGCTTTTTAATATGCTGTCTAGGTTTGCCATAGTTTTCCTTCCAAGGAGCAAGCGTCTTTTAATTTCATATGGTAAACAATGCTAAAATTAAGATGTACCTTCTGAGCTACAAATCCAGGGCATTGTTAGTAAAACATGGTCTTAAGACAAAGCAAAGAGTGTGATTGTAAAATCTTTTCCTAAACTCTCAGAAAGATTGAAGGCTGTGCATCAGAATACTGCTTGGTCCTCTAAGAAGATTAAAGGTGTCTCACACAGTCTCTCAGTAAAATGATTAAGGACCTAGGAAGTATTAAGGGCATTGTCTGTCAGTCATCTCATCAGAAGCCCAAGGTAGAGAATAACTTATCTGAAAGATATTTGTAGGTGTGACTTTTATCTAATGGAGTGGGCCCTAATAACATTCATGTAAGACTCATAGCATTTAAAAAATAAATACTTATGCAGAAACATTGCCACCGTGGGCTGAAAGGGATATAGAAAGCAAAGTGAGAAGAACCCTTTGGACCCTCAAAGTTCCACTGGCAAGAAGTAGGCTGAGAAAACTTCTCAGCAGTAAACATGGGCTATCTTTCATTATAAAAGTGTGTGTCGGGGGATGACTCAGGGGTCAGAACCAAGACTCCAGAACATGGATCTGAGAGCCAGGGAGAATTACTCCCAGGTTTTGAGACTCAATTAAGGTTTGTTCAACATTTGTTCAGCTGGATTTCAGAACGATAATGGGCCAGTGACTCCTATGTGCCTGCCATCTTCCCTCTCTGTGAATAGGATTGTCGGTAACAGTTACCCTGTTACACCTGACTCACTGCTGTGCGTTGGGTATATGGAGGAGCGCATAAGTTGTCATTTAGTTTCACGGGGGGAGAGGAACTATATTCAAGGAGCTATATTTAAGGAACTACACTCAAGGAGCCTCAAGGAGTGATGAGGAGATGTTAGATTTCAAGCTGACACTATGATGACATGAGACTTTTGATGACTTGGGGAGGAAGTGAGTGTATTTTGCATGTGGGAGGAACATGAATCACGGGACCGGAGGATGGACTGTGGTAGCCAGCCTCCAAGGTAGCTCTCAATTATCCTTGCCTCCTGGTATTCACACCCTTGTGTAGCCCCTCCCCCAAACACACACACACTCTATCACAGTTGGTCTATGTGAGCAACATCATGTGCCAGAAATGATGTATGTTACTTCTGAGATTAGGTTATTAAAAAGACTTCAGCTTCCATCCTGGTCTCTCTCTCTCTCCATCTCCATCCCTTGGATAACTCCCTATTGGAGAAGCAAGCTGCCACGTTGTATATAGCTCTAAGGAGAAGGCCACCTGAAAGAATACTCAAGCCTCTGGCCAACGGCCAGCTAGAAGCTATGTCCTGCCAACAACCATGTGAGTCAACTAGGAAATCAATCCTCCAGCCGTACGCTAGCCTTGAGATGACTGCAGCTCCAGCCAGTATCTTGACTGCAACCTCATGAGAGACCATGAGCCAGAACCACCTGGTTAAGTCCCTCTCAGATTATTAAACTTCAGGAACTGGGCAAGATAACGAAATGTTTGTTGTTTTAAGCTGTGAAGTTTCAAGGTAATTTATTATGCAGCAGAGGATAACAAACACACCAGCCCAAGAGCCAGGACTTCCCAGCACAAACCGAGACCACCAAGGGAGGGGCTGTCCATCTGCAGTTGGAGTCACCAAGAAAGATGCAGACACTGCCTGAAGCACAAGGAGAAGGAAAGACCTGCTCTCTCCACGGCCCCTACGTCTCACCTCTGCCTCCATTGGCCAAACCAAACCACAAGGAAATCGATAAGGGAGCCTGAAAAGTGTCATTTGCAAGCAGCAACCTCTTGCAATACAGAACAGGGCAGAGGAAGAAAAGGAAATTAATCTGAAAACAAATAGGCGAATTTCCAGCACAGCCAAGGACCTTTTTCACGTGGAATTCTCAATACACTCTTCAGAAACATGACCTCAAACAGTTTGGGAAATAATGGCCTAAATGGGTCTTCCCCAAATCTCTGCAAGCTCAAATCTTAGACAGCAATTATTATCCACTTTATTTGATTTGCTTATTTATTTTTGGCTGCACTGGGTCTTCATTGCTGTGTGACGGCTTTCTCTAGTTATGGCAAGCAGGGGTTGATCTCTGGTTGCAGTGGTTGGGGTTAGTGTGGTGGTTTCTCTTGTTGCAGAGCACAGGCTCTAGGGCGTGTAGGCTTCAGTGGTTGTGGCTTAATTGGGGTTTAGTTTCTTCTCCACATGTGGAATCTTCCCGGACCAGGGATCAAACCTGTGTTTTAACCATTGAACCACCAGGTAAGCCCTTATCCACTTGAATGCAGAGTCTTTCTCTGCTAACCTTTTGTTCCTTATTACCTGGGGTAGCTTCATCTCCTTTCAATTCTGCAACATTTAATCTATACCCATTTTAGGTATTTTCAAACACAACTTATAATTATTTAGTGCATGTCTTATTGTCTGAGATTAATAAGCTTCTTGAGGATCAGATCTGTTTCTAATATACTCTTGCATCTTGCCCCAACATCATAACACGTAGTACAGAAGAACCTTGCTCATAGTAAATATCAGTAGGTATTAAGTGAATGAATAAGTGAATGTCAAAGTCAGTGGTAGAAATGGTATAAAAGCGTTACCTTCTTCTGTATTACTAGCAATATTAAATCCCTCTTGGTTCTTAGAACCAAGACATTCTAGAATAATCTTCCTATTTTCTTGGCTGGTTACATCCTTTGAACTCCTTTGAGCCCTTTCTTGGGTGAAGAGAACAATAATATTGCAAACCGGTTTGTAGCTTGCCAGGAATAATTATCCTGTGAGACCAAAGTCCTGCCTGGAACCTTTTAACAGAAGGAGCAGGTTCAGTAAACTGCACTTGTTTCCTCTCTCAACTTTGAGAGAAATCATCTGCTCAGTAAGAAAAGCGTGCTCAGCATTTTGCAAAAGTGATTTCCTCTACTTCCCTGTTTCCTTGCCGATGCCTTAATAGAGGGAATAAATGTGAAACAGAAAGCATGTTTTCAGATAAACTCCTTTTAATTAGTTCAGGCCTCTTCACTTCCTGCCTGGATTACCACCATGCCCCCCACAAGTCTCTTGGCATCTTCTTTCTAAAAACAAATCTAGCTCGGCACTCTCATGTTTAAAGTTTTCAATCATTATTAGTTCTCTTCTGGACTAAATCCAAACTCTTCATGATTTGGCCTTGGGGGTTCTTTTTTTAGCCAAATCTTTTCTTACCAGCACCAGGCTTTCCAGTCTTCCCCTGCGCCTTCTGTCTTTCTCTATCCCCTCTCACCTGCATTTCTAGTTCAACCCACTCATCCTTTAAGATTTACTTTCAACTGTCCCTGCTGGAGGTTTCTCCTGAGCCCCTCATGGTAGATTAGCATACTTTACAGACCTCTTTGAGCTTCCCAGGTGGCTCAGTGGTAAAGGATCCACCTGCCAAGCAGTAGACGCAGGTTCGATCCCTGGGTCAGGAAGATCTCTTGGAGCAGGAAATGGCAACCCACTCCAGTATTCTTGCCTGGAAAATTCCATGCACGGAGGAGCCTGCAGACTACAGTTCATGTAGGTCACAAAAGAGTTGGACCCAACTTAATGACTAAACAACACAGACCTCTTTGGCCTTAGGCAATTTGCTCTTTAAACCTCAGCATCACAATCTAGGGATCCCTGGAGCAGGAAATGGCAACCCACTCCAGTATCCTTGCCTGGAAAATCTCATGGACAGAGGCACCTGGTGGGCTGCAGTCCATGGGGCCACAAAGAGTCGGGCATTACTGAGTGACTAACACTTACTTATCCCAACCTAGAAAACTGGAATAATATATCAGTAGTGTGTACTTACCTCAGAAGCTTGTGGCGAGGATTATATAGATAATTAATGCAAAACTAATGTGACAAAATGACAAAATGTGGTCCACTGGAGAAGGGAGTGGGAAACCACTGCAGTATTCTTGCCTGGAGAACCCCATGAACACTATGAAAGGGAAAATGATAGGACCCTGAAAGATGAACTCCCCAGGTCGGTAGGTGCCCAACATGCTACTGGAGATCCTTGGAGAAATAACTCCAGAAAGAATGAAGAGACAGAGACAAAGCAAAAACAACACCCAGTTGTGGATGTGACTGGTGATGGAAACAAAGTCCGATGCTGTAAAGAGCAATATTGCATAGGAACCTGGAATGTTAGGTCCATGAATCAAGGCAAACTGGAAGTGGTCAAATAGGAGATGACAAGAGTGAATGTCGACATTTTAGGAATCAGCGAACTAAAATGGGCTGTAATGGGTGAATTTTACTCAGATGACCATTATATCTACTACTGTGGGCAAGAATCCCTTAGAAGAAATGGAGTAGCCATCATAGTCAACAAAAGAGTCCAAAATGTAGTACTTGGAGGCAATCTCAAAAATGATGGAATGATCTCTGTTCGTTTCCAAGGCAAATCATTCAATATCATGGTAATCCAAGTCTATGCCCCAACCAGTAATGCTGAAGAAGCTGAAGTTGAACAGTTCTATGAAGACCTACAAGACCTTCTAGAACTAACACCCAAAAAAGATGTCCTTTTCATTATATGGGACTGGAATGCAAAAGTAGGAAGTCAAGAAACACCTGGAGTAACAGGCAAATTTGGCCTTGGAGTACAGAATGAAGCAGGGCAAAACGAATAGAGTTTTACCAAGAGAACGCACTGGTCATAGCAAACACCCTCTTCCAACAACACAAGAGAGGACTCTACACATGGACATCACCAGATGGTCAATGCTGAAATCAGATTGATTATATTCTTTGCAGCCAAAGATGGAGAAGCTCTATACAGTCAGCAAAAACAAGACCGGGAGTTGACTGTGGCTCAGATCATGAACTCCTTATTGCCAAATTCAGACTTAATTTGAAGAAAGTAGGGAAAACCACTAGACCATTCAGGTATGACCTAAATCAAATCACTATGATTATACAGTGGAAGTGAGAAATAGATTCAAGGGATTAGCTCTGATAGACAGAGTGCCTGATGAACTATGGATGGAAGTCTGTGACATTGTACGGGAGGCAGGGATCAATACCATCCCCAAGAAAAAGAAATGCAAAAAAGCAAAATGGCTGTCTGAGGAGGCCTTACAAACAGCTGTGAAAAGAAGGGAAGCAAAAAGCAAAGGAGAAAAGGAAGGATTTGAATGCAGAGTTCCAAAGGATAGCAAGGAGAGAAAAGAAAGCCTTCCTCAGTGATCAATGCAAAAAAATAGAAGAAAACAATAGAATGGGGAAGACTAGAGATCTCTTCAAGAGAATTGGAGATACCAAGGGAACATTTCATGCAAAAATGGGTTCAATAAAGGACAGAAACACTTTGGATCTAACAGAAGCAGAAGATATTAAGAGGTGGCAAGAATACACAGAAGAACTACACGAAAAAGATGTAAATGAGCCAGATAATCACGATGGTGTGATCACTCACCTAGAGCCAGACATCCTTGTATGCGAAATCAAGTGGGCCTTAGGCAGCATCAATATGAACAAAGCCTGTGGAGGTGATGGAATACCAGTTGAGCTATTTCAAATCCTAAAAGATGATGCTGTGAAAGTGCTGCACTCAATATGTCAGCAAATTTGGAAAACTCAGCAGTGGCCACAGGACTGGAAAAGGTCAGTTTTCATTCCAACCCCAAAGAAAGGCAATGCCAAAGAATGCTCAAACTATCGCACAATTGCACTCATCTCACACGCTAGTAAAGCAGTGCTCAAAATTCTCCAAGCTAGGCTTCAACAGTATGTGAACTGTGAACTTCCTGATGTTCAAGCTGGTTTTAGAAAAGGCAGAGGAACCAGAGATCAAATTACCAACATCCATTGGATCATATAAAAAGGAAGAGAGTTCCAGAAAAGAGTCTACTTCTGCTTTATTGACTATGCCAAAGCCTTTGACTGTGTGGGTCACAACAAACTGTGGAAAATTCTTTAAGAGATGGGAATACCTGACCACCTGACCTGCCTCCTGAGAAATATGTATGCAGGTCAGGAAGCAACAGTTAGAACTGGACATGGAACAACAGACGTGTTCCAAATAGGGGAAGGAGTACGTCAAGGCCATATATTGTCACCCTGCTTATTTAACTTATATGCAGAGTACATCATGCAAAACGCTGGGCTGGATGAAGAACAAGCTGGAATGAAGATTGCTGGGAGAAATATCAATAACCTCAGATATGCAGATGATACCACCCGTATGGCAGAAAGTGAAAAAGAACTAAAGAGTCTCGTGATGAAAGTGAAAGAGGAGAATGAAAAAGTTGGCTTAAAACTCAACATTCAGAAAACTAAGATCATGGCATCTGGTGCCATCACTTCGTGCCAAATAGATGGGGAAACAGTGGAAACAGTGACAGACCTTATTTTTGTTTTGGGCTCCAAAATCACTGCAGATGGTGACTGCAGCCATGAAATTAAAAGACACTTGCTCCTTGGAAGAGAAGTTATGACCAACCTAGACGGCGTATTAAAAAGCAGAGACATTACTTTGCCAACAAAGGTCTGTCTAGTCAAGGCTTTGGTTTTTCCAGCAGTCATGTATGGATGTGAGAGTTGGACTATGAAGAAAGCTGAGTGCTGAAGAATTGATGCTTTTGAACTGTGGTGTTGGAGAAGACTCTTGAGAGTCCCTTGGACTGCATGGAAATCCAACCAGTCCATCCTAAAGGAAATCAGTTCTGAATATTCATTGGAAGGAGTAATATTGAAGCTGTGACTCCAATACTTTTGCCACCTAATGTGAAGAACTGACTCATTGGAAAAGACCCTGATGCTGGGAAAGATTGAAGGCAAGAGGAGAAGGGGACGACAGAGGATGAGATGGTTGGATGGCATCACTGACTCAATGGACATGAATTTAAGTAAATTCCGGGAATTGGTGATAGACAGGGAGGCCTGGCAGGCTGAAGTCCATGGGGTCTCAGAGTCAGACACAACTGAGCGACTGAACTGAACTGAATGCAAAATACTTACCACAGTACCTGACATATATTAAGTATTGCATATTAGGTGATTAATCATACCAGTTATTTAATCTGATCTATTTCATGAGGTTTGAGGAAACAGACATCCAGAGGAGTCAAAGACTATCTCAAGTGGAATAAAGATCCGGGAGCGGCATATCTGATTTGCTTACGAAGGCTTACAAGTCTCATTTCAAAGTAAGGAAATTAGAGGGAACTGACTTCAAATTTAATATTAAAATAAAACATTTATCCAGAAATAGACGAGGTTGAGAGAATGTTCGGTTCAGTTCAGTTCAGTCACTCAGTCGTGTCTGACTCTTTGCAACCCCATGAACCACAGCACACCAGGCCTCCCTGTCCATCACCAACACCTGGAGTCCACCCAAACCCATGTCCATTGAGTCGGTGATGCCATCCAACCATCTCATCCTCTGTCGTCCCCTTCAGGGCAACTTTCAAGATAATTCAGGATATTTGAGACCTGGAACTAATAAGTGTTCTTATTGTCTCAACTTGCTAATTTACTATTGTTGTTCAGTTGCTCACTCCTGTGGACTCTTTGTGACTCCATGGACAGCAGCACGCCAGGCTTCCCTGTCCTTCACTATCTCCTGGAGGTTGCGCAAACTCTTGTCCCTTGAGTCAGTGATGCCATCCAACTGTCTCATCCTCTGTTGCCCCCTTCTCGTCCTGCCCTCAATCTTTCCCAACATCAAGGTCTTTTCCCATGGGTTGGTTCTTCGCATCAGGTGACCTGAGTATTCGAGCTTCAGTTTCAGCATCAGTTCTTCCAATGTATACTCAGGGTTGATTTCTTTTAGGATTGTCTGGTTTGATCTCCTTGCAGTCCAAGGGTATCTGTTTATTTCTATCTTCAACTAAGTAGTGTCTGTGCATTCACTAAATAAAATAGTTTGTGATGCCTCAGCGTTTTGTTTTCTATTGAATTAAGTACAACATTAAACCATTAACATGACCTTAAGAAAATCAATATTGTCCCCAGGCTGAAGACCGTTCATTCCACAGCTTAACTGGTCCTTAGCTTTAGCTTTTGACTGTAAACTTGTATTGTCCACCACACTAGCACTAGCTATATGTGGCTATAAGGCACTTGAAATGCAACTAGACTAAACTGAAATGTGCTATAAATGAAAATATAATACATAAAGATTTTAATGTTTTGATTGAAAAACAATATCTCAATGATAAATTTTTATGTTGACTACATGTGAAATAGTATTATTTATGTTATATTAGGGTAAATAGAGTGTGTGCATGTTAAGTCGCTTTAGTCATGTCCTACTCCTTGCAACCCTATAGACTGTAGCCCGCCAGGTTCCTCTGTCCATGGGATTCTCCACTGGAGAAGGTTGCCATGCTCTCCTCCAGGGGATCTTCCCAACCCAGGGACTGAACCTGGGTCTCCTGTGACTGCTGCATTGAAGGCGAACTCTTTCCTGCTGAGCCGTCGGGGAAACCCAAATATAGTACAAAAGTAAAATTAATTTCACTTATTTCTTTTTTTCTCTTTGAATGTGGCTACGAAAAACATTTAATTACTTCTTTAGCTCTTATTATTGCTACTGCTTGAGACCCTGGCTTTTTTCAGAACCAGGAGGGGAGCACTATCCTAAGGACAAACAATGCCCTTTCCTGGACTTTCTCAGCCTCAGGTGATGTGACTTTCACCCTTCCTGGAGGCTTGGCATCTCCATTTTCTCACTCAGGATGGAGCCCATAAAAGGATGAAGAAGTTAAAGAACAGTTTTAAATTGTAGATCATTGAATCCACAATTCAGAGTAGAAGACAACCCAAGGCACCTCTAGATTCATCCTGAGATTTCTGGTTGGCTCTGCTCTTTTACTTGAATTACCTCTTGTCATCACAACAGTAAAATGTAGGTGCTATTATGACATAGTAATACATTTTACAAATGAGTAAATAGAAGTGAGGGGACTAGCAAGCATTTTGTGGAGTTTTGATACTACTTTGTTCAACTGTCTAAATGCCATATCTAGCAAGATTATGAATGAGTTCCTTGTATATCCTGTACCTTATCCTTTCATGACCTGACTGACATTCTAGATGCCAAGTATGTGTAGTAAAATGTATTATGGTATGACTTCAACCATGTAGGGAATATATATATATGCATGTATATATATATATATATATATATATATATATACACATACTCCCTATATATACACATTTGACAGTTAATTGTGAATGGTGATGTGCTCATGGCATTTACAGGGGGAGGAGGTAGCATGTGCATTTAAAATGTTTTCACCTTTACACTTTCCTGTGTCTTCCAAACTTTTGACAATGTACACATACTGTTTTTATTTCTTATTCTTTACATCACACAAAATGCCATTTTAAGAGAATGTGGATGGCTATGATATATTGCTCTTTTATCTCCTCCCCAAGATCTCAAGATGTTTCCATTCCTCTCACTGTTGGTGTCTCTTTCTTCCACTTTGCTTCTCCTTTCTTTCTCTCTCAATTTTTCTTTACTTTTTTACCTCTTCCTTCCATTCTTGGCCACCCCCTATCCCTGTCTTTAGGGGAAGATTGATACTCAAATGAAATGCCAGTCAAAATATTACTTCCCATCAGGTGGGTTTCAGGCAGATCCTGTCTGCCTCTGGAGTCCTAAGGAGGGTGCTCAAGTTGGGGGCAGGACAGTGGAGGGCGAGACTTCTAAAAAGATTGGTTTTAGATAAAATAAATGATGGGGGAGAACTTTTCAGAGTGACAAAAGCAGTGGGAGCAAGGGCCTGAGGATTCTCTCTGGGAAAGAGAGATGAGCAGAGGGTCTCTTACCTTGTTGGGTCTGGAGATTGCAGTCTCCCAGTGCAGGAACTTAGTTAGAAAGGATGTGAACTTTAGTTGATTTGAGCTCCTGGATTGAATTAGTCCTGGTTGCATAATTGACTTTGATATGTGGCCTTTGGATCTGAATTGGGTTTAATAAGATTTAACTGCTTCAAAGGGCTTTATAAGAATTCATTTTATCCTTCAAATCTGATTTCAAATGCTACCTACTTTGAGCCGCCTTCTCTGACTTTGGTGCTCCTCCCGCACTCCTATTGTGCCAGTTGATACATACCTTATTCAAGCAATTACCTACATTGTATTTTATCTTATCCTGTGGGAAATGGTTCCTTTGTTGCCTTGCTTCAGGAATCTTTAGTTCAGTTCAGTCAGTTCAGTTGCTCAGTCCTGTCCAACTCTTTGCAACCCCATGGACTGCAGCACATCAGGCTTCCCTGTCCTTCCCCATTTCCCAGAGCTTGCTCAGTGATGCCATTCAACCATCTCATCCTCTGTCGTACCCTTCTCCTCCTACCTTCAATCTTTCCCAGCATCAAGGTCTTTTCTAATGAGTCAGTTCTTTGCATCATGTGGCCAAAGTATTTAGGGTTATGCATATATCTCATTCATATTTGTATCCCAGGCCTAGCACAGACCAGGAACACATTCATATGAGTAGTAGGTGCTCAATAATGATTTTTTAAAGTATATTAACGGCTAAGATTTAGCAAGCACTGTGGCAAACCCTATGTCTGCAATGTTTCATCCACCAGACACTTTAGGAGGAAAGCTACTTTTATTATCCCTGTTTTACAATGAGAAAATTGAAAGCAGGAGAAATTAATTTGATCTAAAGTCAAATTTGATCCAAGATCAACTAGTAAGTGGCAGAACTTCTCCTGTAGGTATTTGGCTTCAAGATCTGGGCTCTTCACTACCATATATGAATCAATACAGGAGGAAGGCTTTTCAATCTGTGGCTGAATAAGGAACATAGAAGAATCCACCATCATTTTACAGAGGCACCTAAGATGAAAAATTATGGTAAAGTCCTAACTCGATGATGTCTCCAATTTTTTGAATCACCTTTACTTCTTCCTCCCTCCCTTCTTACCCCTTTCCTTCCTTTCCCCTCACCCCTCTCTTTCCTTTCCATCTCTCTCCCCTTCTCTCCCTTCTAAAACTTAGGAAAAGTGTCTTGAGTTCCTTCGTTGAAGTATGATCCAATCAAGAACTGAAATGTTTTGTGGGAACGGGAACGAATGTTTAATTTGGCTCCTACTTCTTTCCATTCAGTCGCAAATTCACAAATATCAAGCACCTACTGTGTGCTAGGAACCTTTTTTAGCCACTGGAGATACAGCGGAAAAGCAAAGTGTGTGCCGGTTCTCACGGCGATGACTGTCAGTGGGCATTTTACAAACACTGGGTCCCTTACTCCTCACAATAACCACATGAGGTAATGATGACAACAGTAACAGATAGTCTAAGCAATGTTTATCTGTGCCGGGCACGGGGCTTACCTACATGTTTTCTTTGTATTAACTCATTTACCACAACAACCCGTGAGGGAGACGGTATGTCCTCCTCATTTCACAGATGAGTAAACTGGGACGCAGGTAAGTGATCTGCTCCAAGTTCGAACCCAGGCAGTGTAACTCTAACTCCCCGGCTGTGAACCACAAGGCTATATTGTTTCCTGTATGTTTCTTTCTTAATACCCCGACTTTCGAGTGGCCGGGTCCGGTCTCAGAGCATCTGACGCCCGAGGCCAGGGGTTTGTACTGCACCCCAACGGCCTCGAGGAATAAGTGAGAATGGCTTGGAATTTTTGCAGTACTTTTCTCTTCCAAAGAATTCAAACTGATTTCAACGTAATTCTCAGATCTGTGATGTGAACCCTCTGGTACTGTCAATTGCCCGGCAAGGAGAGAGAGAGAGGGCCGGGGCCCGGGTCACCGCACGCTGGCCGGGGCACCCAGCAGATGGCGCTGTCTCGGTGGCCACAAGCCGGCTGCCCCGTCCCCCGGGGCTGAGCGCCTCCGCTGAAAGCTTCCCGGCCCTCCCTCACTCCCTTCTCTCTCCCCCTCCCCACGGAGCCTGGGCCCACGTGACCTCCAGGCGGCCAATGGGCGAGCAGAGAGGGCGAGCTGGTCCCTGTGGCCGCCATTAAAGCGAAGGGAAAACCCGTGAATTCGGATTAAAGGGGGAAAAACACCGCCCGCTGGGCCCACAAAATGGGGGAGACTACGGCGTCCCGGCAGTGAGGCCGCAGGAGAGCGGGCGTTAGGCCGGTCTGGCTCAGGGACGACACGAAGACACAGCCAGAGAATGGTCTGAGCCCGCAGACGCCGCCACCAACCTCCGCCACTGAGGAGACTCTGGGCTTAAGGACATCGCCGCCGCCGGGCCGGGGGCCTGGGCTTCTCCGGGTTCTCGCCCTTCCCGCCCCTCTGCGGGCGCCTCTCCGCCCCGGGAGCACCCTCTGGGGCTCGGGCTCTGCCCTCTCGGACTCGGTTTTCATTATTTATTCTGTAATTTATTATTTTTTCTGGTGGCAGGGGCACACATCCCCTCCGTCCCCCAAAGAAGGACGAGCGTCCGCGGGCTCCGCGGCGGCCGCAGCCCGGCCGGCGGGGCGAGCGCGGCGCGGCCCTCCCGCCTCCGGCCCTCGGCCCCGGGCGGCTGGGTGCCGGCCGGGCGGCGGGGGCTGCTCGCGGCGGCGGGGGGGTGGGTGGGGAGGGCGGGCGGCCCGGCGGCCTCCTCTTCCACCGCCCCCCCAACCACCACCCCCCCGCCCTCCCCGGTGTCTGTTTCTCTCTCTGGTCGGAGGCGGCGGTAATGGCGGATGGTGGGTTGTGGCGCCGGCGGCGGCTGCTGTGAGGGACGATGAGTTCCTCCTTCGTGCCGAACGGGGCCAGCCTGGAAGATTGTCACTGTAACCTCTTCTGCCTGGTGAGTGCCGGGCGGGGGCCGCGGCGGGCGGGCGGTGGGGGAGGGGCTCGAGGTGCGCCCTTGGGCCGTGGGGGAGGGGGTCCGGGTCGGATCCAGATGCCCGAGTCCCCGGGCGAGGCCCGGCCCGAGCCGGCGCCGCGGGAGCCCCGCACCGGCCCGGAGCCGCCGTCCTCGCCTGCCGTCCCGGGCTGCCGGAGGAGCGTCGGCCTTTTCTCCCGTTTCCGACACTTTCCTCACCCGCAGTCCTGTCTCCCAACTTGGGCTCCTTTCCTGGCAGGACAGCAGCATTTTCCTCTTGTGTTGCTGGCTTAACTATTGCTGGCCTCCTTACTGACCGTGTATCCCTTTTCTGCCACTTTCTATTATTGCCCATTCGCCCACTGCCTGGCTCTGCTCCTCTGTTTTCCCCCAATAAACGGGACCCCGGAACTTAGCCGTCCTTTAATTTTACGTTTTTTTTTTTTTTTAATCAAGATGAGTCAAACTGTAGGGGGCTCGTTTGTTCCTTGGGTGACTTCAGACTCTTAAAAAAAAACAGTGAATGCCATTCCGTAGTTTTTCTTTTAAACTTTGAAAACAGTTTGCTGTTTTGACAGTCTCTAGCCGACCTGCTTTTATTAGAACATTGGGTTTGTGAGAGTGGAGCGAACTTATGAAAGAGATCCTATGGTTCTGGACTAAATATTTTTATACAGAAGGCTGCTCCTCCTCTTATTGAAAAGTAAGGGGAAACTGCTTCTACGGATGGCAGTTGTGTTGGTTGGCCCCGGTCTGGGAATAAAGACTTTGAAAAGTACCAACTGTTGCAAATATTCAGTCTGCAGTTGGATAGGAGCTTAGCGTCATCAATGATTTGAAGTTTCGGTAACTTTCTTTTTTTCATTTTCCCTGTCCTATGAGAAATATTAAGAGAGTGTGTGATAGGTAAGTGAGTTGAGTGGGCGGAGCACAACTAGTTGGCAAGTGTAAACTGCCAGTCATGTATCAGCAGTTTCATTTTTGGCACCTTAAGCTTGCACTTTTAAGTTAGATTAAAGAATTACTGAATTCACGCTGATAATTTCTTTTACGATACTAAATTGAGATCTTTAATGCCCTTCCCCCTTATAAAATGTTTCTTGTACAATATCCATTAATCAGCATCTCTTCAGATATAGTAGACAAACAGCAGGTTTTACATTTCTGTCTTCTCCAACTCAGTCTATTTTTGGTACTTTTAGGATCAGGTTCTTTGAAGATAAGACTAGCAAATCTGACGGTTCTTTGTGAGCAGCTATTTGACTTTTCCTTAAAGGGATGTGTAAAGATTTAACAAGAATGTTTTCAATTGTAGTTGAGATTTCTTTTCGTTAGAGCTGTGACTTCTATAAACATGGAATGATGAATCTTTAAAAGTTAATTTTGTAGCAAGTTTGACACCAAGAAACAAATGTAACCAGTAAGAACAGAACTTAGGACTGAGAACGAATTGTCTACTCTGTGCAGTATTAAAGTCTGTGTTTATATTTAACATTATTAAAGTTTTTTCATTTATCCTTGGGACTCATTTATTGACTTGTATTCAGTGACATGTCAGTATTATATGTTTTCATTGTCTTTGTTCTTTTCCTTTAATTTTTGGTTGTTGAATTATCAGAATAAGCTTTTTTTCCCCTTTCTTTTTTGGTCAGTCTGTTTTCAGTATCCCAAGGGTATGTTGAAAAATTGTAATGTCTTAATGAAATAGGGGAATTTAATAGTGAGGACTTTTGATTTTGAGTGAATATGCAATAATAAAAAAAATCATCCTTTCTTTTCCTCAGGCTGACTTGACGGGAATTAAATGGAAACGATACGTGTGGCAAGGCCCGACTTCTGCCCCCATTCTGTTTCCGGTGACGGAGGAAGACCCCATTTTGAGCAGTTTTAGTCGCTGCCTTAAGGCAGATGTACTTGGTGTTTGGCGGCGTGATCAGAGACCTGGAAGAAGAGAATTGTGGATATTTTGGTGGGGTGAAGACCCCAATTTTGCTGACCTTATTCACCATGACTTATCAGGTGAAAGCAGCTTATCATTTCTAACTTAAAGATACAGCAGTGTTGTATATTTTCCCTAAAAACATTTATATTACAAATTAAGATTTCTTTGGTGGAACATTGTTTACTGTGAAACCAGACAAAAATGCAGCTTCATGTTGTATTTCACTGCGGTTATTTTATTTTACTGAAAATGATGCATTTTATGGCAGGTTTTTTGAGCCTCGAATAACTATTCTTTCACCTCCCAGTTTTCTCATGAATTTCTAGCAGACAGAGCCCAAGGAAAGCATGTTAGTAAATTAAATTAAATTAATTAAAATTAAGAAAAATGGAATCAGGGACCATTTCCTAACAAAGTCAAAAAATACTTTTGAAACCAAGTGTAACTCATGTTTGAGTCAGTTCTCCTATGCTCTCTTCTGTGTAAATATGCACACAGTTGTAGAAGTATCTGGAAACATTGTAACTTTCTCATTTGTTTTTTTTTCCCCCTAGGCATATAGTTATTTCAGTATTTTTATTTGTGGTTGTTACATTATTAACAAATGAAGGCATATGTTAATTTTCTTATTCTTGGAATGTGAGTCTTTTATTTTAGGTACTGTTGCATCAAAGACTGTCTTTGATATGAAACAGTGCCAACTTGTTTAGCTTTTATAGTGCGACATGTGTCATAATCTGAAAAGTTCAGGAAGTAATTTTATTATGAGCAAATTGATAAGATTACTTTTCTCTTAATTTCTTGATATTTAGAACCAAATGTTACTTTCAAAAGAGAAACTATAACTCTTCATGTAATACTGAAGCTTGTGTTTACTTTAGAGTCCATGTTAACTGAATCTTTGATGATAGGAATGTAAATGATTATTTGTTTGCTGCAATGTACCAAAGATTTCAGTAAGATGTAACATAATGATTCTTGACGAGAAAATTTGGGATTTTTGGATAACTGAAAAAGTTTCCTTATTGGAATCAAGTACTCTGGAGTTTCTGTTATTGTCTATTTGATCTATAGAACTTATTTTATTTTTGGATGTATGTAATCCAGGTGACTATCTCAGACAAGCACTTAAGACCAGTGTTTGTGCAGGAATGTGTGTGTCACATTTTTTATCTTCAAATGAACAAACCCTTCAGTCTTAATATTTATTTTTGAGAGTGGTTGCAATTCTTTTATGATCAGTGCTTTCCAGCTTTTCTAATAAGATCCTGCTGGAGAGTCTAGCCCTTAGTTTTAAGTATGTAGTGTGGTTCTAAATATATTAAATGATGAGTTTGTATATATGTATGTGTATATGATGCATGCGTATACGTCAGGGTATAATATTCCTTTACAGCATCAGCAAGGTGATGCTTTGTAATTGTCATGCCAAAAACTAAGCCTGCCAGCTTCCTTTTTCTTTCATTGGCTTTAGGTATGCTTGAGTTATTTTAATCTTGACGTGATTATAAAAACCACCTTACTAAAATATTTGAAGACTGTTTCAACATTATTGATAATATAGGTAAACTATTATGCTGACTTGGAAGTTTCAGACTTGTTAATAAAGTTAGAACATCTGAACAGACCATTTCCCTCTCCCCACCCCCTCTCCCAGATTCCATGAAATACATTTTGTGGACTCAAACATAATCTTAACAGTTATGTAGTATTAGTCTTACATTAGTAGGACTAACATTTTGAAATTAAAAGCCTATTGAAGTTAATTGTGAACTGGCGTGATGTATATTAAAATACTATGTGGGTACTTTTTTTTTCTATTTTAAATAGGTTTTCTCCTGAAACTTCACAGCTATTAAATTTTTTCCTCTAGTTTGCTTGTAAGCATAATTATTTAAAATAGTGCTGCCTATACTTTAAAATATTTATTTGAACCATAATGAAAGTAATTTTGGAAGTTTAGGCTTATCAGATTTTGCTGAATGCCAATTAAGAATTTATCAGTGAAAGCAATGAAAATAGTAAAGCTAAATATATTAATGGTTATATGTAATCATACTTTCTGTTCCAAAGTCTGTCTGGTACTATTTTAAACAGTTTGTGTAGCCAATGGTATTTTTATAATGTTTTAGCTTTTTTTTTTAACCTGTCATTTACTTGAAATGTTTTTACTTAAATCAGACATATCTTAAAGAATAATAAGGTCTTTTTAGATGGAGTATATTTGTCTCGCCCTTTTCTTTGCTCCAGGGACACCGTCTGCCTCCCTTTTGGGGTAATTAGTCTGCCGCTGTCTCTCGAGCTAACCCCTTTTTCATTTCTCCCCATCTGTGGCACTCCGTCCCTTCTTTGAAGCTCCCCTGAGAAGAGAGCAGCTGGGCAGTGGGGTGGCCTCAGCTGCTGGAGGCAGCGCTGAGTCCAAGTGGAGGTGTGGCAGCAAGGGGATGGGAACCGGAAGGGCCCAGGTGGCGACTGAGAGCTGCTTAACGCAGCTGGGCCTGCTGTTTGCGGGCAGTGTCTTTCTGTCTGCTTCAGCAGCTACCACATCTTGTTGCTGAAATATTTGTGATTGTGGCAGTAATGTTGCCGTTCTTGGTGAAAGAAGGCAGGAGCCATTCCTTTTTGCAGACGAGAATTCTCAGTTTTTCATATTAAGTCAGTAATAAAAGTACAAAATTGCTTTTGCTTCACCCCCTTAATTCATTTGTGTCATTCATAGTGTATTTTTTTAAAGTAACTTCTTGTTTTAAAATAGGTATAGATTTACATAAAATTTAACAGAGACAGTATAGAGTTCCCTGAGTTACCCTCACCTAGTTTCTTTTATTGTTAATATCTTCCATCAAAATTGTACATTTTTCACAGCTAATGAAACAATACTGATATATTGGTATTACCTAAAATCAATAGTTTCTTTGGTTATCCTTTATTTAATGTCGTTTTTAAATCCTATGATCTCATCAAGGATAGCATATTACATTTAGTTGTCATGTTTCCTTTGACTGTTCTAAACTGTGACAGTTTCTCAGACTTGCTTTATTTTTAATGATCTTGATAGTTCTGAAGAGTCTGGTCAGGTTCCATAGTGCATTTTTAATTTCTGCCTGCCTCTTACATGTAGCACATGTTTGGGTCACCTTCTTTCAAGTTTTGCTAATGTGTAGAAATAGAATGTAAACTAGTTTTACTGCTAATTGGTAAAAGTCTTTCACAGCAAGCCAAATCTGATTTGATATATACTTTAACCCTCAGCTTGAGGTTATTGTTGTCACTATTGGCTTTTAGTTTTTCCCTTGAAACAAAAATAAAAACAACTACCCCCTCTCTGAGGTTTGTATCTTAAAAAAATTATAGTAGCTAGAATGTGATGAGACTCTGAGAAAACTGATACCCTGAGAATTGAAAAAACAGAATCAGTCAGGGCTAAAAATATTTCTTTTTCCTGGCTCCTGTGGTATTTATGCTGGATTTTAGTGATATATTCAAATACTTTTATTATAACAATTTCATTGTAAATACTGTCAAACAGGTCATTGTTTAGTCTTAGAATTTAATTGTGGATGCTTTTACTGAGGGATATTAATTACAGTGGAATTTAACCGTGACAGCTTTAACAAGATTGACAAATAGATAAATAGCAGCCAAGTAAAGCAGTCTAGTGTTAGTCAACTAAAAATTTATTTTATGCCCCAGGTAGCCTGAAGAGAGTTAATTCATTTCTGTCTTCTGTTGCATAATTTACTTGTGATCCAATTTTTTATGTTTGCTAGGGACAACATTTATGTCTTCTAGGGACAACATTGCCATGCTTTTCTGTGTACTATCAAGCAAGAAAAGTGTATTTTTTTAAATCTTCAAATCAAAGATAAACATAAGAGGCTGCTTTTAAACAATGTTTTTCAGGTTTTGCTGATCAATAATGCTGCCAATTTAAGGCTCTCGGCAATTTGTTGAAAGAACAGCTTATGAATGGGCAATTATTATTCAAGACAGGTGCTAAACTAGACACTTAAACATTTCTCTTTATTTTTTCAAGAAATACATAGCATTTTCAACGGTGATCAATTTTGACCCATTTATTATTTTTTAGTATATGCTGCATTTTAGTAGCTTAGCAGACTTACTTAGGTAGATTCCTTTTTTACTGGCTTACCACTATGAGGATATGTAAAGATGTCAGTTTTGAGAAAATTGAGTACAAATACTTAGGTATGTCAAAAATTTTTTTTGTTTTTATTTTTTTCCCCCTACTCATAAATAATTATTTTGATGACCTGTCACATCCTTTTGTATCACTATAATCTGTATCCTCAAAAAATTATGGAAATCAAATTTAGCATTGAACTTACTCATTGTTCAAATATTTTGTAAAAATTTTTCAAGTAACAATAACGGTTAAGAGTGCTAATGCTAAGGGTAACAGAAAAGTACTAGAAACACAGAATTGAAACTGTTTTCTCTGGGGATACAGATAGAAGAGGAGGGAAACATTTATTTAAATACATTAAGCAGACTTTCTCCATTAGGCTGTGGTTAATTAAGTTCAAAAGAGTCAAGATTTGCCTTGTGTTCCCCTCCCACCCTTTTCTGTTATGCTGGTGTTGAGATACAAGGACTTATTTTAATTAATGTAAGGGGTGTATGCCACTGTGTCTTTGGTGGCTTGGTTGTACCATTTTGTTTTTTATGTCTATGAATATAAGATGTGGAGAAGTACTTTTATTATGGTTACTATAATATCAAGATAGAAACTTGACTTAGTAGGCTTCTTTCTAAGTGACACTCCCCCCCCCCCAAAAAAAAAAACCTTCCGACTTTTCACTGAATGTTATTAGGAATTATTCTTATTTCCTCAGCAGTGAAAAATCAAATTGTTATTTAGTGTAATGGTTGCTTAGTTACCTACCGTATAGGTGAAGATGTGCTTAAGAGATTTGTTGGCCTTAGAAAATCCTCTAACAGGTGATCAGATAGATCATTGTTTTATGCATAACTCCCATTTAGTGTTAATGAGCATTGTGGGCATTTGAGGGTTTAATGTAAAATGAGGATTAAGTTCACCTGAGTTTTTCTAGACACAATTAGAGCAATGAGAGAGAAATGCTTGAATATTAATACTGATTAATTTTCTAAGCTATATTTAGTTTTCTTAAACTATTTAACTACATACAGGTTTAACTGAAATAGATTTTTAAAAATAAAATCTTAATATGTGAAAATTTATAAAAATTATTACAGCTTTTACTGTTTTAAAGATTTTTAACTTTTGGGTAAGAAGGTGAATTCAGTCTCAAGTTTTGAGTGAATAATTTTCTGATAGTTGAAGTTTATAGTGACTGTAGATGTTTGAAATGAAATGGTATCTATGTTTTGGTTCTTTGTTGCTTTAAAACTTAGAAGTAGTTTGAGAAAAGATTTTGGTAGGGGCTTCTTGTGTATGACTCCATTGCACTTCCTTAGAAGGTAAGGATTTTTGAGGTAAAAGGCTATAAAAAGTACACTAGATAGTTTATAAAGAAGTGAAGAATTCCAGCATAATTCTTTTGAAATTAAGACTATGTGTACTTTTAGTAATCATAAATCACATAATTGTAGGTAAAACTTTCAATGTAACTTTCATTTTGAAATGATAGAAGCTGATTAAACTAAGCAGATTGGGAAAGGTTTGATTTTTTTTTTCCCCCCCTCAACAACTCACAGATATGCTTGTGATCTAGACTTTTTAAATAAAGTGAAGCCACTGTGTGCCACTTCCCTTTTCTTCTAGCCTCCTGTTTTCTTTAATAAAGTGAAATTTGTGAAATTTTGGCTTTAATTGGAAGTAGATAAGGATGTCTATAATAAATACAGCCGAGTATGAAGAACTTTCTCTGTTTATTATTAATGATTTAAAAATTACCTCAACTCTCAAATATGGTCATTTTATAAAGCTTTTCTCATTTTTAAAAAGCTTATCTTTTGGAAAAACCAGTTGATTTGAAAGACTGACTATAATTTAGGAAACATTTTAATGAGCAACATAAAATCGACATTAACTTTTGTAGTGGCACAAATTTCTAGTGAAGTTAAAGTCCACTGTTACTGTGCTTATTGTGCTTTTGAGTTAATGTTTATTCTACTCATTTGTTGTGTAAGTTATGAATGTTTGCCATCTGTCACTCTTAATATGTGTCTCTGCTTTTATTCTAAAGCATCATGGTTTATTATTTTTCTATTGGGATGGGATATGCATTTTTAGTGTTGAATTAAGAAAGATTTTTTTTTTTTACTTAAATTGAAAGAAGGTCCATGCTTAAGAAATGTTTTATAAAGTTAAATAGACTATAGGAGTATGCCACACTATTTTATATTTGAAATAGCAAATTAAAATATTGCAAAAGTTAAAATGTTGATGGCAGTAGCTCCTATTTATAGTAGGATTCCTTGGATGCTTTCTTACAGGTATAAATGGATAGAGAGTAAAAAGCTTTTTTTCTGAACCACAAGTATATTTATCTCAAAATGACTATGTTATTATTATTATTATTTTGTAACTTCACTTGGAGTGGTTAATAGATTTGCTGGCAAATCTATAGGTTGCAAAAGCCAAGATCATGGCATCCGGTCCCATCACTTCATGCCAAATAGAAGGGGAAAAAGTAGAAGCAGTGACAGGTCTTATTTTCTTGGGCTCCAGAATCACTGTGGATGGTAACTGCAGCCATGAAATTAAAAGACGTTTGCTCCTTGGAAGAAAAGATGTGGCAAACCTAGACAGCATATTAAAAAGCAAGGACACCACTTTGCCTACAAAAGTCTGTATGGTCAAAGCTACAGTTTTCCAGTAGTCATGTACAGATGTGTGAGTTGGACCATAAGGAAGACTGAGCACCAAAGAAATAGTGTTTTTGAACTGTGGTGCTGGAGAAGACTCTTGAGAGTCCCTTGGACATCAAGGAGATCAAATCAGTCAATCCTAAAGGAAATCAACCCTGAATATTCATTGGAGGGATTGATGCTGAAGCTAGAGCTCTAATACTTAGGTCACCTGATGCGAAGAGCCGACTAATTGGAGAAGACCCTGATGCTGGGGAAGATTGAAGGCAAAAGGATACAGGGGCGGCAGAGGATAAGATGGGTTGGATGGCATCACTGACTCAATGGACATGAATTTGAGCAAACTCCAGGAGATGGTGAGAAGGACAGGGAAGCCTGATGTGCTGCAGTCAGTGGGGTCACAGAGAGTTGGACACGACTTGGCGACTAAACTACCAACATAACTTTCTATCAGAAGTGCCATTTAAAATTTGTCTTTAAATTTTTTAACTTCTCCCCCATGTAGAGAATCTTATACTAAATGGTAAGCATGGGAATCATTTGGTTGAAATGAGACCTAAGGTGGCTGATAATGCACTGCTTGTTAGGCTCTGTGCCAGAAGCTTCCTTTTTATCCATCACTTATTTTTATAGTTGAATCATGGATTAGAATGCTGATGGACATAAAATGTTTTGAGTTTAATTATTAACTGTCTAGTTTCTTTTTTTTTGGCAGGGTGAATGACTGGACAAAGTAACTAAAAAGTGAGTCAACTTAGAAATTGGCACTTTAGGTATAGAGTGTGTGGTATTTCCCTTGGTTATACAAATGTCCTGTTCATTTACGCAGAAACCAAATCAGTATGTTTGTGATATATCATTGCCTTTTTATATAGTGGGAAAATAATTTTCAGGTAATTTAATAGAGTACATGGCACTTTGGCCTTTTATTCTCTATGGATTAGCTTTGAAACCTGATGTTTTAGTGTCTAGAGAGATAGCAAAGTGGTCGTAGCTCAATATTCTGAGGTGAAGTAGGGTTTATGAATTTAGGGATTAAACTGTAATACTTTCAGTTTAGCTCTGAGTAGATATAGCGCCTCTATGTTACTTTTTGTCTCTTTCATTTCTTTCATAGAAGAGGAAGATGGAGTGTGGGAGAATGGGCTTTCCTATGAATGCCGAACTTTGCTTTTCAAAGCAGTTCACAATCTGTTGGAACGGTGTTTAATGAACCGGAACTTTGTACGTATTGGCAAGTGGTTTGTAAAGCCTTATGAAAAAGATGAAAAACCTATAAATAAAAGGTAAGCTATTTTTAACCTCTTACTTGATATTTCTTTAGGCTTGTTAATGATTATAGAATGTGTGATAAAACTAATATCTCACAGACATTCAGAAGGTTAACTTTGGCAAAGTACTATAAGTATTCAGTTTTCTTTGACTCCTTCTTTCTCTGTTTTACACATTTTAAGAATTTTTTTGTAGTATGGATAGGCTGTGTGTCAGTACAGTGGCTTAAGTTTTGATTTGGGATAATAGGAAAAATGTGAGATGAAAGCAGAGACTTACGCATTGAAGTATATATATTTTTTAGTACTAGTGGAAATACATTCATGGTACTCTGTTAAAATTAAGCAGTATTAATATCTGTTTTTAGATGATGATCTATAGTCATGTTTGGGTTGAGGTATCCTCATTCTCAGCATCTTTTTGCTTTAATTAAAGTTATTTAAATTTGTATGTTTCTATGTAGGACATGTTTACTTTTGGGGTGCTTATGATTTTCTTTAGCTTTGAATTGAGCAAATTCATGATGCTAATGTGTAGGATAGTTGCAGTTAGAGGCACAGAAGACTTTTAAGATGTATTCACATAAAAGCTTTAGGTTACTACAGTTCTCTGGTTTAAATAATATGAGGCATAATCTGTTAGAAGATTTAGTCGCAAGCAGTTGTTGAATTAGTTAAGACTTCGAGAGAAATGAAACAGTGGTATGTAAGATGGGATATGGGAAAAGAAAAAATGAAGGAAATTTATTAGTTTCCCTGAAAGATGGATGGTTGTAATCATTGTTGAGATGTCATTTTATGTCAGGTGCACATCTTTTTTCATGCACACATGAAATTTTTTGTAAACTTCCCTTTCTAGTTTCATTATAATTGATGAGTAGGTAAGACATATCAAGGCTTTCATTTTTTCTCTCTGAAAATTAAAATAAACCTTTATTGTCAAAAGAATAGTTGTACAAGGTAGGAGTGCATTCAGTTGTCAATGACAAAAAAGTCCTAACTAGCTTATGTAGGAATTGATTTTTCTTAATAATAGTCTGGAGGAAGATACGTTCAATGATGTCATCAAAACTTAGGTTCCCTGGAGTTTTCTGCTGTTTTATCTCTAGCCTTTGGCTTTTATCGTCATGGTTCCAGTAAGTGTTGCATCTCCAGACTTCACTCACAGTGGATTCCAGGCAGGAAGAGGAAGGGAGGGAGGAGATGAGAAGGGGTGACCGTTGGATCAGAAATTAGATTCTTTTCTGGAAATTTTAGCTGATATGTCATTGGCTATATTGAGATAAATACTCTTTATATGGGAACATTGCCACTCTGAGCAAAATAAACCTTGGTTAGTAAGAAGAAATGGAGAATAGATAGTAGGTAGGCGGTTTTAAGAATTCAAGCTGATTACCAGGAATTAAAAAGAAAACCTGTAATCCTGAGCCCCAACTACTAGATGTGCTCCTCAGAGGCAATCCCTTTAAATTCTTCTAACTTAACTTTAATTTACCTGTTTAAAAACTTACAAGCAAATACTAATTATTGAGTTTTCTGTTACTTCAGTTATTCAGGATTTAATCTTCTATTAATAATTTAGCTATCTTACAATCCCCTCCACCCCAGCCATCTCCCAACTCCCATCCATACCACTTGGAGATTGGCATACTGAGATACTCAATTTTCCTGTCCCTTCTTTTTTTCCCCTTATCTTACCAATATAGTTATGAGATTTGTTTAAAAAAAAAAAAGTACCTATTGTTTCTATTATTATAATTTTATAAATATTTAGTGAGTCATATAGCATGTAGGATTACAATCCATTTCCTCTATATAATTTTGTTTTTCCCAGTGTTAATGTGATTACCTCTTTTTTCCCATAATTACCTATGTCAAGGGTTGGTAAATGACCTCCTCACAGGGCAGATAGAGCCTGCCCCCTGTTTTTGTAAATTTCATTGTAACACAGCCTTGTTCCTTCATTTTTTAGTTACTTTATGCCTGCTTTCACACTCCAGCAGAGTTGAATAGTTGTGATAAGAGACTGATGATCCCACAATGCCTAAAGTATTTCTTTGGCTCTTTACAGATAAAGTTTGCTCATCCCCAACCTGTATACTTACTGGTAATTTGCCCCTAGGCTATCTACAGGAAGTATAAGTCTCCCCTCTACCTTTAAGGAGTTTCTGTAATCTTTTAGTTTCTTCTTACTCTCTCTCAGTATCCCTGTTTGAGCCCTTCATTGTTCTTTTCTGGTTTGGACTTGTTCTGTTAGGCCTGTTTCACAGTAGTCATCTTGGGAATTTGCTTTGCCTTCTTGTCTGTGTTGGGTCGCATATTCCCTGGATCTCATGTTTTGTTTTTTTTGTCTTACTATTTTGGTAGTGCCCATCTACCTGTAGTTTCCTGAGAAGAGAGTACATAAGAAGTAATATTTCTGAGATCCTGGATGTCTGAATTATCTCCTTTTCTACTCTTAAGACTTCTGGGCACTAAAATGCTGATTGGAAGTTCTGTATATGTAAATAGCTATGGAGCAAGCTGCAGGCTTTAGTAAGGTGATTGGACAGGACTTGGCCATTTTTATTGAATGTGCTGTTGTTACAGTAGCCACCAATCAGTTGTAGCTATTTAAATTTCAGTGAATTGAAAAATAAAAATTCAGTTCCTCAGTTGTCTAAACCACATTTCAAATACTCTTATGAGTGCTGGTTATTGTATTGCATAGTATAGATATAGAATATTTCTATCATTGTAGCAAGTTCTTTTGGATGATATTGCTTACACCAGAGCCTTTACACTTAAAATAATGCCTTAGCATCACTAAAGAAGTCAGTTAAGGTTTTTTGTGTTTTTGGGTTTTTTTGTGGGGTTGGGCAGTAACTGAAAGACTACTTTAAACTTCATTCGTAAAGCTTTGTTTTCTTTCATACCCCTGTGGCTTTTACACAGTCCCTTCAACTCCATCTTATTTAAATATAAGCACCATGAGATTTAAGGTGGCGTATTAGTAGCCATTTTATATAGCTGTGGGATATCCTTTGGTTGGGTTCCTCAATATCTTTGAAAACTTAACTTCTAGGGAAGCTATTATGTTTTCTAAGGACTCAATTCCTTTCTTCTTGTCTTCTAAGATGGCACTAATAGAAATATAGTATGAGTCACATATGTATTTTAAAATCTTGCAGTAGGCACTTTAAAGAAAGTTTTTTAAAAAGTGAAATTGATTTTCATATATTTAACCCAATATATTTAAAATATTTCAGTATGTAATTACATATGCAAATGATATGAATGAGGTAGTTTACTTCTTTTAAACTAGGTCTTTGAAATCTAGTATGCATTCCGTACTTTAGAATACATCTCAACGTGGTCTGGCCACATTTACAAGTGCTTGATAGTCATGTGTATATTGGTTTGCATCAACAGTGATGAACCCTCTTGGAATTGTATGCTAAACTGGGAGTGTACTTAAGACTCAAAAATAGGGAAACTTCCATCTTCTGTTAAGATGTCCATTATTTGCTAAGTTGGGCATGGTTACTGTCTTATTTTTCCTCCTTTTAGCTTAGTCTATCATTAATGTCAATCATCAAGATTATTCTGAAGTCCTCAGTGATGATAGTATAGTACTTATGACCTAATGAAATTTCTCTGTGATGTTTGAGTCATTAGGATTTGCATGGTCAGTTTTCCCCATTTTCATACTTTCTAGAAACATTTTTGAGAAAAATTGAGTGTGAGGAAAGACTTTTTTCTCTCTTTTTTTTCCTTCCCATTAAGCTTTTCTTACTGTCATTTCTTACTGTGATTCTTAGAGATTCATACAAATCTGTCTTTTTGAACTGTTGATTTTAGATATGAATGATAATAGAGAAATTTTTTTTTCCTGAAGGGGAGAAGGGAATGAGATACCTTTTCATAAGCATAACTATGTGTTAAATCAGTTTTCAAAACAGACCTGTTAGTCCATTTTATAGTTGTTAAATCTGAAGAATAGGGAGGTTAAGGAACTTGTTGGAGTTCATACATCTTGCAGGTATTGGAGCTGGATTATAGGGCATGAAAAAATGAGACAGATTGTGCCCTGTAGATCGCTGTATCTCCTGTACCTACATGTTATTTTATTTATTTTTTATTATTTTTAAAAATCTTTTGGCTGTGTCACACAGCATTGTGGGATCTTAGTTCCCTGACCAGAGATTGAACCCACATCATGTGATCTGCATTGGGCCACCAGGGAGGTCTCACCTACATCTTTTTAAAGTTACAGAAAATAGTAAAACAGAAGACTTAAAAATACTAGGGAGATGCTATATTTGCTGAGCACTTGAAGTTGTAAACCAAAATAATGTCATTGCTTTCTGAGTATTCTTTACTATATAATGTAAGTAATGTGTTCACTAAGGGAGCTGAAGTATATAAAATTCACAGATAAAGGTGTTATATTCTGGATTTTAATATGCATCTTTTGTTCATTGAGATATGGTAAGGATATTTGATATTGAAATTGTACCTATAAATTTAAGGAATTTAAAGAATCACTCTGAGGGCTACAGAAATATAGATTAATGCAGTGGTTCCCAAACTTGTCTGGATATGGAATCACCTTGAGAGATTAAAAAAATAATCTGTGTATTAACCTGGGAATGTGGTCTAGGCTTTGGAATTTTTAAAAGATCTCTGTGCGATTCTAATGAAAGATAGGCAGGTTTGAAAACTATTTAAATCAGTGGAATAAAAATCTTGAATTAGGATGACTAGGATTCTTTTGTGTGTGTGTGGTATAATATAGACAACCCAATTTACCATTTTAGCCATTTTTTAAGTGTATGGTACAGTGACATTAATTACATTCATACTGTTGGGCAGCCATCACACTATCCAGAAATTTTTCATCTTTCCAGGCTGAAAATTTGCCCATTGAATAATGACTCCCTATTTTCTCCCCCTCACAGCCCCAGGTAACCACCATTCTACATTTTGTCTCTATGAATTTGACTCTTGTAGGTACCTTACATAAGTGAAATCAAAAGGTATTTATCCTTTAGTGTCTGGCTTATTTCACTTAGCAGCATGTTCTCAAGGTTCTTATCCAAGTTGTAGCTTGCACTTTCATTTCTTTTTAGAAAAATATTTGCATATTTCTTTATTTGACTGTTCTGGGTCTTAGTCGCAGCATTCTGGATCTTTAGAGGCAGCCTGCAAACTCTTTAGTTGTGGCTTGTTGGATCTGGTTCCCCAACCAGGGATCGAACCCAGGCCCTGAATTGGGAGCGTGGAGGCAGCCACTGGACTATCAGGGAAGTCCACATTTCTTTTTCAGACTGAATGATTTTCCACTGTACTTTTATACCACATCTTGTTTATCTGCTCATCTGTCAGTTAACATTTGGGGTGTTTCTACTTTTTGTCTATTGTGAATAATGCTGCTATAAATATTAGTATACAGATATCTATTCAAGTCCCTGCTTTCAGTTCCTTTGGGAACATACAAGAAGTAGATTTGCTAGGGCATACAGTAATTCTATTTTTATTTATTTTTTGAGGAATAGCTAAAGTCTTTTCCACTATGGCTGGCCCATTTTATATTCCTGGGAGCAGTGTAGGAGGATTGCAATTTCTACACATCCTCACCAACACTTCATTTTTAAAAAAATAGCAGCCATCCTTATGGATGTGAAGTAGTTATCTCATTGTCATTTTAATTTGCATTTTCTAAATGACTAGTGATGTTGAGCATCTTTTCACCTGTTGGGTGGCTGTGTATCTTCTTTAAATGTCTGTTCAAGTCCTTTGCCCATTTTTAATTGTTAGGATGACTAGAACTTGTAAGTCAACACTCCCTTTATAAATAGGCTTATGATTTTAAGACAAGTCAGTTAATTTCTTTGTGCCTTGAATTTCCTACCAGCAAAATGGGATATCATCTTTCTGTGCCTGCCCAACAGACGTGCTGATAATACAGCACTTCCTAAAGCAGTATACTTAACTGTTAGAGGATTAGAACAGCTGACTGTAATCTGTAAGCATATTTCCATTTTATGTCTTAGAAATAAAAAGAATCTTTTGTTTAATTTCAGTACTTAAGGAACATTTTCCTATAACAGATTATGTGTTCAGGTTTCATCTATAAAATTATGCCTTATTCTTACCTTTTTGCTTTGCTTATTATAGTAAAAGCTCCTGGAGAGCAGTTTTAGTCTCCATAATACTTTATGGTAGCTTAACAGTACCTTGGATTCTTACTGTAGTTGCACATATTTGTTTTAACTCCACTTTTCTAAGTGCTGAGTACTGAAAATAAAGTGGTGTTGTAAAATGATCTCTCTCCTCGAAAGACAAGCCATTGTGAATTTAGTATGGTGGTATTACCTAACCTTCACTTTGGCCTATAATATTTTCTGACTAGCTTACCTTTAGTATAGGTATACCTTGGAGATAATTGCTTCCCTGGTAGTTGGTAAAGAACCCGCCTGCAAAGCAGGAGACCCTGGTTCCATTCCTGGATTGGGAAGATGAAGATCCTCTGGAGTAGGGATAGGCTACCCACTCCACTATTCTTGGGCTTCCCTGGTGGCTCAGACGGTAAAGAATCTGCCTGCAATGTGGGAGACCTGGGTTTGATCCCTGGGTTGGGCACATCCCCTGGAGGAGGGCATGGCAACCCACTCCAGTATTCTTGCCTGGAGAATCCCCATGGACAGAGGAGCCTGGCAGACTGTAGTCCATGGGGTCGCAAGGAGTCGGACACAACGAAGCTCAGCACAGCACATAAACCTTAGAGTCATTTTGTCAGTATCTACAAAATAGCAGCTCAATTTTTATTGTGATGGTGTTGAATCTTATTATTCTATAGCTCCACAGTAAAGCGCCCATCATAATAAATTGGGTCGCAGGAAGTTATTCGGTTTCCAGTGCATGTAAAAGTTATGTTTACACTAACTGTAGTCTCTTAAGTGTGCAGTAGCAGTATTTCCAGAAAACAGTGTACATAACTTACTTTATTACTAAAAAATGCTAACCATTCTCTGAACCTTCAGCAAGTCATGATCTTTTTGCAATAGTAACATCAAAGATCACTTACCATGGATCACCATACCAAGTATAATAATTATGAAAAAGTTTGAAATGTGAAAATTACCAAAATGTGACACACAGACACGATGTGAACATATGCTATTGAAAAAATGGTGCCAACAGACTTGCTCAGTGCCAGGTTGCCACACACCTTCAATTGGTAAAGCCCGCAGTTGTCTGTGAAGCACAGTAAAGCAAGGTATACTTGTGTAAGAATTTCAGAGAATTTATCCCATATTTAGAATGTTTAGTTTTTTTCCTCCTATACATGCACAAACTGGGTTTATTTTAAACCATTTTCTATTACAATTAGATCAGTCTGTATAGGAAACATATGCTAGCAGTATATGGTGTGATGTTTTTCCTAAAATAGGCAACTGGAATTGAGAGCTTGCTGCTAAGTAGGGTAGTACAGAGAGTAGGAGCAGAGAGTTTATTTTCTTTTATTTTTTATTTTTTTTATTTTCTTTTAATATTTTATGTATGAAATGAAACGGTTGAAAGCTGTAGTTTTAAGAACTATAGTTCATTGATTAAATATGAGGATATAAAATACAGGTCTCCAAGCCTCTTTGTCGTTAAAGACTGTGAACTTCCCTGGTGGTCCACTGGTTAAGAATCTGCCTTGCAGTGCAGGGGACACAGGTTTGAACTCTGGTCTGAAAGATTCCACATGCCACGGGGCAGCTGAGCCTGTGCCCCACAGCTGCTGAGCCCCATGTGCCACCACTAAGGATCCCAGATGATGTCAGCGAAGATCCTGCGTGCTGCCACTGAGACCCCAGGCAGCCAGATAAACATTAAAAATAAAGAACAATACACTGTTTTAGGTTGTTGCTTAAACTTGCAGACGTTCTTGAAAGTGTTTGCAATTTAGATTTTGGAATCTGCTGTTGGATTACTGATTAAGCACACGGCATTCGTGATGATCGGTATAGCATGTTTACCTTAAACTTGATCAAACTGCAGTTTACCTATGTGTAGATTATTATTACTTGAGTCACTTCCTTAGTAAAATGTTTCCCTTGACATAGAGTGTTTTATTTATTTTTATTTTTTATTTTTTTGGCAATGATTAGCATTTATTTTTATTTTTTCATTTTTTCATTTATTTTTATTAGTTGGAGGCTAATTACAATATTGTAGTGGTACATAGTGTGTTTTTAGTTATTCCCCTTTAAATTCTTAGTTTTTTGTTGGCAAAATTTATCTTTTAATGTTTTCTGAAAAAATTTTAAAGAGTTATAATGTTAAAAAAATATATATTCATTCTAACTAGTTTAATATGAAATTTTCTTAATTTTTTTTTCACCACGTGTTTTCTGTTATCCGCTCTTTGGAGAAGATAGATGCTTTGAAAGTTGATTTCTGCTTGTTTTATGTCAGTACATAAAATTGGGGTCCCAGATTGCTCAGTGGTAAAGAAGCCACTTGCCATTTGGGAGAGGCAGATTCGATCCCTGGGTTGGAAAGATCCCTTTGTGAAGGAGATGCAACCCAGTCCAGTATTCTTGCCTGGGAAATCCCACAGACAGAGGAGCCTGGAGGGCTACAGTCCACAGCATTGTAAGAGTCAGACACAGCTTAGTACCTAAACAACAAGCGATGTATAATGGGCATAACCCTCTCAGAACACTGTTGGCTTGCTAAGATAAAAATACTATTTAAAAATGATGTTGTGTATATATACTTTCTGTACCTTAGCCTTAAAAGTTATAGAATAATTCTGTCAGAAAAGAGGTCACTCAAAAGAAAAGTGTAAATATGGCTTCATAAGCATTCCCACATCTAGTAAGGAGATTGGTTGCATATATTTGTTTAGATACATTCTTTGAGGAAATTGTGTGGCAGCTTGTGAGTAATTTTTAAAAAATCCTAATGTTCCCTGGAGAAGGACATGGCTACCCACTCCAGTATTCTTGCCTGGAGAATCCCATGGACAGAGGAACCTGGTGGGCTACACTCCCTGGGGTCACAAAGGGTTGGACATAACTAAAGCAAATGAGCAGGCACACATGCACAAGCGTATACCCCAGCTGTACAAGAATGGGCCTAATTCTTACTGAAACGCTTTTTGCTTTCACAACACCCGTTCTCCTCAATGTCGTCTTCTGACACTCAGGCTGTTCTTTCTTGGTCCCTTCTGTGAGTGTCTTCTATTATACTAAAGCTGCAGTTTTTAGAGCTCCCTAGGGCCAGTTTCTCGGAGAAGGCAATGGCAACCCACTCCAGTACTCTTGCCTGGAAAATCCCGTGGATGGAGGAGCCTGGTAGGCTGCAGTCCATGGGGTTGTGAAGAGTGGGACATGACTGAGCGACTTCACTTCCACTTTTCACTTTCATGCATTGGAGAAGGAAATGGCAACACTCCAGTGTTCTTGCCTGAAGAATCCCAGGGACAGTGGAGCCTGGTGGGCTGCCGTCTATGGGGTCGCACAGAGTCGGACATGACTGAAGCGACTTAGCAGCAGCGGCAGGGCCAGTTCTTGGGCTCTGTTCAACATTCCCTCTCTAGATAATCACATTCATTCACAAAAATGTAAATACCATCCACACCCTGATAATCCCCAGATATATAATATAAACCCAAGCCTCCACCACATCATAAAAGCTACTTTGTCAAAAACTGATTTCTTGATCTTTACCCCAAACCTGTTCCTTCTCTAGACTTCTATATGCTCTACCCTGAGGCTCATGTCATCAGATAACTGCTTTAATTCTAGGGACCTCCTGGTTCCCGTATATAATCCATCACCAAATTCCCAAACACATTCCAGATGTTCTTTCCATTTCTACTGTCACTACCCTATATTCCAAGTCACCACATGACTCTCACCTGGGCCATTATTGCTGTAGGTCCTGGTGGCTCAGTGGTAAAGAATCTGCCTGCCAATGCAGGAGACACAAGAGAGACAGGTTCAGCCCCTGGGTTGGGAAGATCCCTTAGAGGAGGAAATGGCAACCCACTCCAGTATTCTTGCTAGGAAAATTCTGTGGACAGAGGAGCCTCAAGGGCTACAGTACATGGCATTGCAAGGAGTTGGACTTAGTGACTGAGCATGTACGCATGCACACATATCCTATGGATTCTCCTCTCTAATAATGAGGTCTTCAAGTAAAAACAAAAAAAATCAGATACTATCATTCTTCTGATTGAAAATCCTTCAATAATTTCCCTTTGCACTTTAGAACAAAATTCAGACTGCCTCGTTGTGTATATTCTGACCTGCTTGTTCCTCTCCATCTTAATCCCAGTTTTTTGCTCCTATCTGTACTCCAGTTGCTATTGGTCTTCCTTCAGTTCTTCCAGTAAGCCAAAATCCTTCCTGCCCCAGGGCTTTTGCATTGCTGATTCCTCTGCCTGGAATGCTTTCCTCTATTTCTTGCCCTGTAAACTGATGCATCTTTCAAATTTCAGCACAAACATCACTCTCCCTAAACCGCCTTCCATCCAAATTAAATTAGTTCCCTCTAGTGAATTCTCTCTTAGCATCCTTTTCTTTTGTATCATTCATTACAGTCTTTTAAGTAAATAAATATGTATGTGTATGAACACATGTATATGTATGTGTGTTTATGTATGTGCACATAAAAGGCCTGCCTCTTCCACTAGGTTGTAAAATTCTTGAAGACAGGGACTCTGTCCATCTTGGTCACCTCTGCATAGCCAACACTTTGCATGGTGTCTGACACATAATGTGTGCTTTATAAATATTTGCTGAATTAATTAATTAGTAAAAGTCTCCTTTTCCATCAATACCCTGTTCCAGAAAGCAACCCTTCTAAGAGTTTTTTTTTTATCTTTCTAGATATGAAAACATATGATTAAAGAGAAAAGAGTTCCAACATGATCTCATTTCAGTATGTTTTCCTAGTACAAATTTTTACATTTGAATTAAATCTAATAAAAATAGCTTTAGAAAGATAATTAAAGAGAAGTAGGGCCTAGATAATAATTAAAAGACAGTAAGAAAGAAAAAGTTGAGATTTGACTACAACAAAGTACATAGAAAGAAGCCATTACCATGTAGACCTTCAACACAGTAAGTTTTGCTGAGCATTTATTATTCCCCCCCCCCCCCAAAGGGAGGTGCACCGTTCCTGGAAGTACTGCAATACCAGGTCGATGCGTGGAGTGGACGGAGCAAGCTCCTATTCCAACTCCTAATTCCAAAAATCCATTTAATATATTGTCCTCGGATAGAGGACGTATCAGATATTAAACTGATAAGAACAAATACTACACTTGATCTTAGCCAAAAGGCCGAGAAGCGATGCTGAGCATTTATTATTACACACCAGGTCATGTGGCTCGTGTCCTTAATGGTTTGCCAGCACCTTTTTTATCACTTTTTTAAAAATTTTAAATTTATTTTTTTAATTGAAGGATAATTGCTTTACAAATATCACTGAGTTTTAAAAGGAAGGTGGTAAAGATTTCTTCAATAAAACTGTTATAAGTGGTTAATTTAGGAGTAGGAAAAATAATTTTGTTATTTCACAAAGGTGTTGAATTTTTAACAAGTTGATTTTAGTAGTCCCACTTTCAGAAAAAGAGATGCACATTTTGCTCAATGATAATTAACTAAAAAAGCCAAAATTATTTTTTAGCAAGCCAGTAGTTTCACATTTATTCAAGTTAGCCTTGTCTCCATAGGCATAGAGGACCTGAACTGTCATTCTAATGTGTTTTTTTTTTAATTGAAGTATATTCTAATTGTGTTTCAATTCATTGCATTAAAAAATCTGTTTTAAAAATCCTAATGTTTCAGCTGGTATTAAGAGTAATGTTTGGTATTACCAAGGGGGTCTGAGATTTTGCACACTTTTTTAAACTATGCTGGGTCTTTTTTGCGGCACAAGGGCTTCTCTTGTGGCACAGGGACCCTCAAGTTGCGGTGCACAGGATTAGGTGCCCTGTGGCACATGGGATTTATTTCCCCGACCAAGGATTGAACCCTCATTCCCTGTATTGGAAGACAGATTCTTAACCACTGAGATTCACACTCTTGATTTGGTATTTTTCTTGAGCTGTGCTGTAACGTAGTCCACACTATTGCTTTGTTGAGAAACTTATTTTCCAGCCCTGCAGTGAGTTCACTTAGGCATGTTTTCTGCATTCCGGATTATTTCAGGCAAAGGTTCTGTGAAGTATTTATCTGTTATATTAACATAGGTTACCATTTTCCTGACTGCTTTTCAGTGTTTGTATTCTTTGCTACCAATTCTGTGATCCCAAAACTGAATGCCACATGTTTAGGTTTTTGTTATGGTAGTGCCTCACCTTTGGTGCCAGTTTTTATATCAGATATGGCTGTGCAATAAACCGCCCCAAAACATAGGGATTTAAAACAGATACATGTTCTCACTAATGTACCTACAGATCAGCTAGGGATTAGTCAGTCTAGTCACTGTAAACCGTAGTGTGGGTAGAGGTGTATTTTGTATGATTCTCATCCCTCTTTAGACCAGTGAACCAGTCAGGGCATATTCTTGTGATGACAGAAGTACCAGAGGGCAAGCTAAATTATATGTGAAATATATAAGTATTCTTCAACCTTCTGCTTGGCCAAAGCAAGTCACAAAGCGAGCCTGATTCAAGGGTTGGAGAAGTGTATTTCACCCCTAATAGGAAGAACTACAAAGTCTGGATAAAGGGAAGAATGAGCAAAACATTACAGAGCTACAGTAATCAAAACAGTATGGTACTGGCATAAAGACAGACAGGTAAACCAATGGGAGAGAGCAGAAAGTTCAGAGATAAACTCTTGTGAATATGTTCAGTTGACCTTTGACAAGTGTGCCAGGACCACTCAGTGGGGAAGGGACATTCTCTTCAAAAAATGGTTTTGGGAAAACAAGTATCCACATATAAAAGAATGAACTTGGACCCTTATCTTATACTGTATACAAAAAATAACTTAAAACAGATTAAAAACCTAAATAAGACCTAAAACTATAAAGCTCCAAGGAAAAAAATGTAGTGGAAAAGCTTCATGTCACTGGATTTGGCAGTGATATTATGGTTATGGCGCAAAAACATAGGCAACAAAAGCAAAAATAGACAAATGGGACTATATCCAACCTAAATTTCTTTGTGCATTAAGGATTGGAAGAGAATATTTGCAATCATGTATCTGCTAAGGTGTTAATAGCCAGCATTATAAAGAACTACTGCAACTCTACAAAATATCAAATAACCCAATTAAAAAATGGGAAAAATACTTCAATAGATATTTCTTCAAAGAATATATACAAATGGTCAATAAGCATAAGACAAGATGTTCAGGACTTTGCTGGTGATCCAGAGTCTGCCTGCCAATGCAGAGGGCCTGGTTCTGTCCCTGCTCTGAGAGGAACCCACATGCTGTGAGGCAGCTAAGTCCGTGAGCTGCAACTACTGAAATCTGCACACTTAGAGTCCGTGCTCCGCAACAAGGGAAGCCACTGCAATAAAAAGCCTATACACCACACCTAGAGAGTAGCCTCCTTTTGCTGAAACTAGAAAAAGCCCATGTGCAGCAACAAAGACCCAGCACAGCCAAAAATATAATAAATAAATCTTAAAAAAAAAAAATTACTCGGTATCGCTAATTGGAGAAATATAAATAAAAACGTGAAAGTCACTCAGTTGTGTCCGACTCTTTGTGACCCCATGGATTGTCGTCCATGGAATTCTCCAGGCCAGAATATTGGAGTGGGTAGCCTTTCTCTTCAGGGGATCTTCCCAACCTAGGGATTGAGCCCAGGTCTCCCACATTGCAGAAAGATTCTTTACGAGCTGAGCCACAAGGAAAGCCCAAAATCATATCAGGGTGGCTACTATTGAAATAAAGAATAGCAAATGTTACTAAGGACAGAGAAATTAGAACCCTTGTGCATGGTTAGTGAGATTGTAAAATAGTACAGTCACCATGGAAAATGTTACGGAGATTGCTCCAAAAATTGAAAACAAAATACCATATGATCCAGCAGACCTTTTTTTGAGTGTGTATGCAGAATAATTGAAAGCAGGATTTTGAAGACATTTTGCACATCCATGTTCATAGCAGCATTATTCTTAATAGCCAAGAGATATACCAACCCAAATATCTTTTGATGGGTGATGGCTAAGCAAAATATGTTACATACATACAACGAATTATTGTTTATCCTGGAAGAAATCCTGTCATGTGCTACACTATGGATGAACCTTGAGGACATTATGCTAAGTGAAAGAAGCCAGTCACAAAAGGCAAATATTGTATAATTCTCCCTATGTGAGGTATCTAAACAAAGGGGTAATTCTTGGTGGATTAAGTGATCTCTGTCTAGAGAGTTTAGTGCAAGGGTCAGATTGTGGAAGGATCTAAAATGCTGTGCTAAGGTTTTAGGAGTTTTTTGACTTAGTCCTGAAGGCATTGAGAAACAATTGATTTTGAGCCTCCCAGTTGCATGATTAGAATTAATTTTTAGATCGCTGGCAGTGTTGTAAAGAAAGGTAAATTAGAGATTCTAACAACTACTCAGACCTTAAAAAGACAAAGAACAAAAAAAATTAAGAACTAGAATCAGTAGGAATTAGTGATGGACTAGTTGAAAGTAGGAAGTTTGGGGAAAAGGAAAAAATTTGAGATGATTTATATATCTGGCTTGAACAACTCTGTAGATTTGATAAGAAAAGGAGTATGGTTAGGGGAAAAAAAGATCAAATGTGGATTTTATTCTACAGTATTTAGTATTGTGTGCCAAGGACCTATTCTATCAATACAGGGATACAACATTGTACAAATGAAACAGATTCCTTCTCCAGTAGAGCTTACATTCTTGGTGACTATAAGAAATAAACTGTGTAATAAGTTAGATTTTGATTATTTCTTAAACCAAAACAAATCCCAGAAGAACAATTTAAAGGAGGGTGATCAGTGAAGACCTCGCTTAGGTGTTTAAAAACCTGAGAAAGGTTGATGAAGGTGAATATAGCTATCTAGAGTGTTCCAGATGGAGTAACAGTAGGTACGAAGGCCTGATGTGTTTAAGGAACAGCAGAGAGGTCAATTGAGGGAGAAAGGGGAAGTATTCGAGAAAGATAAGTAAGAAATGAAATTGGAGAAATAAGAGGTATGGGGGGATAGGCTGATGAAAAGTATCATAGGACGTAATAACTTTAATGGCGTTACCAAGTGTGATTCTTTTTCCCTTAGGAATTATATATATATAAAATGTATGTATCTAAGTTTATTTTCATTATTTAGGTCTTGTTAAGACAGTCTGTTAGTATCTGTACATAATTTTTGTTATAGCACTTAGCATAGCTGTAATTAAATGATTGAGATTAACATAGTGTCATGTGCTTTGCTACAAAACACTTTTTGAATAAAAGGAGTAACACTTGTCTTCACTTGGTTGTTTAATATATAGTGCATTTATATCTGAATATAAGGAGATGTCTATAGTCTTTGTAATTACTCAACCATAGTTACTCCAAAGGACTTAGGTTTTTAATCAGAAGAAATGAGCTTAATTTATTTTTAAATAATGTAAATAATTTTATTTCCTATAGAAAGTTATCACTTATGTCTCAACTGAAGCAAAAAAATAATTGGGTAAATGCATTGTGATATCTTGGATTTGATTCTGGAACAGAAAAAGGACATTAGTGGAAAATTCTGGTGAACAAATGAAAAACTGGAGTTTCTTGTAGTGATGTGCCAGTGTTAATTACTTGTTTGACCAACGAAGCATGGTTATATAAGATGTTAGGGATAACTGAGTGAAGGGTATATGGGGACTTTCTATGTTTGTAACTTTTGTGTAAATTCAGAATTACTCTGGAAATAATTTAACAGCAAAAGCTACTGGGATGGGGAAAATACAGTAATTACTTTTGCTGTAACTTAAATTATGCCCTTGTCTCATCCAGAAAAAATTCAAGGGGTTTATAGATGTATGCAATAGATTTCAAGCTTATTAATGGTTATAACTTAAAGAATTGGTTCTTTAAGATTTTTAGGATAAATGTTTGGAGAAGGAATAAGGTGAGTAGATTCTTCTTAGTGTATAATCTCATTCTTTCCTGGGCCACTCGACTTCTCTAAATTTTATCTTAAGGATATATCTGCTTTCCTCTTGGGAACTTTTATTTTCCAATCTGTATACCCAGTCATATGTAAATTTCCTAAGATGTTCTATTTTGCTTGTAACTTTGATTCTAGAATACCTTCAATTATAACGCTCACCATTGCTTTAAAATAACTATTCATTGGGGATGGGGGAGGGCAGCACATTAGCTGCCTGATTGTGTTCAGCTGAGTTTCAGAAATAATATGATAAAATATGTTTGTATTTATTTTTTACTAGACGGGAAATAAAACATTAGATCATTTTTAATTCTGTTGTACACATAGATTTTTTTTGAAACTATGCTAAATTGTACTATTACCTTTCCCATCAAACCCACTCCCCCTCCTTTATTTATTTTGGTGGCTGTGTCATCATTATGTGTGGGTGTACCTAACTTGTTTAACTGGTTCCTTTCTTTGCAGCTTTTCCTATTATAAACAGTGCTGTGAAGAACATTTTTTATAGCTAAATCTTTGCTTACATCTGTGATTTCTTTTTTTCCCTTTAGATGATAAGGTAGAATTTCTGGGTTAAAGAGAATGTACATTTTTGTGGTGTAACTTCTTAAAAAAGAAAAGCAAATTGACTTTGTTTTTGGCTATAAATCATTACTAAAATACTACTTTTTCTTCTTTATTAGTGAACACTTGTCCTGCTCTTTCACCTTTTTCTTGCATGGAGACAGCAATGTTTGTACCAGTGTGGAAATTAATCAACATCAACCTGTATACCTTCTTAGTGAAGAACATATCACCCTTGCTCAACAGTCTAATAGCCCATTTCAAGGTAGATTATTTTATTGGCATAGTTGCTTGATTTTTTATTGTTGTTTCAAGAAACAAATCTTATTGGTAGAGATTAATGAGACTTCCCCCAATCTTTAGCCTAATGATTATTCTGATGTAGTTTACTTCTTTCCCATTAGAGTATTAAGTCAATTAAATAAATTCTTAATGCAAATATTATTTTTAAAAGTTCTTGTACATGAATGTTAGCATATTTTAAAGTGTTCTTTTAAATAGGCTATAGATGGTATACATGTTATATATATTCAAGGTTATCTTTTTTATCAGTTCACATAAGCCATGTTTAATGTAGGTACATCGGACTTTTGATATAATTCATACCATGAAAGTGGTTGAACTCTAGAGGAAATAATTTTGTAAGATTGATGATTTTAAAGAAAAATATGATTTGTTTGTAAGGACTGTGAGTTCTTAGACAAGTGTGTTCTTTGTAAGGCATTGTGTTCTTGTTTTAGTTCCAAGCTTACTATTTGCTCTTTTAAAATTTATATGGCAGTGTATAATAAGGACTTATATGTTGTTTTTCCTTAAATTGCTTTTTCTTAGTGGAAAGGCCAAGAGAAATCGAAGGATATACAAATATTCACAGTTTACGTTGAAACTATCCATCTGAGATTTTTGGGTAGACAGAATCTTAAGTTTTTATGATAAACTCAGTGTTATACTTTATCTTCACTTAATGAAATACAGTAAATTCATTTTCTCTGGAATTGATCATTATGGGTTTACTTTTCTTTGTTTGAATTGCATGATTATTTGCCATACTATTCAGTGTCATCTTATTTGGTATAATTGTCTTTAGTTACTTACTTAATGTCTGTTTTGGGTTTCTAGTTATCTTAAGCCCATTTGGACTAAATGGCACTCTCACAGGACAGGCATTCAAGATGTCCGATTCAGCTACAAAAAAATTGATTGGTGAATGGAAACAGTTCTATCCAATCTCATCTTGTTTGAAGGAGATGTCTGAAGAAAAACAGGAAGATATGGATTGGGAAGATGATTCTTTAGCTGCAGTAGAAGTTCTTGTTGGTAGGGATTCTGGGATTCTGAGTATTAATCCTAAGTGGGAAATGTGTGACTATATATATTAGTTAGATTTAGCTGAATAATACAACTCTTTAATACCTTAGTGGCTTTTTAACATCAAACATTTGGTTTTACTTTCTTGTACCTTTTCATTCTGCAACCTAGGTTCAAGGAATATCCAGTATCTGGGACATAATATTCTTAAAAGAACAGAGGAATAATAGGAACTGAGCCTAAGCATATTAAGTATATTTAATCTTCTGCTAGGATATGATGTATGTTGCATCTGCTCCCATTTCATTAGGTAAAAACTAGTCATATGGCCAAGTCAGTCATTGGGGAAGGGAACTATAACCCACCTAGAGGGAAGCATGCTAAAGGTGAGAAGAAAATAACTGTGACTGAGTAATATTTGGAGGTGAGAAAGTTGACAGCCTGTGTGATGCAGTATCTTAACGTTTGGTAAAACTGTAGCCTCTGATGACTTGAAAGGTCATCAGAGCCTAATGTATACCTAAAGACCTTGTGGCTGATTAGCTCTGTCCAGGTCAGTTCTGCCTAGGTAGGCTGTATTACATGCATCTTCCTCCTCAGGTACCTAAGTTATAACAAGGTAAACTATATTTGAGACATGCTAATCTGAAGGCAGAGGACGTAAAGTAGGAGAGGCTGCAGTGATCCTGCAAGTGCATCTAAAGTTCTTGCTGGGTTGTGGCATTTGACACATGCATGGAGATTCCAGAGCAAGTTGCACATCCAATTTAACAATGAGTGCAAATGTATACTCCACCTTAGAGAGATGTGGAAAGTGTGGGGAATATATGGTTGAGCAGATGATTGGGATTAGAGTTTGCAACACTGTATTTAATGGATTCATATGGTAATGTTATATGAAGATTACCTTCTTTATTTTTTTAATCAAAGGAGTATCAATATTCAGTTTCAGTAAATATATCACCAGAGTAGTTGCATCAGAAATAGGAAGAAAACACGATAACATGTATTAGACTTTTCAGATAGAGATATATAAAGAAGAAAATATAAGGTCCATAATTCTAGTGCCAGTTACCTTTGTTAAAGTTTTAAAATAAATTTGATCAAATTGGCAAATAAAGTTTTTTTTTAAGTAATACACATTCATGGTTAGAAAATCCAAAAGTGAAACGAGAAAGCTGCTTTCTTCTAAGTCTCTCTCTCGAAAGGTGACCACTACCACAGCTTCTTGTGGTTTCTTTCAGAACATTTTACCAGAAAGAGTGTATATTTATAAAAATACACTAAATGTATTTTTATTTTATATTTAATGTATTTTTATTTTAACAAATGTAATCATTTAGTATCTGCTTTTCCATTATTGCACTTTTGAGTGAAACAAATCCTACTACAAACCCAAAGGTAATTGATTTTCCTCTTTTCCCCCCCTTTTAGCTGGTGTCCGAATGATCTACCCAGCATGCTTTGTTCTAGTCCCTCAGTCAGACATTCCTACTCCTAGCTCTGTGGGATCCTCTCACTGTTCAGCTTCTTGCTTGGGTGTCCACCAAGTGCCTGCTTCCACAAGAGATCCTGCTATGTCTTCGGTTACTCTTACACCACCTACATCTCCTGAGGAAGTCCAAACAGGTGTTGTACTAATCTGTTTCATTAGCTCTAGTGGTAAATCTGTTCTCTTAAATATAATAAACACTGAAAAATAATTATTTTGAAATAATTTCACACTTACTGAAGTGTTTGCCAAGTACAGTATAAAAAGCTCTACTCATTCAGATTCCCAAATTGTTAATATTTGCTACATCACCCTCTCTCTATGCATACATTCCTTATCATGGGTCTTTTTCTGAACCATTTGAGAACAAGCTGCAGACATGATGCCTCATTACGCCTAAGCACTAAGTCTGTTTCCCCAAATTAAGGACTCTCTTCTGTATGACAGCCATTTAGTCTTCCAAGTCAGGAAATTAACATTAATATGATACTACCATCAGTTCCCATCTCCTGTTCAAATTTTTTTGCTTTCTGTATTTTAAGTAAAGTGACCTGCTTTTTTACTTAAAATGTAAGTAGGCTTACCAGATAGCTAGAGCAAGTTGTATGAGAAATCAAAGAAACAGAAAACAAAGTAATACTCTTTTAAACCTGCCTTTATTCTCCTACAATCAATTTGTTTTTTGTTTTCAGTTGATCCTCAATCTGCCCAGAAGTGGATCAAATTTTCTTCAGTATCTGATGGCTTCAGCTCAGATAGTACTAGCCATCATGGTGGGAAGATACCCAGAAAACTAGCAAATCATGTGGTGGATAGAGTTTGGCAAGAATGTAATATGAACAGAGCACAGAACAAGTATGTATTTTCATCTTCAAGTTTAAAAATTGCATGTTGGTAGTTACTTGTAGATAAGAGATTTGAAAGTGTAAGTGCTCATTCATAAGATTTTAATACAAAAAAATTGATTTAAAACTTCAATGTTAATGCTTAATTCAAATTTAAAAAATTTTTATGAATTCTAAAGATTATATAATTTCAAATCTTAGGAGGAAGTATTCGGCTTCATCAGGTGGTCTATGTGAAGAAGAGACAGCTGATAAAGTAGCATCCTGGGATTTTGTTGAAGCCACACAAAGAACAAATTGCAGCTGTTTGAGGTAAGTATTTTTTTTCCCCCGGTTGAATGGTGTTAGTTAGAACATATATGTGTGTGGTAGTTTCTTATGCCATTGCATACTTACGCCCTACTTTGTTTGAGTTAAAAATATATAAACACAGTGTCAGGATTTTTCCCAAAAGAAAAAAAATTGAGGAAAATAAAAATTCAGTAATATGGAGCTAATTATAGAAGTACATACAAACGTATGTCATAGATTCTTACAGTTACCAGAACTGGACTGCGAAAGCTTGAATTCACAGCCTAAAAGAATTTTATACTGAATTATGGAATATACAGTATCTATAAGGTAAGAGGAACACAAGTCTCTTGAGAAAAGTGTTCATAAATGGCACTGTGCTTGAGAAATTTCTCCCAAGGGTCCTCATAAAAAAGATGATGCATGATATACTAGATAAAATTTTTCTCAATCTTTTTTATAGTAAATACAATATTGGGGTTTGTGCAGCAGTTTCTTATAACATCCCTTTGGTCAAGCTGTAGGTGAAATGCTGAACTAAAATTCAGAAAATAAGATTCTACAAGGGACCAAAGCTGTAAAATGCAAGCTTTTTAATAGACTGTATTGATTGAAAGGTCAGTAGAAGAATGAATGTACTTGGAATTCTTTAGGGACTTTGATGAGGTTTGTTTATCACAGGCATGCAGATTGTATTGCCAAGAGTTTATTATTTTAGTCTACAGATTAAAGGTAGATCATATGCTTTTGCAGATGAGCAAACAAATAATGGCACTGACACCTCTAACCAGGACTTGTGAATGAATAGTTGACCAGCCACCTCTTCTTGTCATGGTTGTGAGCCGGAGGGAAGGAGGCATGCAGGTTAGGGTCAGGGTTTTTCTTATATTGGCTTTGAGTACAGTGACACCCCCTCAAGTGTTCTGATGTGTTTTTGCATAGATTAAATTTATATTTATATAGATTTATTTGGGTTAAAGACTACACTTTTAAAATATTTGTCAACCTTGTTAAAAACTTGCCTCTGGCCGGAATGGGGGGAGCTCTCACAATCACAGAGCACAACAGAAAGAAGAAACACTCCTCTCCTTTCCTAGCAAGGACGAGGCCAATGAAAAAACATGGCCTCTGTTTACTATAACCCTCCCATCATCTTTTATTCCTCTATCAAAGTGTTGGCCTTCCCTTGCCATACAGGGAACTCACTCTTTGCTTACCATGTTTGTAGACCCCATATTGCTGTTCTCTGCTTACCCTGAATAAATCCATCTATGCTGGAGGAGGGATGGAGGTGGGCCGTGTGCTCAGTCTTGTCTGACTCTTTTGCAATCCCATGGACTGAGTCTGCCAGGTTCCTTTATGAAATTTTCCAGGCAAGAATACTAGAGTGGGTTGCCATTTCCTCCTCTAGGGGATCTTTCCGACCCAGGGACGGTTGGAACCTGTGTCTCCTGTACTGCATGCAGGTAGATTCTTCACCCCCTAAGCCATCAAGGAAGCCCCAGGTTGGGAGGGCAGGTTGGGATGGGGGCGAACAACAAAAAAAATGCGCCCCTGTTGTCAACAGATTGGATTAAAAATATAGATAAGATTAGTTCCTGTTTAACAGTTTAAAATAGTTAAAAGACATACTCACCTTGGAAGGAAAAATCAAACTTAGTTTTGAAATGTAGGGATTCAGTGCATTATTTGTCTGAGACCAGGGGTTGGCAAACTGATCTCTTGGCCAAATCTGGCTCATGTGTTCGGTATGACCTGTGAGCTGAAATGATTTCAGTTTTAAATATTTGAAAAAGAAATAGAAAATATTTTGTGAAAGTTATGTGAAATTCAAATTTTTGTATCCATAAATAAGAATTTATTGGGACAGAACCTCATCTGTTCATCCATGTACTAACTGTGGCTGCTTTTACAGAGTTGATTAGTTACAGGAGAGACTGTAAAACTCCTAGAGCCTAAAGTATTTACTGTCTGGTCCTTTACGGAAAAAGTTAGCTAATCCCTGGTCTAGGACCAATAGAATGCTTAAATGAAATTAGGCTTTTCTTTCCCTGTATTGAACAGCTCTTCTGTTTTAGTTTTAGGCTTAGTTTAGTTCAGTTTAGTTTTTAGTTTTAGGCTTTGCTTTATTCTTTTTGAAAGATTGACACTCAAAGTGCACATTGGTAAACATAGTTTTAATTCTTGGTCTCTAAGTTAAACTTTTATTTTTAAAGACACACTTTGTCTCAGATTTCCAGAAATTCCTCCGGAATACAGAGATTTCATATGGTGAAATTTCATATAATCTGTGTATTTAACTAACTCTGGTAATTTTACCCCTCTAGTAAATAGTGTTTCTAATCATTTACTTTTTTACTATTGCATTTTGTACTTTAGATTCCTGCTCTATCCCTGCCCCTCCCCCCACTCTGGTTCTTTTTCACTTAAGTAAGGCTTGAAGTGGACTTTGAGTCACCATGTGTGTGAGTCCTCTCCTGCCATAGAATGTAGGAAGTAGGGCATACACTGATAACTGACTGTGCCAGTCAGCCAGCTTATTATCACATCTATCTGTATCTTTTCCCTGCTCTATTTTGTATTGCAGGGAATTAACATTTCGTAGACTTCCTTGCTTTCAACATGTTTTGTTGGTTTCCCCTCCCAATTTTATTGTGATAGAATTGACAGTGATACTGTATGATTTTAAGATGTACAGCATGACGATTGGTTAGGCTCACTTGTTTTTTGGAGTTGACTAATTGGAGGCACTAACAGAAGATTAGTTATAATCTTAAGCTTGGAAGAAACCAGGGTATTTCCCCACCCCTTTTTTGAGCCAGCTCCAGCAATAGCTGTGTCCCTTTATCAGCTGGTTCTTCCCTGGTCCCAGTTACCGTTAGGTAGTTGCTGCTGTGGTTCTAGCATCTTCCCAGACTATTGTGATCTGATGGGACTACATCATCTTATTGTCCTTTCAGTCATAGAAGTGATTGACGCTCCCTGCTGTTACTACTTTCTCTGTTACCTCATTTTCCTAAGTGTTTTTTTTTTTTTTTTAAAATGATTCTTTATAGTAAGTTAACTCTGTGAAAGATAGGACTGGACCCTTCTCTTGGAAATTGATTTGAAAAAAAAGTTGCATAGTTATATAAGCAGTTTGCATGAGTATATGTGATTTTAAAAAATTTAAATTATGCAAATAAAGCTGAAGTACCCCTTGACCGCTCCCTCTTTCCATATCCTACTCTTTTCTCACTAGAAATAATTACTTGCCAGTTAGGTACTATTCTTTTGTGTGTGTGTGTGTAATTTTGTGTGTATATGTGTTTTTCCTCCCAACACAGAAACATAATACAGATGTATTTAGCTTTATTTTTTCACTTAATGTGCCTTCAGTCTCTTCATTCTAGTTTCTTGTGAATCTGCTTTATTGTTTTAAAAAACTTCTTGATATTCTACTGAATACAGCTATCACAGTGTTTTTAATCATTCTGGGATTGATGGGCAAGTAGGTTGTTTCCAAAAGTTTTTAGCTTGTGTTTAACTTTTTAAAAATAAAATAACACTTTTGTGACTATCAGTTACTTGCTAAGTCTTTTTGTTTTTTAAACACTCACTTAATGATAGATGATGTCCAGGGCTCAGGATACATTAGTGAACAGGGCTTCTCTTACGAAGCCTGCATGCTAAGGGGAGTGGGGCAGATAATTAATTTGTTTTCAAAAATAATTCTTGATCTTCTAAAATTATTGAGTGATGAGTGCTAAGAAGGAAATAAAATTAGGTGGCTGATGTGATAGACAGTTGTGGGTGAGGGGACCTTTTAAATACTTTTATTTTGACTTCAGAAAGACTCTACCAGTTTTACTTCCACTTTTTACATACAAAGGTATTGGTTTTTTTTTGTGCTTTCACTGATCTGAGAACTGCCCTTAAAATTATTTTTTTCCCATTATACTAAAACATAAAACATATGAGAAACATAAAATTGTTTTAGTTGGCATTTTTTTCGGTTATTAGATTAAAAATTGCACATTTATGGTTATTAGGCTTTAGTCTGGTGGAATGTTCATAAGAAAATTAGAATTTAGCAAGCTATGTAAGTAGAAAATGATGCAATTATTTTAGATATTAACACTGAAATACTAGGAACTTCAGTTAATAGGAAGCATAATCTAAAGGAGTCATTTTGTTGGATTGTACTTTCAGGACAGCTTCTTTTTTAGAAAGATTTCCCCTTTGTTGACTTCTAGTGTGATCTTCACTTGTCTCTAAAGATTAGACTTTTTAGGTGAAGGTCTATATAGAAGAAAGGGACTATGATTTGATGTTACCAAAGTTTTGGAGAGCCACTGCTGTTCTTACATAGCTCAGATTAATAATTTCTTAGACTTACAGAAGGATACTTTTTGTATCCCTTGTATACTTGGAACACCTTAGATTATTAGAGATTGTTTCTCTCCTTAGTGCCTTGTATAACTTGATGAATTCTTAAACTTTTGGTTTCAGAACTCATTTATACTCTTAAAAGTTAAAGAGGCTCTGTATGTGCTTTTATTTATATGGATTATGTCTGTTTATGGAGCTTCCCTGGTGGCTTAGTGGTAAAGAGTCCACCTCACAATACAGGAGATGTGAATTCAGTCCCTGAATTGGGAAGATCTCCTGGAGAAGGAAATGGCAACCCATTCTAGGGTTCTTGCCTGGGAAATTCCATGAACAGAGGAACCTAGTGGGTTATTTAGTTTATGGGGTTGCAAAAGAGTAAACAACATGTCTGTTTATATAATTTTAGAGAAATTTTAAAACACTGCTTAGTTTATTAAAAAAATAATAAGCCCAGTACAAATTAACAAGAGTAAAATACTTTTATAGAAATCAACTGTATTTTGGAAAGCAAAAAAAAAATTTAGATAGTTGACATTCTTTCATAAATGTCTTTAAAAATTAAAGTATGTTTTACATTACAAGCCATGTGTGGCTTTGGATACCATTCTTGGGCAGGACAGCTTTAGAAATAGAGTTCAATATAAGGCTAATACCTCGGTATAGGAAAAATGCGTATATATATACACACACACACATATATATGAATGTCTGACATAGAAAAGACAAGTTTCTATTTCAGTATAATTTTCTAACAACTAGAGCTATTTGATGATGGAATGCATTTCCTCATAAGGTAATATGGTCCTTGTTGTTGAAAATATTCAAAGAGGGGATGGGTAGAGAAGGGGTTATTCTTAACATTGGATAGGAATTATTGTTTATTTTTTAATAGCCAATAATTTTATTAAAAATTGTAAATGCTATTTAAAAAATTAAATAATGCACATGAATATAAAAATTAAAATGACAAGTTCTCCCTCTTATGTATGTATGTAGATCTGCCTGCTTGCTTTCATTTCCACAAAAGGAATCATGCTCTGTATACTGTTCTCTAACTTGCTTTTTAGAAAAACAGTTATCCTAGATATCTTTCCTTGTCAGCATATATAGTTTCCACTCTGTTTTTTCAAGTTCATAGTACTCTATAATACTGTTGATATAATGCTTTATTTGTCTAGTCCTCAAAGCTGCACTCTTACTGAAGGTTTTTAAAGCATATCTTAAGCATCTTCATTTCACTCCTACTTTAGCTTGCAACTCTTAAAAAAAGTCATTATTTTCTTACATAATTCCATTATCATATCTGATACCATTTTATTGGTATCATCTGATACTTTATTCAGATTTGTATCATAAATATTTTTTTGTGTTTGGTTTGACTTCCAGGATTCAAACAAGGAATGTAGAATTGATTATTAAGTTTTCCAGGTCTCTCTTTTAGTTCTCTTCCCCCTTTTATGACATTGACTTGGTTGGAGAAACTAGATAAGCTGTTCTGTAGAATGTCCCACATTACAAATTTTCTCAATTTGTTGTGTATTTTAACTTGTCCTTTGTTCCTTGTATTTCTGAAAATGGAAGGTAGCTCTAGAGCCATGCCCTCCAATACTAGCTAGCTATGTTTGTAACCACGAGTGGCTATTTAAATTTAAAGTACTGGTTTTAAATAAAATTAAAAAGTTTAATCCCTCCATTGCATAAGTATCATTTCAAATCAGCAGCCACATAAAGAACATTTCTGTCATCGTCATCACAGAAAATTATTTTGGGCACTACTGATTTAGAGGCTTAGTTAGATTCAGGTTTAATATTTTTGGTGAGAATATCTCATAGGTAGTGTTGTGTTGCTTGGTGTGGTGTCACATCAGAAGAGACGTGCCTAGTTGTCCCACTTTTAATAATGCTAAGATTGAGAAGGTGGTGATCAGCCTCATGCCTTCATTGTAAAGTTCTAATCATGTGTTCTGTGAATAAAGACAGTTTTCCTTCTTTTGAAATCTTTTTTTTTCTCTTGACTTACTGAGTTGGCTAAAACTTTCAATAAAATTGTTGAAATGTTGAGAGCTAATATTCTTGTTTTGTTCCTAGTCTTAGGGAGAAATATTTAGTCTTTCATCATTAAGTATGATACTGTTATTTTTTTTAACAGTAGTTGTAGTTTAGTCACTAAGTCATGTCTGAGTCTTATGACCCCATGGTCACATGGTCACATGTGGGGTTCTCCAGGCAAGAATACTGGAGTGGGTTGCCATTTCCTTCTCCAGGAGTTTTTTAATAGATGTTTTTTTACTGGATTAGAGAGTTCTGACAAAACATGGTCCACTGGAGAAGGGAATGGCAAACCACTTCAGTATTCTTGCCTTGAGAACCCCATGAACAGCATGAAAAGGCAAAAAGATAGGACACTGAAAGATGAACTCCCCAGGTTAGTAGGTACCTAACATACTACTGGAGATCAATGGAGAAATAACTCTAGAAAGAATGAAGAGATGGAGACAAAGCAAAAACAACACCCAGTTGTGGATGTGACTGGTGATGGGAGTAAGTCCGATGCTGTGAAGAGCAATATTGCATAGGAACCTGGAATGTCAGGTCCATGAATCAAGGCAAACTGGAAGTGGTCAAACAGGAGATGGCAAGAGTGAACGTCAACATTTTAGGAATCAGCGAACTAAAATGGGCTGGAATGGGTGGATTTAACTCAGATGACCATTATATCTACTACTGTGGGCAAGAATCCCTTAGAAGAAATGGAGTAGCGATCATAGTCAACAAAAGAGTCTGAAATGTAGTACTTGGATGCAGTCTCAAAAATGACGGAATGATCTCTGTTTCCAAGGCAAACCATTCAGTATCACAGTAATCCAAGTCTATGCCCCAACCAGTAACGCTGAAGAAGCTGAAGTTGAACAGTTCCTTGAAGATCTACAAGATCTTCTAGAACTAACACCCAAAAAAGATGTCCTTTTCATTATAGGGGACTCTTAAGTCGAGAAACACCTGGAGTAACAGGCAAATTTGGCCTTGGAGTACAGAATGAAGCAGGGCAAAGGCTAGTAGAGTTTTGCCAAGAGAATGCACTGGTCATAGCAAACACCCTCTTCCAACAACACAAGAGACGACTCTGCACATGGACATCACCATATGGTCAATACCGAAATTAGATTGATTATGTTCTTTGCAGCCAATGATGGAGAAGCTCTATACGGTCAGCAAAAACAAGACCGGGAGCTGACTGTGGCTCAGATCATGATCTCCTTATTGCCAATTTAGACTTAAAATGAAGAAAGTAGAGAAAACCACTAGACCATTCAGGTATGACCTAAATCATATCCCTTACGATTATACAGTGGAAGTGAGAAATAGATTTAAGGGATTAGCTCTGATAGAGTGCCTGAACTATGGACAGAGGTTTGTGACATTGTACAGGAGACAGGGATCAAGACCATCCCTAAGAAAAAGAAATACAAAAAGGCAAAATGGTTGTTTGAGGAGGACTTACAAACAGCTGTGAAAAGAAGAGAAGCTAAAGGCAAAGGAGAAAAGGAAAGATATACCCATTTGAATGCAGAGTTCCAAAGAATAGCAAGGAGAGATAAGAAAGCCTGCCTCAGTGATTAATGCCAAGAAATAGAGGAAAACAATAGAATGGGAAAGACTAGAGATCTCTTCAAGAAAATTAGAGATACCAAGGGAGCATTTCATGCAAAAATGGGCACAATAAAGGACAGAAATGGTATGGGCCAAACAGAAACAGAAGATATTAAGAAGAGGTGGCAAGAATACACAGAAGTATACAAAAAAAGATCTTCATGACCCAGATAATCACGATAGTATGATCACTCACTTAGAGAGCCAGACATCCTGGAATGTGAAGTCAAGTGCACCTGGGAAGCATCACTATGAGCAAAGCTGGTGGAGGTGATGGAATTCCAGTTGAGCTATTTCAGATCCTAAAAGATGATGCTGTGCAAGTGTTGCATTCAATATGCCAGGAAATTTGGAAAACTCAGCAGTGGCCACAGGACTGGAAAAGGTCAGTTTTCATTCCAATCCCAAAGAAAGGCAATGCAAAGAATGCTCAAACTCCGCACAGTTGCACTCATCTCACATGCTAGTAAAGTAATACTCAATATTCTCCAAGCCAGGCTTCAACAGTACATGAACCATGAACTTCCAGATGTTCAAGCTGGTTTTAGAAAAGGCAGAGGAACCAGAGATCAAATTGCCAACATCCGTTGGATCATCGAAAAAGCAAGTGAGTTCTTAAAAAACCTCTACTTCTGCTTTATTGACTATGCCAAATCCTTTGACTGTGTGGGTCACAACAAACTGTGAAAAATTCTTCAAGAGATGGGAATATCAGACCACCTGACCTGCCTCCTGAGAAATCTGTTTGCAGGTCAAGAAGCAACAGTTAGAACTGGACATGGAACAACAGACGTGTTCCAAATAGGGAAAGGAGTACGTCAAGGCCGTATATTGTCACCTTGCTTATTTCACTTATATGCAGAGTACATCATGAGAAACGCTGGGGTGGAGGAAGCACAAGCTGGAATGAAGATTGCTGGAAGAAATATCAATAACCTCAGATATGCAGATGACACCACCCTTATGGTAGAAAGTGAAGAAGAACTAAAGAGCCTCTTGATAAGAGTGGAAAAAGTTGGCTTAAAGCTCAACATTCAGAAAACTAATATCATGGCATCTGGTGCCATCACTTCATGCCAAATAGATGGGGAAACAGAGGAAATAGTGACAGACTCTATTTTGGGGGGCTCCAAGATCACTGCAGATGTGACTGCAGCCATGAAATTAAAAGACGCTTGCTCCTTTGAAGAAAAGTTGTGACCAACCTAGACAGCATATTAAAAAGCAGAGACATTACTTGGCCAACAGGTCCGTTCTAGTGAAAGCTATGGTTTTCCCAGTGGTCATGTATGAAGGTGAGAGCTGGACCATAAAGAAAGCTGAGCGCCAAAGAATTGGTTCTTTGAACTATGTTGTTGGAGAAGACTCTTGAGAGTCCCTTAGACAGCACAGGGATCCAGCCAGTCCATCCTAAGGGAAATCAATTCTGAGTGTTCATTGGAAGGACTGATGCTGAAGCTGAAATTCCAGTACTTTGGCCACCTGATGTGAAGAACTGACTCACTGGAAAAGATCCTGATTCTGGGACAGATTGAAGGCGGGAAGAGAAGGGGATGACAGAGGATGAGATGGTTGGATGGCATCACTGACTCAATGGACATGAGTTTGAGTAAACTCCGTAAGTTGGTGATGGACAGGGAGGCCTGGCGTGCTGCAGTCCACGGGGTCACAAAGTGTTGGATACAACTGAGTGACTGAACTGAACTTTATTGGATTAAGTCCTAGTACTTGCTAGTTGAATCTTTTTATATAAATAAGTATTGAATTTTGTCACATTTTTTCTATATTTATTGAGATAATCATATAGTTTTCTGTTTTATTCTGTTAATATGATGAACAATACTTTTTTTTTTTCTTGTGAATGTTACACCTTACATTCATGGTGCAAATCCCATTTGATTATGATGTGTTCTTAATTTATGAATTTCTCAATTGCTTATCTTTTGTTACTGATTTACATCTGTGTTCTTTTTTTTTTTTTTTTTTTTTACATTTTTAAAGTGAAATTTATTGAGGTATAATTTTAATAAAGTAACACTCACCCTTCTCAGGTGGGCAGTTTTGAGTTCTGACAAATATTTACAACCATGTGATCACCAAGTACATGTGTTTCCTTAAAGAATTTTGTTCTGTGATTTCCTTTTCGTACAGTGTCTTTGATTTTGGTGTCATAATAATGATGGGTTTCTCTTGTGTCATTTCGGTGTAACTGCAGTTTTAACTTTCCATGCTTTTTTGCCCTCCTGTACACAGGTCCTAGACTGCACAGAAGTGTATCTCAGTATGTTCCCTCAGTGGAGAGGGTTAAATGGATACATTTGAGTACATTTTATACCTTTTTATCTTAACTAGAATCTTATCTCTATATTCAGATACTGAGATACTTAAATTATGTAAGGCAAATCATCTTTGCCTATCTGATCACATATTAGCATGAGAGAATTGACTTTTATGAAGCTTTCTGCATGGTCTTAGTTTTAGGCCACTAAACAGAATTTTCCTATGTAAACTTAAATAATTTTAGGATTATGTGTGAAAAACAAATGACATCTGAAATTTCTAATACTGTTAACTTATATACTTTGATACAATAGTTATGCTATAAATATACCTTTCTTTTAACTTTCCAGGCACAAAAATCTCAAACCTAGAAATCCTGGACAACAAGGACAGGCGCCATCTCTAAGTCAGCAGCAACAAGTACTTCCGAAGCACAAGACCAGTGAGAAGCAAGAAAAGAGTGAAAAGCCACAGAAACGCCCCTTGACTCCTTTTCACCATCGTGTGTCTGTTAGCGATGACATTGGCATGGACACAGATTCAGCCAGCCAAAGACTTGTGATATCTGCTCCAGATAGTCAAGTGAGATTTTCAAATATCCGAACTAATGATGTAGCAAAGACTCCTCAAATGCATGGCACTGAAATGGCAAATTCACCTCAACCACCCCCACTTAGTCCTCACCCCTGTGATGTGGTTGATGAAGGAGTGACTAAAACACCCTCAACTCCGCAAAGTCAACATTTTTATCAAATGCCAACACCGGATCCCTTGATTCCTTCTAAACCAGTGGAAGATGGGATAGACAGTTTATCCCAGTCTTTCCCAGCTCAATTCCAGGAAGCTGTAGAACCTACAATATATGTTGGTACAGCAGTAAACTTGGAAGAAGATGAAGCTACTATAGCCTGGAAGTATTACAAGGTCCCAAAGAAAAAAGATTTAGAGTTTTTACCACCTCAACTTCCAAGTGATAAATTCAAGGATGATCCAGTTGGACCTTTTGGACAGGAAAGTGTAACATCAGTTACAGAGTATGTATTTTTTTTAATAGTCAATTGAAATTTAAGGGTGGAAATGATGTAAGTTCTTAATAGGCGCCAGAATGGTTTCAGGGTTGGATTTACAATAATAAATCCTTTCAGTAGTTGAGTATTAATTTTGGATAATTTCTCTACTGTATTTTTTCCTCAGGGGACCTCTTTATTATGAAATATTTTAGTCACATAAAAGTGGAGAAAATAATAACATTTATCCATCAACTAAGTTGGTCCATCAGCCAACTTAAGGATTTTACATACAATTAGCACTACTGTATACTATTATTTTTCCTCTATTCTTCCTTCCACTGTCCTGAATTTGGTATTTATCACTTCTATACATGTTTTTATACTTGTGGCTCTAGTTAATTAATTTCACTTGCTTTCTGGTATTTCTTTGTTATGAATATATTAGCCAAAATTTACACATTTATCTACTTTCTTGAGATGGCATGTTGATTATTTTCAGTTTTTCACAAAAGATGTAGCAGTGAATTTTTTTGTACACATTTCCTTTTACACTTGTAAGAATTCTTCTAGAGAATATAGCAAAAAGTGGAATTGCTGTGCCATGGGGTATATTGATATTCAGCATTAAAGGTTGTTGCCAAATTACTTTCTAAACTATACTAGTTTATACCCTCATCAAACAGCAGAGTTTGAGAATAGCTATTCTACATTTTCCTCAGTACTTGGTATTAAGAGACTTTTAATTTTCTATTCTGCTGCATACAGAATGGCATATTATTGTCTTACTATATGTTTTACAGTTTCCTAGTAATGTTAAGCAGCACTTAAAGTGTTTATGGGCCTATACTTATATTATATTTTAGTCTATTTTCTTTTTTCCCCCCGATTTATTCCTTTCATATTCTGGTTATTAATCTCATATTAGTTATTATGCTTTGGATATAATTTTTAGTCCATATTTAGTCTTTCACCTCCCCCCCACTCTGATTTATTCTTTGTATCTTCTGGCTATTAATCTTGTGTTAGTTAGATGTACTACAGATATCTTCCTCTGTTCTATGGTCTGCCTTCTTTGTCCATAAAGTATGTCATACGTATACATTATGTATGATGTACTTTGGGGCAAAAATAGTCTTATTTTCAGGTCCCCTTTACTTTCTCTGTTGTTCTGATTATCGTCTGTCCCAAAGTTTTTGCATTTTTATCCATAGTGGGGTTTCCCCTAGTGTCTGATTGGAGCGTGGTCGATTACAGTGCCGTGTTATTTTCAGGTGTGCAGCAGAGTGAATCAGTTAGTGTGTTTTTTTTAAAGGTGAAAACCAACCATTATATTCGTTTTACTATTATAGTCATTAAAGCTGTCTACCTATTTATCAATACAAGGCCAAGTAGTGTGCAGAGATTACACTTCCTTCTCTGTCTGTTGTCAGTGAAAATTTTTAGGGTCTTTTGCTTAGAATGTTAAAATTTCACAAGAATGTGTGTGTGTGTGTGTGTGTGTGTATACACACACGCATACACGCGTGCACACATATATATGTAGTGATCTTTTATTCATTCCTTGTACTGAACTTTTGAGGAGAGCTGGTTTAGTTTGAAGTCTTTTTTTTTTTTGTCCCATCACTGGAACTTTTTTCTTGGATAATGTCTCTATTTTTCCCTCCATTCTCTGTGGAATTTCTAGAATTCAGATTTTGAACTTGTATATTTTCTCTCATTTTGTTTTTCTGAGGGGATTCCTCAACTTCTAGCTCTTTTCTTAGAGTTTTAATATTTATTATTCATGTGTTTTTAATTTCTAAATTAAAAAAAAATAGCACCCCGTTGTTAAATGTCCTGTTAACTTTTTTTTTTCCTTTAGAAGTACTGTGTTTTGGTCTTTTTCTTTACTATACTGATTCTCATCATATTATTGTTTCATCTTACACATTTTATTATTTATTTGTTTTGGCTCTGCAGCATATGGAATCCTAGTTCCCTGAACAGGGATCAAACCCATGTCCCCTGCATTGGAAGTGCAGAGTCTTAGCCTCTGGATTACCAGGGAAGCTCCTCATCTTACACATTTTAGAATGAGGGATTAGAGGAGCTGAGTAGAAATTTGTGTGTAAAGAAAGAACCTTGTCAATTGGCAGGACTTACTCATTCAATAAATATTTCAGTATCAGTTGTGTATCAGTTCCAGACACTTTGCTTTATGGTAATGGGGTAGGGGATGTTTTGGCGGGGAGGCCTTATACCTAAACTTTGTGCCTTCAGCAGGTTATCCATTTTTCTTAGAAAAGGAACCTTTTCAGGACTGGGACGGGTGTAGAGGAGGGGGATAAACTAGGAGTTTGAAATTAACATATCCATACTAGTATATATAAAATAAACAACAGAGACCTGCGGTACAGCACAGAGAACTATCTTACAGTATCTTGTAATAACCTGTGATAGAAACGAATCTGAGAAAGAATGTATGCACACACACACAAAGCAGAATCCCTGTACACCTGAAAGCCATAGAACATTGTGAATTAACTGTGCTTCAGTTCAGAAATGGGTATTTTTAAAAAGGAACACTGCTTCTCCATTTTCAGCTTTTTCATTTCTTTCCAGAGATAAAAGGCGTTTTCTTTGGTTTTTAGGCAGTTTGGCTCTCCTGTTGTTTATGTGGTTTGCCTTTAGCCCCCTCTTGCATATTCTAAGCTATGAACTTTCTCTACAGTGTTTCATTGGTTTTTTTTTTCTTTTTTTTTTTCATTTTGCTTGTGTTTCATTGATTTTTGAGCTTCCCTGAGATAAAGTAAAATGCCCGATCCATTTATAGCCTCTCATTTTCCCTACAGAGATGTATTTTCTTTTAAAGTTCCTTGATTATTATTTTAATAGATATATCTGTGTGCTTTGTCTAGCAGTTTGAATTGTAAAAGCATTCTAGTATGACTTTTTTAAAAACTAAAATTAATTTGAAATTGAGGGACTTTAGGATATCCTTCTGATCATAGAAGACGACTAACTTAGTTACTAAATTAGTCAGCAGATCTCTTGGAAACAAGTAGTTCCCCTTTACATGAGAATAAAATCCATACTCTTTTCCTCATCTGTAAGGTTTCTACACAGTCTCCTGTATACCTGGTTCTTCACTTGTATTTACTACTCTGCTATTTGCTTCCTGACTTAACCACATCAGCTTTCTTGCTGTTCTGTCAGAAAGTTAGGGTCATTCCTCAAGGCCTTTCAGTTCAGTTCCATTCAGTCGCTCAGTCATGTCCAACTCTGCAACCCCATGAATTGCAGCACGCCAGGCCTCCCTGTCCATCCCCAACTCCCGGAGTCTACCCAAACCCATGCCCATCAAGTCGGTGATGCCATCCAGTCATCTCATCCTCTGTCGTCCCCTTCTCCTCCTGCCCCCGATCCCTCCCAGCATCAGGGTCTTTGAAACTGCATTATGGTGCTGCGGGGGAGGGGGGACTGCTCACTCCTTTTTGTTCCATCGAACTCGAAATTTACCTTCTCAGGAAGTATTTCCTTGACCACCGTGACAAAACTGGGGCTTCTCTTTAGTCCCCAAGTGACTGCCTATCCTGTGAACTGTTTTCCAAATACATACATATATATATATATATAATTATCTGAAATTGCATATCTGTTAATGGTCTCTTCCCCCATTAGAATGTAAACTCTATGAGGGTAAGAATTTTGTCTTGTGTACTACTGTGTTCTTCCAGCGTAAACACATACACAGGCCTGTGTGCGCACACGTGTACACACCCACACCCCTAGAATAATCCTAGGCATTTAGTAGACACTCAGCAAATGTTGGATGAATGAAATGACAGTATGGCCCTAAATTTGTGATTTTAAAACTTATTTCTTTCTAGATGTCATATTTTCTTATTTAATAAATGTGTGTTAAAAAAATAGTGATGTAAATATTTTCAGTTTTAAGAACGTTAAGAGTGAGTTTTTATGGATATAGTCATTAGATCTAATAATTCTAGCTGTAACTTTTAAGTGTATTGGCTGCTTGTGTGCATGAGTTATCTGTAAGTGAAATGAAGGTCTCTTAGAAATTAATACAGCTTAACCTTAAGAGTCTGTTCTCAAATTACTTTAATGTTTTTCTCATTGAATAAGAATGAGAAGCATAGTGTAGAAAGGTAGCATGCAGAGTAGAATGGTTCTGGATCATGTTTATGTAAATGAAGGAAATAACATGCCTCTCTCTGTTACTGGTCACCATTTTTTCTACCTCATAAAAAGCAAACAGCACAAGAATAGAGGTTTTTAAAAAATGTCTCATGAATGCTGTTTGGTTATGCTAGTTACTAAAATGTGTGTTGTATCATAAATTACTTGTAGATAGAATCCTTGTTTTTGTAATACTAGATAAGAATAGGGTAGGTACCGCAGAAAGTCAGCCTTTAGAGGCTTCGCTACTATATGAACTAGGAAACATTTCTGGAGTATAACTTTTATACTTGGTAGGTTAGAAGTTTTGGTCTTTTATGTTTTAATCATCTGGGTGATTTTTTTTTCCCTGGAGTTACTGTTCTATGGCAGTAGTTCTTAACTGGAACAGTTTCTGGCCGCCTTTCACACACACACACACCCCTCCCAGGTGACATTTGGCAGTGTCTAGAGATACATTGTTTGTCACGACCAGAAGTGTCCTACTGACATCTGATAGGTAGAGGCCAGGAATGCTGCTAAATATGTTACAAGGTATAGGATTATCCTGTACAACAGGGAATTCTCCAGCCTGAAATGTTAGTCATGTTGAGGTCCTTTAATGTCACAAATAACTTTTGACAGAAATAGAAATCTAGAATAAGTTATTATATTAGATATACTAAGCATGTTTAATGATTAGTTTCACGTGCGAGCTCTCCCGTACTCTCTCTTTCCAAACCACAGTAAAATACCTGGCATGGTCTTCTGTGTTTGTATTATGCTGAAACAAAAGTTATTTCTTCTCACAGTTAAGGAGATCTTGTTGAAATAACTTACTAGTTCAAGTGCCTGCTCTTAATATTACTTGAGATGGGAAATCATGAGGATTGGTCATCTCCTTACAACAAGTGGCAAAGCCTGTTGACACAGTCAGATGATGTCCCTTGTCATTAAAAATAAATTCTCTGAAAAGAATTATAAATACCCTAAATTACTATTATACTTCCTTAATGGAATTTAAACAGTCTTCTTAAATTCTTTATAGAAGTATTCTATATTTTTAAAGATGTAATATGTCAAACACATTTCTGGCCATATAGTAATCCATTCAAAAGCCTAGTTTGTTTTATATTTTAAAGGTTTGTCAATGTATGACAAAAACCACTACAATATTGTAAAGTAATTAGCCTCCAACTAATAAAAATAAATGGAAAAAAAAAAAAAATAAAAACATTACAGTTCCCCACAAAAAAAAAAAAAGTTTGTGAATTCCTATTACCCAGTCACAGTAAATTTCTGTTATCCTTTTTAATACTGTGAGTTTTGAAAGTCTTAAAGTGTATAACACTTAATTTTAATGAGGTTAATTAATTAGAAGGTTGTTGCAACTCCTACATTATTCTTTCTCCTTTTGTGGGAAGATTATCTTGTTTAAATTCATATTCCTCAAAGATACATTATCAATTTTAATAAAACTGAAGTTTCTGTAATATACAAGATGCTGTAAGATGTTTGAGTATAAGATAAATTTGGTCCTGGCCCTAAATGAAATTGTAATCTAATGGAAAATAATATTCAATTCTCTGATACAGATATATATAAAATATAGTAGGAACACAGAGCCAGAGTGGAAAATAATTCCATTTATAGAGATCAGAAGCTTTAAGTAGCTTAGTATGGAAAGATTATAGGTTGCTGCTTAGTGGTTTGGTATGTCATGATGAGAAATGAAATCTCAAGAGTAGGGTGGGGCTGTATAATAGAGTAGCAAAATATTGCTTATAAGGTGATACAGGGACCTCCCTAGGAAATTAGAAGGATGCAGTAGGGATGGATGGATTTTATAGATGTGGAGTAGACTAAAGAACCTTATGGCCAGTTAGAATAGATCTAGAATACAAAGCGGAGAAGACAATGGCACCCCACTCCAGTACTCTTGCCTGGAAAATCCCGTGGATGGAGGAGCCTGGTAGGCTGCAGTCCATGGGGCCGCTAAGAGTCGGACATGACTGAGCGACTTCACTTTGACTTTTCACTTTCATGCATTGGAGAAGGAAATGGCAACCCACTCCAGTGTTCTTGCCTGGAGAATCTCAGGGATGGGGGAGCCTGGTGGGCTGCCGTCTATGGGGTCGCACAGAGTCGGACACGACTGAAGTGACTTAGCAGCAGCATAATACAAAGAGTGGCAAGAATGCATCAGTAGAAATAAAAAAGTAGTTTATACTAGTTGACTTTTACAGATGTGTGCCTTTTTAGGAAATAATGAAGGAGAAATTTAGACCTTTATTTTTGTTAGTGGCAATTCAGTTTACATTTGGCATAAATAAATGAAGTTTTCCACTGATTGGTATTAAAGGGTTGTAATAGGTGTTAATAATAAGTAGATAAAAGAAAGACATACTGTTTATTTTGCTAATCAGTTTTAGTTGGTGATGGCCACTTGACTTGTGAAGAGTAATTACTTCATCATTTCTAAGCATTTCCTTTATTCTTAGGCTTCATGTGCAGGAGTTGATGCCAAATTTTTTATTTTTTTTTTATTTTTTTATTTTTATTTTTTTGATGCCAAATTTTTTAGTAGCTCAGTTCAGTTCAGTTGCTCAGTTGTGTCCAAGTCTTTGTGACCCCACTGACTGCAGCATGCCAGGCTTCCCTGTCCATCGCCAACTCCCAGAGCTTGTTCAAACTCATTTCCATCAAATTGGTGATGCCATCCAACCATCTCATCCTCTGTCATCCCCTTCTCCTCCTGTCTTCAGTCTTTCCCAGCATCAGGGTCTTTTCCAGTGAGTCAGCTCTTCGCATCAGGTGGCCAAAGTATTGGAGTTTCAGCTTCAACATCAGTCCTTCCAGTGAACACCCAGGACTGATTTCCTTTAGAATGGACTGGTTGGATCTCCTTGCAGTCCAAGGGATTCTCAAGAATCCTCTCCAACACCACAGTTCAGAAGCATCAGTTCTTCGACACAGCTTTCTTTATGGTCCAACTCTCACATCCATACATGACTACTGGAAAAACCATAGCTTTAACTAGATGGACCTTTGTTGGCAAAGAAACATCTCTGCTTTTTAATACGCTGTCTAGGTTGATCATAGCTTTTCTTCCACGGAGCAAGCATCTTTTGATTTCATGGCTGCAGTCACCATCTGCCGTGATTTTGGCGCCCAGGAAAATAAAGTCTGTCACTGTTTCCATTGTTTTCCTGTCTATTTACCATGAAGTGATGGGACAGGATGCCATGATCTTAGTTTTTTGAATGTTGATGTTTAAGCCACCTTTTTTCAATCTCCTCTTTCACCTTCATCAACAGGCTCTTTAGTTCCTTTTCACTTTCTGCCATAAGGGTGGTACTATCTGCATATCTGAGGTTACTGATTTTTTCTCCCAAAAAACTTGATTCTAGCTTGTGCTTCATCCAGCCTGGCACTTTTTAGTAGCCACTTTAAAGCAAAATTCCTTTTCTAATTTGTTAGAATTTAATTGGAGGATAGAGAGATTGGGTGGAGCTTAGCATATCTCCCACACAAAATATACACATCTGTGACAATTACCTTTATTTTCTTTTTGTGTCTAATTAATTTTAGTCTCTTTGTTAATGATAGCATCTGTTTTAGAATAGTGACTTAAGACCTTGTAAATTTTTTTTTAAAAAGCAAAATTTCTGCCAAGAAACATTACAGTTGCTTTTTGACATTTTTTCAAGAATTTAGTTTTAGTAGAATTTGTGACAGCTTAAAATAATCTGCTATTCTGATTCACAAGGAATCTTTCTAAACCCTGAACAAAGAACTGTACTTGAGCATAGTTCTTGTCATGATGTCTTGGTTGGTATAAAGGATACTTCAGGATATCTTAACCATAATGTCCATTAGTAGAATTAGCTTTTATATTGTATCAGTGATATATCAGATTTTTATTGTATGTATATAGTTATTATAATGCATTATTTGATCTCTAAAAGATAGATTTTACTTTGTTTCATAGAAAGATGTCTATGATGAAATAAACTTGCTTTGATTTACTGTATTCTAAATCTTATAAGTTTTTTTTCTCTTTAAGATTTTTTTCTAAGTCTTCCTTATTTGATATCTTACTTTAATGCAATACAGCTATACTTTTGACAGCTAGCTTGACTCAGTTTAAGGATTGGTTCTGAATATTGGAGATGGTATTAGAAAAGGTACTGTTAATTTTTTGAGATTTATTAAATTCATTTCTTCATTAACAGTTCTTGAATTATAGCTTACCTCCTTTTATAATTGCTAGTTCTAAAATATTGTCACATCTTGTCTGAAAGAATTTCTTTTGAATAAAGACATAGAAGCATAAGCTGTAAGCCATGTTAAATTCTCTACAAGTACTTTTTAGGGTCGTGTGCTGCTTTGTCATAGTGAAAAGAAGGAGATACAGTTAATTAATAAAAGTAATTTTGGTTTGCTTTGGGCATTACAAAGGTTCCTGTTCATGGCTGTACCTAATCATTCTTTTCCAGTTTGTCTGTATTTGCTTTTATATCTGACTGAAATTATCTCTGTAGTTAACAATTTGGCTTTATGTGAAAGTTCCTTTTAGAAAAGGAGAGGTGTGTTGTTCCTGTTCACAAAATTGTCTGTATACTTTATAATTGGATAGTGATGAAATGCTAACTTGAGTTTTTAATCTGGCATCTCTTTAAAGAAAAAAAGCACAGTTTTTATTTCTATTAGTTTTAAATATAGAAGGATGTATAATGTAAATAATTTATATTTTTAATTTATTGTGACTTGATACTCTTGATATCATTGACTTCATTTCAGTTCTTTGCTGTGAGATCCATTCAATAAAATAACAAAAAGTTGTCTTTAGGTATTGCATTTGGTTTACTCATTTTTATTCCTAAAAGAGCCCTGCGCAGTAGGATTTTTTCTTTTTACTGTTACTGCCCACTAGCTTAACAACTACTTATGTGAACAGTGTGGCAGTTTTTATGCTTCTGCCAGAGGACAACTTAATATGAAAATAGATGTTTTATTCACCTCAACACAGAGTAGTCTTTCAGGTTAGTGACTGGGGGTGGAGGGGTAGGTTCTTATACTTTCCCCCTATGAATAGTTATGTGTATTTGCATATTTATTTAAAATCTTCCCTGCCCTAACCCTGCCACTATTTGACCATTTCTTCCAACATAATTTTCACATCCAAGTCAGAGAGCACACCCTCTGTTTCCTATTTCATGACTTGTAAGTATTAAATAAGAAAATAGATATCAAAGTAGATACAAATACTATTTTAATGATTTATGTTGGTATCTGATAGACATTTCAGGAAACATTTAGCATCTAGTACGGTGAGATAGAAAACTTATCAAGAAATAAATGCTTATTTATAGAACAGAACCATTCTAACAGATAACTGTAAAACATATATCCCATTGACAGTTGGGTTAGCACTATGTTCCTATGGAAAAAAGGTTTTGTATATTTGAGATTTCAGTTTGAGGATAAATCTGAGGCACATTGAGATAATAGTGACATATATCATATTTGATAGCATTGTGAGAAAATGTCAGTTATTCTTTTGATTACTTCTATTTCAAACCTTAGTTTATAGGGTATAGAGTGCTTCTAGTGCTGGACATTGGTGAATAGATTAGCTAGCTATGATAGCTCTGTCATTCATAGTTTATAAACTAGCAAATACCTTCATTGATTCCAAACCTTATTTCTCGTATGATTTTTTTTGTCTTGATACCCAGGACAGGCAAGTCACAGCAGTAGTATCACTTGATTTACTTCAAAGTACAACATACTTTATCTTAGAAAAATTAATGCAAACACAGTATCTCAATCCTCTGTGGCTTTTAGATTTCATATATTAATTTAGCAAGTATTTATTGAGCACTTACTATGTGCCAGGCACTACTCTAGGCATTCGGGATAGTTCAGTAAATAGAGACAAAATCCCTAACATTTAGAGGCTTATAGATAGTCTAGTCGAGTGACAGACAGCCATGAGCATAAGCAAATTATATAGTACGTTAAGAGAGAAATACTGTGGAGGGAAAAGTGGAGCCAGATAAGGGGGATCAATGTTGAGATAGTGGGTTTATTTTAAATAAAGTCTCATAAATATGTGACATTTAAAGACTTGAAGGAAGTGAGGGAGTTGACCATGCAGCTATTTGGGGGAACAATGTTCCAGATAAAAAGAACAGTCACAAGTGTGGCTGACCTGTTGAGGAATATCAAGGAAGCCCTTGAAAGAACAGTGAGAGAGGGAGGAATAGAATAGTAGAAGATGAAGGGGAAAAGGGGAGACAGATCATGGAAAGCTTTGATAGGATATTATAAGGACTTTGTTTTTGACTCAGGGTAAAATAGTCATTGCAGGATTTTAAGCATTATTTGACTAGAAGCTGGGCTGTCATCGTTTCGGTAGTGCGGGAATCTCAGCTTTGCAAACCATAGAGAAAATGAGTTTAGGAGTCTAAAAGTGTCATGCAAACCGAAAATGAATCATCCTCTCTTCCCATTCACCAAGCACCGTGGTCTTCAGAGATGTAAGGGTCCTGATGCCTTCAGGGTTTGGTGATCCTGTCAGTTTGTTGTGACTTCCTTGGATTTCACTTTTTTCTGGTGTCTCTTCCTAGTAGTTCATCTTTCTAACTTGAGTGTTGTCTTCTTGCCTGTTCTGTTGTTCTTTGTCATTTTATTGGATATTTTAGGAGAGTATAGAGATACGTTTATCATTCATGAAGTAGAACCAGAAGACTAATAACTTATTTTCCAATGTGAGTAGTAAAAACCTCTGAGATAACTTGTGCTGAAACTCCACTTGACATTCTAAAGGTTTTGCTAGAATTATTTACAGTTGATAAATAATACAGTAGAAAATTGTTATTTTCATGAAACACAAGTCAGCCTCTTAAACTTTTTAAACTTAAAGTATATCCACTCATGGCAGTAGGAAAAGGATAATCACTTTAATTGTATAAAGGTGTAAAGGTATAAATTGTATAGAAGTAGATATAAATTTTATAAAGGTATAACTTGTATAAAAGTACAGTAGTCTCACTGTTTAGCACAAATTTTGAGAGTTCCTGTGCTGAAGCAGTTTAGATATGAATCCCTTTCAAGTGAATGAATTTGTACAGGTTAATGCACTTGAGTATTTGGAAGTGGAGTCAGTTACCAAAAGACAACACATTTTGGTGAAAGACTGTGAGACCAGGATTTTAGCTCCATTTCTTTGTTGCTGAATTTGAGACTTCAGTAAATCACATAATCTTTCTATGCCTCAGTTTCTTCATTTGTCAAATGGAGGATTGCAAGTTAGATCATCTCTAAATAATTTTTTTAAGAAAATAATTCTGAAAGCTTTATGATACTTAGTCACTTTAGAAATTTTTATGCTTTTATGGAGAATATAATTAATTTTTCTAATTTTTTTTTATGCAGGTTAATGGTGCAATGTAAGAAACCTTTAAAAGTTTCTGATGAATTAGTGCAGCAATATCAAATTAAAAATCAGTATCTTTCAGCAGTAGCATCTGATTCAGAACAAGAACCTAAAATTGATCCATATGCATTCGTTGAAGGAGATGAGGAATTCCTTTTTCCTGATAAGAAGGATAGACAAAATAATGAAAGAGAAGCTGGGAAAAAACACAAGGTGAGTAAGAGAAAGTACACCAAAGCGTCACTGATGTTTTGTAGCTCTGCATATGGTACCACAATTCTCATTTTAAAAAAAGATTCTTCATTTTAACTTAGAAAAAAATTTCTTAAAAATAGATTAATCAGGCACATTGTACAAAATTTAAGAACTTATATGGCTTTGAAATTATTACTGGTCTCTGATGATAATGAATATATCTTTATTATAAAAGTTTTGAGATTAGAGAAAAAGGACATTAGTTTGTTATATTGAAATCAGAACACTTAGGTAGATGAACTGCTTTGATTCTGAGTTAAACTATGCTCTAAGTGAATTAACAGTTTTCAAAAATGCAGTAAAATACACATCACTCTGTTTATAAAATACATGATATTTTGAATATGTGACTCAAGAAGTAAAGTCTTATATTAATAATGTGTCTTAAAAATTTTTTTTAATAAAATATTTGAGGATCTATTAAGCACAAGATAACTGCTAGAGAAGAGTTTTGCCTTAAACACAAAATTGAAAATTGAAGGCTATAAAATTACAAAAAGGACCCAGTAATATGTTTAATTCAAAGAATTCATTTCACAAAGTTTTGCTTAGCCTTTTTGTGTGCCAGGTACTTGACATTTTGTTCTTTTGTAAATATGAAAACAAGTAGCTGGGAATGTAATAGATTTTGTAGAAAGAACATGGACTTTGAAATTTGACAGATTTAGTTTGAAATCCCAGCTCCACTACTTACTAGTTTATTTCCTGGGTTATCTGTAGAAGTATTTTTTGTCTGTAACTTAAGATGAACATACTTACTTATCCTGTAGGTTAGTTGTGAGAGTTATTGATAATGTCTGTAGAACACCCAGCAGAATGATCAATACATCAGTTCAGTCGCTCAGTCATGTCTGACTCTTTGTGACCCCATGGACTGCAGCACGCCAGGCCTCCCTGTCCATCACCAACTCCCGGAGTTTAGTCAGACTCATGTCCATTGAGTCGGTGATGCCATGCAATCATCTCATCCTTTGTCGTCCCCTTCTCCTCCCACCTTCAATCTCTCCCGGCACCAGAGTCTTTTAAATGAGTCAGTTCTTTGCATCAGGTGGCCAAAGTATTGGAGTTTCAGGTTCAGCATCGGTCCTTCCTTTGAATATTCAGAACTGATTTCCTTTAGGATGGACTGTTTGGATCAATACATAGCTACTCAATAATTGGTATATTTTATTATTGGGAAAATATGTATTTCAATCTAATATGTAATATTGTATGCAGGTAGAAGATGGGCCATCTAGTGTTACAGTGTTATCACATGAAGAAGATGCTATGTCATTATTTAGTCCGTCTATCAAGCAAGGTAAAACTTATTTTCCAGTCAAAGTACTGCATTCCAGGATTGTTACTTTAAAGTAGTCTGATATTGTTGGACTTTTAGTATTCCTTTTTGCATAGTTCATGTTTCATAGAAAGGGACTAATCTTAAAATGATGGATTTTAAGGAGAAGGAGCCTCAAGTGATAGAAATACTGTTTTGAATTGTGGAGCTGCTTTCCTTTGTTTAACAAATAAAAATAACTCCCTTATCTGTAAAAGAAGGAGATAGGATAAGATCATTACCTAAGATCCCTCTCAGTTATAAAAACTCAGTTTATGAATTAGACTTTATTGTAATTTGGTTGTCCTTTTCTCCCCCTCCCCCCAAGTTAGAATAATTATTGCTGAGCTCCTTATATTAACGTAGTTTTCTAGCACTGTTCTCAGCACTGGAGGTACACTGAAGACTCAACTTTGAAAGCATCTGATTTGTCCTCCTTGTAAGTAGAAAAGAGAGACAGGTTGTATTGTTTCTTTTACAAGATCTGTTTAACTTCTGATGGAGGCAAAAGAAATTGTTCTTTGGTATGTATCTATTAGGGACAAAGTTTTGTTTAGCATTTGTAATAAATAGGGAGGATCCATTAGACTCTTTGTAGTCAAAAACGAAATAAGAAAAAACGTCCATCTGAATAAGAAAGAGATGATGGTCTTTCATGAAATAAATTTAATGGTCAGTGGTTGTAAGTATCTTGGTGAGTTAACTGTTTAGGTTTTTTAGTCTGTTTACCTGCCTTAGGATAAAGGAACTGTGTAATTGTGCCTGTGGTGTGGCTTTCTCAAAATGTGGACCATCTGACACTGAGCATCTTTTGAAGTGAAACTTGGGAATCTTGGTGTATTCCAGATGACTTTTACACACTAAAATTTTAGAACTTCTGCTTTAGTCAATCTTTAGGATGGATTTGCAAAGGCACTTGGAAAGTGACTTTAATCTTTCTGAAAGGGAGGGTTGTTTCAAGTCATTTAACCATCCTGAGGATGCTTTGGAAGGTTTATACACCAACTGCTTTTTTTTCTTGTGTGGGAATGCAAGTGGAATATAACTTTCCTTTGTATTTTTATTTTTTCTATAGTAGTCATATATTTTTCACTAAGACTGGGGAGAAAAGCAAAAAGGAAAATAAAATTTTAGAACTGAATTGAAACTTAACTAAGAGGTAATTAAGTGCGTACTTAAGTTCCTGGCACTGGGCAGAAGTGGTTTATCCATTAATGTGCTCTCTCACATTTAATTCTTGTCATACTGTCAGTGCTGGCATTGGAACTCAAATTAAGATAGTCTGTCTGACATAACTAGAGAACTTAATTATTCTGTGCTTCCTTTATATTTCAGAAAGATAAAAAGACTAAAAATGTCTGTGTTTAATTCTGTTGTCCTTACAGTTTTATTTGATGCATTATTAATGTAGATTACTTAGTTATGTTGTGGATTATATAACCTGAGCTTCCTATATATGGTGAGCTTCCTTGGAAAGGTGTCACCATATATTTACAATTTTTATTTCTATTAAAAAAATCTATGGATTTTAAGCAAATCAGTTTCTTTATTGCATAATACCCTTACAAATGTAAATGTACATGTCTAGCTTAAATAAATAGAAAAATACTTATTTGGTCAGTAGTAGAATTTTTTATTTTGTTTTTCTAATTGCCATCTGTAGATGCTCCCCGCCCTGCTGGTCATGCCCGACCTCCATCAACCAGTTTGATTTATGACTCAGACCTGACTGTCTCTTATACTGACCTTGATAATCTTTTTAATTCTGATGAAGATGAACTGACAGTAAGTATCCTTACTAATGATTACAATTATAGTTTATTTTCCTCAGTTTTATAAAAGTTTTTCTTCAGAAGTGATATGTGACTTGAATACTATGTTTTAGCACTGAACGATAGGAAATAATTTGAAATAAAATTTCTGTAATTGATGTCCTTTTTTTAACCTCCCTTATGTTTGAGGTGGTGGTTTTTTTTGTTTTTGTTTTTTTTGCTTCACTGTGCTGCTTGTGGGATCTTGGTTCCTCAACCAGGGATTGAACCCAGGCCCTTGGCAGTGAAAGTGCAGAGTCCTAACCACTGGACCACCAGAGTTCCCTAAGCATTCCATATATAATGTAACCTATAAACTTTAAGGGTTTTTTTTTCCTTTACTTTTTATGTTTGAAGGACATGTATAATTAAGCTTAATTTGATCTTGGCCATATGTTCCTTTTCTGCAGTCCTTAGAAAGCAGAATATTTACCTAATCTTTGATCCTATAATTTTAGAAATGACCTGAGAATTGACTCAATCAGAGAATAAATAATTAACATTGAAGTTATATGCCTTGTCAGTTTATTCAGGAATTTGTTTGGTACCACAGTCATTATTATAAGACATCTATATACTATAATAGTGAAAGAGGAAGAAAAAGTAATATTTAATCTTTAACACCCATTTGCAGAGAAAGGTGAAGATAAAAGAAATTAAAGCTTAAAATAAGAGTCCCTAGAATGTGAAATGGCAACCCACTCCATTATTCTTGCCTGGAGAATTCCATAGACAAAGGAGCCTGGCAGGCTGCAGTCCGTGGGGTCGCCAAGAGTCAGACGTGACTGAGCGACTATCACTCAGAATGTGAAATCTTTGGGAAATTAATGAATTGAGTGTTGCATTATAAAAGGGAATTCCTTTTTCATCTGTATAAAGGTAGCTTGGAAACTTCTATCGTACATTTGGTCTCTTCAATTAAGTGATATAATGCAGATATCACTATACATAAACTTCTACTCCACATCCCATAATATAGTGTAGTTTAGATAACTGGATGCCTGAAAACAGGGCTTCCCTGCTGGCTCAGCAGCAAAGAATCTGCCTGCCAATTCAGGAGATGTGGGGTTGATCCCTGGGTCGGGAACATCCCCTAGAGAAGGAAATGACAGCCCCCTCCAGTATTCCTGCCTGGGAAACGCTATGAATAGAGAACCTGGCAGGCTGCAGTCCATGGAGTCACAAAGAGTCGGACATGATCTAGCGACTAAACAACAGTCCCTGAATACTGTGGTACTTTTGTGCTTTCTCCCTGCTGCTGTTCATGTGTCAGTGTTAGAGCTGACAGCTTGGTTTCCTTGTATCCTGCTAGCCACTTTGTTTTAGGAACCAGATTGTCAGCTCTAACAACACTGAGGACAGATCGGAGATTTTAAGACTTGTTTTGTTCAATGTATTAAAACTTGCCTTTAGTTAGGGATCCTATTGTTTTGTCGTACAAGATCTTTCTGAAGTTTTGCTTAGTTTAACCTTTCGTAGCATATTTGTAGGGGCTAGAAGATTATTAAGAAAGATAAAAATGTAAAAGGAGTTTGGAGAGGTTATTGATTATAAAGGATATTTAATGTCTTTTCTTTAAAGAGACAAATGCTTTCTAAGTATCTTTTACTAAGAGGCAGTTCCCAAATTCTGTTAAGTTTTCTTATTATTTTTTTGTTATTTTAATAGGTTTTAATGTATTTTGAAAGTAATGGTTGTTTTCATGAAGGAACTTTTTCCTCTCTCTGTTAATTTGGAGTATTATTATAATCATCAGATAAACTAATCTGGTTTATTGATACGTAAAATTTTTTTATGTCTTCAAATTGCATCTAGTAGATATTTGGCTACGGCACCAATGGGCTCTACTTTCAAATTACATCCAAATGATTACTATCTTGTTCACACTGGATTTAAATTTCAGAGAAATATGTATGTGTGTGTGTGTTTTTTTTAATAGCCTGGATCTAAAAAATCGGCGAATGGATCAGATGATAAATCCAGCTGCAAGGAATCAAAGACAGGAAATCTGGACCCATTATCTTGCATAAGTAAGCTTACCAAATCTGTATTCCAGATAAATCTGCAAACTTTTAATCTCAATAATATCTCCCATCCCTTTGTTTTATACACAAAATAACTTCTTTTTAGTCTTATGTTAAAATGTGTGTTTTATTAACTATAGGCACTGCAGATCTTCATAAAATGTATCCTACACCACCATCACTGGAACAACATATTATGGGATTTTCTCCAATGAATATGAATAATAAAGAATATGGTAGTATGGATACAACACCTGGAGGAACTGTTCTAGAAGGAAATAGTTCTAGTATAGGAGCACAGTTCAAAATTGAGGTTGATGAAGGATTCTGTAGCCCAAAACCTTCTGAAATTAAAGTAAGTATTTTCTTTTTCTAGAAAAATAATTCACTTCTACATTTTTATATAGAATTGGTTTACTGCTATATTCAAAAATCCTCTCATAATGAAAGAGTAGAATTATATTTACATTTTATTATTCTGTTTAAAAAAGGAAAAAAATGTTAGTTACTTTGTTTTGTGTTTTTTTTTTTTCCCTTGAAAGACAAGATGCTGAAAATCGTGTTGTTTATATTATAGGATTTTTCTTATGTGTATAAGCCTGAAAATTGTCAAGTTCTAGTGGGATGTTCCATGTTTGCACCTCTAAAAACTCTACCAAGCCAGTGTCTGCCTCCTATCAAATTGCCAGAAGAGTGTATTTACCGTCAGAGCTGGACTGTTGGAAAGTTAGAATTGCTTTCTTCAGGGCCTACAATGCCATTCATCAAAGAGGGGTATGATTTAAATTTATATTATTGGTATAGTATATGAATACTTGTGTAGCTTTAATTTTTTTTCATAATTAACACCTAGTATATTGGTATCTGGAAAAAGATACAGGTTTTTGATAATTTTTTAAAGTTATTTTCTGATTAATAGTTGATAATGGTGTTTGATATGGTTAAAGTAAAGTATTGGAACACTAAAAACCAGAAAACTTTGTATTTGGAAGCATCTTTTGTTTTGGTCTAAAATTCTAATCACACTTATTTTTATATTTGCCATATTTCACACACTTTTTTTTTTCCCACACACTTTTTATATTTAAAATATCTCTGAAATTGGGGTGTCTTATAATTGGTAACATCTTAAAATTGCCACTGTCCTTTTCTACCCATAAACATCTCTAAAATCAGGTGTTTTTTTTTAAATAGTTAGTGGCATCTTAGAATCAATGAAGTGTGAGTATTCCTAGTACAAGAACTGTAGAGATAGTAATCATGGATATATAGATGTGGAACAGTGTATACAAATTTTATTTATTTATAATAGAACTAATTAGTTGGATTTTACCACACAACAATCACCTGGAGTGGATATATTAACCAAACATATATTTTAATTGTACTTACAATTTTTGGACCAATTGTGTTTTCATAATTTTCAGTGTTACTGAGAAATATTTGGGAAATCTTTAGTTGTATTTCACCTTACTAATATTAATATGTTCCTTTATGTATGTTTTTTTATTTTCTCTTCCCCTGATGACGCTAGTGATGGAAGTACTATGGATCAAGAATATGGCCCTGCTTATACACCTCAAACTCATACTTCCTTTGGGATGCCTCCTAGCAGTGCACCTCCTAGTAACAGTGGAGCAGGAATTCTTCCTTCTCCATCTACCCCTAGGTTTCCAACTCCAAGGACCCCAAGGACTCCAAGGACTCCTCGTGGAGCTGGTGGACCGGCTAGTGCTCAAGGTTCAGTCAAATATGAAAATTCAGACTTATATTCACCAGCCTCCACCCCATCCACCTGCAGACCCCTTAATTCTGTTGAACCTGCAACTGTTCCTTCCATCCCTGAAGCACACAGTCTTTATGTAAACCTCATTCTTTCAGAATCAGTTATGAATTTGTTTAAAGACTGTAACTTTGATAGTTGCTGTATCTGTGTTTGCAACATGAATATCAAGGGTGCCGATGTTGGAGTTTACATTCCAGATCCAACACAGGAAGCACAGTATAGGTGTACTTGTGGCTTCAGTGCTGTCATGAACAGGAAATTCGGAAACAATTCAGGATTATTTCTAGAAGATGAACTAGATATTATAGGACGCAACACAGAATGTGGCAAAGAAGCAGAAAAACGTTTTGAAGCTCTCAGGGCTACTTCTGCTGAACATGTTAATGGAGGACTAAAGGAATCCGAAAAATTGCCTGATGAATTGATACTATTGCTACAAGATCAGTGCACTAATTTATTTTCACCTTTTGGAGCTGCAGACCAAGATCCCTTTCCCAAAATTGGTGTAACTAACAATTGGGTACGTGTTGAAGAGCGGGACTGTTGCAATGACTGCTACCTTGCATTGGAACATGGGCGTCAGTTCATGGATAACATGTCAGGAGGCAAAGTTGATGAAGCACTTGTGAAAAGTTCATGCTTACACCCCTGGTCCAAAAGAAATGGTAAGTATGCTAATGAAGTAATTTTTCCATTTTGTTTTAGTTGTATGACTTTTTCTTCTTAAGAAAAGGTAATAAAGACAGTTTCCCATTTAGCTGATAGAGACACTTAAATGTGCACTTAAAACTCCTTCAAGAATGACACTTTTAAAGGAAGAACTTCCGAGTAGTTTAGTTTAATTTCAGCAACAAAAGTATGGTTATTATAAGTCTGTAATTATGTACTTGTGTAGGAGTATAAAAGGTACTTTGCACATGTTAATTAGCAGAAAATTGCTGGTTGTCTGCTTTGTTCAGGATTCTTTCACTCATTAAATATTTATTGAGCAACTAGTATGTGCCAGGGACTGTTCTTTTATAAACTACAATATTAAAGCAAATGTATTTCCTGCCCTTTCTGAGCCTATAAGACTCAAAATAACAAATTTAAATGAAAGTAATTATATGGTATCAGATGGTGACAACTGCTTTGAGGGAAAAGCAGGGAAAGGAGTGGGAAAAGACAGGACAGAAATGTGTTACTTTAGAGGTATGTTTAGAGAAGATATTACTGAGGGACAGCATTTGAGCAAAGACCTACATAGAGACGGGGAATGTAAGCTGTGTGGCTAAACGAAAGAAATGTTTTCAGAGAGTGCAGAGACCGCGAGTAGTGTGCTTAATGTTTGAGAAACAGTAAAGAGGCACTGTTGCTGGAATGACTTGGGCGATGGGGGGACTGGTAGCAGTTGGAAGTCTAAGCGATGGCTGAGCACCAATGTCATGTGGAGTCTAATGCACCATGTTTAACTGGCCTTTATAGTTTATTCCGAGATGGCTAGGACAGTTTTGAACAAAGAAGTAAGATGATCCTTACTCATCCAAGTGCATATTTGGAAATACAAGTTTTAAATTGAGAAGAGTGGTTGGGGATAGAGATTAAAAAATTTTCTGTGTGTGTTATCAGTGTTTTGAGCCTTCACAGTGATAGCTCAGTGGGTAAAGAATCCACCTGCAATGCAGGAGACATAAGAGACGTGGGTTCAATCCTTGGATTGGGAAGATCCCTTAGAGGAGGAAATTGCAAGCCACTCTAGTATTCATGCCTGGAAAATTCCATGGACAGAGGAGCCTGTTAGGGGGTCGCAACCCCTCCTCCATGGTGTCGCAAAGAGTTGGACGTGACTGAGCACATGACACCTACATGGCACGTATCAGTGTTTTAAACTGTGGAGCTGAATGGAAAAGCAATGTCTTTGCTTTTCAGTGTGCTGTCTAGGTTGGTCATAACTTTGCTTCCAAGGAGTAAGTGTCTTTTAATTTCACGGCTGCAGTCACCATCTGCAGTGATTTTGGAGCCCAGAAAAATAAAGTCAGCCACTGTTTCCCCATCTATTTGCCATGAAGTGATGGGACCAGATGCCATGATCTTAGTTTTCTGAATATTGAGCTTTAAGCCAACTTTTTCACTCTCCTCTTTCACCTTCATCAAGAGGCTCTTTAGTTCCTCTTCACTTTCTGCCATAAGGGTGCTGTCATCTGCATATCTGAGGTTATTGATATTTCTCCCGGCAATCTTGATTGCACCCTCTGCTTCCTCCAGTCCAGCATTTCTCATGATGTACTCTGCATATAAGTTAAATAAGCAGGGCGACAATATACAGACTTGACGTACTCCATTTCCTATTTGGCACCATTCTGTTGTTCCATGTCCATTTCTAACTGTTGCTTCCTGACCTGCATACAGGTTTCTCAAGAGGCAGGTCAGGTGGTCTGGTATTCCCATCTCTTTTAGAATTTTCCACAGTTTATTGTGATCCATGCAGTCAAAGGCTTTGGCATAGTCAATAAAGCAGAAACAGAAATATATGCACAGTACATCATGCAAAATCCCAGGCTGGATGAAATGCAAGCTGAAATCAAGATTGCTGGGAGAAATATCAACAACCTCAGATACGCAGATGACATCACCCTATGGCAGAAAGTGAAGAGGAACTAAAGAGCCTCTTGATGGAGGTGATAGAGGAGTTGGCTGGTTTAAAACTCAACATTCAAAAAACAAAGATTATGGCATTTGGTCCCATCACTTCATGGCAAATAGATGGGGAAACAGTGACAGACTATTTTCTTGGGCTCCAAAATCGCTGCAGATGATGACTGCAGCCATGGAATTAAAAGACGCTTGGTCCTTGGAAGACAAGCTATGACCAACCTAGACAGCATAGTAAAAAGCAGAATACCAGTTTGCTGACAAAAGTCCATATAGTCAAAGCTACGGTTTTTTCCACTAGTCATGTATGGATGTGAAAGTTTAACTGTAAAGAAGGCTGAGTGCCAAAGAACTGACGTTTTTGAATTGTGGTGTTGGAGAAGACTGTTGAGAGTCCCTTGAACAGCAAGGAGATCTAATCAGTCAGTCCTGAAGGAAATTAACCCTAAGTATTCATTGGAAGGACTGATGCTGAAGCTGAAGCTCCAGTACTTTGGCCACCTGATGCAAAGAGCAGACTGACTAGAGAAGACCCTGATGCTGAGAAAGATTGAGGGTAGGAGGAGAAGGGGATGACAGAGGATGAGATGGTTGGATGGCGTCACTGACTCAATGGACATGAGTTTGAGCAAACTCTGGGAGATAGTGAAGGACAGGGAAGCCTGGTGTGCTGCAGTGCGTGCGGCTGCAGAGTCAGACACGACTGAGCAGCAGAACAACAGCAACAGTGGCAATTCTGGGTGGTTTACCTAGGGAGCACTGTGTTTATCACAACAAAGACTGATACGACAGACAACTCTGCAGCCGTGAAGATGGGTTTTATCCTAAGGACTTACATTGAGAAAATAATTCAAAACAAGAAATATCTTTATATTTCAGTTTAAAGTTTCAATACAAAGACATGCTATAAAACCTAAATTTGCAATCTTGGAGTACTTTTTCATTAAATTATAACAGCTTCATTAAATAGTAGCAAGCTCCTATTTAATACATTAGTACCTTTGCCCCAATTGTTTCCTCTGCTTTGGACAGAATACCTGTTCTTCCAGGTATTTACATGAATAACGCTCTTATCTCTTTACTTTTGTCAGAAGTCATCTTAGTGTAAAATTGCAAACCACTCTTTATCTCCCCCATCCTGCTCCTTTTGCTTTCTCCCCCTCAGTTCAGTTCAGTTCAGTCGCTCAGTCATGTCCGACTCTGCGACCCCATGAATTGCAGCACGCCAGGCCTCCCTGTCCACCACCAACTCCCGGAGCTTACTCAAACCCATGTCCATGGAGTCGGTGATGTCATCCAGCCATCTCATCCTCTGTCGTCCCCTTCTCCTCCCGCCCCTAATCCCTCCCAGCATCAGGGTCTTTTCCAGTGAGTCAACTCTTCACATGAGATGGCCTCCTCCTCCTAGTGTTTCTCCCCCTAATGTTTGCTTATTACCTTCTAAGCATATTGCATAATGTATTAATTATTATCTCTCACCCCATTAAGTTCACTCTGTGCAAGTTCTGTGTACAAGAAAGGATTTTTGTCTGTTTTGTTTGTTATGTCCAAATACCTAAAATAGTACCTGGTAGTAGATGGCATGTAGTAGATGGCCAGAAGTCCAAGGTGTTGAAATATTTGTTAGAATTAAGAGTTCGTAATTTAACGGTAATGTTTATTTTTCTCAAAATAGGAAAAGCTTTGTTCTAATTATAAAAAATACATACTTTCTGAAAAGAAAGTTAAGAATCTGATATAGATGAATAGATGTAAAAATTGCCCCAGCCCCATCGTTACACCACTGCATGATCACTCTAAGCAATTTTGGCATATCATACAATTCATCCTTTTGTAGTGAACAACTGAATGGTTTTTAGTTAGCACAGACTTGTGTAGCCATCACCACGATCAATTTTAGGACATTTTCATCATCCACAAAATCTGTATTTATTAGTGATCACTCCTGTTTTCCTCCAACCACCCCCTCCTTGCACTGGGCAACTACCAGTCTACTTTCTGTCTTTATAGATTTGCCTCTTTTATATACTCCATGTAAATAATATTATACGCTATATGGTCTTTTGTGATTGACTTCTTTTTCTTAGTGTAGTTTTTCAGGGTTCATCCAGGTTTTAGCATGGATTAGTACTTAATTCATTTTTATTGCCAAATAAGATTCTATTTATGCATATACCACATTTTATTTACCCATTCATCTGTTGATGGGCATTTGGATTATTTCCCCTCTTTGGCTGATATGAATAATGATACACTGAACATTTGTGTACAAGTTTTTGTGTAAACATATATTTTTATTGGTCTTGAGTGAACTTGATAACTCTGTTTTACCTTTGAGAAATTGCCAGACTCTTTTCTAAAGCAGCTGCTCCATTTTACATTCCCGTTGCAGTGTGTGAGGGTTCCACTTTTTCCACATTCTCATTAACACTTATCATCATGTGTTTGTAATTATTACCATCATCATCATCATACTGGATTGTGAAGTATTATCTCATCGTTTTGATTTGCATTTCCCTAATGACTAATGATGCTGAGTGTCTTTTCATGTGTTTATTGCCTGTTTGTATTTTTTCTTTGGAGAAATGTCTTTTCAGATCCTTTGCCCATTTTTAAGTTAGGTTTTTTGGTCTTTTCATTATTGAGTTGTGAGTGTTCTTTATATCTTTTAGATATAAGTTTCTTAACATCTGCACATATTTTCTTCTTTTCTCTGGTTTGTCTTTTCACTTTCTTGATGGTGTCATTTGAAGCAGAAGAGTTTTTAATTTTGATGAAGTTCAGTATATTACTTTCTTTTGTCCTTTTTAAAGGTTTGTACTTTTGGTTTGTACTTTTGGTGCCATATCTAAAAAGACTTTAATCCTAAGTCATGAAAATTTACTTCTATTTTTTTCTATGAGTTTTATTGTTTTATCACATATTTACATCTATGATCCATTCTGAATTAACTTTGGTATATCATGTAAGGAAGAGTTTCAGTTTTATTCTTTTGCACATGAATATCCAATTGCCCTAGAACCGTTTGTTGAAAAGATTATCTTTTCACATTAAATTGTGTTGGCACCTTTGTCAAAAATTAATTGACTGTAAATACGAAGTTTTATTTCTGGATGCTTATTTCTGTTCTACTCAACAGAATATCTATTCTTCATGATCACTCTTAAAAATTAGTATATTCTAAAACCATTGCTTTCCAACCAGATTTCAGCTTTGAGACCTTGCACTTGTCATAATATGCAGTTATATTCTTTTTCATGCATTCCTCCCCACAAGATGATAAGATCCCTGAAGACGTGAATAAGAATGTATTTCACAGTATTCCCAGCAGCTAGCATAATTCCTGAACCATAGTAGGTCTTTGTTATATGTTTTTTTATAATGAAAGATTGTGAATGAGAATCTCTCTGAATTAGAATCAAACTGTAAATTCCTGAACTTTACTCAGATCAGAATTTCTCAGGGTAAGCTCTGTATATGTGTTTTATAAAAGTTCCCCATTTGATTATGATAAACAACCTTAGCCAGTGACAGCTTTTTCTAGATTTTATGTAAACACATATCAATACACAGTTCTATTTGTGTAAAATATCTTCCAGTTTTAAAACCTATTTTTTATTTACTAGTGTATTATCAGTCCACTTTAAATAGCTCTTATCATTTTAAATAGTATTTTTGTTATGTATATACTAGTTTATTAAGTATAATAATTATTCAACAGTATATCTGAAATTATTTCTGGTTCTGTACACTATTTATAGATATAGGGAATTAAAGCAAGAAATTATAAATTAGGCAATAATAATAATGAATTAAAGTTGAATGATTTAATGTAACAGAGTGCTCAAAGAAGATGTAATGATACAACTGAGCCATGCTCAAGGGACAGATTAATTATATTAGGAAGATTTCATGGTTTTTTAAAAAGTCATTTGATGTTTAAGAGCATCACCTTTCATATCCATTCTAATAGTTGGTCAGAAATGTGGATCATAATAATTTGATAATCTGTAAATCTATTAAGTCTAGGTTTATAAAAATATGTGTGGGTATTTTTTTTTTTTTTCCAGTGGGTTTTGTCATACATTGATATGAATCAGCCATGGATTTACATGTATTCCCAATCCCGTATAAAAATATGTGTGGGTATTTAAGTCTAGGTTTATAAAGTATGTGTGGGCATTATGACACTATCTAGCAGTGTGAACAAGTTTATTATCTGTTACTATGCAAATTATATACTTTAGAATTGTTACAGTTTACTATTTTTCACAAATTAAACTTTAATCATTGTAACCAGTGTTATTTATCTGATCTTTTTACCAAAGTAGAGGTATATAAAGTGGATAATTAATAATCCATTTCTGTATGAGGTAGTGTTCTTTCTACTAAGGTACCTATGAGCACCAAAGACAATCAAAATAAATGCAAAAAGGAAGAAATTGATTTGATTTATAAATCGGTTAATGAGCTAATGAATGACTTTATAAAGTTATGATAAGTTTTTAATTATGTTTCTTCTTGGTTTTAAATACCTAGAAAAATCATCTCTATAGGTGATTTTAGTGATAAAGAACCTGCCTGTGAATGCAGGAGACATAAGAGACATGGGTTCAATCCCTGGTTCAGGAAGATCCACTGGAGGAGGGCATGGCAACCCACTCCAGTATTCTTCCCTGGAGAATCCCATGGATAGGATCCTGGCAGGCTACAGTCTTTAGGGTTGCAAAGAGTCAGACACAACTGAAGTGACTTAGCATGCACGCACAGATCATTTTAGATAGAACTTAATATAGTTCTCTATACAAGCAGATGCTTATATGTATGGAATTTAAAAAGATGGTAACGATAACCCTATATGCAGGACAGAAAAAGAGACACAGATGTATAGAACAGACTTTTGGACTCTGTGGGAGAAGGCGAGGGTGGGGTGATCTGAGAGAATAGCATTGAAACATGTATATTATCAAGTGTGAAACAGATCGCCAGCCCATGTTGGATGCATGAGAGAAGTGCTCAGGGCTGGTGCACTGGGATGACCCAGAGGGATGGGATGGGGAGGGAGGTGGGTATCGGAATGGGGAACACAGGTAAATCCATGGCTGATTCATGTCAGTGTATGGCAAAAACCACTATAATATTGTAAAGTAATTAACCTCTAACTAAAAATAAAGAAAAAAAAAAACCACAAGCAGATGCTTAATCTTGGTGATGTAGAGCTGAACTTATTTTCCTAGATGGATTTCTTTGTTATCTTAAAATTTTTTGTGTGTTGACAATAGCAATTCTTCTTTTTTTAATGGTTGTAGATGTGAGTGTGCAGTGCTCACAGGATATACTTCGAATGCTCCTATCGCTTCAGCCAGTTCTTCAGGATGCTATTCAGAAAAAAAGAACAGTAAGACCTTGGGGGGTTCAAGGTCCTCTCACTTGGCAACAATTTCATAAAATGGCTGGCCGAGGCTCTTATGGTAAGTAATTTACAATCATACTTATTGACTTATTTCATATCAGTTCTCAGTATCTTTACCTAACTTTAATAAGCACGTTTATCTTCCTTATTTCTGTGGCATATGCTTGACTTAAGGCCATTGTGGTCAATCTCAGCCTTCCTCACTTGAAACATTTTCAGCATTCAATTTACGGAATTTTCCAACCTCACTTTAGAAAGAACAGCTTGCTCTTACATGTTACACTGACCAGTAAGATTCTTTGCTAAGAAAGAATCATATTAAAAGGATTGATACACTACTTTTCTTGTAAGTTACCATTTTACATACAAAATTGAATGAAAAATGAGATAAAAAGAAAAGGATAATACTAGTGATAAGAGGCCCAAAGGTCTTCCTTTAGGAAAAAAAACATGAAATTTGCCAGTTATGACAAGAGTAACTCCCACATAGTACACAGTAGATTTGTGATCAACTGTAATGGAAGGAACATTCAAAATACTTAAACTATCTGTTGAACATTGTCTCTAGAGGGGAAAAAATTGTCTGTGAAAGATGAGATGTAATTGGAACTTTAAAATATATTTGGAATAACAGTTTTTAGCATTGAAATCCTTGAGTTTTTTGCATGGTTTTAGAATGCATCATGTACAGAAGTAGTAGATTTGCTCATATTTTCCTTTTCCTCCTTTTATTAATGGGTAAATAATTTAAATTTCATTAAAAAAAAAAGATATTTGGGGCTTCCCTGGTGACTCAGTGGTTAAGAATCTGCCTGCCAATGCAGAGGACACAGGTTCTATCCCTGGTCCTTGAAGATCCCACAAGCCACAGAGCAACTAAGCACATAAGCTAGCACTGTAGAGCCTGTGACCTGCAACTATTGAAGTCCAGGTGCCTAGAGTCCATGCTCTGCAACAAGAGAAATCATTGCAATGAGAATCCTATGCACTACAACTAGAGAGTAACCCCCGCTCGCTGCAATTAAAGAAAGCCTGTGTGCAACAACAAAGACGCAATTATAAAAAAAAAAAAAAAACAACCTTGATACTCAGTGAAAATTGCAGTTTAATGATAGTACTTTTAGTTTCTTTTTATTTTTTTCTGTTTTTTTAAAAATAATTTTATTGGCATATGGTTGGTTTACAATGTGTTAGTTTCAGGTGTGCAACAAAATGATTTAGTTATACATATATTTGTTCTTTCTTAGATTCTTTTCTCATATAGATTATCACAGAATCTTGAGTAGGGTTATATAGTAGGTCCTTGTTGATTATGTGTAGTAGTGTGTATATCACAAGCTTCCGATTTATCCCTCCCCCCTCCATTTCCCCTTTAGTAATAGTAAGTTTGTTTTCAATAGATGTAAGTATGTTTCTGTTTTTGCAAATAAGTTGATTTGTATCTTTTTTTAAGTAGATGCCACAGCTGAGTAATATCATATGATATTTGTCTTTCTCTGTCTGACTTATTTAGTATAATAATTTCTAGGTCCATGCATGTTGCTGCAAATGGGATTCTTTCATTCTTTTTTATTGCTGAGTAATATTCCATTGTAGGGCTTCCCAGGTGGCCCTAGAGGTAAAGAACCCACTTGCCAGTGCAGGAGACATAAGAGATCTGGGTTCAATCCCTGGGTTGGAAAGGTCCCCTGGAGAAGGGCATGGCAACCTACATGGCAACCTAAGCATGGTATTCTTACCTGGAGAATCCTGTGGACAGAAGAGCCTGGCGGGCTACGGTCCATAGGGCTGCACAGAGTCAGACGTGACTGAAGTGACTTAGCACACAGCACACACACATTCCGTTGTATATGTATGCACTGAGCTTCCCAGGTAGGCCAGTGGTAGAGAACCTGCCTGCCACACAGGAGACCCAGGTTCGACCCCTGGTCAGGAAGATCCTCTGGAGAAGGAAATGGCAATCCACTCCCATATTCTTTTTTTTTTTTTTTTTCTTTTTAACGCCAATATTCTTGCCTGAGAATCTCATGGACAGAGGAGCCTGGTGGGCTATAGTCCATAGGGTTGCAAAGAGTCAGACACGACTTAGCAACTAAACAACAATATTTGTACCATGTCTTCTTTGTCCATTTCTTTTTCAGTGGACACTTAGATTGCTTCCATGCCTCGGCTGTTGTAAATAGTGCTGCAATGAACACTGGGGTGCATGTATCCTTTGGGATTATGATTTTCTTCAGATACATGCTCAGGAGTGGGATTGCTGGATCATATGGTATTTCTAAGTTTTTTGAGGACCTTTCATATTGTTCTCCATAATGGTTATACCAATTTGCATTCCCACATACAGTGTAGCAGGGTTCCCTTTTCTCCATACTCTCTCCAGCATTTGTTGTTTTAGTATTTTTACATTGTTTTTAAAAGTCAAAATGGTAGACACAGAGTTCTGCACCTTACTGATCAGTAACATAAGGAGCTCTCTTTTTTTTTTTTTTAAGGGCTGCATATATTGCATTATTCTTTACATATGATGTAATTTTTACCAGCCTACTCTGTTTATGGATATATATTGATTACATCATTATCATTACAACTATTTTTCTATAATGTACACAATCCCTGGCTTAAAGCATGTGTGTATTTCTTTTAAAAAAATATTGCCAAATTGCTCCTTGCCATAGCAGTCTAAGCTCCCACCAATAAAATGCCTGTTTCCCCAAACCTTTGCCAGTAAGGTGCTGAGTAGATCGGAGAAAACGGTGTGTTTCTTTATAGTTTGAATGGTAGAATGGTACAGACTGTAAGGGTAGATTTCCTGAATTCTAATCCCATCTGTGCCACTTCTTGTGTGACACTGGACAAGTCATTAACTCTTCTATTCCTGCTTTCTCACCTCTAAAATCAAGTTAATATTAGTATCTGCCTCATGGTTTTCATGGGGTTAAGTTACTTAATATATGTAAAGATCTTTAAACATTATCTGGCATGTAGCACTTGCTATTAATTATTTTAAATTCCTTGCTCTTAATGAGATTGAGCATCTTTTTATGTGTAAGGTATTTCTGGGTTTTGTGAACTTTGATATTTCTGGATTTTGTGAACTTTGTTCGTATCCTTTGCCCATTTTTCTGTTATGATGTTGATCATTTTCTTATGGATTTATAGGTTCCCTTTCTATGGGAAGAGAATTAACCTTTTGTTATATGTGTTGCAAATCTTTTCTTCTGTTTTGTTTTTAATTGTTTGGCTTTGCTAGTAGTGTTTTTTCATGCCACAATTTAAAATTTATATTGTCAGATTAATCGTTTTTATTATTTATTTTTTAGTTTTAAATTTTATGTTTATTATTAATTTTTGCCCTTGCTGTTTGAAGCAATGAAGATTGCTGCGTGTGGACTTTATCTAGTTGCAGTGAGTGGGGTTGCTCTCTAGTTGTGGTGTGCAGGCTTCTCATTGCTGTGGTTTCTCTTGTTACAGAGCACGGGCTCTAGGTGCGTGGGCTTCAGTAGTTGTAACACATGGGCTTGTTGCCCCCTGGCATGTGGAATATTCTCAGACCAGGGATTGAACCCATGTCCCCTGCTCTGGCAGGTGGATTCTTGACTACTGGACCACCAGAGAAGTCCAGATTGATCGGTTTATAAATGTACAGGTTTTACATTATGCCTGCAAAGATTTTCTCTAGTCTAAATTTATTCAAAATAAAATGATGATGATATTGGTTGAAAGGGATTAACAGGTACAAACTTCCAACTATAAAATAAATAAATCAAAATAAATAAATAAATCAAAATAAATCATGGGGATGTAATGTACACATGGGGAATTCATTCAGTAAAATTATAACAACTTTCTGTGATGATGAATAATAATAGATCTTATTTTGGTGATGATTTTATAACGTATAAAAATGTCAAATCACAAAAAAAAAAAAATGTCAAATCACTATGTTGTACACCTGAAACTAATATTTTAAAAAACTCTGCCTCCCATATTTTATTTTGTACTGATAAGTTTTTCACCCAAATTAATTTTTTTCATTTAAGTGAAGGTATAAGTCACATGTTTCATACAGATGGTTTAGTAAATTTCTAACTGTAAAAGTCTCAGTCACTGACTTTTAGGCATTTTTGTCTTTAACTAAATATTTTTACTGCTAATAATAACTTCACTAACTCCTGACATTTAAATGTTCCTCTTTTAGATCTTTTCTTTTTTTTTTTTTTTTTTAGATTTTTTTTTTAGATCTTTTCTTAAAATACGTCTTTTCTTATTTAGGAACTGATGAATCCCCAGAACCACTGCCAATCCCCACGTTTTTGTTGGGTTATGATTTTGATTTTCTGGTGCTTTCTCCATTTGCTCTCCCTTACTGGGAGAGACTTATGCTGGAACCCTATGGATCTCAAAGAGATATAGCCTATGTTGTACTCTGTCCAGAAAATGAAGCCTTGTTAAATGGAGCCAAAAGCTTTTTTAGAGATCTTACTGCAATATATGAGGTAGGTGCTTTAAAAGGTCATTTTAAAACACCTTATGATTTGTATGTTTATATATAAAATATATTGAATATTTCAGTTGATTGGTAAAGAAGAATAATGATGTCAGGCTAGATGTTTAGTTCTTGTACCAGCAGGTTACATTCTTTACAGCTTTGACCCAGATCTTTGTTAGATGTGTGTGCCATGACTCACAGTGGAAGTTGCTATACTGAGGGGAAAACATTGGGTGCATATACATCACATTTAAGATCTTTTTCTGAAGGAAAGGGTAATGTTGTTCAATGGCTAGGAAAAAAATTACATTTTAAAAAATTCTAGTCTTAAAAAAAAAGAATTATTGTCTTAATTCTCCAGGACCTCAGGTTCTTACTTTGCTCATTGTAAAATACAGCTATGATAGGCCTCTCTAAGACTCATTTTCTTTCTGAAATTCTTGGCTGGTCTTTTAAGTTATAATTCTTATGTTGTATTGATCATTGAGAGCAATGATTATAAATTTTAAGTACTCTGGAACATAAAGTCTTCATTTTGTAGTCATTCCTGAGTATCCTGAGGGTATTGATTCTAGGATCCCTTGCAGATACTAAAATCTATGGATGCCCAATCTCTTATATAAAATGTCATAGTATTTGCATATAATCTACACACATCCTCACTTATACTTTAAATCTTCTCTAGATTACTTACAATAGCTAATGCTATGTAAGTAGTTGCAGATGTGGGAATTCAAGTTTTGCTTTTTGAAACTTTTTTGATTTTTTTTTTTTAATATTTTTGATCCATGGTTGGTTGAATCTGTGATTGCGGAACCTAAGAATATGAAGGACCGATGGTATTTTCCTTTTCCTACAAATACTTGGAAGTCTAGTCTTTAAAATTTCTTTTACAACCTGAATCATTATTTTGTGCCAGTTTCGTTCCTCATTAATGTTCTACTTAATAAATTGCAAGGTATCTGTAATGTGTCTTGTAAAAGTATTTCCAAAGTGTGTTATTTAGAACGCTAGTCCTGCAAAATCTTCTGAGAAAAAAATTCCATAGTTAGATAGGTTTGGGGAGATATTGTATATCTGTTTACCTTTTAGAGATTCATTATACATGTTAGATTATTAAAGCCTTTGAAATTCTTACAGTAAAGAAATTCTTTGTCATAAATTTTCGTAACCCAGTGTTGCAAACCTATTTGAAATTGGACTTCCTATAACAAACCATAGTGGCCAACAGAATTTGAGGGAGAGCTGGATATTTGTAGTTATATACATGATTTGAAATAGTTATACAACTTAAAATGGCTGCAAATTTTTGTTATTCAAAGTACGTGGTTTTAGTGCTGTTATCTAGGTGTTTTATTTCATTGGAGATAACTTTGATAGAAATTTAATGGATTTCTAATGTAAAAAGCATAAAGACCTATGGCACTTTTTCTCCTTTAATATTTTTATTCCAAATGTTAATTATAAATGATAAAGCTTATTTTTTAAATAGCTTCAATGCTTTAGTTTATGATATGTACTAAAAAAAAATAGCAAATTCACTAATTCTGATTTCTGTGTGTATATTTATAGTCTTGTCGATTGGGTCAGCATAGACCTATTTCTCGATTATTGACGGATGGGATCATGAGAGTTGGATCTACTGCATCAAAGAAGCTATCAGAAAAGTTGGTAGCAGAATGGTTTTCTCAGGCAGCTGATGGTAACAGTGAAGCATTTTCTAAACTCAAGCTTTATGCACAAGTCTGCAGATATGACCTAGGTATTGAATTTATATTTGTTGTATAAGGCCAATTTTAGCAAAGTATGACCCAGTCAACCAACTTTTTGTAAATAATATTTTAATGAAACACAGCCATTCATTTATTTACAGGTTGTCTGGGCCTCCTTTTGTGCTATTAAAATCAGAGCTAAGTAGTAGTGACAGAGACTGTGTAACTTGCAAAGCCAAAAGTATTTACTATCTGATCCTTTACAGAAAAAAATTTGATCACTGCAATAGGGCTCCTATCAAGTAGGAAGATATGTGTTTTTTGTGTAAGTTTATTAACATTAAGATTCTTGATTTGTTAATGGTTTAGAGATAAAAACAACTTGTAGTTCCCTCTATAATATCGGAAGATAGTTCTTTGTTGGAATTAAGAAAATGACAGTTATTGAGACTTGTTTTTAAAACCCTTAATTAAATATCAATGGACTTACTTTAGACTTAATCCAAAGAGACACAAAACCAAAACATTGAACCTCATTAGACATTCCTATCATTTGAACCCCTTAATTTGAACCCCTCTGTTTTATATTTAATTAGCCCCCAGTATAGTCACTTTTCAACTTGTGACCAGGGAACTCTTCAATGGTTTAATGAAATTTTGCTGGATATTTCATGGAAATCATTTTTTTAATTTTCTATCTGTTGGTTTTTCAGTTGAAAGTGGTTTTCAATTCCACTCAGAATTCGTTTTTTTTTTTCACTTTCTAGGGGAAATAATAAGCTAGTGTGTGCTACACTGTTAGCAGGCAACTTAGGGAGAGGGTAATTACTGAAAAAGTGTCCACTAGTTATTATTCACATAGTAAATAAAGAACCAATTAGTGAAATAAAGAATTAAATATCCTGCTTGTTTTATTATCTTTAGGTCCTTATCTTGCTTCCCAGCCATTGGACAGCTCTCTACTATCCCAGCCAAATTTAGTTGCCCCTACAAGTCAGTCTTTGATTACACCACCTCAGATGACGAGTACTGGAAGTGCTAATACTCCGTCTGCCACCCCAGCACCTACAGTGAGCAGCACTATGACAGTGACTTCAGGTGTTGCAATGTCTTCTTCAGTTGCCACAGCTAACTCAACCTTACCCACAACTTCAGCTTCATCTTCATTGTCCTCCAGCTTGAATAGTGGAATGTCATCCAATAAACTACCTTCATTTCCACCTTTCGGCACTATGAACAGTAGTGCTGCGGGATCCATGTCTACACAAGCAAATACAGTTCCGAGTAGCCAGCTAGGAGGGCAGCCTCCCTCAGCTCTGCAGACAGCTGGCCTTTCTGGAGAGTCATCTTCGGTTCCCACTCAGCCACATCCTGATGTGTCTGAAAGGTATCTTTAAATGTACTGATTTTGCAGAAATATAAATATATGCCGCTTCTGTCTGAATAAGAATATAGAAGAGCCTTTGTTCTTACCCTTGAAATTTTAGTTTTTAATGTTGAATATTTTACCTATAAAATTATGATGAAGACTTTTCATAAAGTCTTTATCGTATTATCTCAGAGTGGGAATGAAGACCTTGAAAACTGTCTAGTCCAGTTGTCCTGTGATGTTTGAGTCTATTCTGTGACATAATTGTCAATTATGTGCAAATCACTGCAGTGATCTATAAGTCACTATTGAATGACCCTGCTCAGAGGCATAAGAGTTATACCAGGGTTTGAATCTTCGCTCTGTCGTTTACTGGCTATATCACTTCAGGAAAGTTACCTAACCTTTTTGAGCCAGTGTTTTCTTATCTGTAAAGTAGGAGCAGAAGGATATAATGTGCATTGTGTACCTCAGAAAATCCTTCCAATCACATTAGTTATTTTTAACAACAACAATGATGGGATGGCAGCTCTGTTCCTTTTATGAAGAAGGTATTCCCCTTTGATTTATAGGTTAGGTTAACCTGAGCCTGATTATGTCTTTCAGCTCCCACTTGCAGTTTTCCCCAAAGTTATAAATGTTATTAAAAACAAACTCTTAATTACCCAGCTAGATCCTTCCATCTTTAATATCTATAGATTTGGAGTTTTAAAAACTCATACCGCCATCAAAGAATGAAGCTTAATCACCAGTGAAGTTATGAAGTATGAAATGAATGTGTATTTTCTAAAAATGTAGTAGACCACTGACTAAGTCTGGAAAACTGGTTTCTTTTTGGTCTAGCTCTGCCTCTAGACAGCTTTGTGATCTCGGGCAGCTCATTTAACTTAACTTTTGTCTTAGTTTTAGCACATAAGCACTACGCTGTCTGACATTTCTTATCCTCTGTGGTTTTAAGAATTCTCTTTCTTTTAATTGCAAACCTCTTAATGACAAGGGTCTTTGTACACCATGAAATTGTGAACATTTATGATTCTGTTTGGAACGGTGTCCCTCATTTCTAGAGAGGCTCTCGATAGCACCCCACCCCCAAAATGGGGAGAGGATAAGAACTTCCTTTGATGCTATTTTAAGAAGGTGGAGTACAGCTTTTTCCCTAACTGTCTTATTTCTCCTTCAAATTTTAGCACAATGGATCGGGACAAAGTGGGCATCCCCACAGATGGTGATTCACATGCAATCACTTATCCACCTGCAATTGTTGTTTATATAATTGACCCTTTTACATATGAAAATAAAGATGAGAGCACTAATTCTTCTAATATATGGACTTTGGGGTTACTTCGTTGTTTTCTGGAAATGGTCCAGACTCTTCCTCCTCATATTAAGAATACTGTTTCTGTACAGGTAAGAATGATAAATGTTACAAGTTTTTTTAAAACAGTTTGGTCCTGATAGACATTTCACAGCTAGATTGATTTTCTAAAAGCCAGATTCTATCTATTGACTTCATTTTAAATGATATTAGAAATCTTAGAGAGTTTATAAAAGATAAACTTGCAGTTATACCACAGTAATAATGGAGGATAAAAAGATTGCATTAAGTAGGGTAAATGTTTCTCCTGTGTTACTTTTATATAAACTAATTTTTAAATTCTTTGGCTTAAATAAGAAAATCAAGAATGGACTGATAAAAGCTAGAGTTCTAAATGAGACTGGTTATAAAGTAAAAGTAGAGAAAAATCACATTAAGTTGTATGCAGAGAATTTGAATTATTTCTTTATAGACTACAATAGGATTATGGCAGTCAGTGGCAGTATTAATCAATATAGCTGCTATGTAGAAATGTTTAAAGATTTTTACATAACTCATTAGTATAATTGAATATTAAAATCTATATACTAGATAAGAAAATACAATTTTTTATTTTACTTAGGTTCTGTTTAAATTTTCTAATAAAATTTTTAGAGTTTTAAACCCACTATTCTTTTTTTATCTCTTGTTAAAAATTTAACATTTGTAATATTTGCCTTTAATTCTTAGATTGTTCCCTGTCAGTACCTGTTGCAACCTGTGAAGCATGAAGATAGACAAATCTACACCCAGCATTTAAAATCTCTGGCTTTTTCGGCCTTTACCCAGTGTCGGAGACCACTTCCAACATCAACCAATGTGAAGACATTGACTGGTTTTGGTCCAGGTTTAGCCATGGAAACAGCTCTTAAAAGTCCTGATGTAAGTATGTTTTCCGTAACCAAAGTTATTAAATGACTACTTTGGATGTTATGCAAAACTAAGTGCAGGTTTCTTTTTAGTTCTTATTTTCCACTTATCTTGTAATGGGTTTTTATTTTCAATAAAAAATTTTTCTGCGCTTGTATGGTGCCATAGTAACTTAACATTTTATTCTACAGAGACCAGAGTGTATTCGACTTTACACACCTCCTTTTATCCTGGCTCCAGTGAAGGATAAACAAACAGAGCTAGGAGAAACCTTTGGGGAAGCTGGACAGAAATATCATGTTCTTTTCGTGGGCTACTGTTTATCACATGATCAAAGATGGATTCTTGCATCTTGCACAGATCTATATGGAGAACTTTTAGAAACTTGTATCATTAACATTGATGTTCCAAACAGGTATTTTTATTTTCTTAAATGTATCATTACATTAAGTCTTGGGATTATGGGTACTTTTCATTTCTTTTATAGTGAATATTTATATTGTATTGTGTAAGGGAATTAATAATTTTGATTAATCTGTTAAATAGACAAAAGAGATTAAAGCCCCTAAATTGTATATAGTAAACCTTGAGGTAATGATTTTAGGCTAACAGATTTTGAAACATGGGACTAGAAGGTCATTTGCAATTTAAAATCCAGTAAAGCTTCTAGAACATTTATTTTTCTCATGTACCATCTAAGATACAGTCCCTAATAAACGAAATTAACTTTATTCACTGAAAATTTTGGGCTTCTCTGGTGGCTCAGTGGTAAAGAACCCACCTGTCAGTGCAGGAGACATGGGTTTGATCCCTGGGTGAGGAAGATCCCCTGGGAAATGAAATGGCAACCAACTCCAGTATCGTTGCCTGGGAAATCCCTGGAATGGAGGAACCTGGCAGGCTACAGTCCAGAGGGATACAAAAGAGTCAGATATGACTTAGTGACTAAACAACAATGAAAAATTTTACTATTTAAATATTGGAGTGTCTTCTGAAAATGGTGGCCCTCTTTAGAATTCTTCTTGATAGTAATTAGGTATCATGACTAGTTATTCATGAAGGCTGTAACTAAGAGTTTACAACAGATGAACCTTGTATTGAATTGTCACTTAATAGACACACTGATACCATATTTCAAAGCTAGTGAACATTGCCTAAGAGAACATGAAAGTCCATGAAGTAACTTTTGATTTTTCAGTTTTGGTTCTCTCCTTTATTTTCTTCTTTCTTTTATAAACATTCTGTAGTTTTAAGGTCAGAAATTGGTTATATGCCAAAAAAAAAAAATTTGCTTATTTGGCTATAGTGGCACTGAAGAAGCAGATATAGAAACATTGATCTGTGAAGGATGAGAATGAGAACAGAGAGAATAATGCTGCCTTCCCAATACAGAGATGGTGTGCTGCCATTTTACTGAAAGTAAAAGTGAGGTGATGGTTAAGAGAGTCAGTGCTAGAGTCATAGCGATCTGGATTAAAATCCCAATCCTGGCTTATTGGCTGTGTGATCTTGAGAAAATTACTTTACCCAACTGAGCTATAGCTTACTTTTCTGTAAAATCAGGAGGATAATTTTATCTGCCTTATAAGGGTTCTTAGGATGAAATGAAGTGTTACATATAAGTTAATTGGGCATGCTGCTTGATACACAGTAAGTACTCAACAAATGATAGCTACTATTGCTCAGCCAGAGAGTGCTTATGTACTTGCCTAATAAAGGACATGCATGCAGAAAATAGCATTGTTTGTTCTGAGAAGTATGGGAGGATTTGTTCGATATATTTCAATTTAAAGTATGAAGCAAGGGTTGGCAAACTCCAGTTTGGGGGCCATATCTGGCCGCACCTATTTGTGTAACTGTTGTCCGTTTCGTGCTGCAGCAGCAGAGTTGAATTGTTGTAGAAGAGTTTTGATGGCCTGCAAAGCTTAAAATATTGGCCCTTTAAAGAAAAAGCTTGCCAGTCTCTGGTGTAGAGCACTGTCTCTGATGAATTTTGATAATTTGTGAATGGTGTTTAATTTTAAGTATATGTTTTAGCATGTATTAAACGAAATGTAAACTAGCATACCAAACCTTTAATTTTGTATGTATTCTTATTTAGGAGTTGTGAAAAAATGTCAAGCACTAAAATGAAGGAACCAGTTTTTCACAAATTTGAGCTCTTTTGAAATGTCATCATAGGAATTTTAGAAATATTTATGACTGTCTCTATTCCATACAACAGAGCTCGTCGGAAAAAAGGATCTGCTAGAAGATTTGGTCTACAGAAACTTTGGGAATGGTGCTTAGGACTTGTACAGATGAGTTCATTGCCATGGAGAGTTGTAATTGGCCGTCTAGGAAGGATTGGTCATGGAGAATTAAAAGGTAAAATTGTGTTTTTATTATTTAATACTTAAATTTCTGTTTTATGTTAATTCATATACTATTCAGATCATATCTAGGAATAGGTGCTGAATAAAATGCAAAAGGTAATAAAAACCTAGTTTTCTGTCTTGCTCTTTAAAGAGGAACCACATATGTCTAGCTGCCAAATGGCCTAACTCAAATTTTAAGAGAACTTATTCCAATTTTAAATAAGTGCTATTACTACTATTCTTGCCATCTCCCAGTTTTATCCCCTTTCTGCTTATTAGTCAACTTATCCTATGTTCAATAGATACTGTTACCAGCATATACTGAAGTTAGGGGGTAAAAGATGTTGAGACATATCAGTAATAGATTTTTGACTTGATGACTCTTGAGGAATACATTAATTTCAAAACCATTATGTTTTAACTTTTGTTCTCTAGGTTGTTAACAGTGCTTTTATTTTGGGTATTACTATTATTATTATTTACTGTTGATACCCACAGATTGGAGCTGTTTGCTGAGTCGTCGAAACCTGCAGTCTCTAAGTAAAAGGCTGAAAGACATGTGTAGAATGTGTGGTATATCTGCTGCAGACTCTCCTAGCATTCTCAGTGCTTGCTTGGTAGCAATGGAACCCCAAGGCTCTTTTGTTATTATGCCAGGTTAGTTATCTTTAGTTTATATCAGATTTAATTCTTTATGTACTTAAGTTTCTAAGTGTTATGTAAAATTGATTCTTCATTAATTAAAAGAAAAAATACCTTTCATTTTCTTTTCAGATTCTGTGTCAACTGGTTCTGTATTCGGAAGAAGCACCACTCTAAACATGCAGGCGTCTCAGCTTAATACCCCACAGGATATATCATGTACTCATATACTTGTGTTTCCAACTTCTGCTTCTGTGCAAGTAGCTTCAGCTACTTATACCACTGAAAATTTAGACTTAGCTTTCAATCCCAACAATGGTAAGTGAATTGTTCTCTGAAAAGTGAAGTCTCTCAGTCATGTCCGACTCTTTGCAACCCCGTGGACTGCAGCCCACCAGGCTCCTCCATCCATGGGATTCTCCAGGCAAGAGTACTGGAGTGGGTTGTCATTTCCTTCTCCAGGGGATCTTCCCAACCCAGGGATTGAACCTGGATCTCCCGCATTGTAGGCAGACGCTTTAGCATCTGAGCCACCAGGGAAGTCAAATTGTTCTCTAGAGGCTTGCAAATATAAAATAAATCTGGGTGATTCTGACTGATTATAGACTGGATAATGCTTCTCAAAACATCTGTGTCCTGTGTATATTCCTGAAACCTGTGACTGTTAACGTTATATGCATGCTCTTGCAGATCTGAGAAAAGATCTAAGATGGAGAGATTACTCTGGCTTATGCAGGTGGGCCCGAAATGCAATCTTATATATCCATAGAAGAGGGAGACAGAGAGAAATTTGACTGTACACAAAAGAGGAGAGGACCGTGTAGTGGCAACAGAGGAAATCAGAGTCAGAGAGAAATGACTATGCTGCTGACTTTGAAGATGGAGGAAAGAGCTTGAGCCAAGGAAAATAGGAATAGATGTTAGAAAAGACAAGGAAACAGATTTTTCCCCTGGAGCCTTGAGGGAGAGCATACCCCTGCCTGTACCTAGATTTCTGGCCTAATGACTAGCATTTTGATTTCAACCCAGTAAAACTGATTTTAGACTTCTGACCTCCAGAACTAGAAGAAAATAATGTTCGTTGTTTCAACAAGTTTGTGGAAATTTGTTAAACTGCTACAGGAGACTAATACCATTCTTCTACTTTATTGATATCAGAACTAATGCTGTGAATTATCCCATAAATATTTACTTATTTTTTGAATTGATTAATTAATTTGGCTACACTGAGTCTTGCTTATGGCATGCGGACTCTTAGTTGTGGCTTGTGGGTTATAGTTTCCTGGATAAGAATCAGACTCAGACTCCTGCATTGGGAGTTCAGAGTCTTAGTCACTGGACCACCAGGGAAGTCCCTGATGTTTGCTTACATTAAAAGGCAACATTGATCATAAAATATTTGTACAGTTTATGTACATACTGTTGAGTTACCTGTATGTAAACTTTGCAGGTCATTTTATATTCTATTCTATTTTGATTTACTAAAATAATAGAGTAATTTATAACTTTTCTAGATGTACTTATATAGATTGCATTTTAGTACAAGAGAAAATAAGTGATATTGCATTGTTTCTCTGAGAAAATGACACATCTCTAAAGTCAAAAGTATGGGTAATAATTATTCTCCTCTTTTAATGTGTATGCAGTAACTTGAATATTTTAATAATAAAGAATTAAGGAATTTGTGAAGCGACTTAACAGCAGTAGCAGCAGCAGTCTCATTTTAAATACATTTTCATTCCCAGCATTTGTGTTAGTTTCCTGTTGCTATTTGTAACAAATTACCACATGCTTATTGGCCTAAAACAACACACATTTTTTTTCGTACAGTTCTGGAAATCAGAAGTCCAAAATTATTCTTACTGGGCTATAAATACAAAGTCAAGGCGTCTGCAGGGTTGATTCTTTCTAGAGGCTCTAAGGGAGAATCTGTTCCCTTGTCTTTGACAACTTCTAGAGACCATGTACATCTCTTGCTCATGGTCCCTTTTTTCATCTTCAGTGCCAGCAAGTTAATACAGTCACATCTTCAGTGACTCGAAGCATTCTTTAACCCTCTTGTTAGGACCCCTTTGGTTACATTGAACCCACCTGGATAATCCAGAATAATCTCCCCATCTCAAGACCTTTTGTTTGATCACATCTGTAAAGTTCTTTATCGTAACATATTTACAGGTTTCTGGAATTAGGATGTGGGCATTTTAGGGAGGGACCATTATTCAAAGCAGTCTCATGTTTATTTATGCATAGTTGATTATTTGTATCTTACCACAATACTTGGACATGGTATACATTCAGTAGATGTTGATTAAATTAACTTATTTTGGCTAAGATCCATTGTTTGAACCCTTTCTTGTAAATGACCGTGGGATATGAAAAATGGAGTATTTAATTTTTTCTTCCTTCTTCATAGATGGAGCAGATGGAATGGGTATCTTTGATTTATTAGACACAGGAGATGATCTTGACCCTGATATCATTAATATCCTTCCTGCATCTCCAACGGGTTCTCCTGTTCATTCTCCAGGATCTCATTACCCCCATGGAGGTGACACTGGCAAGGTAACCCTGTTATAAAAGTTCAGTTTATCTAAATGTCATTCATTATCTTAGTAATGGACTATATCAATGAGAAAGAACACTTTTTTCCCTTGAAAATTAGCAAGAAAATTAAAACAGTCCATTCATGTACTTCTACCACGGAGACATCAATAAGCTGAGTTGTACATTATTAACAGGGTCTTTAAGGTTCTGCTTTCTCTGACTTTGTATTTTCTAGACTACTTGGCATTAATCCTTCTTTAAGTTTTCCTGCCACTTCACCACAGCTTCTACTTAGAAATAGAATTAGATTATCTAAAAAACAGGGTATGACTCTAAGAGCTGCCACTCATATCAAAGCTGTGGACAAGGAACATAAAGGAAATAACTGATTTTCCCATAAAAATAGAAAGAGCACAGACCCCTCCCCTTTTTATTTTTACCACTTACGGAAACATTCTGTCTTGTCCTTCTGTTTGAACTCAAAATTATTTGAGCTTCATTTGAATAACATCATTATTTGAATGAAATTATATATGTAGTGGTTATTTGATTATTATAACGTGCATATGTTTACATATGTTTAAAGAAGGATCTTCGTCTGACCTTACTTTGCATCCTTTCCTTTTTCTTTTTTAACTGGAAAAGAATTAAATGATGGGAAAAAAGAAACAAATAAGGAAAAGCACCAATAATCATACCACTTTAATAGAACCAATTTTGTGGTTTCTTAGTTCCCAGATCAGGACTGAAACTGCATCCTTGGCAGAGAAAGCGTTGAGTCCTAGCCACTGGACCATCAGGGAATTCCCTTAGCAATTTTTTAATTACGTTGATCCTTTACCATAGTTTGTTTCCATTGCTGTTCAGTTCCTAAGTTGTGTCCAATTCTTCACCACCCCATGGACTGCGACACGCCAGGCTCCTGTATCCTTCAGTATCTCCTGGAGTTTGTTCAGATTTATGTCCATTGAGTCAGTAATACTATCTGGTTTGTTATATCATTCCCCAAATATTGGACACTTAAATCTTTTATTTTTTTTCTGTTGTAAGTAATAATTGCAGTGAACGTTTCTGTGTTGATATATCATTTTTCTTTTTACCTATTTCCTTAACATAAATAGCAAAGAATGCATTAACTAGTCTAAAGGCTATGATCCTTGCCATAATGCCTTCCAAATAACTCTTAACTGCATTTTATAGATAGTGCTACGTGAACAAAGATAAATTCAGTCCACCTTTTGGATTGGGATACAATCATGAATTAGTTGAGAGGGTATTAGGAAATAAGTTAGAAAGTTCGTTGAATGTTTTGTACTTTTGAGTCAGCTACAAAGATTTATACACACAGTCACACACTGAACATGGGCTTGACCTAATAATACAAACTTGTTAAAATAGTATATTTTCTTAAAACTCTTAAAATTCATTTATTTAATGCTATTACTAATTAAGATATGTAGCAAATTGACTTTTTAAAATGTCCTTCAGTGGAAAAGGAAATGGCAACCCACTCCATTATTCTTGCCTGGAGAATCCCATGGAAGGAGGAGTGTGGCAGGCTACAGTCCATGGGGTCACGAGAGTTGGACACAACTTAGCAACTAAACCACAGGCATTTTAACACATTTTGCCAAATTTTCTATCTTTTTATTTTGAAATGATATTTATTGTAAGAGTTTGGAATGAAAATTATTGTTGAAAATAATTCAGATGACACTGGACCATTGCTGATGAATTTTATTAAATAAACAGATCTTATCTATAAAAGAAAATAAAATGTCCTTCAGTATTTTTTAAATTGAAGTAATTAGATAATAAGACTGATAGTAATAAACCATTCTATATTTATAGCTATTATATAGCAAATGAACTAACATATTTTTAATTTTTCTCTTTTTAAGGGTCAAGGTACTGATCGACTACTTTCAACAGAATCTCATGATGAAGTAACTAATATTCTTCAGCAACCATTGGCCCTTGGTTACTTTGTATCAACTGCCAAAGCGGGTCCCTTACCTGACTGGTTCTGGTCAGCATGTCCTCAAGCACAATATCAGTGTCCCCTTTTTCTTAAGGTATTGCTCTTTTTTTTTGTTTTCTGGCCAGTTCCTGAGTGATGCTGATTGACCGCTTAAGTCCTAAGAAGTATGGAAGTGAAGTCTTTAGCTTTTGTCTGAGGTCTTAAATGCATTGCCACATATAACTCTCTAGATAAAATAACAAAGAGAATAATTATGAAGCAACTCTAATTCTTAAATTTATATTAAGTTTAAACTTTTAAATAGCTTTAAATGGACTATCTGAGACCTTTGCTCTTAATTAGTTTTAGCTGCACATTTAAAGTTTAGAGCTAGAAGAAATCTTTTATTAAAATACCTTTAATCTAACCTTTTCATTTTCTTAGCATATTAACAGTTCAGAAAAACTCGTTTGTCCAGAGTCATAAATTGGTAGTAGCTTGATTAAAACCTGAATCATTTAATGATTATATAATGTTATTCTTTGAATTATATCATAGTACACTCCTATTATGCCTCATTATTTTGAGAACTGAAGAAGGATTCATAATCTTTATAAAAATGTTTGCTGTTTAGATGCATTTCCCTACCTCCTTAAAAAAGCTTGCTAGCTTTGTATAAATTGCTGTGTTAAAACTATTGAGTGGTTTTCAAGTAATGGTATTCTCAGACCCATAGTGACTTATTTTATCAAAACAAATTCATTATCAAGTGATATAACAAGGTGGTAGAGATAAATCATAAAATGGTAAAATGAAATGTGAAAGCCCTATCTAGAGTTTGTTCCTGCTGCTACTACTACTTTTCCAAAATAACAAATGAAGATCTGATTTCACTTATTCTTGTATAAACCTACCAGAAGTTGACTGGTTTATTCCATAAATTATGCTAACTTAACTACTTGCCAACTGATTTTTATTTGTAGGGTAAAAGTTGAATAGTATGTACTTTAGTTTTTTAAGATTATATTTAGTGGGTACTTGAACCAATAAGCTTGTTGCTGTCTTTTAAGCCTGTTACTATTAAATCTGATTCCCTTGGCTCACATATCATTGAGTCAGTGACATTTTGATTAAACAGTGAATTTCTGTAGCACATTAATGAAGGATACAAGAGCTGTTGATCTGAATTGACTGTTAGTGAGATAATATATTTAGAGAGTGTTGGCCAAGGTGATAGTTTTAGCACAAGAGTTTTCTACCCCTTCCAGTATATGTGTAGTGGTCTTGTATCTCATTACAAGAATGTATTCCCAGGGGGATTTCTGCACTTCTGTAGTAGTCCTTGGAGTTTCTACAAAACAGAGGGTTCTTTGGTCCTTTAGGAAGTGCTCCATGTGCTTTCTGCTCTCTCTTTTGTTATTACCATACACATTAAAAGCTCTGAAAAACAGCAGCAAATAATAGTGTTTCACAGAACATGTTTTTAAGAAACACCACTTTATAAGAAGTCCAAGGGACTATCCAGATTCTTTTCTACTCAATATTTATTTGCAGAGAGGATAGTGTAAAGTGGGCATTCACCCTCAGATACAGTGTAACAAGATTAGGACTTCTGGTCTGAATTACCAGGTAAGGCATAACTTACCATAATTTTGTTCACCTTTTTTTTTTTATACATTCCATTTTATTTCTATATCATAGGCAATAAAATCATTTGGTATGTTTCTCTTGGCTTGGGGAAAAAAAGGTTGTTACCTAGATGATTAAAAAAATCTTTTTATCATTGAAATTAGAGCACTACTACTAATTACATTCATTTATTTGTTGTAATCTGCCATATGAGAGACTTTTGCTTATAACTCATAAATCTAGGGCCCGTGGGCAGTTGAAACATATTTTTGATTATATTTCTAAATACACAACACAAAATTTTATACATATTATTGCAGTTGTAGAGGAGAGCGCATCTCAATATAAAATAATACCTTTTATAGTCGTACAGAGAATGAGATCTGTCAAGAGTTTCTGCAGTCAGTACTATGTCTTTTCATAGCTTAACACTGTTATATATTTTGACTTACAAACTAAACAGTTCACTTTCTTTGATTGAAATGTGAAGAAGAGTACCATATTCCTTTCTTTTATTTACTCTTCATTGCCATACCTAAGTGAGTGTATGAGTTGTTACTAAACCTCCATTATGAAACTGAATGGACAAAAGAATGCATCTGTGCACTGTATTACTTAAGTTGCTCAGTCAGTCAGTTCAGTCACTCAGTTGCGACTCTTTGCGACCCCATGGACTGCAGCATGCCAGGCCTCCCTGTCCATCACCAACTCCAGGAGCTTGCTCAAACTCACGTCCATCGAGTTGGGAGATGCCATCCAACCATCTCATCCTCTGTTGTCCCCTTCTCCTCCTGCCTTCAATCTTTCCCAGCATCAGGGTCTTTTCCAATGAGTCAGTTCTTCACATCAGGTGGCCAAAGTACTGGAGTGTCAGCTTCAGCATCAGCCCTTCCAATGAATATTCAGAACTGATTTCCTTTAGGATGGACTGGTTGGATCTCCTTGCAGTCCAAGGGACTCTCCAGAGTCTTCCCCAACACCACAGTTCAAAAGCATCAATTATTCAGCACTCAGCTTTCTTTATGGTCCAACTCTCGCATCCATACATGACTACTAGAAAAACCATAGCTTTGACTAGACGGACCTTTGGCAGCAAAGTAATGTTTCTTCTCTTTAATATGCTGTCTAGGTTGATCATAACTTTTCTTCCAAGGAGCATGCGTCTTTTAATTTCATGGCTGCAGTCAACATCTACAATGATTTTGGAGCCCAAGAAAGTAGTCTGTCACAGTTTCCTGTTTCCCCATCTATTTGCCATGAGGTGATGGGACGGGATGCCATGAACTTCATTTTTTGAGTGTTGAGTTTTAAGCCAACTTTTTCACTCTCCTCTTTCACTTTCATCAAGAGGCTCTTCATTTCCTTTGTGCTTTCTGCCATAAGGGTGGTGTCATCTGCATATCTGAGGTTATTGACATTTCTCCTGGCAATCTTGATTTCCTGCTTGTGCTTCATCCAGCCACTGAAAGTAGCTCTGCGTAAGATTTATAGCTTTACAGGTAAAATATGTGCATATGCTTGCTTCTGGTACTTTTTTCAGGCTTCCCAGGTGACTCTAGTTGTAAAGAATCCCCCTGCCAGTGCAGCAGACATAAGAGATGTGGGTTCGATCCTTGAATTCAGGAGATCCCCTGAAAGAGGGCATGGCAATCCACTCCAATATTCTTGCCTTGAAAATTCGCTGTGGACAGAGGAGCCTGGCGGGCTATGGTCTACAGGGTCGCAAGGAGTCAGACACACTGAAGCTACTTAGCACAGTACTCTTTCAGCCCTGGACCTAGGTTAATTCGCATAGTCTGTGTTACAATACAGACTGTACTCAGGTTATCAGTTTTGTGCTTTCTTAAACATTTACTTCACACATCTGGGCAAGTTACACATAGAAAATAATTAGAAATCCTTTCTGTGGTCTCAAAAGCCATGAAACTGAACAAGTTTTGTTATGCACTTAAAAATTACATAATGAATTACACAAGAAGAATAGCCATGTTTATAGTGGCTCCCATTCACTACGTAAGTCTAAAATGTATTTCGTCAAGGACGAGACCTTGGGCAGACGAGGCGACACCAGCAGATTTCCCGCTGGCTGACCAGCCCTGTTCCTTTCCAGGCCTCTCTGCACCTCCACGTGCCTTCAGTGCAATCTGACGAGCTGCTTCACAGTAAACACTCCCACCCCCTCGACTCAAACCAGACTTCAGACGTCCTCAGGTACTGTGCTGCTTACTGCTGAGCTTGGAAGGAATGGCATGTTCATCCTTACAGATTTTTCTCATGTTTGGCAGTAGTTTACAGTTGTTGTTACCTTTGGATCTCTAGTTGAATTATTTATCATTCAGAATGAGTGCTTTCCTTTCTAATACATGTAATCTACCTCTGAGAACAATTTTAATGAAAATCAGTTTTCTTTAATCTCCCCAAGACCCTCTATTTCATACTTTAACTTTTTTTGTGTGTGTGACTTTTAATCTTATATGCCATCTTCGAATTTGCTTCCAAAATTTACAATGTAGGTACATATATGACTTACTTAGTTTACTTGCTTTTCAGGTTTGTTTTGGAACAGTACAATGCACTCTCCTGGCTAACCTGTGACCCTGCAATCCAGGACAGACGCTCATGTCTCCCAATTCATTTTGTGGTGCTGAATCAGTTATATAACTTTATCATGAATATGCTGTGATCTTCATTTGATGGAACTGTGCAAGAAAAGAACAAGGAAAAAGATTTTGCTGCAAGATTAAGTTACAGTTATCTTCTCAGTGAAAGTCATTTGTGATGGGGTCTAATTCTTATTACTTCAACAAATATTGTTTTGACTTGGAGGGAGGGGCGATAACCCTGTTATTTTTCATTGACTATACTGAACTCTTTAGGATGATGACTGATCATACACAACGTATTATAACATTTTCGTAGCAAAATTAACCTTTTTTTTCCAGTCACAGTATTTGTGAAAAGTAATGAGCCATAGTACCCAGTCATGTTAAATGAATATTAAAAGCATGGAGAAGGAAACATGAGGAACAATGAATTTCAACATATGGCTTCAGAACATCAAGATGTTCTTGTATTGGATTATAGTATCTAGTATTCAAAAATGCCTGCATCTCTTATTTATTGTAAGTTTTTAAATGTATAAATTGTCTTATATTTCTTAACCTCTTTTATAAAAATTTTCCTAGAAGGTTTATACTGCCTTCTTGCTTTAAAGCAATTGGTCTAAAATATATGTAATCGTCTTAATTAAAAAGTTGCAGTAGGGTTGCTTTTAGAGTATTATTTTTTTGTAAGGGGGTGGGTGGGACAGTAAATTTGTATTGTCTTGATGTACAGTTTAATGGGGATAGAGGGGAAATAATGTCCATACCATTGTGTGTGGAGGATTTACAGCTAAGCTGTAGTTGCAGAGTACATGTACAGTAATGAAGTTCACTGTGTTTATAAATTGAAAAGGTACCGGGTCTTACAACATTTTATATATCAACCACACCTTTACAGAATAACATGATGGCAATATACAAGTGATATTGTTAGGTGGTTTAACTTAGAATAAAAATGAGAATTCTTCAGTTATATTTTGTACTATGGTTTAGGGCTATGACTAATATTTCAGGCCATTTCCAGTGAAAGAAACTTAGTTTTACAAGAAAAACATTTGCTACTGAATGCTTAAACTAATTTTGGTGTTTAATGTTACATGCTTAAAATTTTTTGTTTGTTTTAACAGTGGCACATCTAGGCATGGTAGTATTATTAATTATGAAAATTATCTTCAGGATCTGCTATAGGTTGAAATTTAGCCCAGCTCTAGGCATTTTACAAATTATTTTAAGAGCAGTCACTCTTGATTGTTTGACTTTTTTTTTTTTAATTAAAGATTGGGAATGTGTATGAGAGTATGCATATGTATGGGTGTGTGTGTGCAATCAAACTGTGGTGTAAATAGATTCTCAGTGAATTCTGGTATTCAGACTATTCCACTAGTTAAAGAACCATTTTCTAAACCTAACCTGTTTCCTTTTGCCTTTTTTATTTATTTAATTTTCTTGGTTTGGAGATGACAGTCCCAAACACCAGAGTCTGTACTTTTCTATAACACAGCTCAGAAAAGGCAGGGCATATGCCAAGGAGGTTCTCACCTCCCTAAAGAAGGGACTTGAATTTTAGGGACTTTAATTCACCCCTTCCTTCAATACAGCTTTCCCTCTTCTTGTTTGCACATGCCAAGATAACTGCTTTTATGCAGCCTTTATCCCCTTAAAAAATCCTTTCTACAGTGCTGCTCACAAGAGAGTCCAAGTTAGCCTCCTACCTGTGTAGCTGACTTAAATTCACAGTCGCCAAGTCTACCTGTCTTTCTTGGAAGCAGTCTAGCTAAATTCTGAATTTGTATGTTCACTAATTCTCTACAAGGACAAAATGGATTGTATTTACAAAACTGTAATTTGGTATGTTTTGTTATTTTTTTTTTTTAACTGAAACTTGTTTTGTAAATACTATATGCTTAGCTTAAATATCACTTTCTTATGAAAAATGTAACTTCTTCAAATTGTGTATATTAAAACATTAGCAAGTCTTGTTTTTCCTATAGAGAAAACACAATTGGTAACAAAGGTTTTCAATCATTTGTTCAAAATTATAATGCAATCCCAGTGGTCAGCCTATTTTGAAGTGAAAATTTAAAGGTCACATCTGTGCATTTGTTCTTAAATTATGCTAACACACTACAGATTATGTTGGCATGTTTTGTTCTGTACTTAAAAAAATACTTGTCTGAGATTTGAGGGGAAAGATGCTTATTTGAAATTTGTATTAAAATGGTATTCTTTTTTTATATATTTTATTATCTCAATAGTGACTCTTTAAAAAGTATACTCTCGGTTGTTTAAAATCACTAATCTATAGTAACCACACCTCAGTTTGAAAACAGATTTTTAAAAAATTATTCCCTGACAGTTTCTTTTTATATGGAGCCATAAGAAAGGAACCCATTACATGATTCCTTTTTATCTGGGAATCAAGGAATAGTTCCCAAATATATAGGATTTACTGATAAGATTTTTTTCTTCCCTTCATATATAAATTCACACTCAAATGGAAAATTATTAAATAGCCATTCGAAAAGGTTAGGAAACTTGTTTCAGAAAAAAACAAAAAATTAAGCCTTTCGTTCAGAATGATGGATCTGACTTACTAATGTAGTCACAGACAAGTATGGGTAGTTTTGTTTAAATAGGTAAGCAAAGTGATATACTTTATACCAGTTGATCACCAACACCATGACTTCTTTGTTACAGTGCTAATGTCTGTTTTTTGTGCAGTTATCCATTACAAAGCAGGGTGGGAGTTGAGTATTTTGGCATTTTAAAGGATTAGTTATATAATGTCTGCTTCCAGCCAGTGAGAAACATCTAGCCATACCTTTCTTATGCAAGCCATTCAGTTATCAGGACTGTGAATTAACACTGTATGAATAAATTTCTGTACACCTTATTGTTTGGCCAGAAGGCCACCAAGTGTACTTATATGTAATCCTTAAATTTTAAAGTAGCTGTAATTTTTAAATCTTTCTAACTTTTCTTAAACCACTAAAAATTAAGCTCTTACTACTTAGTCAACTATCCTCAGCTGTATTCGTACTCAATTGTCAGTATGGCACAGATTACTGTATTAAAATATTCTCCTTTCGTCTTCATATTTACCTTCTGAGGTAATTTTTTAACTTAATGTGTTACTACAAAGATTTGCAGATCTTTAATCAAGCACTATGTTAATACTGTAATATCAAAATACTATGTTGCGTTATTTAAAATGTTCAAATTGAATACATTAAAACGAAGTTTTTAAATGCTGTTGCATCATATAATTTGCTACTCATCCACTATGGCATCACATATCAGTCTATTAATACATTTAATGTTGCATGAGTGATGTTTTGGTCTGGGTTTCCTCTTTGTCTAAATTAAGGAAAAATGTTTTTGACATAAAATTCTTTTGCTTCCCTGCACCCCTCAAAAAAATCTGCTAGAAAATCTTAACCATTCAGTTTTTCTTGATGTTTTAATGGGCCCAGAACTGTGGTTTAAATTTATATATATATATATATATGTTTTCTTTTTTGTGGAGTATCAATTTAAAACTGGATTTGGGACCTAAAATACTCCTCAGGTTGATGTATTCATGAAGTTTTAAAATAGCTTTAGTTTTCAGAGTAAACTGGATTTGTGGACCTTAAAGTTACTGAGTTTAAACTATAAATTGTAATGTCATTACTGGACATGTCAGCATCAGCTCTCTCAAAATAGCTTGGTCACTTTATGAAGGGGCGTTTTAAAGTTGTTTAGCAGTGACATTTAATATGGTCCAATTGCTTTTTTTTTTTAACGTGACAAAAAAAGAATAAGGAACAAACACTATTGCTGCCGAATGCCATAACACTGAGTTGTACAAATTGTGATTGAGGAAATGAAAAGGTTTATACTTTTTAAAAAAAACAAAAACAAAAAAAACTTCAAATGGAATAAATTATTCATGAAGCCTTCATTGTGGTGTCTCATTCTCTTGAAAATATTTCCATCTTAAATTCATGTAAAAAGTAGTAGTGGTATTTTTATGTCACTTATAAATGAAAAGGGGCAATCTAAAAACTGATAAGTTTTTCTTTGAAGTATTTTACTTTGTAAAAGATTTTAATCATACGTCAGTGTATAGTATACAGGAAAATTGTGTTTATACGTATAAATTCCTTTTAGGCTGATCAGATTCATATCAGTTTTCTAGTCTAAACAAGCTACCTTGAAATATTTTTAAAGATTGTACTATAAAAAATTGCATAAGTGTTATTGAAACATAAGCAAAGTAGGTGGGTGGGAGGTCCATTGGTTTGTTTTTGTTTTTTTTTTGCAACACAGAATGGCTTGTGGGATCTTAGTTCCCAGACCAGGGATTGAACCTAGGCTTTCAGTAGTGAAAACGTGAGTCCCCACCACAGGACTACCAGAGAATTTCCAGACAAGTGTTGTTCACATATAAACGACTGAAAAATAGCTCTGCCGATTTTGTTTAAGCAGCTGTTCAAAATATTTTTGTCCAAACTTAAGCTGAGTAAGGACAAATCCCAAAATTATTGTGCTCATTTTAAAATTGGTGGTCATTTCTGAAAGCAGAAGTAAAAAAAGAATCCTTTAAAAAGGTGTGAATGTCATTGGAATTTCTATCTTAATTTTTTTTCTGTCAAGAGAAGACAGAAAAAAACTATAAATATGTATTTATATTACATCTGATCATTCTCTACCTTTTAAGACAATTTAGCACTCAGTTCAGTTCAGTCACTTAGTTGTGTCTGACTCTGCAACCCCGTGAATTGCGGCACACAAGGCCTCCCTGTCCATCACCAACTCCAGGAGCTTGCTCAAACTCATACCATTGAGTTGGAGATGTCATCCAACCGTCTCATCCTCTTGACCCCTTCTCCTCCTGCCTTCAATGTTTCCAGCATCAGGGTCTTTTCCAGTGAGTCAGTTCTTCGCATCAGGTGGCCAAAGTACTGGAGTTGCAGCTTCTGTATCAGTCCTTCCAATGAATATTCAGGACTGATTTCCTTTAGGATGGACTAGTTTGATCTTGCAGTCCAAGGGACTCTCAAGAGTCCTCTCCAACACCACAGTTCAAAAGTATAAATTCTTCAGTGCACAGCTTTCTTTATAGTCTAACTCTCACATCCAAACATGACTACTGGAAAAAACCACAGCCTTGACTAGACGGACCTTTGTTGGCAAACAAAGTCTCTGCTTTTTAATATATTGTCTAGCCTGGTCACAGCTTTTCTTCCAAGGAGCAAGTGTCTTTTAATCTCATGGATGGAGTCAGCATCTGCAGTGATTTTGGAGCCCCCCAAAATAAAGTCTCTCACTGTTTCCATTGCTTCCCCATCTATTTTCCATGAAGTGATGGCCCCAGATGCCATGATCTTAGTTTTCTGAATGTTGAGTATTAAGCCAGCTTTTTCTCTCTCCTTTTTCACTTTCATCAAGAGATTCTTTAGTAGTGCTTCACATTCTGCCATAAGAATGGTGTCGTCTGCGTATCTGAGGTTTTTGATATTTCTCTTGGCAATCTTGATTCCAGGTTATGCTTCATCCAGCCCGGCATTTCACATAATGTACTCTGAATATAAGTTAAATAAGCAGAGTGACAATATATAGCCTTGTTGCACTCCTTTCCTGATTTGGAACCAGTCTGTTGATCCTTGTCAAGTTCTAACTATTGCTCCTTCACCTGCATACAGATTTCTCAGAAGTAGGTAAGGTGGTCTGGTATTCCCATCTCTTGAAGAATTTCCCACAGTTTTGTGATCCACAACAGTTAAAAACTTGGGTATAGCCAATAAAGCAGAAGTAGAGGTCTTTCTGGAATTCTCTTGCTTTCTCAATGATCCAGTTGATGTTGGCAATTTGATCTCTGGTTCCTCTGCCTTTTCTAAATCCAGCTTGAACATCTGGAAGGTAACAGTTCACAAACTTTGAAGCCTGGCTTGGAGAAGTTTGAGCATTGCTTTGCTAGCATGTGAGATAAGTGCAATTGTGCAGTAGTTTGTACATTCTTTGGCATTGCCTTTCTTTGGGATTGGAATGAAAAGTGACCTTTTCCAGTCCTGAAGCCACTGCTGAGTTTTCCAAATTTGCTGGCATATAGAGTGCAGCACTTTCACAGCATCATCTGTTAGGATTTGAAATAGCTCAACTGGAATTCCATCACCTCCACAGGCTTTGTTCATATTGATGCTGCCTAAGGCCCACTTGACTTCTCATTCCAGTATTTCTGGCTCTAGGTGGGTGATCACACCATCGTGGTTATCTAGGCCATGAAGATCTTTTTTTGTATAGCTCTTCTGTGTATTCTTGCCACCTTTTCTTGATACTTTCTGCTTCTGTTAGGTCCATAGCATTTCTGTCCTTTATTGTGCCCATCTTTGCATGAAATGTTGCCTTGATATCTCTGATTTTCTTGAAGCGATCTCTAGTCTTTCCCCTTCTATTGTTTTCCTCTATTTCTCTGCACTGATCACTGAGGAAGGCTTTCTTCTCTCTCCTTGCTATTCTTAGGAATTCTGCATTCAAATAGGCATATCTTTCCTTTTCTCCTTTGCCTTTCGCTTCTCTTCTTTTCACAGCTATTTGTAAGGCCTCCTCAGACAACCATTTTGCATTTTTGCATTTTTTTTTTCTTGGGGATGGTATTAATCCCTGCCTCCTGTACAATGCACAAACTTCTGTCCATAGTTTTCCAGGTAGTCTGTCTATCAGATCTAATCCCTGAATCTATTTCTCACTTCCACTGTATAATCATAAGGGATTTGATTTAGGTCATACCTACATGGCCTAGTGCTTTTCTCTACTTTCTTCAATTTAAGTCTGAATTTTGTGATAAGGAGTTCATGATCTGAGCCACAGTCAACTCCAGACAACATAGTCTTATTGACTGTATAGAGCTTCTCCATCTTTGGCTGCAAAGAATATAATCAGTCTGATTTCGGTATTGACCATGTAGTGATTTCCCTTTGTGGAGTCATCTTTAGTGTTGTTGGAAGAGGGTGTTTGCTATGACCAGTGCATAGTCTTGGCAAAACTCTGTTAGCCTTTGCCCTGCTTCATTCTGTACTCCAAGGTCAAATTTCCCTGTTACTTCAGCTATCTTGACTGCCTACTTTTGCATTCCCGTCCCCTATAATGAAAAGAACTTTTTGGGTGTTAGTTCTAGAAGGTCTTGTAGGTCTTCATAGAACCGTTCAGCGTCTTCAGCATTACTGGTTGGGGCATATACTTGGATTACTGTGATATTGAATAGTTTGCCTTGGAAACGATCAGAGATCATTCTGTTATTTTTGAGAGTGCACCCAAGTACTGCATTTCAGACGCTTTAGTTGACTATGAGGGCTAAACCATTTCTTCTAAGGGATTCTTGCCCACAGTAGTAGATACAGTGGTCTTCTGAATTAAATTCACCCATTTCAGTCCCTTTGAGTTCACTGATTCCTAAAATGTCAATGTTGACTCTTGCCATATCTTGTTTGACCATTTCCAATTTACCTTGATTCATGGACCTACCATTTCAGGTTTCTATGCAGTATTGTTCTTTATAGCATCAGACTTGACTTCCATCACCAGTCATGTCCACATTTGGGTGTTTTCATTTTGGCTCTGCCTCTTCATGCTTTCTGGAGTTATTTCTCCACTCTTCTCAAGTAGCATATTGGGCACCTACCAACCTGGGGAGTTCATCTTTGAGTGCCTTTTCATCTTTTGCCTTTTCATGCTGTTCATGGGGTTCTCAAGGCAAGAATACTGCAGTGGTTTGCCCTTCCCTTCTCCAGTGGACCATACTTTGTCAGAATGCTCCACCATGACCCATCTGTCTTGGGTCATGGCCCCACATGTCATGGCTCATAGTTTCATTGAGTTAGGCAAGGCTGTGGTCCATGTAATCAGTTTGATTAGTTCTGTGATTGTGGTTTTTGTTCTGTCTGCCTTCTCACTGATAAGGATAAGGGGCTTATGGAAGCTTCCTGATGGGAGAGACTGCCTGTGGAGGAAACTAAGCCGTACGTATGACTAAAAATAACTGCAAATCAAGTTTCTTTTTGGGAGATAGGGAAGGGTACTCACTTGTTAATCAACTACATGCAAGCTTTCTTTACTGTTTGTGGTTTTCACTTGAAAACCAGTCTAAAAAATCCTATTTTGATCTTCAGTACTTGTGAAGAATTCAAGCTGCTTAGAAACAGATATGTTCCTTACCTTAGGCAAATGTACTTTTTACATTGTGACCCACGGCATTCTACATTATGGCGAATTCCAAGACTTGAAAGCTCAAGATGCTAGTGAATCCCTGGGAATCTTTTCTTTTTTTTTTTTTATTTTTTTTTCCAGTGGGTTTTGTCATACATTGATTTAATCAGCCATGGATGGGAATCTTTTCTTGCAAAACTTACTGCCACATTCTCCATGTGAATTAAGATTAAGAGGTAAAACTGTGGAATATGGTGAGCATTTTGAGATGTTCTACAAGTAATATATTGCACATGCAAACAAACGATCTTGACCTCTTGATAGTAGCACATTATTTACATCAGTGTACAGGTATACCTCATTTTACTGCACTTCGCTTTTTGCACTTGGCAGATTTTTACAAACTGCGTTTTTTTGCAAATAAAAGGTTTGTGGAAACTCTGCGTTAAGCAAGTCTTATCAGCAGTATTTTTCTAACAACGTTTACTCCATGTCTCTCACATTTTGGTAATTCTCACAATATTTTAAAGTTTGTTATTTATATTTGTTGTGGTGATCTATGATCTTTGATGCTTCTGTTACTATTCACTGAAGACTCAGATGATAGCATTGTTTAGCAATAATGTATTTTTTCATTAAGGTATGTACATTGCTTTTTTAGACATACTTTTGCACACTTAATAGACTACAGTATAGTGTAAATATAACTTCTATGTACACTAAGGAACCAAAAATTTCACATGATTTGCTTTATGACAATATTCACTAATTGTAGTGGCATGAAACCACACCCAAAATATTTCTCAGGTATACTTGTATTTGCTAATGGATTTGATGAGATTACTTGAAATAATGGCTTATTACCAAAGTTATAAAAACTTTTAGTACACTTCTGGAATCAAAATTACAGCATGTTGTAACAAATTTTTTGTTTAATGAGTTACCAAAATATGCCTGAAACAGAATTGTTACTACAGAATTGTGAAATATTTGGAGTCTATAGGGTCACTGTAGGTTTTCAGGAAATCTAGAGGCAGAACATCTACATCAGGATAAAGTTAGAAGTGTTGTTTGAGCTCTCTTAAAATAATCTGTAGTAAATAACCTTTGAAATGTTACAGTTTCTAGGGAAACGGGCATTTAATGGAAAACCGTTATATCTCAAGTATGTTGAATGAAATGTCCAGGCTTTGCTTAACAAGATATTCAGGGTGTATTGCTCCACTAACAACTAGTTCAGATAAGTCAATTCCCCTTGCCCCCAAGAACATATAATTAAGAATATCAAAGTCCAAAGGGCACACTGAGTTATTTGAAAGGTCCAGAGAAGTAAAGGGGCTTCCCTGGTGGCTCAGATGGTAAAGAATCTGCCTGCAATCCAGGAGACCTTGGTTCGATCCCTGGGTTGAGAAGATCCCCTGGAGAAGGGAATGGCAACCCATTCTACTATTCTTCCATGGAGAATCCCATGCACAGAGGAGCCTGGCGGGCTACAGTCCACGGGGTCACAAAGAGTCAGATAGGATTGAACAACTAACACTTTTCACAGAAGCAAAAACAAAAGAGAAAGAATCTTTGGTTTCGGCTCATTGTAATAGATAACTGTTGTGAATGTATTCCTGAGTCATCTATACTGATAATTCTGTAGTTTTCAATGTCTTCTGTGTATACTCTCAGAGATATCACACATGGGTTGAAAAATAAAGAACCCTCATTCTCAGAGTCAGTTCAGTTCAGTCGCTCAGTCATGTCCGACTCTTTGTGACCCCATGAATCGCAGCAAGCCAGGCCTTCCTGTCCATCACCAACTCCCGGAGTCCATCCAAACCCATGTCCATCGAGTCAGTGATACCATCCAAACATCTTGTCCTCTGTCATCCCCTTCTCCTCCTGCCCTCAATCTTTCCCAGCATCAGGGTCTTTTCCGATGAGTCAACTCTTTGCATCAGGTGGCCAAATTACTGGAGTGTCAGCTTCAGCATCAGTCCTTCCAATGAACACCCAGGACTGATCTCCTTTAGGATGGACTGGTTGGATCTCCTTGCAGTCCAAGGGACTCTCAAGAGTCTTCTCCAACACCACAGTTCAAAAGCATCAATTCTTCGGTGCTCAGCTTTCTTTACAGTCCAACTCTCACATCCATACATGACCACTGGAAAAACCATAGCCTTGACCAGATGGACCTTTGTTGGCAAAGTAATGTCTCTGCTTTTAAATATGCTATCTAGGTTGGTCATAACTTTCCTTCCAAGGAGCAAGCGTCTTTTAATTTCATGGCTGCAATCATCATCGGCAGTGATTTTGGAGCCCAAAAAATAAAGTCAGCCACTGTTTCCACTGTTTCCCTATCTATTTCCCATGAAGTGATCGGACCAGTTGCCATGATCTTCGTTTTCTGAATGTTGAGCTTTAAGCCAACTTTTTCACTCTCCTCTTTTCACCTTCATCAAGAGGCTTTTTAGTTCCTCTTCACTTTCTGCCATAAGCGTGCTGTCATCTGCATATCTGAGGTTATTGATATTTCTCCTGGCAATCTTTTTTTTTTTTTTCTCCTGGCAATCTTGATTCCAGCTTGTGCTTCCTCCAGCCTAGCGTTTCTCATGATGTACTCTGCATGTAAGTTACATAAGCAGGGTGACAATATACAGCCTTCACATACTCCTTTTCCTATTTGGAACCAATCTGTTGTTCCATGTCCAGTTCTAACTGTTGCTTCCTGACCTGCATACAGGTTTCTCAAGAGGCAGGTCAGGTGGTCTTGTATGCCCATCTCTTTCAGAATTTTCCACCGTTTATTGTGATTCACACAGTCAAAGGCTTTGGTGTAGTCAATAAATTTGCTGGCATTCTCAGAGTACTATAGCTATAACCAGAAATTCTGTTTAAAATTATATGAAGTGTTTCTTGATTTTTCTTTCAGAGTGACCCACCAGATTGTTTCAGGAGTGGCCTTTTGTGGAGTTAAAGTTTGATGTTTTAAAAACTTCTTTACTCTGTCAGTCCCTACTACAGGGGAAAAAATTCTTAATGAATGATACATTTCGACAGTTCCCAGTCTATGTAGTGTCTTATAGGCTTGCATTCAGAATGCCAGAGTTTGTCTTGTTTCTGTTTTGTTTTTCTTGAATAAATCTACTTTTAACTAAAACCAACAATCTTCCTCCACAGAAACCAGCTGGTTCTTAATAGTGTTCCTCGTCACTGTGAATTGCACTGCCGTCCTTGCAAGGTGTGCAAACCACAAACTCTTTCTCGTAACCAGTCATCAAAAACTGTTGGTCTAAAAAAAAAAAACAACAAAACTGTTGGTCTTATCTTTTTACTATCAAACATGTCCATTTCTATCTCTGTTGGCCTGACCTTAGTCTAAATTAGCACTGTGCAACTCCATACAGGTATTAGGTAAAAGAATCTTATCTGGGTGGACCTCTGCAATATCCTCCCAACTTGGTCTCTATACTTTCAGTATGTTTTCAATTTTTATTTATGTGTTTATTTTTGGCTTCCCTGGATCTTTGTTGCTTCTTGCAGCCTTTCTCTGGTTACAGTGTGAGGGCCATTGTGGTGGCCTCTGCTGTTGCAGAGTATGGGCTCTAGGGCTTGCAGGCTTCAGTTAGTTGTGACTTGCAGGCTCCAGAGCATGGCTCAGTAGGTACAGCACACGGGCTTAGTTGCCCTGCAGCATGTGGAATCTTTCCAGGCCAGGGATCAAACCCATATCCCCTGCATTGGCAGGCGGATTCTCAACCACTGGGCCACCAAGGTAGTTCTCAGTATGTTCCTTAGTTGGTAGCATAAAACCCTTTATGGCTGCTTCTTGCTCAAAAGCTAGATATCAAAAGTCTTAGATGATCTGTCCTCTGCCTCCTCCTCTACAAGCTTCAAAATGGGCCTTTCTCTTGTGTTCTCCTAGCTTCCTAGGCATTTGAGTTCTCTGAAAGCCCCATGGTTATTCTCATCTTAAAGCCTCATCCTAATTACCACATATACCCTAGCCTCAGATCAGGGTCTCTTGTTATATACTCTTATTGTAACACGCTATGTTTTATGGTGTTTCATAGTGTTTTTGCAGTTTATGATTTGTCTCTGCTACCAAACAACTTCATGAGGGTAGAAACTTCCATCTATTTTGCACACGGTTTGAATGCAACACCTGGCATGTAGTAAGGCACCAAAATATTTTTTGAATAGATTTCTTGTAATAAATACCAGAAACTACAGAACTTAGCATTAGTGTGAGTTTTGCACATAATTAAAATGAATTTATACAATTTTAATTACTTGGAACATTTACTTTCTTATTAGTAGAAATAGTTTAGGGTCACTGGATTAGGATTTTTGCCTAGTTTAGCTCTTCCTTTCTTGTGACTTTAGACAAATCATTGAAACACTCGAAGTCTCAATTTGCTCATTTGTACATGAACTCAACGGTAACCATGTCTTCCTAACCAGCTTTGTGAACCTCAAAGGAAATTGCAAAAAATACTGAACTTTGTAAATACAAATACAAATGCTTTTTTGACTCTGCCAAAGCATTTGTGTGGGTCACAGTAAACTGTGGAAAATTCCGAAAGAGATGAGCATACCAGACCACCTGACCTGCCTCTTGAGAAACCTGTATGCAGGTCAGGAAGCAACAGTTAGAACTGGACATGGAACAACAGACTGGTTCCAAATAGGAAAAGGAGTATGTCAAGGCTGTATATTGTCACCCTGCTTATGTAACTTACATGCAGAGTACATTGTGAGAAACGGTGGGCTGGAAGAAGCACAAGCTGGAATCAAGATTGCCAGGAGAAATATCAATAACCTCAGATATGCAGATGACAGCACGCTTATGGCAGAAAGTGAAGAGGAACTAAAAAGCCTCTTGATGAAAGTGAAAGAGGAGAGTGAAAAAGTTGGCTTAAAGCTCAACATTCAGAAAACGAAGATCATGGCAACTGGTCCGATCACTTCATGGGAAATAGATAGGGAAACAGTGGAAACAGTGGCTGACTTTATTTTTTGGGCTCCAAAATCACTGCCGATGATGATTGCAGCCATGAAATTAAAAGACGCTTGCTCCTTGGAAGGAAAGTTATGACCAACCTAGATAGCATATTTAAAAGCCAGAGACATTACTTTGCCAACAAAGGTCCATCTGGTCAAGGCTATGGTTTTTCCAGTGGTCATGTATGGATGTGAGAGTTGGACTGTAAAGAAAGCTGAGCACCGAAGAATTGATGCTTTTGAACTGTGGTGTTGGAGAAGACTCTTGAGAGTCCCTTGGACTGCAAGGAGATCCAACCAGTCCATCCTAAAGGAGATCAGTCCTGGGTGTTCATTGGAAGGACTGATGCTGAAGCTGACACTCCAGTAATTTGGCCACCTGATGCAAAGAGTTGACTCATTGGAAAAGACCCTGATGCTGGGAAAGATTGAGGGCAGGAGGAGAAGGGGATGACAGAGGATGAGATGACTGGATGGCATCACTGACTCGATGGGCATGAGTTGAGTAAACTGCGGGAGTTGGTGATGGACAGGAAGGCCTGGCGTGCTGCAATTCATGGGGTCACAGGGAGTCGGACATGACTGAGAGACTGAACTGAACTGAACTGATGTTCTCTAGAAGAGTTAAGTCCAGAATGAGCTAAAGCTTGCAAGAGAAAAAAAGATGTTTAATGGCAAACCCAAATATGTTTCTAGCAAGAGCAAGGATGGAAAGCATGCAGAGTATTTAGTACTCAAACTTTAGCTCCCTTCTGTCCCAAACTACTCTGACTAAAAAGAAATCAGTTTGAACTGTCTTCAAGCTCTAAAATGTAAAGTAATGTGATGGAGTTAAGATCTGATACAGTTAACTGTTTTAAAGTAGTTGCTCAGTTCACCACACCCAAATGAATTACATCCTGGGTGCTGAAAAAACTTGCAGATATGAGTTCAGAAACACTGTGGGAAAATGAAGGGTTCTGAAAGAGAGGAAATGTACAACTTTCCTAGTTTTTAATGTTTTTCTAAAAAAACTTAATGTAAATGTATGTTATTGCTAGAAACCAGTAATAAATGTGCTTGACTCTATGAACAAGATCAATAGAAGCCAGGATAAAGCATTATTCACTAAAGCACTATTTGTTCAATAAACTGATTATTTACACTAGTAATGAGATATAAATCTTTGACCTTAAGCCCTCAGTCTACTGAGAAACATACTTGTAAACATAGTTTGATAAGCCCTTTAAAGTGATATGAATGACAGTGCAGTGCATCTATAAGAGGGAATTGCTGAAATCAAACTCATTACACTTTATTTTCATAGCACTGATAAAACTATGGAAATGCACATTCAGCAGCTTATTTAATAAGATTTCATAATTCATATTTGAATTAATTTTAATAACCAATAGTAGTTGTCATACTGTATGTCAAAGGCAAAGAAATTGAATCCTGCCCTCAAAGGACTTACTTTCTGGTGAGAAGGACAAACAAAATCCTAATGATTAGTGTAATATGTGAAGCCCTATGAAGAAAAGAAGCAATGAGTGTCTTGAGAGCCCTAAAGAAGGATACTTAAATCTAAGAAGAGATAAATGATTTGTCAGGAAAAGTTTCTTACAAGGTGAGAAAAGGATTTCTTACTAGAGGTGAGATTTAAAGGATACTTGAGAGTTACCATATAAAACACATGAAAAGAATAAAAGGCATTACAGATAGAAGAATAGTAGGGGAGAACATGACGGATTTGGGATACAAACAGTTCAAACTGACTAAAATGGAGGTACAATTGTGGGTTATGGCAGGAGTCCAGGCTAGAGAGAAGTCAGACCGTGACAGATTCTTTGAGTGCCACCTTAAAGAAAGTGAGCTTTATCCCTAAGCAGAAAATTGCATTAGTAGTTGGGATGATTCATAATTGGTTGAACAGTCATACCCAAAAAGGCTTGATTGGTGGAGCTATGTCAACCTGGAGAGATGTCTCTAATGTTATACTATAGAACCTTGGTTAGACCCAATTCTACTCAACATTTTACTTATAAAATTAATGTAGATGTGTTTAGTCAAAGCAAATGCGTAGTAAGTCACTTCAGTCACATCTGACCCTTTGCAACCCTATGGAGTGTAGCCCTCCAGGCTCCTCTGTCCATGGGATTTCCCAGGCAAGAATGCTGGAGTGGATTGCTATGCCCTCCTCCATGGGATCCTCTCAATCCATGGATCAAACCCTTGTCTCTTCTATCTGCATTGGCAAGCTGATTCTTTACCACTGGTGCCACCCGGGGGCCCTTAGCTAAAGCAGATAGCCAGTATAAAAGAAGAGTCCAAAAGATTCCAGCAGGCAGAAACAATTGAGGAAACCTTATAAAATAGACACACTGTTTAGGATAATTATTTAAAAATTCCATGTGGCAAAAACTGGAGCTAGATGTCTCCTAAGATCCCTTTAGTTTTGAAATTCTGTGATTCTATTTCCAAAGAACATTGGTGCCCTTTAAAATATTTACCCAACTATTCTAATTTCTTGAAGCTCACTTACAGGGCAATAATTTACATAAAAGTACCTAGTATGGAGTAGGTTGCCATTTCCTCCTCCAGGGGGCTAGGAAGGCCCCTTGGAGGAGGAAATGACAACCCATTTGAGTATTCTTGCTGGGATAATCCCATGGACAGAGAAGCCTGGTGGACTTTTCGGTGGGGTCACAGAGTTGGACACAACTGAGCACTCACACATAGTAGCCTTCAGAGGAAGCAGATCTAAAACTTGAAAGTTCATGAATAAATATTTTTTCACTAGGATGTCTGAGTTCTATATAATGATTACAAAAATTATTTCATTGGCAAACATTACAATGTTTTTCCCCATTATCTTCATTATCCCCACCATAGTTTGGTCCCAGGCAAATAACCGGGAGGGAACACAGCCCCACCCATCAACAGAAAATTGGATTGAAGATTTACTGAGCCTGGTCCCACCCATCAGAACAAGACCCAGTTTTCCCCTCAGTCAGTCTCTCCCATCAGGAAGCTTTCATAAGCCTCTTATCCTTCTCCATCAGAGGGCAGACAGAATGAAAACCACAATCACAGAAAACTAACCAATCTGATCACATGAGCCTTGTCTAGCTCAATGAAACTATGAGCCATGCCGTGTAGGGCCACCCAAGATGGATGGGCGGGTCATGGTGGAGAGTTCTGACAAAATGTGGTCCACTGGAGAAGGGAATAGGAAACCACTTCAGTATTCTTGCCTTAAGAACCCCATGAACAGTATGAAAAGGCAAAAAGATAGGACACTGAAAGATGAACTCCCCAGGTCGGTAGGTGCCCAATTTGCTACTGGAGATCCATGGAGAAATAATTACAGAAAGAATGAAGAGAAGGAGTCAAAGCAAAAACAACCCCAGTTGTGCATGTGACTGGTGATGGGAGTAAAGTCTGATGCTGTAAAGAACAATATTGCATAGGAACATGGAATGTTAGGTCCATGAGTCAAGGCAAATTGAAAGTGGTCAAACAGGAGATGGCAAGAGTGAACATAGACATTCTAGGAATCAGTGAACTAAAATGGACTGGCGTGGGTGAATTTAACTCAGGTGACCACTCTATCTACTACAAGATATCCCTTGGGCAAGAATCCCTTAGAAGAAATGGAGTAGCCATCATGGTCAACAAAAGAGTGTGAAATGCAGTACTTGGATGCAGTCTCAAAAACGACAGAATGATCTCTGCTTGTTTCCAAGGCAAACCAGTATCACAGTAATCCAAGTCTATGCCCCAACCAGTAATGCTGAAGAAGCTGAAGTTGAATGGTTCTATGAAAACCTACACAACCTTCTAGAACTAACACCCCAAAAAGATGTCCTTTTCACTATAGGGGACCTAAATGCAAAAGTAGGAAATCAAGAGATACCTGGAGTAACAGGCAAATTTGGCCTTGGAGTACAGAATGAAGCAGGGCAAAGGCTAATAGAATTTTGCCAGGAGAACACACTGGTCATAGCAAACACCCTCTTCCAACAAAACAAGAGAAGACTCCACACATGGACATCACCAGATGGTCAATACCAAAATCAGATTGATTATATTCTTTGCAGCCAACGATGGAGAAGCTCTATACGGTCAGCAAAAATAAGACTGGGAGCTGACTGTGGCTCAGATCATGAGCTCCTTATTGCCAAATTCAGACTTAAATTGAAGAAAGGAGGGAAAACCACTAGACCATGCAGGTATGACCTAAATCAAATCCCTTATGATCATACAGTGGAGGAGAAGGGGACAACAGAGGATGAGATGGTTCGATGGCATCACTGACTCAGTGGACATGAGTTTGAGTAAACTCTGGGAGTTAGTAATGTACGGGGAGGCCTGGCGTGCTGCGGTCCATGGGGGTCCCAAACAGTCGGACACGACTGAGTGACTGAACTGAAACACTGTAATGTAGATTTGAAAGATTTTTGCTGATTAAGTGGATATAAGGGGGAGAGGTTGGAGGCTAGGATGATTTCCAAGTTTCTGGTCTGAGCACCTGTGGGTGTTGGTGATGTTTACTGAGATAAAAATTGGAAGAGAAAGTTACTTGGAGGAGAATAAGTATCAATATTCATCACCGTTATACTCTAGATGTCTCATTCAGGTTGGATGTGATTTGCCGGTCTCTGTAGATCAAGATGGATCTACGTGTTGTTCCTCCATTTGTGATTACAGGATCATAAACAGAATTGGAAGAGAGCCTAAAAATCACTTAGTTCAGAGGCTTCCGTGGTGGGTCCAGTGGTTAAGAATCTGCCTCCCAATGCATGGGACCTGGGTTCAATCCCTGGTTAGGGAGCTAAGATCCCACATGTGGTGGGGCAGCTAAGCCTGAGCTCCGGCTGCTGAACCTGCCTGCCACAAAGTACTGAGCCTAGATGCCTCAACTAGAGAACCTGCATGACAGAATCTACAAAGCCACTGTGTTGCAACTAGAGGTCTCTGTATCACATGGAAAGATACCTGCAACATAGCCAAAACAAGAAAGAAAGCAAGCACTTAGTCACATCCACTTCCTCCTGTCATTTAACCACCAAAGCCATGTTTGAATTCCCTTCACTCTTCTTATAAAATGATCATCCAGGAAGATTAAATTGCTTAACTTCTAATTTTCAATTCCCATAATTATAAAATGGAGATTAATATTGCTTACATCAGAAAATTAAATCAGATTATAGCTATAAAGCACTAGTACCTAGCAAATGTTCAGTAAATGTCTTTTAATAGATATCAACTTAAAAATGATAGTGTTGTACAGTTGGTAACCCATTAGTAGATTGTGAAATCAATTTTAGTGTTCAGTGACCATCAATTTAAAGAAGTGAAATAGAATATGTACATGTAATTTGTATTATTTCATAAGATGTTTGTTTCCATATAAATGTGGATATATATGTATATCTGTGTCTTGGGTCACAATGTGAAATGTATTACTGAGGGCCAGCTGGAAAATGGTTTGAAAAGCACTGCAACACAACACACATTAATTCTTTTGTTCCTTTGCTTATTTTTCATGTTGAAGGCAAGACTTTGTTTTTAAATACATTATCTGATTGTCAAAGTTTTGGAAACTATTAGGTTGGTGCAAACATAATTTTGGTTTTTGCGTTGTTGAAATGTGCCATTTGGTAATAGAATACAACCTTTAAAAAATGTGATTATGTTAGCATCATTTTAATGCCAATTTCTTGCTTTATTTTTTTGCTAATCATTTATTACTTGCTGTTTATTTTATATTTATTTTCGACTAGGAAAATGATATCAGACAAAAAGCAAATTTGAATGATTTTCTTATCTAAGTTCAACATGGATCATAAAGCAGTGGAGACAACTTGCAACATCAACAGTGCATTTGGCCCAGGAACTGCTAACGAATGTACTGTGCTGTGGAGGGTCAAGAAGTTTTGCAAAGGAGATGAGAGCCTTGAAGATGAGCAGCGTAGTGGCCAGGCGTGGGAAGTTGACAGCGACCAATTGGGACAATCATCAAAAGTGATCCTCTTACAACTGCAGATGTTGCTAAAGAACTCAGTCACTTAAGTCTCTCAGTTGTGTCCGACTCTTTGTGACCCCATGAATTGCAGCACGCCAGGCCTCCCTGTCCATCACCAACTCCCGGAGTCTACCCAAACCCATGCCCATCGAGTCGGTGATGCCATCTAGCCATCTCATCCTCTGTCGTCCCCTTCTCCTCCTGCCCCCAATTGCTCCCAGCATCAGGGTCTTTTCCAATGAGTCTCCGAAGAACTCAACGTCGACCATCCTATGGTTGTTCGGCATTTATAGCAAAGTGGAAGTGTGAAAGAGCTTGATAAGTGTGTGCCTCATGAGCTGTGAGTGTGTTAGTCTTTCAGTTTTGTCCAACTCTTTGCAACCCCATGGACTGTAGCCCAACAGGCTCTTCTGTCCATGGGATTCTCCAGGCAAGAATATGCTGACTGTAAATAAAAAAAAAAAAATAGTATCGTTTTGAAGCTTCATCTTTTTTTTTTTTTCATCTTCTCTTATTCTATGAAACAACAACAAACCATTTCTTGATCGGATTGTATATCAACCCAACAACCAGTGACAACCAGCTCAGTGCCTGGACAGAGAAGAAGCTCCAGAGGCCTTCCCCAAGCCAAACTTGCACCAAAAAAAAAAAAAAGGTCATGGTCACTGTCCGGTGGTTTGCTGCAGTCTGCTCCACTACAGCTTTCTGAATCCCGGTGAAACCATGACATCTGAGAAGTATGCTCAGCAAATTGATGAGATGCACCGAAAACTGCAACGCCTGCAGCCAGCATTGGTCAACAGAAAGATTCCAGTTCTTCTCCACGACAACCCCTGACCACATGTAGCACAACCAGTTCTTCAAAAGTGGAAAGAATTGGGCTACAAAGTTTTGCCTTATCCGCCATATTCACCTGACCTCTTGTCACCTGACTACCACTTCTTCAAGCATTTTGACAACTTTTTGCAGGGAAAACACTTCGACAATCAGCAGGAGGCAGAAAATGCTTTCCAAGAGTTCCTCAAATCCTAAGGCGTGGGTTTTTATTCTACAGGAATAAACAAATTTATTTCTCTTTGGCAATAATGTTTATTTTATTTTATTTTTTAATAATGTTCATTATGATTCCTATCTTGATTAATCAAGATGTATCTGAGCCTAGTTATAATGATTTAAAATTCATGGTCAGAAACCTCTACTTTTTTTTTTTTTTCCAGAAACCTCTACTTTTGCACCAACCTAATATAAAGTGAAGAAAGCTGAGTGCCGAAGAATTGATGCTTTTGAACTGTGGTGTTGGAGAAGACTCTTGAGAGTCCCTTGGACTGCAAGGAGATCCAACCAGTCCATCCTGAAGGAGATCAGTCCTGGGTGTTCATTGGAAGGACTGATGCTGAAGCTGAAAGTCCAATACTTTGGCCACCTCATGCGAAGAGTTGACTCATTGGAAAAGACCCTTATGCTGGGAGGGATTGGGGACAGGAGGAGAAGGGGACGACAGAGGATGAGATGGCTGGATGGCATCACCAACTCGATGGACATAAGTTTGAGTAAACTCCGGGAGTTGGTGATGGACAGGGAGGCCTGGTGTGCTACAATTCATGGGGGCGCAAAGAATGGGACACGACTGAGAGACTCAATTGAACATAAAGTATGAAGTACTTTATTTCTGTAAAATACTTTTGTTTCAGTACCTCGCATAATATCTGGTGAATAGAAGGTGTTAAATACACATGGATTGAACCAGAAACCAGAAATATTATGCAAATATATAAAGGCTAGAAGTTCTTGGTCTTCTGTGTGGTCCAAACTCCTTTGAGAAGTTGTTGACAGTTTTGGACCCTCTTTCCAGAAGCAGCTCAAGAATTCACAATTCGGCAGGGATTCTAGAGAACTCCTGAAATGCCATGCATCATCCACGAAAGATCTATGCTTTCTGAGAACCCAAAATAACGATGTTTAACTCATGACTGTGTTTTGAGATGAAGAGCAGAATAATGCTTCAGAGTTAGATTACTTTTTAAATTCTCCTGCAAACCCCAGGATTCTAGAACTGCGGTGCTGGAAAGGCAGAAGCAGAGATGGAAAGCTGTAACTGGTTCCATTTGGCCGTTCTGGCCAACTGAACAGTGGGCCAACTTGAACATTTTACATAACGCTGTCATTTGAATGGCACAGTAATCCGGTGATGATGACAAGGCAGCGCGAGGAGCCTTAATGATTTAGCTAATGGGATTCAGCTGGTATGCTCTGGAAAGGACACTGGAAACAGCACGACCCTACGCCTTCCAGGGTGAAGTGGCGCGAACTGAGGCGGAGGAAGGGGCGGGGCCGCGCACGCGCGCCGCTGCGTCACCGCCGACGCCTCCGGGTGTCCTCTCGCAGCCAGCCTTCCTCTCAGTCCAGTACGGTGGCCGACCGGAGCCAGACGCTGGGGATGAATGAAGGTGCTGCGAGCGGGTGGAAACAGTCTCCTCAGCTTTCCCGTCCCTGCAGTCCAGGCTCTGCCTTTGCGCGGTGTCCCCATCCAGCCCCCGTCGCACCGCCGGCCTGACTGATCCCGACGTGTGGGGTTTTTGGTGCCCAGGTCGACTCAAGGCAGAGCTATAGGGCTGGGGAAGCCGGGTTCTCGCCTAGGCCCAACCTCGGACCGCGCTCTCGATTTCTACCGCGCCCCGCCTGTAGGGCGCGGAATCCGGGTGGGGTCCCGGGAGGCCGGAGGGTAGACCTGAAGGTATGAGGCTCCCGCTTCTAAGGCCTCGGAGCGTTTCGGGGTCCGTGTCCGCCAGCGGCCCGACTTTTCTCCTGCAGAGGGACTGGTTGGTTCACGTTACGCCCGGGGGCGAGACCTATGAGCGCTCAGGTCTCCTCGCCTCTGCTCTCTCAGCCCGCCCCTCTGTTAAAAGGCCAGCTCCTCTTGCTGAAAAGCAGAAGGTTTCTGCCCACGGCTCTTGTTACGCATGATTCTGCTAGTCTGTAGGTCTCAGAGGGGATGGCTTTGGCTACTAACTTTTTTGTTTCTGATTACTCTTGAGAAGTGCTCAAGTGGGATTCAGGATTTCTCCTTTCTGCTAGGAGCTAATTGCACCTCCGCAGCTGTTTTCTTTTCTCTTTTTTTAAACCTAGCAACATAGGGGATATAGGATAGAGTTCTGGTCTCCAGAGCTTTGAAGCTGGCATAGCTTCTGGCTGGTGAGGTAGTTTACCAGTGCTTCTACCAACTCGTGGAGGGTGGGAAAGAGAAACGTAACAGTTCTTTACATGTGCTGGGTAGGCATGCGAAACTAAAGAGGTATTGAAGACTAGCATTGTTAGTTATGCTGTTCTTTTACTTTGGATTATGGCCCTCAGATGACTGCTATAGTGGAGAAGGTGTTGCACTGGGATTTAGTAGAGGAGGGTTCAGCTTTAGATTTTGCCACCGACTAGTAATACTCCTCTGGGCCTGTTACTTAATCTGTCTGGCTTTCCTATTCTTTCTCTGCAAAATGAGAATATTAGAACAGAAGATCCCCGAGGCTGGAAGACGTTAATATACTGTCTTCTTTCTCATTTTCCAGATGGCAGTAGAAGCATAGGGAGTTAGTAATTGTGCCAGGAATATTGCCAACATATAAGATAAACCACATTTTTAGAGTTTTTAAAAAGAGGGGCATTCGTATATGTGCAGTTACACCCCTACTTACCTTGCTTTAAAAAAAAATCCTTTAAAAATTTTTTTTATTTATTTTTAATTGAAGGATTTATAAGTATTGCATTTACTGTAAGACTTTACAGTATTGCATTGGTTTCTACCAGACATCATCGTTTTTTCTTTTTTTAACCACTAGGATCAACAGTGATCATGACCGAGTGTACAAGCCTTCAGTTTGTCAGTCCTTTTGCTTTTGAGGCAATGCAGAAGGTGGATGTTGTTCGTTTGGCATCTTTAAGTGATCCAGAATTGAGACTTCTCCTGCCCTGCTTGGTGCGGATGGCACTCTGTGCACCTGCTGATCAGAGCCAGAGCTGGGCTCAGGATAAGAAACTTATCCTTCGTCTTCTCTCTGGAGTGGAAGCTGTCAATTCTATTGTTGCATTGCTGTCTGTGGACTTTCATGCTTTAGAACAGGATGCCAGCAAAGAGCAGCAGCTTAGGTAATGAATATTGTATAATATGTGGGTTGGTATTTACTTGGATATGCTAAAAAAAAAAAAGGGAGGAAATCAATTTTTTTTTGGAGCTTTTAGGGCTTATTGCAGTGCATTCTTCCAAAAAAGAGAAGATTGGGACTCTAAACTTTGGAGAGCATTTTTTTTTTTAAGTTATTTTTTATTTATAATTAAAATTCTAGGATCATTTGAATTCTGTATTGTGAAATGTGCTGAGAACCTTGGCTGTATATACATTTGTATTCAGGCCTTCCCTGGTGGCTCAGATGGTACAGTCTGCCTGCTAATGGAGGAGATGCTGGTTCAACCCCTGGGTCGAGAAGATCCCCTAGAATCAGAGATGGCAACCCACTCCAGTACTCTTGCCTGGGAAATCCCATGGACAGAGGAGCCTGGCGGGCTGCAGTCCGTGAAGTTGCAAAAACAGTCTGAGCTGACTTAGTGACTAAACAAATGTTGCATGCAGGCTAAAATCATTAGGCCAGTTACTCTCAGTGGGAAGCGGATAGAGTAAGTTCCCCTAGAGCAAAAGGGTTTATTGGAGTCTCCTGGGAGGCTTGTTGAGCTTACATTGAGTTCCCCAGATTCGAGGCATACTTTGTCCCTCCTTGCCCATTGTGGATGGTTGTGAGCCACTGTTACTGATGGAAGTGGGGTGTTAACCTGTCAGTTATGATTGGAGTCTTTACACAGGTTGTGACTCTCTGAAATAGACAAAATAGTATTCAGAAGTAATACATTCATGAAATATATCAAAAGAATTCATACATTCTTTTGTAGATTATTTCTGTTAAAGATAGTTTTTATGCTTTTATTTCTGTGCCAGTGTCCTCATAATTGTTTTACACGTGTGTATTTTATTAGGCATAAACTTGGAGGAGGCAGTGGAGAGAGCATCCTGGTCTCACAGCTTCAGCATGGACTGACTTTAGAGTTTGAACACAGTGATTCACCTCGTCGATTGCGTCTTGTGCTTAGTGAACTGTTGGCAATTATGAACAAGGTGCATTTATTTTAATCACAGATCAAAATATGCATGATTTGATGTCTACACATAAGAGATAGAAACAGGCTCGACTTCCCTGGTGGTCCAGTGGTTAGGAATCTGCCTTCCAGTGCAGGGGAAGTTTGATTCCAGGTCAGGGAACTGAGATCCCAAATGCCAGGGGCAACTAAGCCCATGTACTGCAACTGCGACCTGATGCAGCCAAAAAAAGAAAAGAAAGGTAGAAACAGGCAGGAAGGCAGGCAGCTTGCATCCTCTTGGACACATATCCTCTTTGTTAATCAAGTGTCTTCCTTTCAAAGGCTTGAACAGATATTAAATGCCTCCTTTTGAAGGCTGTTTTATAATTACTGTTTTCTCTCATTTTTGCCTGCTGTGCATTCTCTATCATAAAGTGTTTTTTTTTTTTTTTGTCTGTATGGGATCCATACGATGATTTCTTAATAGATACATAGTTCAAGACTTGTAAATCACCAAAGTTGATAATAACTCTATAAGATATGATTTCCCCCAGAAAATATGTGAAGTATGTACATGATTCTTAAAAATGTGTGTGCTTCCTTTAGATACTGAGTGAATTACATACATCATACATAACTGAGTGGGGAATATTGAGGCTGAATTGGATGTGGGATATTTGGCTAGCCTCACTTACTAGATGACTGAATAGTTTCTGTGTACTAATGAAGGTTATTCAGCCTTTTGTCTCAGCAAAAAGATGTTACTTTATTTTTATTGAAGATTTGCAGTGTTTTATTTCAGGTGTACATAGAGGACTTTGGGTGATGATGGTTAATTGAAACTCTGAATTTTAAATTTGTGAATGTCAGGAGTTATCATACAAATTGGATCTTCACATTAAGATGTCTTATATGAGATGGGGCTCAGAATTTGAGAAACAGATGTTTTTTACTTTGAGAATCTCAAGGTCAGTTACTTTATAATAAAGTTTAATTTTATAAATTGTGGACCAATAAAACCTAAATTCTGTTTCCAAAAAAAATACCGATAAGGGAGAGATTTGCTTAGTTCTAGATAGTTTTTAAGATATGTTATAAATCTTTAAAAAAATTTTTTTTTAAGATATGTTATAAATCTTAATTTTTTTTTTCCTATTACAAAGTTATTTACCTCAACTCTTTTCCCCATGTACTCATACTCTTTAATTTTTTCTTTTTCATTTTCTTTTTTTCTTTTTCTTATTTTTCGCTGTGCCATGTGGCTTGTGTGATCTTAGTTCCCTGAATAGGGGTTGAACCTGGGTCCTTGATAGTGCAAGCATGAAATCCTTACCACTGGACTTCCAGGGAATTCCTGATAATCTTTAATTTTAACTAATATTTTCCTATATCTTTTTCTTAATGGCTCTAATGAAATAAGTGACCTAGGTAGCATTCCTAGTTCATTTCTTTGGCTTGTCTTTAACTTCAGATGTCTCCAAATATTTATGTAGAAATAAATTAGTCAGACTTATAGTGCATGTCTGGAATAGTAGTGTGACTGACTAATTGTGGTTAAGTTGGTACAAATTCATCCAGTCCTGCATAGTCTTCTACAGTATATTAATGGCTATTAAGAGACATGGTCTGTAAGCTCAGCAAATACTGCAAGCATAGTAAGGGATCCAATTCATTACCTGAAATTAAGAGAGCTCACCATTTTTCTTTCTTTCTTTTTAAGGTATCTGAGTCCAGTGGAGAATTTTTTTTTAAATCATCTGAGCTATTTGAGAGTCCAGTCTACTTGGAGGAAGCTGCAGATGTACTTTGTATTTTACAAGCAGGTACTGTAATGAATGCTAAGACATATTTCAGATGCAGTTAAATGTTCCTGTTAAACGATAACTGTGTAACTTCTTAACCTGGAATATTGTGTTATTTGAAAGTTCACCTAATTAAGTATATACCTGAAAAGTTTAGGTCAAAATGACTAATAGTAGCACAATGATTAAATAAATTATATTATTTCCATAGTAGAGTGCACTCTGCTGCCATTAAAATGGTGTGTATTTGAAGAACTTTAATCGTTTTGGAAAATGTTCACAATATATGTTAAATGAAAAAAGCAGGTGGCAAAATGGTAAGTAGAATAAAATCCCAGTTTTGTTAAAAGTACAGTGATACCCATATAGATTAAAATCAGATCTTGCAAATTACTAACTTTAAGTGATGGGATTAGAGCTGATTTTATCTTTATTCTTTGTGCTTTTTGTATTTTTTGGGTTCTTTATAAAAAGTGTGCATGATCAGAATGAGAAGATAGAAGATATAGAAATGCAGAGAAACTTTTCATGAAAGTAACTTCTTTGACTAACACCGTCCACCACAGCAGCGATGATAGTGTTCTGTATACTGTGTTCAGTACAGTAGCCACTAGCCACATGTAGTTATGGAGTACTTGAAATGTGGCAAGTGTGACTGAGGAGCTGATCTATTTTTAACTTAATTTAAATAATCACATGTGGCTAGTGGCTGTCCTGCTGGACAAGTCAGCTCGAGACTGTGAAAAGAAAGTACCTTAATTTAATTGCTTTTAAATAACATTGGTGAAATGTCAAAGATGTTTAATGTATAATACAATGAAATATCACTCCTTAGTAATAACACTGATTTTGTTTTCTTATAGAGCTCCCTTCCCTGCTTCCTATAGTTGATGTAGCTGAAGCCTTGCTCCATGTTAGAAACGGCGCCTGGTTCTTGTGTCTGTTGGTGGCCAATGTTCCTGATAGTTTTAATGAGGGTAAATGCAATTTTAAAGTGGAATATTGGGGACTTCCCTGGTGGTCCAGTGGTTAAGACTCCATGCTTCCAGTGGAGAGGGTGTGGGTTCGATCCCTGGTCAGGGAACCACGATCTCATTTGCTGTGCAGCATGGCCAAAAACAAAACAAAAGAAAACAAAACAACAACAACAACAACAAAAAGGGATATTAAAGAGATTTGTTTGGGCGTGTGTGAGACCTATTTTTTGAGCTAAGAGGAAACATTTATAAGGTTTTATCTGAGATTTTATTTTTTGAAAATTTATTAGTGAATGCTGTAGAAATGGGCTTTCCAAGTGGCTCAGTGGTAAAGAATCTGCCTGCCAGTGCAGGAGATGCAGGTTTGATCCCTGGGTTGGGAAGATCCCCTGGAGAATGAAATGGCACCCCACTCCAGTACTCTTGCCTAGAAAATCCCATGGACAGAGGAGCCTGGCAGTACACGGGGTTGCAAAGAGTCGGACATAACTTAGTGACTAAACAATAAACAGTTGTAGAAATACTGAGTTTAGAGAATTCAAAATTGTTTAGAAATTACAAATGTAAGTACAATGAGTATGCAGCGTTTTTTTTTTTTTTTTTTGCATTTGTCACCAGTGCTATAATAGGGAAGTAAAAAATATTAAAGACATAGAGGCTATAATTTCTGTGCTCATTGAACAAAGAGGAGAGGACATTTATCTGTGAAATAGCCAGAGGGTAACATGAGATATATGGATTAGAAATACCAACAATCAGACTTCCGTGCTTTAGCCTTATTGCTGTCATTTTGCAGAAAAGTATAGGGTAGAAATTGCGAAAAATCAACTAAAATTTTCACCTGTGTTTCAAACTGCTAGTGACTGAAGATTGTGGTTTGGGTCTGAGTGATATAAAAATTACATTTATTGAGCAAGATGTTTTGCGAATTGAGAGTCAAGGAGGAAAAAGCGCTAGATCTGGGGTTCATAATTTCTGACTTTGTGGCTCACTCTTTGTGTGATCTCCATCAAGGTACTTAACTTGTTACTTGTGAAATGGAAGTATTAATATTATTTTCTTTTTGTTTCTAAGAGATTTACTGGTTATTCCATGAAGGTTTAGGTTGACTTTTTCTCTTAGCTCTTTAAAGATGTTATTCTCTTGGCTATGGTCATTTTTGTCTCTGTTCCTCTGTATGTTTCTTTTTTCCCTCTGGCTACTTTTATTTATTTATTTTTTTATCCTTTCTGGCAACTTTTAAGATTTTTTTCTTCATCACTGGTTTTCAGAGATTGGATTATGATGTATCTTGTTATGATTTTGTGTTTCTCCTGCTTGGGTTTCACTGATTTTCTGGGTTTATAGTTTTCATCAAGTTTGGAAAAGTTTCTTCAAATATATGTTTGTCTTTCATTCTCTTTCTCTTTCTGAGACTCTAATTACAAGTATGTTGAACTACTTGATGTTCCACGGATTACTTCATTTTATGAGGCTCTTTTCACTCTGCTGGATTTTAACCAGTTTCTATTGCTATGCTTTCAAGTTTCCTGATCCTTTTCTTTTGTAATATCTAATCTGTGTAAATGAATGATTCTCAAGGCTGAAAACATTGATTCTGACATCTTACTTACAAAGCTTAAGGTAACAGAGGCTACTAAATGTTCAGTTTGTAGGGGCCTGATCAAAAATGGAGAACGACAAGATGAAGAGAGTCTTGGAGGAAGGCGGAGGACGGATGCTTTACGCTTCTTGTGTAAAATGAATCCTTCTCAGGCCCTGAAGGTCCGAGGCATGGTGGTAAGAGATCTTACTATTTTTATGAGACCAAAGCCTCTATTTTAGGACCAGGAACTTTTTTTTGAATCTTGCAGAGATTTGGAATTACAGTTATATACCAGATATATTACGTTCCTCTCTAGGTTTTTGTGCTTTGTGCTATGTCTTCCCCTAAACTTTAGATGTTTCAGATTCTGGATCATCCTGGCCCTTTTCTTTATGATACTGAGTTCAGTTTGTTTTCTTTGCTTTGTTAGGTGGAAGAATGTCACTTACCAGGTCTTGGAGTGGCTTTGACATTGGATCATACTAAAAATGAAGCTAGTGAAGATGGAGTGAGTGACTTGGTTTGTTTTGTTAGTGGTTTGCTTCTTGGAACAAATGCAAAAGTCCGGACCTGGTTTGGAACTTTTATCCGAAATGGACAGCAGGTGAGGGAGAAATGTGTGTTTAGGTCAAGGATCAAGCTATGTTAGTAGTTAGTAAAGGAGGAAGAAACACTTTTAGAAAGATGTCATTAGGCCAGTGGCTCTCAGACTTCTTAGTCTCAGGACTTCCTGAGATTTTACAGTAAATCATTGAGGACACAAAGAGCTTTTATGTTGGTCTTTATCTATTGATATTTACCATACTAGAAATGAAAACTGAAATTTTTGAAATATTTATTTAATTCATTAAAAAATAATCCCAATCTTATTAAATGTGACAACATTTTTTTAATAGAAAATTAATTTTTTTGCAAAAGAAAAATTTACCAAGTGATATCATTATACATTTTAGCAAATCTCTTTAACATCTGGCTTAATAGAAGTCTTTGGAAAAGCTACACTTTATACTTGTGGGAAAATGAGTAAAAAAAGTCTGTAATGTTGAGAGATTTCTGACTTTCTGGACCCCATGGAAGTATATTGGTCATCTCCAGATTTCTGGGTCAGACACATGAGAATTGCTATATTAGGTCATCACCATAAGTTGTTATTGTAGTCTATGAATCACATATATACACACACATGTGTAAATTATTGTGGTAAAATATATATATATATAGCCATCACCACTGTTCATTTTCAGAACTCTTTCATCATCTGATAGAAACTCTCTACCAATTAAGCAATAATTTCTCATTCGCCCTTCCTCTCAGTGTTGGGTAATCTCTCTTCTACTTTCTCTACCTATGAATTTGCCCATGCTGGGTACCTCGTGTAAGTGCAATCATACAATATTTCTCATTTTGCGTTTGGCTTATTTTTACTTGGCACAATGTTTTCAAGGTTCATGCATGTTATCGCAAGTGTAAGAATTTCTTTCCTTTCTAAGCCTAATATTTTATTGTATGTATCTACTACATGTATCCCTTTATTGATGAATATATATTATATTTTACAAGAGTTTTTAACTTGCAAAATATTGTACTTTTTCAAAAAACATCTCATGATAACTGTGAACAGAGTTCTGTCCCTACACAGAAACTAATAATGCAGAGTGGTTTTTAACTTGTTGAGGTCTGTGAACTTGACATAACAGGTGTACTGCTTAGATCCTTCTAGAGTCTGTTTTTTTATGCCATTAATTCACCATACTTTTCTTTATCCAAGTTCTTCTTATAATCCATTTGAAAACTAATTTAATTAATTAATTAAAAACTAATTTGAAAATTTGCAAGAGGTTGACATTTTTTGTGTACCTTGCATATTTCAGGCACTGTGCTAAGCTCTTGGTATAAGCCTCTTGTTTGTAATTATTCTTTGTGTCTAATACTGGTTTTAAAACAACATTTACCATATTTTACTCTGAAACACTCTAAAAATAACAACTTTTCCCGAGCCGTTTGTAGTTTAGAAATGCTTTCATACTTATCATCTTTGTTAGTTCATTCATCTAACAGATACTGAGTGCTTGATATATGTCAGGCATGATGTATCAGGCCCTCCTGAGTATGAGTAGATGTTGTCACTGCCTGAAGAGCTGTGGGGGTGACAGGCGTATAAACTCCTAGCTCCAGCAGTCCTGGGAATTAAATATTGTTAATCCAATATTAGTTTCCTTCTCATGTAAGGAAATTGGGGCTCAGAGAGGTTAACTTATGTATCTAAACGTACATAGTTAATTAATAGCAGGGCTGTTGTTTAAATCCAAGCCCCAAATCTGAGCACTTTGTACTTAAGACTCCACTAGTCTTTATGTGTTTGAAATCATCATTTACATGATATTTTGCATTTCAAATCATCATTCATTTAGTATTTTCTGGACAACCTGCCCAAATTAGGGTGAGCAGTGTTAGTGTTAGTTAATCAGTTGTGTCTGACTCTTTGCAACCCCATGGACTGTAGCCTGCCAGGCTCCTCTGTCCAAGGGTTTCCCAGGCAAGAATACTGGAGTGGGTAGCAATTCCCTTCTCCAGGGTATCTTCCCGACCCAGGGATTGAACCCAGGTCTCCTGCATTGCAGGCAAATTCTTCATCATCTGAGCCACCAGGGAAGCCCAGGGTGAGTAGAATATTTGTCAAATGATCCAGTGAGTTTGCTTGATGGATTAAAATGATATTCTGCAGTTATGACAGTCTCCTTAAATGGATCAGGGCTTCCCTGATAGCTCAGTTGGTCAAGAATCCACCTGCAATGCAAGAGACCCTGGGTTGGGAATATCTTCTGGAGAAAGGATAAGCTACCCACTCTAGGATTCTTGGGCTTCCCTTGTGGCTCAGCTGGTAAAGAATCCGCCTGCAGTGCAGGAGACCTGGGTTCGATCCCTGGGTTGGGAAGATCCCCTGGAGAAGGGAAAGGCTATCCACTCCAGTATTCTGGCCTGGAGAATTCCATGGACTGTATAGTCCATGGAGTCGCAAAGAATTGGACATGACTGAGCGACTTTCATTTTCAAATGGATCATTTACAGGTGTCTAACTGAGAGCTTTGTTTGAACTTCCTTTTGACTTAGTAAGTGCTCTATGCTTTCTTCCTTTTGTGGTCCATATTTCCTGCAGAGAAAAAGAGAGACCAGTAGTTCTGTCCTTTGGCAAATGAGAAGGCAGCTTCTTCTGGAGTTGATGGGCATTCTTCCCACAGTAAGAAGTACCCGCATTGTGGAAGAAGCTGATGTGGAGATGGAGCCCAATGTGTCTGTGTATTCGGGGCTGAAAGAAGAGCATGTTGTGAAAGCCAGTGCACTCTTACGTCTGTACTGTGCTTTGATGGGGATCGCTGGACTCAAGTATTCAATAATTTGATCTTTTACCTTTTTGTCATTTTACTTTCTTGTTTCTAATCCCAAGAAAGTGAGCCATGGGCCTTTTATTCAGAGGATTTGGGTTTTCTGTTGGGCTCAGCTAGTAAGTTGACCTATGTCAAGAAGAAAGTCCCAAGGGAGAACTTTCCTAGTTGGGATGTATGCATCTATTTTAGTCTGATCGTAAATAGAATTATATAGATATGGGAGGAGCCAGAGCAGTTTTAGAAACCTGTGACTTGCCCACAGCTTGACATGACTGTATGAATGATCTGAGAGGGATCCTTTATGTAACCTATACAGCTAGCTGAAGTCAATCTGCCCTGTTTCCTTTTACAACTGAGATCAAAGATTTTTCAAAGTTGATATATAATTATTAAGCACAAGATTTCTTAGACACAGTACTATATCTTTTTGATTAATGTCCTCAACTGTTATACATATAGTCCTCACTTTTCATGACTCCAATACATATGAGTTTCAGTTAACATACTTTAGTCAAATAACACTGCTCCCTCAACAACTGATGTATCAGTTGCCGTGATTCATTTACCAAATTCTTATTTATTATCATTAATCAAAGTACAAAGTTTATTGAAAACTTCAAGCCACATGTCATTGTGTGGAGGCACATTGTGATCAATGACCAATCACAGGGTTTCTTTTAAAGTCTTTTGGCAACTGGTCCATATACAACTATCACTCAGTTCATGAGCAGACAGCAAAGTTGGGTAGGAGTGCCGCCTTCTTGTCTCTCCATGAATAAACCCATGCGATATTTTGCATAAGTGAATAATTGAAAGAGGGAATTGGCCAATAAAAATGAAAGTGTAGCAAAGAAAGAGGAAGTGGTTAACAGCAGAAGTGACATTTGAACCAAATATAAAGAAATAGTTGACTGAGAATGTTGACATTTGAGAGGCCCTAGGTATTATAGCCAGATGAATTTGGTGAAGGTGAACTTGAGGGAAGTCATTGTGACCAAAAGGAAGAAGACCTCCAGAAGACTGATGGTAGCAAAAATCTTTGCATTATAGGAACTCAGGTATTTCATGACTGAGAGTACACAGGATGAAATGTTGGAAGCTGACCCAAACTTAGAAAGGAAGGGTATGATAATTCATCAAGGCCTAGAGAAGATGCTCACTCTATAAGTTATACAATGAAAAAATGGCAAGGGCTGTTTAAAACACTCTTGATAAATCTTATAAAGACAACACTTGAATTCCTGATGTTTCTAATATAATCAATTGTAGAATGCTATATAAATATTAGTTTTACTGTTTTAAAAAGTTTCCTTAGGCATTATAACCAACAGAGTTTGTAATGTCTTGACAGAAATTTTAAAGGTAATGGAACGGTTGTAATTTTCCCCACTGATTATTAAGGTCATGATGCAGTTTCAGCTTGCATGGTTATTTTTATGGTCCCATACTACCATGCAAAGTGAGGACTACCTGTATTTGTGTCTGAGGAAGAGCACTGGTTGCAAACTGAGCAGTTTTGCTTTTGACATCTTAAGATGTTATAGATTTTGTAAATAGTGAGATATCATTCCAGAGCTCAGGATTTGTATCTGAAAGGTTGAACTGTTGAGAAGTCCCCTCTTCTTCCTTCTCTCAACTGAAAAAACTAAAACCTAATAGTGTATTCATTTTTTAGACCAACTGAGGAAGAAGCTGAGCAATTACTGCAGTTGATGACAAGCCGTCCTCCTGCGACACCAGCTGGGGTTCGCTTTGTTTCACTCTCCTTTTGTATGCTGCTGGCCTTTTCTACACTTGTCAGGTACCCAACTATATAGTTGTTTTATTTTTCCAAGGTCTGCTTTTGTTTATTTATTAAAACAATGTATAGAATTAGTTAACTTACTGCAAAAATGGTCTAGGTATGGACATCGGTATTATTATTTAATAAAAGGGTATCACTAGCATCTCCTGTCTTCCAGTTCTTTTGTTTGTCTTTACCAAAGTTTCATATACATACATTTAAGGGATTCAAAGTAGCTCTTCAAGATTTGAGACAAATGGTAGTCCTGATTCCCTTTTGCCCTGTTTTCCACTTCCCTAGAGGCAGCTTCTTTCAGTTCTTTTAGGTGATTCTTTTGGTCTTGACTCCCACATCTTTATTACTATGTTTGTATTTGCTACATCCTGATTTTTTTGTTTTAGGAGTATTCGTTGAAGTCCCACTATGAGAGTGAGGAGTTAGTTCTCCTTCTCTCTGTCCTTAACCTTCTCTGTATCCTTCGTATCTCTCCATTCTCCCTGTACATAGTTATTATTATTTTGCTTTGATCAGTACATTATTGTTTATGTTACACCCTTGGGAGCTCAGCCAAGCGGTAGATGATTATTTTTCTTATGCAAAACATGTTTTTCCATTAAGAATTGTCCTGTTTGCTTTTGTTCTTTGTTTTTCATTTGCTTGGTGTTTTATGTACTTAGATTAATGCAGTTTCAAACTCTCTGCCAATCTAACCCTCCTCTCAAGATGTTCAGGCTCATTAGTTATTCTGTTTGTTTCGTTTTCTTGAGGCAGTCTGTCCTGAAGCGTTTTGACTCCCTCGCATCTGAACTGGTTGCCTCTGCACCAGATACACAGGTCTCATCTGGAATTGCATTTCACTATTATTCTGGGGACTCGCTTTAACTCTTCTTTGTTGGGTCTCCTATTTCCTGCATCTTATGTCTCCATCTTTTTTCATTTGCTCCCTCATTTTGCTTCTTTAGAGTGGGTATGTAGGAGGTAAATTATTTAGGGATGGGCTATTTCTGAAAATGTCTTTAATTTACTTTAACACTTGGTTGATAGTTTGATGGGGTATAGAATTCTAAGTTGGCAATAATTTCCTTTGAGAATTTTGAAAGTCTTGCTGTATTGTCTTCTAACTTCCAGTGTTACTGTTGAGGAATCTAGTAACATTCTGATTTCTGGTCCTTTTTTTGTGACTTGTTTTTTTAAAATATGGGAACATGAAGGATTAGCTTTTTGTTTCTAGGGTTTTGAAATTTCTGGGTGATGTGCTTTTGTATGGGTCTGTTTTTATCCTTTCTCCTAGGTATTTAGTTAACCTTTTCAACCTGGGAACTCACATTGGTCAATTGTAGGAAATGTCTTGAACTAATTTGTCTTTCACATGGATTTCTCTATTTGAAACCGCCTCTTGTTTTGATATTGGGCTTCCTGAAGTGATCATCTTATTTTCTTATTCTTTCTTACTTTCCTTATCTTTGTTTTGTTCTGCTTTTTAAAAAACAGCATTATTGAGACACAGTTTACATACCATAAAATTCACCCAGTTTAAAGTGTACAATTTAATAGGTTTTAGTATATTTACAAGGTTGTACAGCCATTACCACAATCTAATTTTAGAACATTTCAATCACTTCAAAAAGGTATTGCTCATATTACCTTTTAGGATTTTTTTCTCAATCTTCCATCTAGTTTTTAACATCTAAGAGCTCATTTTTATTCTTCTTATTTCTTCTTTATAGTGTCTACTGCTTCATGGTGGCATGGTTTCTCTGATATTACCCATAATGATTGAAGGGGTCTTATTTGTACTGTTTCTTTAAGTTTCTTTTTTTCTGCCCTTTTTTTTTTTTTGGTCTCTATTTTTCTCAGAGGTTTAATAATGCTTGATTGTTCATATTTAAGAGTAGGAGACTAAAAGGCAAGTTAGAACTTCTGAACGCATAAATGAGAAGCTCTCGGACTTTTCAGAGTCTTGGAAAAGACTGTTTTCTTGCCTGAGAGCGAAGGCCTGACAGGAAATCCATAAGCGAAGTTAAAAAGTGAGGGTTAAGGGCTGGGAGATCTCAGCCTGCATTGTTTACTTAATTCTTCTACTTTCCCAAAGGCGCTCCAGAAAGCCCTGGTTGTCCATCAGTTCAGCGATACCCTCTTTTACCTTTTCCAGAGAATCAGCCTTGTTTCCACTGAATGGAGGGTTGGTTTGGAGGGCCACTGCCTGTACAGACTGTCTACATTTAGTCTCTGTCTTCATTCTCACTCCCAAAACTGCCTGGAGGTGCCAGTTCCTGAGCCCTTTGGGGATTCTGTGGTGTAGTGGTAGATTGGTTTTCCTTCCTGCCAGTTTGGTGTTCTGCTTTCTTGTCTGCTTAGTCAGTTACTCCTCCTCTTCCTTACTGGCTCCAGCTTTCCAATACTTTGTGGTATTGTCCTTCATTATCATCCTGTGCATTTTGTGTGTTTTAAGAAAATCCCTTTGATGTAATTTGAGTGGTGTGTTTTAGGAATATGAGAAACTAAGTACATGAAAGGAAGTGTTTTCTCTTTACCTGAAGTAATTTCTTGTTTTAAAAAGTTTATTTTTGGGACTTCCCTTGTGATCCAGTGGCTAGACTCTGAGCTCCCAATGCAGGGGGCCCAGGTTCGCTCCCTGGTCAGGGAACTAGATCCCACATGCCACAACTAAGATCCTGTGTGGCCAAATAAATAAATAAAAATTTTAAAAAAGTTTATTTTACTGAAGTATAGTCAGTTTACTGTGTTGTGTTAGTTGCTGGTATATAGCAGAGTGATTCAGTTATATACTTATATATTACCTAAAGTAATTTCTAAGTGTTATCTCTAATCTTCATTACTTCTGTAAGGTGGGTGTATATTTATAGAAGAGCTAAAGTACAAGAAGGAGAAAGTAGGAGAGCTAAAGTACAAGAAGACTATTTAAATTTCTTGTTCAAGGTCACACTAACAGTAATTGGCAGAGATGCGATTCCCACTCAGGTCTGGCAGACTCTAAAGGCTGTAATCTTTCTACTACATAACATTGTCTTTTATAAGTAGAGAAATTTATGTATGGTTGAGCATAGCCTTTTTAATTTTCTTAGTTTTGGGTATCAGGCTTTGTGGTTGGTTTTTATTTTTCCTGTTTACACTGCGGTGAAGTAGAAGAGGATCAATGAAAATTACTATTACAGATCAAAATTGACCTGTGCATTTCAACCTAAACCTAGGAATTTGCTTTAAACTAGTCAGTGTTCATGTATTTCTATTACCATTCTTCATATATGGTTAGCCCCTGGCTGTCTCTTTTTACTTTTTCGAATAGTAATCACTTGTTTCCCTCTAATATTGACTTCTGCTCAAAATGCCTCTGCAAACTAAATTTCATTTCCCAGGTAAAAGATGGTCTGACTTTTGTCCTCATACTCAGTTTCTGAGTTTTTAATGACTAAGTTTCAACACTATCAATTTTTTTCTATAGGAAATGAGTATCAGCTGTTAGTTCTTCTAACATTTTAATCCCAGAGAACCTTTGTTTTTCTAAGGAATGTGAGGAAGTTTATTTTCTCCAACCTGCAAAAGTAGTAACTGAGACTTTGAGAGGGTTTGGCTGTTTATATTAATGGAGAAAAGTTATGGTCCTCTGTTCTTCTCTAGAACTACTGCATATCTCAATGATAATTAATGGCCAATTCAACAAGCAAGTAATTTGAGGAAAAAATAATTTCCACCAAAGATAATTCCAGAATGTTTTTTTATTCTTATGCTAGTATATCTGATTTAGACCAGTGACTTCTGATATTTTTTTCTATATTAACAGTACTCCTGAACAGGAGCAGCTGATGGTAGTTTGGCTAAGCTGGATGATCAAAGAAGAAGCTTACTTTGAAAGGTAAGATGACTTCATTTGTATCAGATAGCTGAGTAAGTTTTCTTAACCTTCCTTTGGAAATTCACGTTTTCTTTTCTGTTTCAACAGTACTTCAGGTGTCTCTGCTTCTTTTGGGGAGATGTTATTATTGGTTGCTATGTACTTTCATAGCAACCAGCTCAGTGCTATCATTGATTTGGTCTGTTCCACTTTGGGAATGAAGGTAATTTCCTCTTATCGTCTTTCTAAAGAAGATGTTTCTAAGCTGGACATTTTCTTGTAATGTTAAGTAAATAGGTTGTTTTCATTTTGAAGTAATTTTAGTTGTTTAATAGTTTGAAACTTTACAGGAGCTCTCTAAAAAAATACATTATGTAAATATTATTTATGAGAATAATAGATTTTCTATGTAGAAAACTTAGAAAACACAGTAAAGAAGGGAAAGCTATAATTCCATGTTCAGAGATGTCAAGTACTATTAATAGTTTGGTATCTGTTCTTTCTTTATATTGATATATATAAGTGGTTTTAATGAACTTACCAATATATAATGAGCACTTCTTCATATCAATACATATTCTAATACAACATAATTTTCAGTGGCTGCATTGCAGTTATTGTGTGGGCTGATCGTGACATTTTTAATGGTTCCTTTACTTGCCATGTAGATTTTCTAATTTCTGAATAATGCTTAGATGAATATCCTATGTATGTAAATATACACACAGGCATCCATACATGTATATTTTCAAACACTTTCTGGATTACTTCCTTAGGATAAAGTTATAGAAAGCAGTGCTAAGTAAAAGTATGATGATGTTAAGATGTTTAATGAATATTGCCGGATTATTTTCCAGAAAGTTTATACCAGTGTAACTGTTCTCGTTAGTGAATGAGAGTGCATATTTCCCTAACTTCTCACCATCACTGGGCATTACCATTCTTTTTAATCTTTGCAAATTTGATGAAAAATGGTCTTATTTTGCATCTCTTTGATTACTAGTTATTATTATTTTTTATTGTTATAGTTTATATAGAGATTTTTTTGGTTACTTTTAAACAATATATGTGTTTTAGTTGGTTTATTTCTTTTTAAAAGGTTTATTGATGTCCCGGTTTTTCTATAGGGATTTTTATGGATTTATTTTTCCTTTTACTGATTCAGAAGTGCTCTTTATATATAAATGATATGCTGTTATGCCTTGTATATCGTATTTCATTGATTCAAGACACATATTTTACCATATATTGAAACTTGGATTCATTTTATAGTTGATGCATGATGTTAGTGTGATAGTGTTTGCCCTTCTTTATTTACTTGAAAAGCTACTATTAAATCAGTGGTGCATATTATAATCCTTATTGTCTTAAAGATGGAAAAGTATAATATGTTGCAGATGATTTTTCCTAGTCTTTTCTGCCATGTGAAAATTATTATTTTCTATGTGTGTTATATATTAAGTATTTCTTTTGTGGTTCTTATTTTGTTATTATGCTTAGAAGTGCTTTTCTTTCCTCAGGTTAATAGAAATGATCACCTGTATTTTCTTCTAGTGTTTTTGTGGCCTCATGTTTTACATTTAAATCTTTAATACATTTGAAGTTAATATGGGGTATGATGTCATATGCAAATCTTTATTTGTATTATCCAGAAAGAGAGCTATCCCACCTCCATTTATTAAATAATCCACTTCTTCCCACTGACTTAAAATGTAGTAATGATATGTTTACTGAGTACTTTAAAAATTCTTTTATTTATTTGGCTGTACCATATCTTGTGGTATGCAAGATCTAGTTTTCTGATGAGGGATCGAACCTGGACCCCTTGCATTGGGAGCTCAGAGTCTAGCCACTGGATCTCAAGGGAAATCCCACTAAGTACTTTCATATTTGGTTCCTGAGGAAAAACACATTTTAGTGTTAGGTTTGAGAAGCTACTTCTGAAGTAGAGTATTTGAACGTTAAGTAAAATTGTGCTTCATATATTTTATTTTCATCTGCTGTTGAAATCTTTTGGTTGCTTTATTTTGTATTTTTTTTTCTTTTTTTGTAAAAAAGAGCCTTTCTTTTCTTTGTTTTTTATTGGAATATAATTGCTTTACAGTGTTGTGTTTTGGTTGTTTTAGATTGTAATTAAGCCAAGCTCCTTGAGCAGGATGAAGACTGTCTTCACACAGGAAATTTTTACTGAGCAGGTACTTCTTTTAACTATTATCTTAGGTACTTCTTTAACTTTATTTTATAACATTCCTTGTGAGAAAACTTGTGTATGTTTCAGTTTAAGACACTGATATAGTCTTTATATTCCTTTTTAGTTTCCAGTGATGATTTATTTAATCTTTGAAACTTCTGTAAAGAAAAATCGTATTTCAAATTTGTTTTCAAAGCTATTTACTACATAGAAAAGCATGTGCTAAGTAAATTTGCTTATTTTGGAGACGTTGAGTAGATGCTTAAGAATGTAGTCTTAGACACTGTTGACAGGGATCTCACCTAGGGTGAAAGTGTTAGTGGCTGAGCCGTGTCCGACTCTTTGCCAACCCATGCGCTGTAGCCTATCAGGCTTCTCTGTCCAGAGAATTCTCCAGGCCAGATACTAGAGTGGGTAGCCATTCTCTTCTCCAGGGGAGTCTTCCTGATCCAGGGATCAAACCTCATCTCCTGCATTGCAGGCAGATTCTTTATCTGAGCTACCAGGGAAGTTCACTGACAGTCAGGATTGTCAGGAGAATCTGTTTAAACCTTTCAGCTGCAAGGTGCCGTGTCTAACTAAGTTGTAAGCTAGAGTCTAAATTCCTTATTCTTGTATTGACTTGTTCTTATTTGGTCTCAGCACTTTTGTCCATGGATAATCCTAACGATATTTTATTTTTTCAATGATGGAAACTATTCTTTTTTTTCCTTTTTTTAAAAAAAATTAAACCATAGATGATCTACAGTATTATTTTAGTTTCAGATATACAAGAAAGTGATTCGGTTATACATATATATGTATATATATATATATTTGTATTCTTATTTGTTTATTTTTTAATTGAAGGATAATTACAGAATTGTGTTGGTTTCTGCCAAACATCAACGTGAATCAGCCATACGTATACATACGTCCCCTCCCTCTTTTAAGATTCTTTTTATTACAGTTTATTATATTAAATGTAGTTCTCTGTTCTATATGGTAAATCCTTGTTGTTTATCTGTTTTATATATTATAGTCATTGAGCCCAGATTTTATGATTCCAAATTTTACATATTTTTTAACTTTACTCTAACCCCTGGCAATGTGTCTGTGTTTAGAAGTAAATTTTTAAAAAGTAGAGAACTTTACAAATTCCCAGATGTGTGATGGTACCTCATTACTCAAAATAATTAAATCATGTCATGATTGGTTTTTGTCACTCCCGCCAAAGGACCCCATTAGTATTGACAGTCCACCTGGCTAATATTCCCTCTTTCAGAATAATTTTGTGTCTGGTTCTGTCATATGTATTTTGCTGCTATTTTTCCCTTTTAGGTTGTCACAGCTCATGCAGTTCGAGTCCCTGTCACCAGCAACCTGAGTGCCAACATTACTGGATTTTTGCCTATTCATTGCATTTACCAGCTTCTGAGGAGTCGTTCCTTCACCAAACACAAAGTATCAATAAAAGTATGATCTTAACATTTATTCTTCAAGCTAAAATATGAGTTAATGCTTTTTTCCCAGTTCTATTTGAGTTTGCAGACCTTTACTGTGGATTTTGTATGTGAAATGTTTTTAGTTATATAGTTATAGTAATTAGGCTGTTAATTTCAGATTTTTAAAACAGCATAACTGTTCAGTTAATTTACAAAATGTACAGTAGTACTAATTCCTTTTAAATTCTCAATGATATTTAGCAGTTTCATTAAACTTTAGTAAGAAATTTCTGTTCTTTTTTTTTTTTTGAAATTTCCATTCTTTATACTTGATTTTGTTTACCAAACTCAGAAGGTTGCTGGTTAGCCATGACCGGTATTCGTAGTCTATTTGTCACAGGGACTTCTAACATTAAACTTGCACATATTTTGACATGTTTTCAATTTGTTATGTAGTTGGCTATAGCAAATAGGTTCTCTAGAGAAAAGGCTGAATCCACAGGAGGTTAAAAAAGAAAAAAATTTGTTTGAACCCTTTCTAAGAGGCTATTTTATTTATAAAGAACCCTGAACAACATATGCATTGCTATATCACATTTGATTGTCCTTGTTTTTATGATGTAGTGAAGTTGTTTTCCATCTTGATTGTATCTTCTGCTTTTCATATTTTTTGCAAGTGAAGTAGCGAAGAATTAAGAGTCCAAATGCACCCCAGTGTTTCTTCTTGGCCTGTATTTGTGCAGATAGTTAATCTCCCATATGTGGTTGTCAAAGCCACATTCTTAATCTGTCTGAGGTTTGTTGTGAGAAACTTCCTCTCCCTAAATGCCTTTCTGCTGTGGGGTCTTTTACAGCAGCATATATGGTGCTCAAAATACAGACACAGAAGGGACTTACAGTGTTTTCCCCACTACTTAAAAACCAATAGATTAAAAACCCGAAGTCCAAACTCTAAACCCAAGCTGTCATTTTTAGGTTTATCTTCCATGGAACAATATTCTCAATTTTAGGAAAGAAAAATTGTTTCCATTTTTAAATCAAAGGCAATTATGAAACTGGATGATATTATTTAGCAACTGCTAAAAGTTAATAGTGAATTTTACTTTTTCATAAATCATGTAAAATTATATGTGCTTGTAAAATTTTGCTTGCTTTTTCTTATTGCCATAATTAATTTAGTGCCTGTCACTTTCTTTTCTAGGACTGGATTTATAGACAGCTCTGTGAAACCTCCATTCCACTCCATCCTCAATTACTTCCTCTGATTGACGTGTACATAAATTCTATACTTACTCCTGCATCTAAATCTAATCCAGAAGCCACAAATCAGCCAGTCACAGAACAGGAGATACTCAGTATTTTTCAAGGAGTCATTGGGGTAAAATAGTGTGTTTTTTTTTTTTAACATTTATTAGTTCATTTTTCTTTTGTTCTTCGCACTCCACATTTTTTCCCAGATTATTATTTAAAATGGTATTCAGTTCTTTAGATCACTTATGAATATTAAAAGAATGGTATTAGCTCTATGTAGTTTGTTGATTAGGCACTTTTTGAAGAATTCTTTCAAAAGCTCCATTTTAAAGTTTAAGGAGTGCCCTGGAGGTTGTGTGTTTAAAAAGGATTATGTGACATTTCAACACATTTTACCAGCTTCCTGAGAATTTAAGATATACCTAGATTATTTACGGAAAATTTGGAGTAAATCTTTTTTTCTTCAAAAAAGTATCTTTTTTTTAGGAATTATTTTCTTCATGGTAGTTTCAGATAATACTTGAGATTCCTGTAAATGTAAACTTTTTTCAGAAGCAGCCCTATCTTAAAAACTGTTAAGTCGCTCAGTCGTTTCCGACTCTTTGCGACCCCATGGGACTATAGCCTACAAGGCTTCTCCGTTCATGGGATTTTTCAGGCAAGAATACTGGAGTGGGTTGCCACTTCCTTCTCCAGGGGATCTTCCCCACCCAGGAATTGAAACCAGGTCTCCCTCATTGCAGGCAGACACTTTACTGTCTGAGCCACCAGGAAAGTTTAAAAACTGTTCAGCATGTTGCTTCTAATCTCTCAAGCCATCTCAAATTTAACTTAAACTTCACATTGTCAATTTGAGTTTAATGTGAACACTGCAATACTTCTTCCAATTTCTTTAAGCTTGGGAGCAACAACACCAAATAACCTATTTTGAGTGCTTTTACTATCAAAAAGTACTCATTGGAACTTCCCTGGTGGTCCAGTGGTTTAGACTCTGTGCTGGGTAGCGGTTTTATTCCTGGTTGGAGAACTAAGATCCCACATACTGCCTGTTGTGGCCAAAGGGGAAAAAAAAGCACTCATGAAATTTAACAGTATTTTAAAGTGTTTATAATATTACCTCCAGGGTGACAACATCCGCCTTAATCAGCGTTTCAGTATCACAGCACAGCTCTTGGTGCTTTATTATATTCTGTCTTACGAAGAAGCTCTCCTAGCAAACACCAAGACTTTAGGTAAGTTGTGCAGAGGCTAGTGTTTCTGGTGATAGTTAATCTTATTTGCTTATATTTTGTTACTTTCCAGGCTGCTATTGGAGAAAATAAGATCAGATATTCCAGCAAGCTCCAGCATCTTTCTGCAGTCTTTGCAATGTTAAGTTTTCATACTTTCGTGCATAAGTACATGTATGTGTGGGCTTATAATCACTCCTTAAGTCTCAGTGCTCCTTTTAGCAGTCTGAATTAATGATTAACTGAATTGTTTGTATTTTAACAATTTTAGTGAACTTATTGACTAAAGGTAAATTAAGACATAAACCTGTCGGTACTGAAGTAGAAGATTTTTTGCTTGATTTCAACCTTTTTCCTACTTTTCCTTCCATTAGTATGAAGAGTAACAGTCTTAATCAAAGTAGTAGGAAAAAAAAACCAACAGAAGGATTTCCTTTGCCATTAACGTTACCATTGAACTAGGCTTTCAAACTTAGGTGCTTTGTATAATATCAGAAGGTCAGATTTAATATAGATAATATTAGTATAAAGTAGTATGTTTTCCTCTGTGTGAAAAAGAAAATTCACCTGTTTTTGGCTTGCTAAATGTAAGACTGTAGGCAGACAGAGAAGGGGGCGGCAGAGGATGAGATGGTTAGATAGCATCACCATCTCAATGGACGTGAATTTGAGCAAACTCCGGGAGGCAGTAGAGAACAGAGGAGCCTGGTGTTCTGCAGTCCATGGAGTTGCAAAGAGTCAGACATGATTTAGTGACTGAACAGCAGCAACAGCAAATGTATGAAGTTCCATATTCAAATAAAAGGTGTCATTAAAAAGTAATAGGCGTGGTATAGATGATCTTATTTGCAAAACAGAAACAGAGACACAGATGTCGAGAACAAGCATATGGACACCAAGGAGGTAGAGAAGGGTGTTGGGAAGAACTGGGAGACGGGGAATGACGTGTTCACACTGCTGATACTGTGTATGAAACCGGTGACTAATGAGAACCTACTGTATTGCACAGGGAACCCTACTCAGTGCTCTTTGGTGACCTAAATGGGGAAGAAATCCAAAAAAGGAGATACACATATACAAATCGTTGATTCACTTTGAACAGTAGAAACTAACATGACATTCTAAGGCAACTATACTCCAAGAAAAATTAAATTTAAAAATGTCACAGGCATTGAGTATTATAATGCAGAGAGAATTCTTTTAAGGGATTGTATTTTGTCATGGCTGAGCGATTTTACTTTTTGAAAGCTATAAATTAAAGTTACTTTTCAGTGTGTAGCAGATGAGTTTCTTTCATTTATATGGACTATTGTGTTTTAAATATACTGTGAATTTCTCAGCAGCTTTCTTTCCTGCCTGCAGTTGTTAGGAATATACAGATGATATCCCACAACTATAATTATAGTCTTTGTCATTTGAGGGACAAGATGGGCTAATAATAAGCATTAAGTAATAGTCTCCCACTTTTATCCACATGTAATGAATTCTGTTAAGGGATATGACACTTGTGATTTAATAGATACTAGAGGAATGAGTTACAAGGAGATATTCTGGGGAGAACTCAGACCATGAATACTGTAGTAGGGGACCAAGATACACTCTTAGTTTTTATTTAAAGTAATGTCTAGCAAAAAAATAATATAGGAAAGTTTAGAGACTAGTATAGCCCACTTTCATGTATACACCATGCAGAATTAACAAATCACTCAGAAATTTTAAGACTGGAAGAATCTTTAAAGATTATGCATCCCAGTCCCCAGTGACATGCTCAGCTCAACCCTGTGTTCAGGTGAAGCTGCTGTTCTTTATGCAATAGTCTGATGGATCTTAATTGGAAAGTTAAGAATTTCAGGTTTAGTGTACAATTTAGCCTGGACTGAGTCTTCGAAAAGGAACTGGGAGATTATAGAAAAGTTACTAGGTTTTTCTTGGTCTTCCCTGGTGGCTCTGCAGTAAAGAATCTGCCTGCAGTGTAGGAGTCCACCTGCAATGCAGGAGAGGTGGGTTTGATCCCTGGGTCAGAAAGATCCCCTGGAGAAGGAAATGGCAACCCACTCCAGTATTCTTGCTTGAGAAATCCCATGGACAGAGGAACCTGGCGGGTTCTAGTCCATGGCATTGCAAGAGTCGGACACGGCTTAGCGACTGAACAACAAAACGATTAGGTTTTTCCAAGATTATAGGCAAAAGATGGTGGCTTGGACTGGTAGCAGTGTATATATATTTTGAAGGTAGAGCTGAGAAGTTTTGCTGATGAATTAATTAGAATTGAGAGACAGGAGCCAAGGTTGATGTGGAGGCCTTTGGCCTGAGCTATACAATGGCTATCTACTGAAATAAATAGCAGGTTTGTGGGCAATCAGGAGCTGGTTTGGGACATACTAAGTTTGAGATATCTGATGAAGTGGGGATGTCTTGAAAACAGTTGTAAATGCTGGACTGGAATTTGGATGAGATAAACCTGGACTGAAGCATTGAGATTCTTCAGCATATGTATGATATTTATAATCATGATATTAAGTAGGATTACCAAGAGAGAAGGTGTGGAAGGAGACTCAGGGGGCTGTGATGTTTTGCATGCCAAGAGAAGAATGTTAAAAAGGAGAGTGAGATCACTTGTGTCAAATGATGGTGATGGATCAAGTAAGGTTAGGATTTAGGCTCAGCTGATGATCGGGTTTAGCTTGCTAGAGGTCCTTTGACCTTTACAGGTTTTTTTTTTTTTTTTTCAGAATTCAAGCCTGATTTAGTAAATTCAAAAGCAAATTAGAGGAGATAATACTGAACACAGTGAGTACAGACAGTTCTTTTGAAAAGTTGTAAAGAGAAGGAGGGAAATGAATATGGTAATTGGAGAGGAAGATGAGGTCAAGAGAGGACTTTTTATTTTTTTTAAGGTGAAAGAGTTAAGAGGATGTTGTATGCTGTTGGAAGTAATCTAGTAGAGAGGGAAGCTTTACAAGAGAATCCCTAGAGGGATGTCCTTGATAGGTGAGAGGAGACCGGGTGTGGAAGACAAATGGGAATTGAGCTTTCCTTGGAGAACTTTTTTCCCATAGTTGAAGAATTTTTTTTTTCTAGCCTAGTTTCTTAGTCCAAAGGAATAAGTTAAAAAAAAAAAAAAATAAAGGAATAAGTTAACTGCAGAATATGTCATAACATGACAGAAGTTTTCTCTTCCACATCCAAAAATGATGAATATTCTGCTTCAAATTTATTCCTCCCCACGAAGTTGTATTGTTACCTTGTTAACTGGTCTGTGGTTTTGAGCTTTATAATAAACATTATTAGCAGGCACCAAGTAGCTGTTGAAGCTCAAATACAGAATTTCAACATCTGAGATAGAGCCAAGTGTAAGAATATCATAGTCATTAAAAAAAGGTGTATACATACATATTTTTTCACATATACATATTTTTTATTTGTTTAAAAATATTTGTAATACAAGTGCATATATTGTGTGTTTAGTCACTCAGTCGTGTCCGACTCTTTGCAACACCACAGATTGTAGCCCGCCAGGCTCCTCTCTTCATGGGATTCTCCAGGCAAGGATACTGGAGTGGGTAGTTGTTCCCTTTTCCAGGGGATCTTCCCGACCCAGGGATCAAACCTGGGTCTTGTGCATTGCAGTTAAATACTGTATTGATCTAAAAGAACATGTGTAAGAAATAGCATAATAAATCCCTTGTACTATCCCTTTATTAATACCCCATTAAAATATGCACATTGCCATCATATTTTCAGTTTTTATACTTAAAAAATGTTTCCTGTTTATTATATCTGAAAATTTTATTACTAGGTAAAGGTTTATTTTTATGTACTTTACAAAAATTTTGATTTTATGTTGGAGTATAGTTGATTAAACTAAAAGGCTTCCCAGGTGGTTCAGATGGTAAAGAATCTGCCTGCAATGCAGGAGACACGGGTTTGATCCCTGGGTTGAGAGGCTCCCCTGGAGAAGGGAATGGCTACCCACTCCAGTATTCTTCCCTGGAGAATTCCATGGACTGATTAGCCTGATGGGCTACAGTCCATGGGGTCACAAAGACTTGAATGTGACGGAGAGACTAACATTTTCACTGTCCTTTCATAGTTGATTGAAAATGAGAGGCTAGTTTCCGGTGTACAGCCAAGTGAGTCAGGTGTGCCCTTACAGGTATTACAGAATATTGAGCTGAGTTCCCTCTGCTATACAGTAGGTCCTTGTTGGTTATTTATTTTAAATATTTATTGAACAGTTTAAATATAGAAGTTATATTTACATATTTTTGAGGTAAAAACAGTACTCATGAATACTGAACATGTTTTATCAGCTTTACCTGTTTATCTGCTCCTAAAGCAGCCAATGGAATGCTAAACAGAGTCTCACACTTACGTAGCTTACTTGTTTAACTCTGTCCCTTAACATCATTTATTTTATTCAAAAAAAATATTTATTTATTTTATTTTTGGCTGTGCTGGGTCTTCATTGCTGTGCACCAGCTTTCTCTAGCTGTGGCAAGCAGGGACTGCTCTTTGTTGCAGTCCATGGAATTCTCCAGGCCAGAACACTGGAGTGGGTAGCCTTTCCCTTCTCCAGGGGATCTTCCCGACCCAGGGATCGAACCCAGGTCTCCTGTGTTGCAGGTGGATTCTTTATCAGCCGACTATCAGGGAAGCCTATTTAAAGTATATTTGTTTTATTTTTGGCGTGCCAGGACTTCACTGCTGCGCGCCCACTTTCTCTAGCTGGGCAGCGGGGACTGCTGTTTGTTGCGGTGCATGGGCTTCTCATTGCTGCGGCTTCTCGTGTGGCGGAGCGCGGATTCCAGGCTCGTGGACTCAGTCACCGTGGCTCCCGGGCTCTGGAGCACAGGCTCAGTAGGTTGTGGTGCATGGGCTTAGTTGCTCCATGGCCTGTGGGATCTTCCTGGAGCAGGGATTGAACCCATGCCTCCTGCATTGTCAGCTGGATTCTTCACCACTCAGCCACCAGGGAAGCCCCTTATCTTCATTTAAAAACAAGCTCTGGCTGCTTTTTCTGCTTCTATCCTGTTTCATATGAAATTTCCTTCTTTGTCATCAGCAGAACAAGACCTATCCTGTGATACTTGGGAAACTGTAATGTTCAGTGGCTCTAAATTCCTGCACTTGAAGTTTTTCTTTGCACTTGATAGTTAATTATTGTCTTCCCAGAAGAAAGTTAACTCCACCTGCCTCTTTCAAAATGTAGAAACCTTTAAGCAGACACTGACAGATGTTATTTCTTGGCAGCTTGAAGTTTCAGTACTATAAAATCGAGTTTGACCAAAAAAGCTTCTCACAGTCATATGATCATCCTGTGGAGTAAAAGTATAAGAATTTTAAATTTATTTCATTATTTATCTAATTGCTTACCTAATCGTTTTCCTGTCTTAATGCAAAAGAACTGTTTTTTAAAAGAAAAATATTTATTAAAAGAGTGTTTTACTGAAGAAAATTGAGGAAGTGAGAAAAGTACAAAGACCAGAGTATAAACCACCCATAATTCTACTGCCCAGAGATAATCACCACAGAATTTTGTTAGAAAAAAAAACCCTTCAGTCTTTGCACGTGTGGTAACTTTGATAAAGTTTGGAATCATAAGTTTTTAATCTACCCTTTTTACTTAAGACTACACTTTAAGCATTTGGCCTATTATAGTACATTTTTTTAAACATGATTTTTAATAGCTGTATAATATTTCTTCATAAATGTGTACCATTACTTAAAAAATACTTTATTGTTGGAGATTATGTCTACATTTTGCCATTATAGAGACTGGCAGAATGAATATCCTTAGAGCTAACTCTGTATACAGATATACTTATTTATTTCTTTAGGACAGAACTACTAAATCAAAGATTTTTGAATTCCAATATTTAAAAAATGAATTGTCACACTGTTTTCCAGATAGTTTTTACCATTATAGACATTTTGTAGAAGACATAGGTATAAGACATTTGTATACAATGTGAGTACCAATTTTTTTGCATTCACAATGATAGCAGTTGAGTGTTATCATTTATTTATGGTGTATTTTGAGTATAGAATTCTGTGGAGAGGAGACTCTTTGAAAGTAAGGTACTAACATTATATGACTAATCACTTACATTTTCTTTTAGGACATTATTTCATTTTTAAAATTTACATATGCCTTTAATTAATTTATGTATGCCCACCTCCCCAGCAGTAAAGGCCCTGAGTTCTAACTACTGGACCACCAGGGAATTCCCTGAAATATTTTTTTCTTTTAAAGTTATTAAAATGTAGGATTCATGAAGTTACCAAGTATGGCATACAGACTTGCTTCCCAGGTGGCCCAGTTGTAAAGACTCTGCCTGACCATACAGGAGACAGAGATGTGGGTTCAGTCCCTGGGTGGGAAAGATCCCCTGGGGGGAGGGCACAGCAACCCTCTCCAGTACTCTTGCCTGGAGAATCCCATAAACAGAGGAGCCTGGCAGGCTACAATCCATGGGGTCGCAAAGAGTTGGACACGACTGAGCACACATACATGGGATACAGATTCAGTTTAAATTTTTTTTTTCTCTTTTCTTTTTAAAAAATTATTTATTTATTTATTTATTTATTTTTAATTTTTTTCATTTTATGTATTTCTTTATTTATATTTGGTTGTGCTGGGTCTTCACTGCTGCATGGGCTTTTTCTCTTGTTGTGACGAGCAGGGGCTACTCTAGTTGCAGTGTGAGGGTTTCTCATTGTTACAGCTTGTCTTATTGCAGAGCATGGGGCTCTAGGAAACTTGGGTTCAGTAGTCATGCACAGGCTTAGTTACTCCGTGGCCTGTGTGATCTTCCTGGATCAGGGATCAAACCCTCGTCTCCTGCATTGGCAGGTAGATTCTTTACCACTGAGCCACCAGGGAAGCCCCTAGTTGTTGTCGTCATTTTTAAATAATTGGCTATTTGTCAACATCACAAAGCGAATAACCTGTCATTTTCCTATTAATTTGGAAAGTTGCTCTGATGTATATTGAAGTTTTATTACAAACCTATGTCTGGTTTTTTTTTTTTAGTTTTAGGCATTTCCAGTCCCTTTCACAATTATTGTTCTTGTTCAGTATTTCTGTCCATTTTCACGTATATAATCTTGCACATAAACTCTATAAGATTTTGTCAAATTCTGTAGAAGACAATTATATTTGGATTTTGGTTAGAATTATGTTATGCTAGAAATTAATTTGGAGAGAATTTACATCTTTACAATATAAGTCTTTCCAGCTAGGAATATGAAATAATTTTTTTAAAGACTTATTTTTGGTCAGCTGTGCAGCTTATAAGATCTTAGTTCCCTAACCCAGGGTCAAACCCATCTTCCCAGCAGTAAGAGCCCTGAGTCCTAACCACTGGACTGCCAGGGAATTCCATGAATTTTTTCTTTAAATTATTAAAATGTAAGATTCATGAAGGCCAATTTTTATCTTTTTTTTGCTACTGTGTCATTGAGTCAGACACGAGTGACTTTTACTTACTTACTCATTTAGAATATTACTTGATACAGAGTAATCACTTAATACATGTTTTTGAATATGTGAATTCAAATTATTTTTTTATGTCAATTAAACTTTACTTTGTATAGACTTTGTATAATTTTTTCTTAAGTTATTGCTAGTTACAAGGAAGGTATAGACATTTACTTTGGGTTAGTCAGACTCTGAATTTCTTAGAGTACCATTTAAAAAAATTTATCAAGGGAATAATTTTTTCAGCAGTTACTGAGATAATTTGGTCTATTTATATAATTTGTTGTATAATTGATATCTATATTTCTGGAGTGGGCCCTACTTGCTTTGGGTATATTATTCTTTTAACATGATTTGTCTTTTTTTTTTTTAATATGATTTTTTTCCATCTGTGTTTAAGCAAGTGGAATAGGCCTTTTTTCTCTTCACTTCTTTTTTTCCTGGCTTTAGTATTAGTTTACACTAATTTCATAAGTGAATTAGTTTTCCATAGGAATGTTTTAAGGATTAAAATGTTACAAAAGCTAGGGGCAATGTAATTTTTCTTTCTGATTGTTACTGGTCTATAAAAATGCAAGAGATTTTTGTGTATTTAATTTGGTATCTTGCAACCCTACTGAATTTGTTTATTAGTTTTCACAGTATTTTTTCCTTTTTTCTTTTCTTAATTCTTGTTACCTTGACGGAACTTTGATGTCCAGAAAAGGCTCCTCAGCCGCTCTTTTATCAGCCAACTCTACTTCATTCTTTAGGAAATTATTTGGAGAAGGAAATGGCAACCCACTCTGGTACTCTTGCCTGGAAGATCCCACGGACGGAGGAGCCTGGCAGGCTACAGTCCATGGGGTCACAAAGAGTCGGCCATGACTGAGTGACTTCACTTTCTTTGACTTCGGTTGAGGCACAAAGCCATATACCATAAGGTGCTCCTTGAATGTTGTCCCCTCATCTTACTATGGAAGCCCCAAGTGTTCATTCACCTCAGCATTTGCATGAGAGTCATTTACACATTTGTGGGCTGAGATATTTGTCATTTTTACCACTTTTTTTTTTAAGTTCTAACAGTTTTTTGATAGAATCTTTAAGGTTTTTCTATATAATGCCATATCTGCAAATAGTGGCAGTTTTACTCTTTCCTTTCCAGTTTGGATAGTGTTGGAACCAGAATTTGATTGTATTAGAAGCTATGTTTTTTTAAACTGTGTTTTGAGATACATTCTTACCCAGTTCATAAAAGATTGATGTGGAAAACTGGGATGCTCATTCACTGACCTGCAAGGGGTATCATGTCTAACCAAGAGGTGTATCGTCTATTTAGGCAAAAATTCTCAACCTGTATTCTAACACTTGCACTCATATACTTCTTAACTTCAATCAATAAAATTTTGTTGAGCTTTACATTATGTGGTTTGTGTTTGGAAAAGAATAAGTATATAGGATATAGTTTTTCAAACTGTGGATAGCCTGGTTGAGATGCTCCTAAGTTCTGTTGTACATGCAAAGCAGCTTGGAAAAGTAAGATGAGGGTGTCAGGCATATAGCATATGGTGGAGATGAGACAGAAAGCGTTGATTGGTAAGGACCTTTACCCTGGGGATCTGGAAATCCATGGATCCAGATATTTGAGCATGGATCCAGAGACACATGATCTGGCCAAATCTGAATTTAAATAAGAAGACTGTGGCACCAGTGTGAAGGATGGTTCAAAAAGAAGAGGAATTGGAGTCTGGAAAATTGAAAATTGAACCATAATAGTTATTTAAATAAATAATGAGTAGGTATTGAATTAGGATAGCAGAAAAAGAACAGAAATTAAGATGGATTTACTTTAAAAAAATGGATTTGTTAGTTGAAGGTAGAAGTTGTTGGAGAAGAAAGTCATTCATATTTCCCAACTTCCTTCAGAAAGAGTCAGTCACCACTAATAGATAATATGATTAAGGCTGTTGGCATCATGAAGTTTTAAGCCATGTGGTCATGACTGCATTTGTCTTCCTAATTAGGTTTGGGGGAGTTTCTTTTCTATTTTTTTGAGTTGGGCACTTCTGCAGGTGGCTTCTCTCACTCATGATTTTTCTTCCCACTGGTTTCAGTTTCAGGGCATTTTCCAGATCTTGCCCTGAAGTATGTTCTTGCTCGTCATATGTATTCACTACTTTGGTAGTGATTCTTTATCTTTTATGAGCTATATTCACAGATTAAGTGAATTAAGAGTAATTTGACATTGTGTTTGTTCCTATTTGTGTTGAAGGTTAAGATTCATGTTGTTTCTGATGTTATATCTTACATTTCTTATTTTTGACTGACAGCTGCCATGCAAAGAAAACCCAAATCATATTCATCTTCTTTAATGGATCAGATTCCTATCAAATTCCTTATTCGACAGGCTCAAGGACTTCAGCAGGAGTTGGGAGGTATTTGTTTTGTTTGCTTTTTACTGGTAATGTTTATTGGTAAAAAATACCTACTTTTTTTTTAAATTTAAATTTTTATGTACCACCAAAAACATTTTGTATTGGGGTATAGCCAATTAGCAATGTAATAGTTTTAGGTGAACAGTGAAGGGGCTCAGCCATACATACACATGTGTCCATTTTCCCCTGAACGCCCCTCCCATCCAGGCTGGCACATAATACTGAGCAGAGATCCATGTGCTATACAATAGGTAAGAAATACCTACTATATGTAAGATGATAGTGTAATAGGTGCTCAAAGCTAAACATTCAATTTAAGAGCGAATTTCTCTTTACTTTCCTCGCTATCTTACTCCCTGAAAACTACTTCCCACCCCTGAGGCCCTAGCTATTTCCTTTTGGTATGCAGTTTCACATGTTCTTTTCTACAGATTGAACCATATGAGATTACAGGTATTCAACTATTTTTGACCTATGAAAATGTGGTTTCATGTGGTTGAAGCTAATAGAAACACACACGTAAAAAAATCTTTTTTTAACCTCTAAGTGGTATCATACTGTATTTCTTCTGAGACTTGCTTTCTTCTCTTGAAGTCTTGGAGATCTTAATCATATTACTACATGTAGATCTACATTATTGTTTTTAATTGCTACATAACATGCCATAGCATGAAATTACTAGAATACTTTTACTGTAATACTATCAAGTGGAGATACAGTAATATTTTTAAAATTCAATTTTTTTCTTAATTTAACAGCTTTTTATAATGTATGGATTTTTTTTTCTCTTTGATTTTGTTTCTTTGAAGCTCAGATTTTCTTTTTCTGTCTTTATTATGGTTGATTTCAAGGGTAAACATGAACTTTCTTTGGTCTTCTTTAGCCAGATGTCTGCATTTATTTATATCTTTACTTAATCTCTTTTCAGAGAAGTGATGTTATATTTTGCAGCATTTGGTAACTAATGTTGCCACTAATAAAGGGATTATGTAATGCAGACTAATTTGTACTATTATAAGCAGTCATTTTTGTGACCGTCCTGACTATACATATATTTGTGCATTTAAACTTTTAAATAATACTACTTGTGATTGTGACAGTGTCTTTTTCACAGAAACATTTATTTTAAGCAGTTTCTATGGGAAAGGCAGTAGATACTTCCCCTTTTGGGACTAAGCAGTGGTTTGATTTGATCTAAGTTGCATAGTGAGTGGCTGATCAAATCTAAAGTACTCTGATTACTGCTGATACTCTTATTGCTGGCACTCGCATCTGGGAGATGATGATGATAATTGTATGGTGACAATGATAATGTCTATCTAAATAGACATTATCATAATTTGTTTTTTCATTGCTGATGTTATACAGTAATAATAATGAGTAGTCAAGCTATGCTATAAGCAGATTAGAAATAAGACTTAGATTTAGTCAAAGGAGGTCCCAGTGCTTCTGAGCTTCCTAACTCTTCTTAAAAGAAGACAATTGCACCCTCTTGTGGGTATCATCAGTACTGCTTGGGTTGTATAAATATCTTTCCGCCTATTTCCTTAGAGTAGAACAGAGACGATGCTGCTTACCTTGTAGGAATGTTAGGGTGAAATGAGAAAATGTACATAAAGTGTACATTTAGGCACTCAAGTTGGGCAACTTTAATTTTACCCATGTATAGCAATGATTCTCAACTGGGTTGGAGGAGCGGATGTGTTCTCTTGTAGAAGTCCAGAATTTCTGAGTGAGGCCTTTTTCAAACCATATGTGATCTTTCCCAAATGAACCTTTTTTTCCCTTCTCTTTTTTTCCTCCCCACTCAACTCTTTTTTTTTTTTTTTATAGCCCACTCAACTCTTGAGCTACTGCTACTTTTATGCTGGAATAGGATGGAAGAGAGCTTGAGAACTTTGATAAGTAGTGGTTTCCAGCTGCTTTTGTATCGGTTCAGCTGCGGATCTTGATTTAAGCAAAGTCCCTGACTGAAGTACTGAATAGAAGTTCTCAAACTGTAGTGTGCATGTGTAAAAAGTGCAGATTCCTTTGGCTGGTGGAAAATGAAAGGGAGAAGGGAAAGGGGAAAGAGAAAAGAGATTTTGATGTTTAAGAATGAGGAATCCAATTGACGTCTTGTACATTTTCAAGGGTTGCATTCTGCTTTACTTCGTCTCCTTGCAACCAATTACCCACATTTATGCATCGTGGATGATTGGATCTGTGAAGAGGAAATCACAGGGACAGATGCCCTGTTAAGGAGAATGCTTCTGACTAATAATGCCAAAAACCACTCTCCTAAACAACTTCAAGAAGGTATAGTAAACTGATAACTCCTTTTACCCCTTTAGTAGTACAGAGAGGTGTTAGCCCCATTGAAATCTTAGAATCATGCAGAATTTTCCTGGAGATAGAGCAGTGTTTTGGTGACTATATAAAGTAATTCTCTTTGAGTGTAAGGATTTTTAACGCTTTTTCTTTTTTCTGACATGCTTGCATCTGTTTCCTCATAGGGTCTACATTATATCAATAAACAGGTCATATGGTTTAGGAAGGTCTTAAAACCGGTCAGAAATAAGTGCCATGATGTGGATGTATGACAGAAATCAAACCAGTATTGCAAAACAATCATCAATCAATTAAAAATGAATAAATATATATAAAAAAAGAAATAAGTGCCACGGAATAGAAAACAATGTATTTGCTCTTCATGGATAATGGTCTAGGTCAGCACTGTCAAATAGAAATAGGATGTGAGCTACGCATACAATTGTAAACTTTCTATATAATTTGCCACATTCAAAGAGTCAAAAAAAAAGCAAAATTAATTTAAATAATTATTTCATATAACCCAGTATATCTAATGTATTATCATTTCATCATGTAATCAATATAAAAACTGTTAGATATTTTACTGGTTTTCCATACTAAGTCTGTGTGTTTTAAACTTACAGCACATCTCATTTTATACTAGCCACGTTTCAAATGCTCAGTAGCCAAAAGTGCTTAGTGACTATTCTATTGAAGGATCGCAGTTCTAGATATTTTTTTATTAACAGCTGCTTACAGTCCATAAAGGGCTACCTGAAGGAAGGTGTCAAGAAATTTGAATTTTTCGAATGAATGTTAATACCAAAAGCAATACTTGGGTATATTTTTGCGGTCAGCCAATTTTTAAAATCAGTGCAAATCATTGTCTTTCTGTCACTGTCACTACTGTGATTTTTAGGATGAGATTTGTTGTTGTTGTTCTTTATGAAACAACTGCACTTTAACATAAATTTTTCTTAAGGGCCTAATTTTAAGTGTCCCCACAACTATGGCTAGGATTGAAAGTTTTACTTTCTTTAAAGCAGTATTGTTTTCTTGATTTGTTTGGCCTATAGTGTGACAGAGCAATATTTGCTTTCCATTTGGTAAGCTGTGTAGTGCTGAGATTGTGACGGCAGTTTTCCTTTTAGCGTTTTCAGCTGTCCCAGTAAGTCACACGCAAGTGATGCAGATTCTAGAACACTTGACTCTGCTTTCTGCCAGTGAGCTTATACCATATGCAGAAGTATTAACATCCAACATGCATCAGCTGTTGAATTCAGGGGTTCCACGGCGAATTCTTCAAACAGTCAATAAACTCTGGATGGTTCTGAATACTGTGATGCCTAGGAGGTAATTTCAACGCCCTGTTACATGTAATAGATAAGTGTATAGCAGTGACACAGTAACCTAAGTTGAAATGTTGAAAAAAATTGTTAAAAAAAACTTTTTGACTATATAAATCCTATCTGAAGACTACTGATTAAAGGGCTGTTATATCTCTTAAGGAAAGTAGTACATTTTATCTTAACACAGAAACCTTCGAGTATTTCCAACTTGAGAAAGTTCTTTGAAAGGGAGTTGTAGTCATTTGTGCCTAATTGTGATGTAGATTACCATTATGTCTTGCATCAGTCCAGTGGTTCCAGAGTTTGCTGTACATTGAAATCTCCCAGAGAGCTTTCTAAACTCCTGATCCCCAAGTTGTATGCCATGCTAATTAAATCAGAGTGGAATGCTGGGTTCATTATTTTGTCTTTAGTCACATAGGTCTCTGGTGGTCCATAGATTGCATCAGAAACACTTGGTCAGGTCTAAAAAAAAATATTGGGCTGGATTTACCTGAGATTTTGATTCAGTAGGTCTGAGAATATCTATACATTTTTTTTCCATTTATTTTTATTTATACATTTTAAATTTGATTTTTACTTATACCAAATTAATAACCGGAGAAGGCAACGGCACCCCACTCCAGTACTCTTGCCTGGAAAATCCCATGGACGGAGGAGCCTGTTAGGCTGCAGTCCATGGGGTTGCTAAGAGTTGGACACGACTGAGAGACTTCATTTTCACTTTTCACTTCCATGCATTGGAGAAGGAAATGGCAGCCCATTCTAGTGTTCTTGCCTGGAGAATCCTGGGGACGGCAAAGCCTGGTGGGCTGCCGTCAATGGGGTCGCACAGAGTCAGACACGACTGAAGCGACTTAGCAGCAGCAGCAAATTAATAACTGCACATAAGTTAGATAGTGTATAAGGCCTGTCCCTACCTTCTCATTTTAGACTCTGCTCCTCAGAGACACCTATTCTCAGCTCTTTTATCGTTTAATTCTGACATTTATATCCTACCATATATCTTAGTCATATGCTTATAATTACCATGATTATCTGACATTCCAATTTAGAAATTATCTTTGAATTCCTACTGTACAAGGTAAAGATTGAGCACTCTTACCTGCTTCCCTATGAGTCCTTCTCACCCAACACATATCCTCCCTCCCTCCATTTCTCTCAACCCAGTTAAATCAAAATTTTTGGTTAAAGAAATATTCAGTGTATATATAATTATGAGTTGTTGTTCAGTTGCTAAGTCATGTCCAACTCTTTGAGAGCCCATGGACTGCAGCACTACAGTCTTCCATGTCTGTCACTATCTCCTGAAGTTTGCTCAGATTCATGTCCATTGAGTTGGTGATGCTATCTAACCATCTCATGCTCTGCTGCCCTTTTCTCCTTTTGCATTCAGTCTTTCCCAGCATCAGTTCAGTTGAGTCGTTCAGTCGTGTCGACTCTTTGTGACCCCATGGACTGCAGCATGCCAGGCTTCCCTGTTCATCACCAAACCCGGAGCTTGCTCAAACTCATGTCCAGTTGAGTCAGTGATGCCATCCAGTCATCTCATCCTCTGCCATCCCCTTCTCCTCCTGCCTTCAATCTTTTCCAGCATCAGGGTCTTTTCCAATGAGTCAGTTCTTTGCATCAGGTGGCCAAAGTATTGGAATTTTAGCTTCAGCATCAGTCCTTCTAATGAATTTTCAGGACTGATTTTCTTTAGCATTAACTGGTTTGATCTCCTTGCTGTCCAAGGGATTCTCAAGAGTCTTCTCCAACACCACAGTTCAAAAGCATCAATTCTTTGGTGTTCAGCTTTCTTTATGGTCCAACTCTCACATCCATACATGACTAATGGAAAAACCGTAGCTTTGACTGTACATACCTTTGTCAGCAAAGCAATGTCTCTTCTTTTTAATTTGCTATCTAGGTTGGTCAGCTTTTCTTCCAAGGAGCAAGCATCTTTTAATTTCATGGCTGCAGTCACCATCTGTAGTGATTTTGGAGCCCAAGAAATAAAGTCTCTCACTGTTACCATTAATTTCTTCATCTATTTGCCATGAAGTGATGAGACCAGATGACATGATCTTAGTTTTCTGAATGTTGAGCTTTAAGCCAGTTTTTTCACTCTCCTCTTTCACTTTCATCAAGAAGCTCTTTAATTCCTCTTCACTTTCTGCCATAAGGGTGGTGTCATCTGCATATCTGAGGTTATTGATATTTCTCCCGGCAATCTTGATTCCCGCTTGTGCTTCATTCAGCCCAGTGTTTCTCACGATGTACTCTGCATATAAGTTAAATAAGCAAGGTGACAATATACAGCCTTGATGGACTCCCTTCCCAATTTGGACCCAGCCTGTCATTCCATGTCAGGTTCTCACTGTTATTTCTTGACCTGCATACAGATTTCTCAGAGGCAGGTAAGGTGGTCTGGTATTCCCATCTCTTTCAGAATTTCCCACAGTTTGTTGTGATTCACACAGTCAAAGGCTTTAGCATAATCAATGAAGCAGAAGTAGATGTTTTTCTGGAATTCTCTTGCTTTTTCTATGATCCAGTGGATGTTGGCAATTTGATCTCTGGTTCCTCTGCCTTTTCTAAATCCAGCTTGAACATCTGAAAGTTGTTGGTTCGTGTACTGTTGAGGAGAATTTTGAGCATTATTTTGCTAGCATGTGAGGAGAGTGCAGTTGTGTGGTAGTTTGAACATTATTTGGAATTGCCTTTCTTTGGGATTAGAATAAAAACTGACGTTTTCCAGTCTTATGGCCACAACTGAGTTTTCCAAATTTGTTGGCATATTGAGTGCAGCACTCTAAGAGACTCATCTTTTAGGATCTGAAATAGCTCACCTGGAATTCCATCACTTCCACTAGGTTTTTTCATAAGTAGTGCTTCCTAAGGCCTACTTTATTTCACACTCCAGGATGTCTGGCTGTAGGTGAATGACCAAACCGTCATGGTTATCTGGGTCATTAAGACCTTTTTTGTATAGTTTCTTCTGTGTATTCTTGCCATCTCTTCTCAATCTCTTCTGCTTCTGTTAGATCCTTACCCATTCTGTCCTGTTTTGTACTCATCCTGACATGAAATGTTTCTTTGGTATCTCCAATTTTCTTGAAGAGACCTCTAGTCTTTCCCATTCTATTGTTTTCCTCTACTTTGCATTGTTAATTGAGGAATGCCTTCTTATGAGTACCTAAGTGTTACTTTAGTTGATGTATATGATAACCTGTGATTATAATCTCTCTCTTATACAACTGTCTTCCTCTGCACCCCACATACAAACCTTGAGTTGTTTGCCTCTTGTCTGTCTAAGGTTTTTTTTTTTTTTTCCTGTATTAATAACACATTCACTTTCAAACTATATTGTTGAGTAGAAATTTACATAACAGTTGTAACATATCAGATAACATATCTGTAACATTTTTCCTTGGAAACCTTCCTTTCAGAGCTTTCAATCCATATGCCTCAATCTGAGACATCCACAGTAGCCATCTGGAATGCTTTGTCTTTGGTTCAATTCCATGTTTTTCTCTTTCTTGGTTTAGTTCCTTATGAGTGGAACTCATACTCAAGTGACTTCCTGAGAAAGGTTGTTTGGGAAACTTTTTTTTTTTTTCCTTTGAGGTTTTCATGTGTGAGAAGGTATTTATTCTTCCTCTCACATATGATTGATATTTAGCCTTGGTGTAGAATTCTAGCTTATTTTTCCTCTTAGTAACTTGAAGGCTTTATTCTGTTGAAGTAAGTATAGCTTTCCTGATTGCTATTGATTAAGCTCATTTACTACCTCCCAGTCCTTTGTATGTGACCCTTGTTTTTTCTCTCTTAAAGGTTTTAGGTTCTTTTTCACTGTTTCTGCAGTTTCATGATGATACCTTTTGATGTGGTTCTTCTTTAATTTGTGGGCTTCCCTGGTGGCTCAGCAGTAAAGAATCCACCTGCCAATGCAGGAGACATGGGTTAAATCCTGGGTCAGGAAGATCCGCTGAAGAAGGAAATGACAACCCACTGCAGTATTCTTGCCTGGGAAATCCCACGGACAGAGGAATCTGGTGGGCTTTAGGTCACAAGGTTGCAGAAGAATCGGACATGACTTAGCAGCTAAACAGCATCAGCAACTTTTAAAATTTGTGGTCCTGGGCACTTGGTTGGCCTTTTCTTTTACATCTGGGGACTAATGCTGATACTTTCACTTCTAGGACATTTATATATATATATATTCCCCCCCCCCCCCCCGCCCCCAGTAATTTCTCTCTGTCTGTTTTCTGGAATTTTTTGCAGTTTGGGTTTTAAACCTCTTTGACCTACTCTGATTTTTCTCCTCTTTTTCCTCTATTTTTAAATTTATCTTTTGAATACATTTTCTAGATGTTTTCTGTATGTTATCTTCTGCTCTTTCCTTTGAATTTAAAATATTCCTGTTATAGTTTTAATTTCTAAGAACTCTTATTTGAAAATCTCTAATTGTTTTCTGTTCTTGTCTCATATATGAAATATTCCATCCTGTAAGGAAATTATACATTTAAGAATTTTTTTCTTTTTATCCCTACATTCTCTGTTTCTTTGGCATTCCCTCTTTCTGTTTGTATATTTTACTCTTTTTCAAATTAGGAGCTTTCTTTGATGTCTGATGGCCATTGGCTACCCACTCGTGTTTAAGAGTGGGCAAGCTCTGTGTGTGAGGGCTGGTGGACTCCTGGCCTTCCCTATAAGAGATCAGGTGCCCTCCATATTGCATATCTCTCAGTAACTCTGTTGGCGCAGTTAGGTTAGTAACCACTTTTATGGATATTGATGTCTAATCTCATAGTGGCATCTCACATTGAGATTCTATGGTGATACATATAGAACAGTGACAATTTATGGGGCCAGTTACAGCTTCAGAGTGCTTTGGTGGATATCGTTTCATTTATAGGTATTTTCATATCTTACAGAGGAGAAACAATCAGGGATCTCCATGACTTACACAGTCATAGCAAGTATGGTATAACTGAGGTTTTAATTCAAATGTTCATTTTATATGTGGTGATTATTCCATTAGAGCTGTGAAGATTTTTGAAACTACTTTCATTTGTTTTAGAAACATAATGATAGATTAGATTTTTTAATAGTTTTTAATTTTCCCAAGTTCATTTATACCTGTTCTGTATTTTCTCCCTGAATGTAGCTTTCTAACCTGGCTACAGGTTTCAATTATGATATAGCTGTTTTTGAACATGTGATTATTTTCTCATCAGGCTGTGGGTAATGACAGTTAACGCACTTCAACCATCAATAAAGTTTGTACGACAGCAAAAGTATACTCAGAATGACCTGATGATAGATCCTCTCATTGTGCTAAGATGTGATCAGAGGGTATACAGGTATGTGTTCAGTTTCATTTCTACTATAGAGTTTATGCTTTGGAGAGTCAAAGGAAATTGAAAACATTCAGTTTAAACTTATATCTTAGTGTGCTTGCAGATAACCTGGCAGTATGACCTGTGAAGTTTTTGCTTTTGGTTGTTTTTTTGTTGTTGTTGTCTATATTCATGAACTTCACTTTAATATTTAATATGTGATTAGCAATACTAGCTTTAAGAAAATATCATCCTTGGTTTTCACGGCCCTCAATAGTGGCTATTCTTTCAGAGTCAAGATAGTGAAAAATAATATTGTTTCTGCTAGCATTGTTGAAAAAACCTTTTAAAAAATTGGTTTATTGTGAACTATTGCATGCATTAAAATTGTGATCTTTTTGGAATCCTCAGTTGTGAGGTTATGTTCATTTATTCCACGTTTGTGTATAAGTCCTTGCCAGTGGCTGAACTTAATCAGTTTCTTTGAAGTAACTTCACCTCAAGAGGTGGAATTAATTAGTCCTCATCATTAATATTTGAATTTCTAATTGCTCAGTTTTAATATTATTTAGCAAAATATTATTTTGCTAAATAATAGTAAAGATATACAAGTTGAGGGGTCTTCCTTTAAAGTGATTATCACCTGTATGGGGAAATAAAACCCATACCTGAAAAGTTAAATAGTATGGTCACATGCAGATGAATGGTACAGTAAATGAATGCTGTTAAAAGTTTTAGGAGGAAATCAAAGTTCTGTTTTGAAGAATATAAATAGATTTTAGATGAACAGAAACTATAACGATGGGGTGTAAACGGTCAAAAAAGGTATCTTGAGAAAAAGAATAGTGTGAGCAAAAGAATAAAAGCCAGTGGGAAAAAGGCTTGAATGGATGGCTGAATTTTTGAGCACACACTTCAGAGCTGCATGTTAGGTTAAGGTCAGACTCTTGAGGGCCTTGAGTGTTAGGCTTGGGAGATCATTTAGGTGGTAACTTGAGAAGAGAAAGTTCATGCTAGATGACTTAGAGGGGAAAGAAGCTGGAGTAAAGAAGACTAACTAGGGTACAGTCTAACATACTCATCTGTCTTTAATCCTGGGGATGACATTCTTGAAGTGACAACATCTGCAGAATAAATCAGATACAGTTTGGTAAGATCAAGGTCTCAGAGGGATGAGGAGTCAGAAGAGTAAACAATATAAATGATATTAAGTATCTATATATGGATACTTAAAAAGGAAACAAGAGTAAAGAACACTTCTAAAGAAGAGCACTTCTAAAACAATTTACCATTGTTAAAAATCCACTTAACTTTTCACCTAAATCACCTCCAGTTGTTCAGGAAGTTGTTAATTTATGCTACCTTAACATATGACATGTTTTTGTAGTCTGGATCTTTCACTCAGTAACTTGTTTAACTTTTTCTCATGTTAATAGATAGTCTTATATTAGTTGGCTAGGTAGTATTCCACATAGGTACACTAAAGCTTAACCCAGTTCCCTATTGTTGGATATTTTATTTCCATTTTTTTGTTAATTATTTTTAGTGCTGTGGTAATTGATGTGTACTATTTCCTAAGAATTGATTCTTAAAAATGGAATTATTGAGGCAAAGGGAACATGCTCATTTTCAGGTCTTTTGATTCATGTTTTCATTCTGCCATCCAGAAAGGCTGAAACAGTTTACATTCTCATAGTGGGTGTTTGCTATTGTATACTTTCCTATACCATTTCATGTAATATTTTCCAATTTGATAAGTGAAAAATGAATTCCTATTTTAATTTATATTTTGTTAGATTGGATATTTTAATATGTTTATTATTTTATACTTTAGCCTAGTTTTCTATTGGAATGCTTACCTTTTTTGATTTAAAGAGCTCCTTATGTATAAAGGATATCAGCTATTTGTATATAGAATGCAGTTTTTTCTTTTATTCTATTGTTTTGTCTTTTAATTTTGTTCATTTTTTTTAAATTTAATTTTTCCCAAGTGGTCATTCAGATGGTTTTTAAGCATAAACAATATAAAGAGATATGACATTTTGGATTTTCTTTGAACTAACCAGTGGTGAGGGTAGGTAAAATGGATGGGGGGGGGGTGGTCTGAGTAAGCCATGTGATGTGTAGATAACTGTTGCTGGCTGGCTGACGGGTTCTTAGGTTCATTAAAATATTCCCTTTTTTAATGTATACATGAAAGTTTTCACAATATATATTAAAAAGTACAAAAACAAGTAGATTAATAAGAAGAGAAAGGTGTACAGTGAAAAGTCGTGTTCTCTCCTGTCTATCATGACATTTTTAGAGAATTCCTTTCTGTCCTCTTGACCAATCCCAATTCCATCTCCAGAAGGAACTTTATTGTGGTAATGGTGTGTTAGGAGCTTCAGTTTCCAAGCATTTGCAAATTTATAAATAGAAGTATTTACTTTTTTGTTTTGGGTGGTTTAAAAAATTAAATGGTTTTTAGTAGGCTTTATATATTTATTTTTAAAAAACCTACCATTTTCAACATGTTTTCCATATGAGTTTGCATAGCTCCTTCTTTTCATTGTTTTAAGTGCTGCATAGTATTCCATATATAGATTAGTATTCCATATATATATGCCTGTCCTCCAGAAACTCTGATCAGAATGGCTGGTGGAGTTTAGGACTTTTTAAAAAATAAATAGTTCAGTTTTGGGAACATTGCCATGGCTTATTTAACCATTGACATTATTTTTTCACTGTTAATACCTGCATTTTTATTATAGAAAATTTGAACATTTCAGAAAAACCATTGACATGTTGATGGACATTTAAGCTGTTCACGGTGTTTCACAGTTTTTTTTAAAAACAAAGCTGCACTGCCTCTGTGCACACATGCTCAGTTTGTGACAGGCTGGGAAGTGGCATTCTCAAGTCTTTCTAAGGGTTTGACTTTTTAATATTTTAGTGGTTACTGATGTATCTTTTGGTTTCTTTTTTTACATGTAATTGTTACATCTATTCTTATCTCATTTAACCTTAATTTGTAACAGTTTTTGAGGAATGAATATTTATGTTTTAGTTGAGGAAACTAGGGCTCGGTAAATAACGTGCCATTGAGTGGTTGAAGTGTTCTTGAAATACAGAGTTGTCTTGCTCCAAAGAATAAACAGTAGTAGAAAGAATGAATATCTAATCTCCTTCATCTTATCAATAATTGACTATTCCTCTCTTTGTAAAACATTTTTATTTTATGTTGGAGCATAGTTGATTAACAATGTTGTGTTAATTTCAGGTGTATAGCAAAGTGATTCAGTTATACATGTATCTATTCTTTTTCAAATTCTTTTCTCATTTAGGTTATTACAGATTATTGAGCAGCATTCCCTGTGCTATACAGTAGGTCCTTGTTGGTTATCTATTTTAAATATAAAATTAGGTACATTAGACTGTTGCCCTTTGAGGACTGTCGCCTTGCAGACTCATAGCTAAGAGATTTATTGGTAGTGCCATTATTTTATAAAAAAGAATGCCTTTTTTTCTAGGTCATACATTATATTTGGTTTTAGCTGATGAAATGAAATAGATAATACTTTTCATACAAAAGTATAGAGAATTACATGTGTTAAGCTTTCATTTTGAGAATGAATATTTCAGTGGGAAAAGTGTAACTTTCCTGCTCTTTAGGGTTTCAGGTACTGTTCAGGTTTTTCTAATTATATAAGCTGATTCATCATGTTCTGGCTAATTTAAAAATTTATATTTGTTCTCATGTATTTTTTATTTTTCTTCTTCCTTTGTGTAGATGCCCCCCACTGATGGATATTACTCTGCACATGTTGAATGGGTATCTTCTGGCATCCAAAGCCTACCTTAGTGCTCATCTGAAGGAAACAGCAGAGCAAGATAGGCCTTCTCAGAATAATACGATAGGTTTAATTGGACAAACTGATGGCCCGGAAGTTACCAGAGAAGAACTGAAAAATGCATTACTGGCTGCTCAGGTAATAAAGTAAAATCTAATCAAAAAGGGCAAAGGCTTCCCTGTTAAATAGATGGCCTTCTAAATACAGTGGTAACATATTGTATATCTCTTTTATTACTGAACTTACAATGGGGTTACCTTTGCTTCTAAATATCAGATGGACTTTATTATTAAAATAAGGAATAATCTTCATGATATTTATTTAATAGCCATTTTAGTGAGATTTACATTTTAATAAAATATAAGACTTTTGTTTCTTAAAATCAAATGATGGAAAAAAAAACAAATGGTAGAGACAGACAAGAAGTATATATATGTAATAAAATGTCAGGCAGTGATAAATACTATGACAGCATAAGTTAATGTTCTATTTAGAAAAGGTTTTTAACAAAGTAGAATTTATTAAAGCCTTAGGTAGTAATTTTTGCAGGACATGTGAGATGGTTGAATGTTAAGCAGTTAGAGGTCTTCATAGTACTAATGTTTTCTTAGGTTGAAATATTTTCTGAAAATTTTTCATTGGCAATAAGGAGAATTAGAGTAATAATATAGATCCACAATCCCTTATCTGTGATATGGAATTCCAAAAAAGCTATGAAAACTGAAGCATTTTTTCTGGTAATCAGTTGGCAGAAAAACCTGACCTGATATGACCTCGTTTGTGACAAAACTTGACCTGAATTAATGTGAAGCTATTTGTGGCCCTTATCTCACTTACTATGAAAATTGGTATGTTTTGCTGCAGAAATATTAATATATTTGATTACAGTATACTGTCTTAGTCTCTGCTGTGGGTATTATATAACATCACAGAAAAAAAAATCTGAGTTCTAAAATAAATCTGACACTCAGTTTCAGAGAAGTGATTGAGGATGGTAATAGCTACTGTTTATATAATGCTTATTTTATGGTGGATGCTATTTTGAGTTTTTTATGTGTATTAACTTATTTAATCTCTACAACCAACCTATAAGTTAATGGAGTATTATCTCCACTTTTGCAGAGTAGGAAAATGAGATTCAAAGAGGTTAAATGAGATGCTCAAGGTTATATATTCAGTAAGTAGGGAAGCTATTAATAGGATTTGAGCTTGGGCAGGCTGGCTCCAGAGTGTATAAACAAAAATAATGCAGAACTTTATAAATGATTAAATGTAAGGCTAACCTTAGTTTATAATCAGGTTCTTACTCAGTTAGATGGAGTAATTGTCTTCTTCTATCCCAGGCAGTAGCTGTGTTTCAGAGATGCATGTTATGTATTCATTTTCTTTTTCTTCCTTGCTGCTAGGTGAGAGTGATTATAGCTCTCCCTTATAGGTAGGGCCATTAAATAGATCGCCCCTCAAGAAACTACTTTTCTGTGAAATGACGCACAAGCTTGTGGACTGAGCAACAGTGAGTTGTACAGATGGAATGGATGGTGAGGCAGAGTCTTTCCTGAGCCTTGAAAAGTCCATCTTCAAATTAAAAGGGAGAAGAGCTTAGGGGAGTGGCTTTTAGACATTTGTTATTAACCACCATCTTCAGAGGTGAGGAAAAAATGGAATACAAGACATCCTGGGCGAAGTAAGAATTTAAGAGGAAGGAAAAGAGATTCTGGTAGAAGTCACTTTTTGTCTAGGGTCCATTTGGATGATACTGAATTAGAATACTCTTGTAGTAGTAAACTGGAGTCCATGGATCGTCACTGGAGATGTGTGAGCACTTTGAAATTATGCCATATGTTAATTTTTTATGCTAAGAGGGTGGCATGTAGCTTCCTTCAGATTTTTTAAAATTTAATTTTATTTATTTACTCATTTTTAGCTGCACTGGATCTTCATTGCTATGTGCGAGATTTCTCTAGTTGTGGTGATGGGCTACTGTTCGTGGTGGTGGCTTCTCTTGCTGTGGAGCACAGGCTCTAGGCACGGCGGGCCCAGGAGCTGGGGCTCAGGGGCTTAGTTTCTCTGCTGCATGTGGCATCTTCCTGGACCAGGGTTTGGACCCATGTCCCCTGCATTGACAGATTCTTATCCACTGTGCCACCAGGGAAGTCCTCCTTCAGATTCTTAAAAGGGTTCATGGCCCTAAAAAAGCTGAGAACCACTGGCGTACAAATTGTTCACTTTTGCTGTTTTTTTTTATTTATTTATTTTTTTGTTTGTTTTTTAAAGAAAGAGTTATTTGTTTTTATCACATCAGTTTATGTGAAAACAAATCAGATTTCTCAGAAACTTCTTCACTTCTCTGTGTTTTATCTGTTTGTAGGATAGTGCAGCAGTTCAGATTCTCTTGGAGATCTGCTTACCTACTGAAGAGGAGAAGGCAAAGGGGGTCAATCCAGACAGCTTGCTAAGGAATGTTCAAAGTGTTATTACCGCCAGCATTCCAAATAAGGGAGTGGAGGAAGGAGAAGACAATTTGCTCTGTAACCTTCGAGAAGTTCAGTGCCTTATCTGTTGCCTGTTGCACCAAATGTACATCGCAGATCCCAACATTGCTAAGCTTGTTCACTTTCAGGTCTGGTTTCAAAGAATGATACCTTTTGGTTGAACTTTGTTTTGGGGGGTAGTTGTGAATTGCTGAATTAATAGGATCATTTAGAAACTGGAAGTCATGCAAATGATCATGGTTCTTTGCAATATGGAGAAAAATCAAGATTTTTAAAAATTTGATTTTAGCCTGATAAAGTGTTTGTATAATTTATCTCCATTTTAGTGCATCAGAGAGGTGAAATGCCAGGAAACATGGAGGGCATTGTAGCCTCCTGAGCAACTGTTACATCAAGGAAGTGAAACCTTCCTTTGTATTTGTATCTGTCTTGACTTATTTTATTTCTAACTTTCCCCTCTTCCTTGTTGAGATAGGGTTACCCATGTGAACTCTTGCCTCTGACGGTCGCTGGTATTCCGTCTATGCACATCTGTCTGGATTTCATACCTGAGCTAATTGCACAGCCAGAACTTGAAAAACAGGTAATGAGCATTTTGGAACTTTAGGACAATTTTGACCGTCCTTTAATCTTCCTGGTTATATAAACCATTTTACAGTTTTTAATACTTAAAAGACTTTCTTTAGGCTTCCCAGGTGGTGCTAGTGGTAAAGAAACCGCCTGCTAATGCAGGAGACATAAAGATGCAGGTTTGATCCTTGGGTTGGGAAGATCCGCTAGAAAAGGGCATGGCAACCCACTCCAGTATTCTTACCTGGAAAATCCCATGGATAGAGGACCTGGCAGGGTGCGTCCAAAGGGTTTCAAAGAGTCAGACATGACTGAAGTAACTTAGCATGCACATATGCACGCAAAGACCTTCTTCAGAAACTTGAAATCTTTGGATTTTGTGTTACAGATATTTGCTATCCAGTTGCTTTCTCACTTGTGTATCCAGTATGCATTACCAAAGTCACTGAGTGTGGCTCGCTTAGCTGTCAATGTCATGGGAACTTTGCTAACAGGTGTGTATCTAATGGGCATCAATAACAAAAATGTCTAACATAAAGTAGTACATATTTTTTCTGAATTTACTCACACCATGTTTTCTGCATCACTGGTAGTTTAATTTATGCAATAATTTTGAATTATTCTTTTTGAAAACTTCTCTGTGACAAATGTGATGTATAGTATAGAGGGGATGACTAGGTAGGCAAGTTGTATCTTTTGTTTTTGAGAATGACTATATATAGATTTACAGTAAATATACTAAGCATTACAAATTTTGTAAGTGGAAATCAGGTCTGCTTTCTGAATGTAATTGTATCATTAGAAAACAAGTTATAATTTATTGCAAATGCTTAGAGTTCCAGAAAAATATAATCATCTGTATAAATAAGAGATTAATATATTAATTGTTTCCTTAAGTTCTAAAACATAGCCCAGCATTTTAACCATCTTCCAGGTTGTTAAGTAAAATGGAATGAAAATACACTGTTTTAAAAGATATGAACTATAATTCAATCTTTAAAAATTATGTCTCAGTCAGTTTCATATTCTTTCTCAGTGCTCTCATAATAATTTATTCATTTTTCTTTCCATCATATCCACTTCATGTTATACTATTTATAGTGGTTAAGAACTTAAACTGCCTGAGTTGTCTTTCCACCCCACTGCTAACTGGAGTTGAACAGCTTCTTAATGTAAGGTTTATTTAAGAGTTTTCTTATATATTAAATAGGTATCATAAAGATGCTTTTTCATTTATAATATTGTGAGATTTAAATGAAACAGTGTATGTCATGCACCTATAACAGCGCTTGGACATAAGCATTTATGTGGTAGATAACGGTTGACTGCTAGATTGTGAGCTCCCTGAAGGCAGGGGCTGGCTGTGTCTTAGAAAACTTAGTGTTCTCAGCACAGAGCATGGTGCTTAGTATACTATATAGGCCATGTATGTTGAATTTATATCTGTGAAAATTCTGTTTCATTTCTTTCCAACAGTTTTAACACAGGCTAAGCGATATGCTTTTTTCATGCCAACTCTGCCAAGTTTGGTCTCTTTTTGTCGAGCGTTTCCTCCACTGTATGAGGATATTATGTCTTTGCTGATCCAAATAGGGCAAGTTTGTGCCTCTGATGTTGCCACTCAGACAAGAGACATTGATCCAATTATTACACGTAAGTAGTAACTTCTTTTCAAGAGTTGTTTAAATACTTCAGGCAGAAAGGCCCAAATCCTTTCCGGATTTCTTCCCTTAATTATTTTTCCTTATGTTTTTAGGTCTTCAGCAAATAAAGGAGAAACCAGGTGGATGGTCTGGACTCAGTAAAGATCCGTCTCATAAAAATGGACCTAGGGACACTGGAAGCATGGATCCTGATGTACAGCTCTGTCATTGTATTGAAAGCACAGTAATCGAAATAATAAACATGAGTGTTAGTGGAATTTAACAAAGAACACACGTAAAACTAAAAAATGAAGCTGTTTGCTGCATATACCCAACACGAACATGCATCTTATAACAACTAAACTGAATGGGAACAGAAACATCTTGGAATCACTAAAATGATTAAATTCAACATGAATACACTTTAGAACTCTCTTGAGAATTATGCTTGCTTGTATTTGATTGGCAGTTCTTTGGATCTACTTTGCTGGTATGTTTTTTTGTAGCAACTGAGCTTTTCTTTTTCTGTTGGCAGCACATTTAAGAAACTCATTACTGAAAAAGTGAATATGGTCTTGTATTAAGCTTTTGAAGTGAAGAAAAACTGCCATGCCTTTAATTTAATATCTTATTAATAAGTCTGTGGATAGCCCCAGTGTTTAACCATCAGCTAGTAACAGTACAGTGATGCAGTGATGAGAGAGAGAAAAAGGGAAGGGGGAATTGAGGGAAAATTAGGAGTTTTAAACAATAGGAATCTCTAAAACTTGCAATGCAAATAATAGTAGTAATGAATGGAATAGTAATAGCAAGATGGAATTCCAGTTCTCAAGAAACAGTATTGAGAAGGGCTTTAAAAAAGGCAAACAGCTTTTTGTAAATGACTTCCATGGACTTACAGATAAGGATTTAAAGATTTTACATATTTGCTTCAATTTTTACTAATATATGAAGCCATATGTTTAAAGAGATACTTGAATAATTTGGAATTTTAAGATACTGGCTTAGAAGAGTTTACAGAAACATTTTTGTGCAGAGACTAACCTGAAAAGAGGTCTCATTTAGTTTTTTTTTGAAGTTTATTTTTATAATGGTCAGAGGGGGTAAATCCATTGGAATCTCATTGAAGTTTAGAGCAATAAAACCCACTGGATTGAAGAACTCTGTTTGTCAACAGGACTATAATTCACATCATAATTTGAGAAGATTTTGAACTAATCTGTAGTGTTTGGACCTCAGGAAAAATTAAAACGGGGAAAATTCTGTGTTGTGGAAGGATTTTGCAGTCCTCTGTTAGTAATGTCCATTGATTAGGTAGATGCATTCAGTTAACCCATAATCCGCATTTTTTTCCTTAATGAAGTATCCAGTGCAGAAGGTACTTCTCTTTGCTTTCTGAGAAATACCTGAATGAACCCCTCTTTCCCACCCCACTTGAAACAGACCTCTTCACTTAAAAAAGAAATAAGGAAGGCTAATAAGAAAGTGTGGTTTTTAAGAAAAGAAATTTAATTTTAGCCTTTTCACTAGGAAATAGTCACATTTCATTTTCCTTCTTTGTAAAATGAAATTACTACTGGCCCTACCTCATAAGGGTATTACATAAGAACTAATTTGTATCTGTTTCAAATCTCGTGCACGGTATCATAGATGAGAATATTTATAACTTTTATTAGATGCTTAAAGTTCAATTAAATAATTTTGATGCAAAAAACAAAAGCATACACTTAAAAACAAAGAACTTGCATATTTTTAAACAAGGCAGTTTTATAGTCTTTTAAGATTCAATACAACTGCTCCTGTTTGCTTCCTTTTGTTTAAACTGAGGTTTTGGAATATTTTGTGTGAGTAGGTAACCTCTAGGAGTCAGAAAAGATTGAAATGTTTTCTAACTAAATACAGTGCACATTCCTGGATCAATTTTCAAAGACTGGTCAAAACCTGCTGTGTTAAAAATAATAACATATGCTGTTTTTCATCAGGTTTGTTGATGATGTAAATAAAATATGTAAATATTAGTAAATGTTAATATTCATGTATTTTAAGTTAAGGTTATAAAATTTGTCACAATGTGATTTTTTTTTAAATTCAAGTGAAGAAAAGATGTGTGCAGCTATTTTGAATATTGGTTTATAAACATTCATATTCTTTATCAAATGAACTTGTAGTTTTTTGTGTTTTATTTCACTGCTATTAACCTGAAAGGAACCATTCAAGGGACTGGAATCCAGAGGACTCTGTGGTTCCAGAACTTGTGTACCCTGTTCTGTTATGCTGCGAACATCAAAGGGCAATACAAGGTGAGAGTCAGTTGACAGCCTTAGGAACTTAGGAGAGGAAAATCATACTAGTTACTCTGGGAGTAATTATCAGTACTTAGAAGATTTTAATATTTTAAAAATTTTGTAAAAGCAGACATAATTTGAAGGTATTTTTAAGGATTTATTTTATAAATTATCCTCCTTACTGCTGACTTAATAAATGACATCTTTGTGGTACTTGCCCTTCATCTTTGCTTATGCACATGTATTTTTACATAGTGGAACCCATAATACCCAGTTTGGCATTTGTCTTCTTTCATTTAACTTTATATGGAAACTTTTTGCAAGTTGTATGGTTTTTATAATTATTTTATTGACCCCGTAATGATTGAATTGATATAACCATCCCCCTATCAGTACTGGGACTTCCCAGGTGGCGCTAGTGGTAGAGACCTTGGGTGCCAGTGCAGGAGTGTAAGAGATGCGGGTTCTATCTCTGGGTTGGGAAGATTCCCCTGGAGGAGGAAATGGCAACTCACTCCCGTATTCGTGCCTGGAAAATTCCACGGACAGAGGAACCTGGGGACTACAGTCCATGGGGTCACAGAGTCGGACATGACTGAAGTGACTTAGCACATTAGTACTAGACTGGGACGTATATGGTTATTTTTCAGTATTAGAATAGGCACTATTATCAATTGAGGTATTATTACTTTTCTTTTAGATTACTTTTAAAAAAAATATTTATTTTTGGCTCCCTCACGTCTTAGTTGAAGCCAGGGCTCAGTTACTGTGGCTTGCCCGCTTAGTTCCTCCCTTGTATGTGGGATCAGAGTTCCCTGGACCAGGGATCCAACCCATGTCTCCTGCATTGGCAGTGCTTTGTCAAAAGTTTTTCAATTTCTCTAACAGGCAGGCAGATTCTTAACCACTGGACCACCACTGAAGTCCTCCATAACTTTTTAAGGATAAATTTCTGAGCCTGAATTTACAAAGGGTAGAATTTAGTCTTATGACTAAGTTTTGTCATTTGGGGAAGATGTAGTAAAACAAAGTGAGGCAAACGAATCAACTCGCCTTTCACTGCTCCTTCCTGCAAAATACTCTTGCCGGGGGGAGTCCCATGGACAGATGAGCCTGGCGGGCTACAGTCCATGGGGTTGCAAAGAGTCAGCACAACTGAAGCGTCTTAGCATGCGTGCATACATGCTTGCCTGCAGCAAACCTCTCTCCCAAATTGGTTTCATGGGATGTGAGAAACTGTCTCTGGTTTTGCTTTTTGAAACACTAGTTATTTTAAGCTAAGTTTACGCTAGAGTTAAAAAATTTGGCGAGATGGTGTTTAACTCTCCCTACCATTGAGGAAAGTGTGCTTTCTTAGCAATTTTCCTAATTGGTCTTAGGGGCGATAGGAGGCTGATAAGCCTTAAATGAGGTACTGGAGACCTGGAGAGCATATTTCTGGTTGAATGTGGACCCAGGAAAGCCTTGATTATCAGGAGGTTTTGTAGCCAGCTGTCATCCAACCTTCTCCCCTAGTTTGGCTCAGCAGTCTGGCAATTCCCGCCTGGGTCTTTACTCTGGCTTCCGGAAAGTTCGGAAATTTGAACTGGGGGTGGGGGCGGGCGGATGAATACTGAAAGAAGAGGGGCTAACAGTGTTTCCTCTCCGTTGGTCTACGTACTTTAAATACGAGACGTGGAGTTTCCAAGGAAACTGAGGCACAGGTTAAGTCGCCGGTTTCAAAAAAGTACATCGGAGCGGATGGAGTATTTTCCCTTAAGTCCCTGGGATTCTTCTCAGTGCTTCACGCTTCTGGCGTTTCCTTTCCGGTGCCGCCGCGGACCTTGGGTTCGTTCTTACTGAGGAGGCTTTCATTGGGTGCCAGAGTGCGCGCCCCCTGACCTCGAGCCACGATTGGTTGCTTGGTTTTGGTCTTGGCGAGTGATTGGTTGTCTGAGCTCGCCCGGCGATTGGGTGCTGGGAGTTGCGGGGCGGGAGGCGGGAATTCGTCTGGGTGTTGCGGAGAGGGCTGCTGAGACCTGGAGTGGAGAAAAGGTGAAGCGGTTCTAGAACCTTTCTTCTCTGCCAGGGCTCCGTTGTGTTTGCTCGTCGGTTTCGGCTTCCTTTTCTCCGGTGAAATCGGAGCCCATTCTGCGTTGTTTGGGTTTTCCTCAGGGCGGGCAAGTCTGTGTCAGGGGAAGGGCGCGACCTCGGTCAGGAGGAGGGTCCCCTCTGCTCTCGTCCACCCGCCTTGCGGGCCCTTCGGTGTTGAGTGGATCAGCCCGGTCTCGGGGGTCCCAGGTTGCTGAGGGAGGAAGGAATATGAGGAAGAAAACCTGGGGAGTGGGGAACCTGCGCTTAGGGCAGAGGCCTGTTTTTAGCCCCGGAGCCCGCGTTCCCTCTGGGTGGGAGGGGACGACGGCTGGAGCCAGATCGGTTGGTTTCCTCTTTGTTCAGGGTGGGCGAAGCATCCTTATTTTTAGATACCTGTTGCCACAACTGGGGCGGGCGGGGAGGTTGGTTTTTGGGTTCTATGTGAGAAACTGGGCCAGTCTTGAGTTGTTGGTTTAGTTTAAGGGATCCGTGCCTGCTTGGTCGCTTCAGTCGTGTCCGACTTGTTTGCGACTCCGCGGACAGCAGCCTACCAGGCCCCTCTGTCCACGGGGATTCTGTAGGTCAGATATTGGAATGGGTGGCCATACGCTCCTCCAGGGGATCTTCCCAAGCCCAGGGATGAAACTGAGTGTCTTTTGTCTCCTGCATTGGCAGGCGGTTCTTTACCCTTAGCGCCACCTGGGAAGCCCTAGATGAAGGGATGAGATTCCACCAAATTTCATTCTCAGAGCTTCACAGAAACACCAAATGTTAGAACTGAAAAATACCTTAGAATAGTGGTTCTGAACTTTTAGGGGACACATAAGCTACGGTAAAGGTTGTTATTGTCTTCCTAATCTGTTGAATTGGTATTTTAACCATTTCTCTGTCTTCAGATCGAATTGACCTTTTTTCACTACTGCAAATAATTTCTCAGTTGATAACAGTGTATCTAATTTTCTCCTCAACTTTCCATTATTTCCTTAGAATATATTTCTGGGAATGAGAGATTTATGGACTTACTCTTTAAAAAAAATGCAATCATGCACAGAAACTGTTGCATGCAATATCAAAAGATCACAATCTTTGAATTACAACTATGGATCCCAGGTTAAGAGAATATGGTTTACAAGAAGTGGGTATTAAACAAGATCACTTCCTGTGTATCAGATACTGGAGTTTAGGCACATTCTGTACATTATTTTATTTAATTCTTAACTCAGTGTCTGGCTGATATTCATAAAAACCCTATCAGGCAGATAGCTCCATTTCACAGATGAAGGAATAGGCTCTGTGAGGTTAAGTGATTCACAGTGGAATTCAGATTTAGGCTTTCCCTTCTTCAAAACCCATCTTTCCATTATACCCTACTGACCTTTAAAGTAAGAAAAATTGAGTGCCTATTATGTGCCCGAGGTGCTTTCTTCCTTACAACAATTTTTAAATTAGGGATTATTACATGTAAGAGGGGCTTTCCAGGTGGCTCAGTGGTAAAGAACCTGCCTACCAATGCAGGAGACACCAGAGAGCCAGGTTCAATCCCTGGTTGGGGAAGATTCCATGGAGGAGGAAATGGCAACTCACTCCAGTATTCTTGCTTGGAAAATCCCGTGGACAGAGGAGCCTGGCAGGCTGCAGTCCATAGGGTTGCAAAGATTTGAACACAACTGAGCGCATAGCACACACAGATAAGAATCTTTGTCTAGAAAAGCGAAGAGACATGATCAGGTTAAAATATCTGAGTTGTCAGAACCTGATCTAGCACCTATACTTTCTAACTCTTGGTTCACAGCTTTGGCAGAATAGGGATGCAAATCCAGATTTGTTAGATTCCAAGACGTGCTTTTAACCACTGTGATTTGTCAGGGTAGGAAATTCTTCTACTTTGATTTGTTTTGTTTATACATTTATTCCAATTTTTATTTCTAGGCTTCTGCCCTAGATTTAGGTATCTTTGAATAGCTTTATTTCAATATTGACTTTCATTTCTGTTGCAGTTAGGAATCTGAAGTAAACAAAGCATGATGTCTTCAGCTGAATATACAATAGGTGGGGTGAAGATTAACTTTCCTTATAAAGCTTATCCATCACAGCTTGCTATGATGAATTCTGTAAGTATTTTTCAGCAGTTAAGTCTTAAGATACAGGTGCTTATAATTTATAACATACATTGAGTCTGTGACTACATATTTTTTGCAGGTAGTAGATGGATTTGCTGGGTTCATTGAAGAACCTCTGACCTTTGGAAAAGTAATACTGATTGCTGCTAAACTATATATATATATATATATATATATATATATAAAATTAGGAGGCAAAGGAGAACATTCTAAAAAATGTTCTCAGCTCATCTGAAACTTCTATTTACTGAATTACTGCTTTACTGAATTACTTTGAAATACAAAGTATTTACTATCTTTTATATAGAATACTATATTTTTCACCATAATTTTTTGAGATATTTCAATCATATAGAAAATTAATATACAAACTTGAGTAAAACCAACATACCAGCTTTGTTGAATCTTAGCGTTTTGCCATATTTTACCTTGTTTACAAGTAAGAAGATAACTAATATCCCGAATTTGTTCTTTTTCTCTTCTAGCCATGTTTTTATACTTATATTGCATATACATGTATGCATAAACAATACTGAATATACTTTACGTATTTTTAAACTTTGCACAGTGATATGATGTTGTACTCAGCTTTCTGGAGAACTTGATTTTGTGGTTTTTTTCTTAAGATTAATATTATTATTATTACTTTTTAAGGATTTCTGCTATAAGTTTTTTTACAGACATACCTAGTATATTGAGTTCAAGAACTGGTGTTTTTTTTTAAATGCTCCTTTTCATGTTTGTTTCATGGATTATTTTTTAAGCAGTTGGTGTCTTACTATAAAGAAAGGAGAAACAAACAGAGATCCAAAGTACAAAGTCATCATAACTAGTAATTGCCACTTGTTTTCCACTGAAAATGGTGGATTCCTCCCTGGACCCTTGTCACAGTGGCTCCTGTGAACCACAGAGGTTGTGAACCTTGCTGCTCTGTCCCAGCAAAGCACTGTTGGAAGCTCTGTGGCCGACGCAGAGTCTGAGGGCAGAAGAAAGGGCGGCAGCATACCAGGCCCTCCCTTCCTCATGACCTTGTTCCCTTGTCTAACCTTATTTCTGAGATATAGCCCTATTGATTGATAACTCCTTTTCATTGCTTATACTATTCCATTGTATTAATATACTAGAATTTTATTTGCCTATTTTCCTCTTGATAGACGTTTAGATTGTTTACGTTATTTTGCAGTTTCAAACAGTGCTGCCATGAACTTATACGTATTGCCTTATATTCATTTGGGAAAGGTTTTAGGTATTTACTTAGGGCTGGATTGATTAAATTGGGTATCTTCAACTTTACTAGAAATTTTTAATTTCTGCACAAAGTGGTTGTAACATTCTCAGCAGTGTCCTCTATTAAGTTTTCACTGAAGATGTTAGTGTATTCTAGTTTTATAGAAACGGTGGTGTTTGCATAAGTAAGGCACCAATTGCTTTTGTTTCTTTTGTGCTTGATATTCTTTAACATAATTTTAGGGAGAGATATGAAGGAATCAGGGGCTTCCCTGGTAGCTCTATGGTAAAGAACCCACCTGCCAGTGCAGGAAACATGGGTTTGAAACATGGTTTGGGAAGATCCCTGGAGAAGGGAAATGACAACTCACTCCAGTATTCTTGCCTGGAAAATCCCATGGACAGAGGAGCCTGGCAGGCTGCAGTCCCTAGTGTGGCAAAAGAGTCAGACACGACTCAGTGACTAAACAACAACAAATAAAGGAATAAAGTCCAGATTTAATTAAATTCTAGTTCTTGCTGCTGTTGCCATGTTCCCTGAACTGCGTGCAACTTAGACTTCTGGTGGTTGTAAAGAAGAGAGACTTTAATGAAGTGTGTTGTTTATTGATTAATAAAGTTGTTTTTGTGTTCATAGATTGTCAGAGGATTAAACAGCAAGCAGCATTGTTTATTGGAGAGCCCCACAGGAAGTGGGAAAAGCTTAGCCTTACTTTGTTCTGCTTTAGCGTGGCAGCAGTCTCTTAGTGGTAAGTAGCTGGTTGATATTTTTAGGTTGCCTATTGGGTCCTGAAAAAAATCTGATGAAGTACTTTTTACCCAGAATGATTCAACCATGTCCTAGCTAATTTAAATATTCTCTTTTAAGGTATTTCTTTATAATCAGTTCTGTGTCTTCTAAAAGAGTTTGAGTTTAGCACAATGTATTCACTTAATCCTAAAATAATTTTGAATGTAAGATAGCCCTTTATTTGATGATTCAGAGTATACTATACATAAGAACCTTGGAATACTTAAAGAATGATTATAAAAATAATTAGAGGATAATTTGTATGTAAAAGATTCAAGAGATGGGGCTGACGTGATTATATAGCATATACAAATAATTGCTTTTTTTGAATAAATCCTTTAATAGTGTTGCTTATCTCATAACATTAGAAAATGGGATACAGAAAAAGAAAAATCTTTTTATTTGTTTGGATGCCAAAGCAAAATTCTGTCATAAGCAGAGGTTTATTGTAATATTGTTTTTATGGATTCGTATTATTTCCCATTGCTTTATTTGCTAACACCTGTCACATTTACTAACAAAAAGTAGCACTTAACTTTTGTGAAAGACTATTTTATATGATGGGCTTCCCTGGTGGCTCAGAGGTTAAAGCGTCTGCCTCCAATGCGGGAGACCTGGGTTCGATCCCTGGGTTGGGGAAAATCCCCTGGAGAAGGAAATGGCAACCCGCTCCAGTATTCTTGCCTGGAGAATCCCATGGACGGAGGAACCCAGTAGGCTACAATCCACGGGGTCGCAAAGAGTCAGACACGACTGAGCGACTTCACTCACTCACTCATTTTATATGATAAATCTGAAATACAATATTGGATACATTTTAGTTTCATAATTAGATGGCTTTGACTTAAAGTATTAGGAGAATTTTAAATTAACTATGGATATGTATGTGTATATATATGTGTGTATATACACACATACATGTTTTTTAAAAAAAATCTTGCTCCTGGTAAGACTATTAAAGATTAAAAGTAAATATTTTATAAGCTTTCAGTTGTCCACTTTGTTTCTTACTGATGTTTATCTTTGGTGAAAATGAGATTATCTGTTAATGAAATTTTAATGGGAGACTCTGGAAAATGTATTTATGTAGTGCAGATGGGAAACTAATATCAGTACTGTATATAGAAAATAAAGTAAATTATTCAGATTTTTTAATATCCGAATTATATTCTTATACACTGTAGGCACACATGCAGAACTATTGCAATTTTGTATTGTACTTAAGTATTAAAAATTACCTGTTTAATTTGAATATTGACTTTAAACTATTTTGATACAGGTATCAAAAATGATATGAAACATGATTTTTGAAATAGAAGTATAAGTGGGAATGATTTAACCCTTTTTTGTTTACATTATTATTTACCATATTGAACTTTCAAGTTCTGCAGTTAGGAAAATAGCAGTAATTAAGAATGATTTAGGTATACTTAGTATTTTAATATATCTCAGTAGTGGTTGTGCCTTTGTTGCATTATTAATCTTTGACTATTATTAGATTTTTCTAAATCATGTAAATTTGTTGTTAGCTTCTCTATATATGTTTCTGGCATAAGTGTTTCCCTCCTGTCCTCATTTGATGCTGCAGATTGAGTGATCAGCTTGTCCAGATTTGCCAGGTAGTTTTCTGACTTCAGCCCTGAGATTCTTAATCCTGGGAAACCTCCTAACCTTGGGCAAAAAAAGGGTGGCTGTGTACCCTAGCTGTGAAGAAAACTTAATGTTTTTCTAATTAGAGATTCTTTCATTTTTAGGGAAGCCAGAGGATGAAAGCCTAAGAAAGAAAACTGAAGTACCATTGTCATGTTGTTGTTCGTGCCATTCAAAGAATTTTGCAAACAGTGATGTGCACCAGCGAACTTCGTATCATTTCAGCCCTCCAAGTACACCACCTTCTGAAAGAAATGGCACTTTGTCAGGTTCTCAAGGTAGTTTATGTTGTGCCTGGGTCTGTTGGTGTCTGTGATAAGTGTTAATTATTACTGTTTTGATACCTAATGTAGATAAATTTGGTTAGCATAATTGGTTATATATTTCCACCTGATTTCTCTCGAATTATTTTAAATAATGCATAGAATGGTCAGAAATCCTTGGACTGTTTTCTTCTTGGCCTCACTTTTAATTGATTCAAACATGTTGCTAACGTAAACCATTTTTAAAGGAGGCAAGGCAAAATTAATGATACTCAGAAACTGATGTTATTTGTAGGTATTATTAGTTATATGATAGAATTTTATAAACCATTTTGATCTGTAAGCATAAGACAAAATCTAATTAGCCTCACTTCTTCTTGTTAAGTTTGCCTGACCTTCTAAGACCAGTATCCTATCTGAGAATCAGCTATGTTTCAAGTATGATCCTTACATGTGTGTGTGTTAATTGCTCAGTCGTGTCCTACTCTTTACGACCCCTTGGACTATAACCCACCAGGTTCCTCTGTCCATGGAATTCTCCAGGCAAGAATATTGGAGTGGGTTGCCATGCCCTTCTCTAAATCTTTCTGACCCAGGGATCAAACCCAGGTCTCCTGCATTGCAGGCAGATTCTTTACCATTTGTGCTACTTAGGGAGTTCTTACTAGATTTATTTGAGAGAAATACATTATCAATAAGATTAGATTATTAATTTAAAGATATTTCTTGTGCTTTGACTGTATGGAGAAGATTGACCATTATTTGCCTAAGTCAGAAACCTAGGACACATCCTATACACTTTGCTCTTCCTTATTCCTCCATATAGATTTCTATCTCCATTGATATCTCCTAGTCCAAACTATCGTCTCTTGTTTAGAACATGTAATAACTCCTTTCCTGCTTTCACTCATGCCATTCCTTAACTAATGGCAATCAATGGCTGGGAGAAAAGAGGTTACTATGATTGACTCATGTCTAAACAGTATCCACTTTCTAAAATCAAGGATGGATTCATCTTCCGCTAAAGCACTTGACTGTAGAGGATGTTAGTTGCTTGAAGTGAAGTGTGATTCTGTTGGGAATGAGGACGAGGAAGTGGAATAGATGCTGGAGAGGTGACCCCTTGTGTTGTCTACACGGTTTTGACTGTTAACTCTCTTGGCTTTCTTTCTGTTCCTTCAGAGGGTCATGCTTTCTCCTTTGCATGTGTTAATGTCTCTTCCGAGTCAGGTTCCATCTTTTACTTGTTAACTTGCTCTTCCTTTAGCTCTCAGCTTAAATATCACTCTTTAAGGCAGCCATTCTGATCTTTCCATCAGATTAGATTTGGTTTCCTTGTTATATTCTGTCATTTCACTGTGTACCTCTCCTTCATAGCACTTGCTACAGCTTATACCATCCATGTGTTTGGGTGCATCTTTTATTAATCTCTGCTTCCCCTAGCAGACTGTATAGTCCATGAGATCAGGAACTGTCGTCCGTTTGCTCATCATTGCATAACTAGCAGAGTGCCTGGCATATAGGTAGTAGTTAGTTAAATACCTGTTGTATGAAAGAATGGAATTGATTTTGAGCTAATTATAAGAACTCTGGCTTGTTTTATGTACAACCTGAATTTTTTTAAAAAGATAGCTTTATTGAAATATACTTGACATAACAAACTATATATTTAAATAGTACATTTGGATGAGCTTTAATGTAAGAGTATTTCCCTGAAACTTTCACCAACATTAAAGTAGTGAATATATCTATCACCTTCAAAAGTTTACTCATGCTCTTTTGTTATTCCTCCTTCCCACCTCTTAATTCTTCTTCCCCAAACAACCTCTAATTCTTCCTCCCCAAACTTGGGTCTCCCTCATTGCAGGTGGATTCTTTTACCATCTGAGCCACGAGGGAAGCCCTGCAAACTGTTTATCCAGTCACCTGTTGTTGTATTTCTGAGTTGTTGCTAGTTTCGGGGCTGTTACTACAAATAAAGCTGTTAGGAACGTTTGTTTATAAGTCATTGTTATGGACATATGTTTTTACTTTCCTGGGTAGTTATCTAGGAATGTAATGACTGGATCACTTACGGTTAACTTTTTAAGAAACTTCAAAATTGTTTCCCAGAGTAGTTATGCCGTTTTACATTCCTACCAGCAGTGTATGAGAGTTCTCATTTCTCTACGTCCTTGCCGACAGTGGTGTGGTAATCTTTTTAGCCATTCTGATAAGCTTATTGTGTTGTTCAGTCACTTTCATGTCCACTTCTTTGTGACACCATGGACTGCAGCATACCAGGCTCCTGTGTCCTCCGCTCTCTCCTGGAGTTGGCTCAAATTCGTGTCTGTTGAGTGGGTGATGCCATCCAACCATCTCATCCTCTGCCGCCCCCTCTCCTTTCGCCTTCAGTCTTTCCCAGCATCACTCTTAGAAGCTTATAGTGGTGTCTTACTGTGGTTTTATTTTGCATTTCCCTAATGACTTGTGATGTTGAGCATCTTTTCATGTGCTTATTAGCCATTTGTATATCTTCTTTCATGAACTGTGTTGAAATCTTTTGCTTGTCTATTGTTTTTTCCTTATTGTTAAGTTTTAAGAGTTCTTTATATATTTTTGAGTACAAGTTTCTTTTTTTAATCAAATTTAGTTTTAGGTTTTACTTTTAGGTCTACTTTTTACTTTTAGGTCTTGTATATGGTGTGAGTGTGGATTCAGGTTCATTTATTTGGCATATGAATATCTAATTGTTCAGCACCATTTATCAAAAAGGCTGTTCTTTATCTGCTGCATTGCTTTTTTAACTTTGTAAAAAGTCAATTTTCAATATTTACGCAACTTGAGTTTTAATATAGTTGTGAGTTAGAGTTATTTAGAATAATCTTTTCAAGGATCGGATGGGGTAAATCTGGGTTATATTCTGATACTTTCTTTATATTTTTAAGTAAATTGTTTAAAAATATGTGACTTAAATATAGAAAAACACACAGAATTCTAAGTGTATAGCTTGATGAATTTTCATAGAGTAATTACACTCAAGTAACTACCACCTAGATGAAAAATAGGACATAGCCAACACCCCAGGGGAACTTGTCATGTTCTTTTCCAGTTGGTATTCTTTCTCATTATAGGTAGTTGCTATTTTCCCTATGTCATCATTGATGAGTTTTGCTTCTTCATAGAAATGGAATTATATTTGTACTCTTGTGTCTGTCAACTTTTGCCTAAAATATTTCTGAGATTCATTTGGGTTGTTCCATAAAGTAGTGGTTCTTATAGCTTTATTTTATGGTATGTAATAGATTATATGCCATAATTTATTAATCCATTCTATAATTGTTAGACATTTGGGTGGGTTCTTATTTTTTTGTTGATCTTTTATAAGTATTATTCTTTCTGGTACAGATAGGTAAATATTTTCTATTAGATATATAACTTGGAATAGAATTGCTAGTTTTTGTGTATATATTTATGTTGAGCTATAGTAGATAATGCCAACATTTTCCAAATGATTGAACCAATTTTGCACCCCTTTGCCCTATATCTAGTAGTATGTGGAAGTTATGTTGTTCAGCATTCTTGTTAGCACTGGATATGTGAGTCTTTTTAAATTTTAGCCATTCTGGTTCCTTTGTGGTGGTGTTGTGAGTTTTAATTGATATTTCTCTGGTAACTAATGAGATTGAGTGTCTTTTAATGTATTTATTGGTCATTTGAATATCCCCTTTAGTGAACTACCCCTTCAAGTGTTTGCCCATTTTTCTTTTGGGTTGTCTCTTACTGATTTCCAGGATTTGTTGTTGTTTTAAGTATATGCTGAATATACTTAATTTCTTTATAACCTTTTATTTCAAAGATTTAACACCTTTGGTAAGCTTCTTGCAAACTCCCCTACTATAAAGACTAGGAAGATAAGCCTTTTTGTGTATGCATATGATATAATTTTTTTTCATGAATTGGAGTTAATCGTATTTGGCACATGGCAGTTTAGTTTTTCTAAAACTGGATTATTGTTTTTGGTAGATGTTCCATACCCTTTAATGAGTCCTACCAATTTGCCCCTTGGTTTATTTGGGGAAGGGAGTGGCAACCTATTCTAGTCTTCTTGCCTGGAAAATTCCATGGACAGAGGCGCCTGGAGGGCTACAGTCCACGGGGTTGCAAAAAATTGGACACGGACTGAGCGGCTAACACTTTCTCGGCATTGGCACCATTACCATTTTGAATGGGATAATTGTGTTGTGGGTAGTTCTGTCCTGCACATCGTGGAATGTTCAGAAGCATCTCTCAGGCCTCAGGCCACTAGATGCCAGTAGTGCACACCCTCCTCCCGGCTTGTGACAACCAAGCACGTCTCCAGATATTGCCTGGTGTCCTACTGGCCCTGCGGTCTAGGCTGGGATGCTTAAAACTAGCCCAGTTAAGAATCACCGGTCAAGATTTGTTTGTGCTTATTTTACTAGTTAGCCAGGAAATTGTAGGGCTCAAAATTACATGTGTTTTCTAAAATATGTATGGGAATGCAAAGGACTAAGAACAGCCAAGACAGTTTTCAGGAAGCAGGTTGAGGTGAGAGGACGTGATCTGTGAGATATCCTGATTCGTTATATGTATATAGCTATAATAATTAAAACAGCATGGTATTAGCATAGTGGAAAATTGTAGAGAACCCAGATTCCATTCTACATGTATGCTGAAACTTGATTTTTTTAATAGAAGAGCCTGTGTAGAGCAGAGGGCACAGAGGGGTTTTTCCGTAAGTAGTGAAGCCTCTCAATCATGTCCGACTCTGCGACCCCATGGATCACAGCCTGCCAGGCTTCTCCGTCCATGGGATTTTCCAGGCAAGAATACTGGAGTGGGTTGCCATTTGACTGTTAAATATCTGTAAGAAAAAAATTAAAGTTGGAGCCCTACTTTATACAGAAAAACTCATACCAGGTAGATTAAAGACCTAGGTATGAAAGGCAGAACTATTAAGATTTTAGAATATAATGGGTTTCAAACTATGTTCCTAAGAGCCTAAGGAAGAAACATAGCTTATAGGGAGAAGGGGACAATAGATCAGCGAAATTCTAGGCCTTTCATTGTATTTTAGAAATCCTAAGCAATATTTCTTTAAAAAATATAGTCCTCCTCAGAAAAAGCTTGAAAACCAATGCTGTGTGGCATAGATTCACTTCTGTGTTTGTGCAAACTCAAACTTCTTTTTTTGAAAATGGATTGGACCTGCTGCTCACAGGGCTTTCTCCCCTTAATAGTCTGTAAATCTTTTAAGGCCAGGAACTTTTTTCTTCATTGTTTTCCATGGTGTCTAGAATTATATGGACTCAATATAATAAATATTGAATAAATGAATTGAAACTCTGGGAGTGGAGGGAGTGTGTAGAGAAGAGCAGAGAGTAAGGAAGGTACTTTTAAGAACGCTCACGTTTTAGGGAAAGGGAGAACCACTGTATAGGAACAGTTAAGAACGGTGTTACAGAAATTAAGGAGAAAGGAAATGTGTTTGTTATGTTCCAAGAAGACAAAGTGTTATGTTTGGCTGTATGCCTAGAGGTTATGCGTATGGATTTTGGAGTCAGAGAGCAGGAGTCAAGTCACATGCAGGCCTTGCCTTTTACTTGCCATATGATATGAGCATGTTACTTGACTTCTTTTAAAACCTAGTGCTCACATATGTAAAATGGGGATAATATTTGGTGATTGAGAGGTCACTGATAAACGAGATTGAGCTTTCAGGATTGTGGAATTAAAAAACAGATTTTAGGAGCTTGATTCTACTGTGTTTTTAGCCTGAGGATCATAGAGAATTTTAGTAGAAAAGAAACATTAAGGCACTGTAAAGAAAGATTTTTATACAGATGAAAAGTTTTTGAGAGACTCTTACAGTTACATTTTTTAAGCCACATTATTGGAAGTGGTCTACAAAAGCATAAACCTATTAAAAATCAAGGCTGGACTTTTCCTCTTGAAAACATTTCTTACAATGTTTGCTCTGTCTTTGTTAAGTAAATTGAGTGATAAATAAGTGATTTTAAAGATGTTTAGCATTTCATATTTTAAAGTATGTTTTGAAGTTATTAGAAATGTCAACATCTTTTTAAAGATTGAAGTGTACTTTATTTACAATATTATATTAGTTTCAGATGTACAGCATAGTGATTCAGTATTCTTACAGATTAAAATCTTACATCCTAACTCCAGTTTTTTTTCCTGGAAAAATTGACTAAATGTAATTTATTTACACTAATTTTTTATGACTTCTTATATAAGACTCTCCTGAAAAAACTACACTGGCTGCAAAGCTATCTGCTAAGAAGCAGGCATCTATGTACAGAGACGAAAATGATGATTTTCAAGTAGAAAAGAAAAGAATTCGACCCTTGGAAACTGCACAGCAGGTAAACAGTCTTTTGGCAGTGAAATAATCCCATTAGTTATGGCTGAACAAGGTAGTCAAGTATCAATCAAGTTTTCAGTGGCATTTGTAGAGATTAGTTGGATAGTGTCAGATATAAATTTAACGACCAGTTACTGTAATTTCATTTTATATATTTATTCATTACAGTGGAACTTGTTATAGTAGATTATTCATAGTAGCATGTCATTAAAGTGAAACTGAATGATGCTTATTTATATTTAAGAAATTTGATAGTAAAACATTTACTTATGGCATGTTATAGTAATAGAGTTACTTTGTACTTTTAACTGTTCTGTTTTTTTATCTAATAATGGTGTTTTCTTTTGGCCAAAATATCTCTGATACGAGTATTTAGGTCAGATATTTTTGATATTGATAGTTTTAATGTAATGATAAGGATTACTCTTATTTATTGAGTTTTTATTATGAATAATTATAAAATATGTTTATTTCTAAAGACCAAAATTACTAGAAGTTTTAAATGAAATATACTTTTAATAGGTGAATAGAGTTCATGGCATTGAACTCTTATATTTTCTCATAGAGTTCATAGCATTGAGGTAGGGAGACTGGACTTTAATAGATTTAGTTACAAATAAAGATTATTAATTAATTAGCATGTCATTGTAGATAACTGTATTTTTTAATTCAATATAATCAAAAAATGTTTGCATTTTTATGTAGTTTGTTCCATGTACAGTCTTAACTTCCGTAATTAAACCTTGTTTTTAGAAATAGGATAAATCCACTTTCTAGTTTTATATTTGGAAAAGTTCTAATTACAAATGAAGTGTGAATCTTTAAAAATTTTTACCAGCAAAATGTGTACTTACAGTTGGATGTTGTGAGGTAGGGTTCAAAGTAAAACATTTATTCCCTGATTTCATTGGCTTTCATTTCTTTTTTGATAGTAATAAATTATCAGTAGAAATGCTTTTTTCCCCCTTCATAGTTTGAGTACATAGGTTTTTGGCAAGTAAGAAAAAGCACATGTAGTTTGGAAATGTCAGGAAGCATTTAACAAGAGGCTTCTTGTGTGCTGTTTTGGATCTGTCAGGAACCCTCTGGCCCTTATTAATTCCTGAATATTCAGGAATTAGGAGAGGCATGCCTTTCCTTGGGCTGAGGAATCCAGGCATTTCTCATTACGGTGATAAGTACCCTCTTCCTTTTTATGAGCCATACGGTAAAAGGTGATTGTTTGCAACTCTCGCTTTGATAGGGATCGCGTTGCAGTATACATGCCCACGCCATGTTGATTAAAACACGGTTGCTCCATCAGAGCTTGGGTCCCCATGTCTGTCTTTCTATTCTTTCTGTCTTTCTCTCTCTCTCTCTCTATTTCTGGCTAATTCCTTGGAGCGCGGAGGCCCGCTGAGCTCACTTTCTTGCCCGGGCTTCTAAGCCCCTCTCGAGAAGGCGCGCTGTGCCTTCACCCACTCGAGAGGGCGCCTGATGCCTACGTGCAGCAGCGCGAGCCCTAAGAGCAGGGCTCTACTGGCTTTCCGCGTGAACCGGGGATGTCAGCCTCTTTCTCTCTCTCTTTCTTATGTCGACTCCGGACCACCAGGTTCCGGTCCATTAAAGGACCAACATGGAAAGAAAACAGTGGTATTTATAGAAGAAACTTAGTCAAATACAGTTTGGATTATTAGATATCTAACAAGTAATATAATAGTAATCAATTAATTTATTCTATCATATAGGAAATAATGAATATTTACATTCAAATTTTTTATTCTTTGTTTTTTTAAATTTAGAATAATCTTTGCATGTTTATTTAATTTTCCAATTGGATATGTAATTGGACTTGGTATTATGCTATTCTTGGTGTCTATATGGTGGGACTATTTTATGGGAAGATCATTTTACAATGCAAAGTTTTGACACATCTCTAATTAAAGCTATTTTGGTTGGAATTTGAGAGGTATTACTGTATTCTGTTTTATTTAAGTCTTGTAATAAAGTGCCTATTTGTTAGAAACTTGATTATTACTAGTTAGAAATAGTAATTTTTTTTAATGCTAAAAGTGCACACTATAGCTATTTTGATCTTTGAGAACAACTAGCCTCATCAAACTTTTAGTTTACAATAAACTTCAATTTGGTTCTGTATTTACAGATCAGAAAACGTCATTGTTTTGAGAAGGAGGTACACCAGTTGGATGCAAAAGTTGCTTCAGGAAAGACCACAAAACTCAACTCTCCATTAGGAAAGATAAACTCCATGTCTCCACAGAATGTATGTATTTATGACATTGTTCAGTTTAAAGAAGGCAAATGTGGTATTTGTTAATGCATTTTTGAAAAAGAGAAAGACTAGTATAATCAAGAATAGAGAAAAACTCAGAAGTCTTAAGTTCTATTGCATGTCTGCTGCTGTGAGAAATGGGAAACCTGTGCTCTTTGTGCCCGTTTCTTCACTTATAAAATAAGAGAATTGGACTGCAATGAGAGCTGAAAGTTTTTTTTTTTCCTCTCTTGTACATTCTAATGTTTGTGAATTCCATATCCTAAAGTTCTTTTTTTTTTCCCTAAAGGTCTTTCAGTGTTCTTGGGGCATCAGTTCTCAAGGATTAGGCCAGGGAACTCCGGAGATTCCTGAGATTTTTTTTTTTAGGCAGTCTGTGGGGTCAGAAGTACTTTCATAGTGATGTTAAGATGTTACTTACCTTTTTTTTTTTTTAAACTGTCTTCAAGTTTTGCATTGATGGTGCAAAAGCGAAGACTGGTAAAACTCTTGATGCTTTAGCACAATCAAGATAGTGCCACCAACGTGTATTAATAGTAATTTTCTTCTCTGTCTTTAATGCATAATTAAGAAAAGCCAGTTTCACTTAAGAATGTCCTTGATGAAGCAGTAAAAGTTACTAATTTTACTAAATTTTTCACCCTTAAGACTTTAATTCTGGGTGAAGAATAGTTTTTGTAAAACACTTTCACATTCGGGAATAGAATGGTTATCTTAAAGAAAAACACTTGTAGGATAGTTTGAATTGTGAGCTGAACTAGTCACATTTTTCACAGAACATTGTTTTTACTTCAAAAAATAACTGACAGACTACAGTGATTCTTGAAAATAAAGTGGGCCTGATAAAATTTGACCTTTCAAGTGAAAAATCAGAATCTGAAAAATTGTATATACTACTGTGAGATTAGCAGTTTTCTGATACTTAAAAGACTTTTCTGATGATATTTATTGGTGGTGATGTTATATATGTGACTTTTTGATATTATATAATGAAATGTATTAACATTTATTTGTAAGATCTGTAAAATCAGTATACCAAATGTTTTCAAAATGACCTGTTTATGATATTACAAAATGATGCCTGGAAAAGATTCATCCAAATGCAAGACAGACCAGTGGACATTTTTCTCCTCACCATCCTTAGGCAATCACAGATTTTTTTTTTCAGTCACTATTGACTAGTTTTCATTGCCATAGTTTTGTATGAGTGGAATCATGCCTGGTAATTTTTTTTATTGAATTCCAAATATTGTGAATTTTCCCTTGCCAAATACTGGATATTGTATTTCTACAAACCCTCTTGACTTTTGTTCTGGGATGCAGTTATTACTTGGAATCGTCTTGATCCTTTTGGGTCTTGCTTTTAAGATTTGTTAGGGAGGACTTGATCAGGGTTTAGTTTTGGGCTACCTCAGTAGAGGCTAGCTCTTTCTGAATCCTCTACCTAATCATGCTTCATGAATTAAGACGTTTTCTAGCCTAGCGGTGGGGACAGGCACTGTTCCACGCTCTACGTGTCTCATTTAGGTGGTTCTTGCTGCTCTCTTAGATTGTCTCCTCATTGGCGTGTGCTGATCAGTACTCTACTAGATACTTGAGAGGTCCTTCTGCAGACCTCTGGAGTTCATTCTCTGCAGCTCTCTCCTTTCTGGTATTCTTGCCTGAGAACTTTAATCTTCTTGATCTCCCTGAACTCTCAGTGACGTCTCTTCAGCTTGAGTTTGCTGGGCTGTGTCTAGGTTTCCCTTTCTCGTGCCACAGCCTGGAGACTCTCAGCACAACAAGCTGAAACAATCATAAGGCTTAATCTCCTTTGTTTCCCATCCCTCAGGGATAACTCTTCCTTACCCGATGTCCTGTATCTTAAAACTATTGTTTCATATAGCCTGTATTTTTTTTTTTTCGAGTAAAGGATGAAACAACTCTCATTGGCAAATTCCAAAAGTGTTTAGATGGCTTATAAAGCTCCTGTTTACTTGTATGGACTTTAAGCCTTTATAAACTTTTTGTATTCTTTTGCTCTTTCTCCTCCTTCCCACTCTGTTTTGACTGACTTCTCCTAATTCTTCAGGAAGCCTTCCTTGGTGTTTCCAGTTTTAGATTCTCATCTGGAATGTTCCTTGCATTTCTCAGTTTTTGACACTTACCTCATTACTCTTCATATCTTCTCCACTGGCTCTGGGTTCAGTTACAGACAACACCAGGTTCTCTAGTAGATTGAGACCTCCTTGAAGACTATGAGTGCTTTATTCACTTCTGTTTCAAGCACCTAACCTAGTGCTAGGACCCTAGTTGTAGACTGAGTGAATCAATAGCATAATCCCTGCCCTCAAAGAACCTTCTTTTAAATTCTTGAAAATACTAAGTTGGGGTGGGGGGAAGTTGTCAGTGGGGGGAAGTTGAAGTTGTCTCAGTTTTTAATATTGTCAATAATAATATATGCTTTACGTTTGTCTCTGCCAGTGCTTCCTTGTTCATTTTCTTTCACAGTACCTTATTGTCTTCATAGCCCTTACTGTTTGAATTTATTAGTCTACTTGTTTATTATCTGTTTGCCCTGTTAGAATGTAATGTCAATCTTTTTCACAAGTTAATTCTGGTACCGAGGATTAGCATATGGTATATATTAGTTATCCATTAAGTATTTGTTGGTAGAATCTTATTGAATTCTTATGATGACTGTGAAGCAGGTACTGTTAGTCTCATCTTATAGATAAGGAAACTCTGAGAAGTAATTTGTCTAAGATCACAAAGCAGAAAATTGTGGAGTTATTATATCCTACCTAAGCAATCTGATGCTCTGGCAGATGCTCTAATTGCTTTATTATATATTCTCTAAAATGCCTCTCAGAAGTTCTGGAGCTATCTAAACAGTATTCTAACATCAAGATAAGGAAAAAATTATGTAGAAGCCTAAAGTCGAAAGAAATCAAGTCTAGAGTAAGCTATGATTGGATAATAGCTAAAGTAAGATAGAGAGTGATTTTACTTTTAATTTCATTTTGGTTTTTACTGGTAAAGAGAGTGGACTCAAATCAGACAGCCTGGGTTTTAATCACAGTTCTGCTCTTTACTGCTTTTGTAACCTTGATTAAGTTTTTAAACTATTGCTACTTCAGTTTCTCATTTGTTAATTGGGTATAGTTAAATGGGTACAGTATCTGTCTTACAAAGCTCCTAGAGGATTAAACAATTGAATACTTTTACAAAGTGCTTAGACTGTACCTGGCATATCTTGATGCTTATCAAGTGGTCGGTGGTAGTAAAAGTAGCTGCAGGAGCAGCAGCAGCAGCATGGTTGTATGTTTTTATGCTGCTTATAAAAGCTATTCTATTATATTGGTTAATAGTGTAAATTTTTAAAGTTAGGTTTATAATTAATTATTTTACTTTGTGTTAAAGATGTTTATGACTCAACCTGTTTAGAATTTAGGTTGCTTGACCAAGAAGAGCTCCCATGCTCCTGGCTGAGTAATTTTAAACTTAATTTTAAACTAAGTTCTTTGATGGATTTCTTGTTTTGGTTGTGTACTATGTTGATCATTATGATCTCATTGGCAAAGTATAATTGTATCAATTCATGTGTATCTGTATTTTTATATCAGGTTTTTTTTAAAACCAGAAATTACAGATTTTCTTTCTTGGTTTTAGCTGGTATAATTGTATTACCTTAGAAATGGAGTATTTTTCATAAGTGGGTGATTTGTTATCCGTACTGTTAAAGATATGGGTTTCTGGCAATCAATCTTTTAAGTTTGAAGATTTATTGAACAAGCTAAATCTCAACTAACTCTAGTAACTCAAATGATAATGTTTCACTAGTGACTTTTTACTTCTAAGAAGACATACAGGATACTTGCCATACTAATTAAGCATGCATACAGTAAATTTATCAAATATCAGAGTACTTTTGCAATGACAGAAAAGACCATATGGCTAAGCTCTTAATATTTGTTCTCTTTTTTGCTAGTCTATACTGAAAAGCATGAATATATAAAGTAACTTTATGGAAAATCCCACAAATACTTATGTAAAATGATCTATTATTTTCAATGTTTTTTTTCCTAGCAAAGATAGAGTAAGCAGTTGCAATAGAAGCATAATTAGTACAAAATGTAAAGTTTTAGCTAATGTGAATGTTTCTTTCTTTTATACTTTAGTAAATTGTTAGTAAATTTAGTAAATTTTAGTAAATTGTTAAGAAAACCTCTAATATTTTGTATTTTGGCTGTTGTCTTAATTTTAAAAGCTTATGGTAGCATTTGTGGTAAATCTTACTTGGATATTTAGCACTAAATAATACTTCTCATTTTTCAGAGAACCAGGGCTAAACCTTTCCGTGGATATAATATATTAAAGAATAATAGGGATGTACGTAAAGGTCATTTATTTAAAGAAAGGAGTCTTTGAGTATAGTAATATTTTTTTCCCCTGCTAGAAATTTACTTTGGTTTCTAGTTCAACTCTTTTTTCTCTTTCTCTTTTTTAATGGAGGTATAATTGACATTTAATATGTTAGTGTCAGGTGTATAGTATAATGCTTCATTATTTGTGTACATTGGGAAGTGATCACCATAAGTCTGGTTAATATCTGTCACCTTACATAGTTGTGAGGTTTTTCTTCTTATGAGAGCTTTTAATATTTACTCTCTTAGCTTCTGTCAGATATGTAGTATAGTATTATTAACTGTAGTTGCCATACTCTACGTTACATACCCATGACTTATTTTATAAATGAAAATTTATACCTTTTGACCTCTCTCATCCATTTCTTTTGCTCTTCACCCCTCTCTCTGGCTGCCACTAATCTGTTCTCTGCATCTGTGAGCTTGTTTTGTTTGTTTGTTTGTGTCTGCTTTTAGATTTTACATATAAATTTGTCTTTCTCAGTCTAACTTAGTCCATTAAGTGTTATATCCTCCTTGTTCATCCATGTTGTCCCAGATGGCAGTATTTCTTTTTTTTTTAATGGCTGAATAATGTTCCATTTTGTGGGGGTGTGTGTGTGTGGGAGGCACACGACTGAGTACGCATGCAACTCAAAGGGAGCATTTATTTTTTAGAAGAATAGTTATTTGGATTTGTAAATTAATGGTTTAGTTCTCTTATCTCTTGTTGTTGTTCAGTCGCTAAATCGTGTCTAACTCTTTGCGACCCCACGGACTGTAGCCTGCCAGGCTCCTCTGTCCATGGGATTTCCCAGGCAAGAATACTGGAGTGGGTAGCTGGTTCCTTCTCCAGGGTATCTTCCCCACCCAAGGATCGAACTCACGTCTCCTGCATTGGTAGATAGATGCCTTTCCACTGAACCACCTGGGAACCCCTTCTCTTATCCCTACAGAGATAAAATGTTATCATTTTCATACATTTAAAGTCTGCAGTTGTATTATTTTCTGGATAACTTCCCCCTATAAAGTAAGTGATAAATTAGTTTAATGATTTCTGTTTATTTCTAAATTTGGCATTAAATTTTTTATGTTTTTATTTTAGGTTTTCTTAGTTTTTATGAAAATAGTTTAGCTTCCAACCTGTGAATTAAATTGGGTAGTTGTCTTTTTACCTTCCTATTATCCCTAGTCAGCTTCCTTATTCTTCAAGTCAGAAAATGTCAATACTTCCTCTCTTGAATGAATTAACCTTCCAGTGTCCCTTGCTTTTTCCCATTCCTTACATTTTTAGATTCATGTTTACACAGTTAATTCATGTGTCAAAGATCTAGTGAGGCATCAGACTCCATGTGGTCAAAACATGGTTAAGAAAAAATATTATATTTTAGAATAGAATATTACCATTCTGATGGAAAAAGCAAGAGAGTTCCAGAAAAACATCTGCTTTATTGACTGTGCCAAAGCCTTTGACTGTGTGGATCACAACAAACTGTGGAAAATTCTTAAAAAGATAGGAATACCAGAGACCCTGACCTGCCTCTTGAGAAACCTGTATGCAGGTCAGGAAGCAATAGTTAGAACTGGACATGGAACAACAGACTGGTTCCAAATCAGGATAGGAGTACATCAAGGCTGTATATTGTCACCCTGATTATTTAACTTATAAGCAGAGTACATCATGAGAAGCGCTGGACTGGATGAAGCACAAGCTGGAATCAAGATTGCCAGGAGAAATATCAACCTCAGATATGTAGATGACACCACTCTTAGGGCAGAAGACGAAGAACTAAAGAGCCTCTTGATGAAGGTGAAAGAGGAGAGTCAAAAAGTTGGTTTAAAACTCACCATTCAGAAAACTAATATCATGGCATCTGGTCCCATCACTTCATGGCAAATAGATGGGGAAACAGTGGAAACAGTGAGAGACTATTTTTTGGGGCTCCAAAATCACTGCAGATGGTGACTGCAGCCATGAAATTAAAAGACGCTTGCTCCTTGGAAGAAAAGCTATGACTAATCTAGACAGCATATTAAAAAGCAGAGACATTACTTTGCCAACAAAGGTCCGTCTAGTCAAAGCTGTGGTTTTTCCAGTTGTCATGAATGGTTGTGAGAGTTGGAGCATAAAGAAAGCTGAGTTCTGAAGAACTGATGCTTTTGCTCTGTGGTGTTGAAGAAGCCCTGGACTGCAAGGAGATCCAACCAGTCCATCCTCAAGGAAATCAATCCTGAATATTCATTGAAAGGACTGATGCTGAAGCTGAAACTCTAGTACTTTGGCCACCTGATACGAAGAACTGACTCATTTGAAAAGACCCTGATGCTGGGAAAGATTGAAGGCAGGAGGAGAAGGGGACTACAGAGGATGAGATGGTTGGATGGCATCACCGACTCAATGGACGTGAGTTTGAGTAAACTCCAGGAGTTGGTGATGGACAGGGAGGCCTGGCGTGCTGTAGCCCATGGGGTCGCAAAGAGTCAGACAATACTGAGCAACTGAACTGATATTACCTTGTTCCACCACTCATACTCATTTTTCTAGAATTTATTTATGTATATGCTCTTAATTCTTTTAGTAAATCCTCAAAAATCAGTGAGGTATTTTCATAGACACATTTTATGCTTATTCCTGCTATTTATTAAATAAATGCCAACATTGTATATATACTTTGACAAAAGTTATTATATTGCTTGATTTATAATAGTATTCATTTTTGCCTAGTATGTAGAGAAGAGTTGGGTCCAGCAGAGTGCGCTGTTGGTCTTCAGATAAAGTGTTGATGTTGTGCAAAACCTTGGTCTGTTTTTCTTTTCCTCCTTCTTATACCACTATCTTGCTTTCTTTACTGTCTCTCTTTTTCTCTCGCTCTCTTCACCCCGCACTGCCCTTCTCTATCTCCCTTTAATGCTTAGTATATTCTTTATGATCTCAGGAGAAAATGACCAATTTATTTTGAAAAGTCATTGTTTTACAAGTCATTTTCTCATAGTTCTACATTTTATTTAAAATAACTGCTTATATAGTGAAACAGTGCTTACCATGTTTTAGGAACTCTTCTGAGCATCCTGAAAATACTAATTGACTTGGTAAATACAGGTTCCTGTGAGTTAATGGTTATTGCCAGTCCTTTTAAGTTTTGTGTGAATTTGACAATTTTCGAAATAAAACAAAAGAATTTAATTGAATCCCTGTCATAACCTTATGTGGAAAGTGTTAATATTTCATTTAATGACAGATGAGGAAATTGATTCCCAGATAGTTTAAGTTCATGTCGTGAAGCTGATGAGTAGAGACTGGTTTAAAACTCAGCCATTCTGGCTTTAGAATTGATCCTCTCAACTGTGTTACTGTTCTTCTGAATAGACTCTTCCAGATGACCTATAGATTAAAGACAGTTTATTTTTGTACTCTCATAGATAATATTATATAGATAATTCATTTAAGATTCGTTGCTCTTTTAGTCTCTCTCAATACCCTGTTCTTTATGATGCTTCCCAAAGTTTATGATTATGGGTTTCTTTGTAGGTTTCATGGTTTTACTTGCCTCATTGCCAGGCTGTTGCTAAGAACAAGTGTGATGTCTCTCTTGTTCACTTTTTTATAACTAGCATCTGGCGCAGGACCTGTACCTAGTAGGTACTCACGTATTTGTTGAATAAATGAATGGAAAAATGACTAACTTTAAGAAAGTGTATTATTTACCACTGTTTCTTACAGTATATTTTAAAAGTTATAGTTTTTTAATGTCCTAGCACAAAAAATAAAAGATCAAATAATGATTTCAGGGACCAAGAGGTAAAATTGGTATTTAATATAAACAAAAGATTAGAAACAACTTTTTTTTTTCTATAGCTTCTCTAGGAACAAGTTGTTAAATAATATTATCACCTAGATGAAGTATAATTTATTCAAGGCAGCAGAATTTTAGAAAACTGTTATATGCCATAAATTTAAGAGAATAACTTATATTTCTGTAAGAGTTAATAATAATAACATAGTGATGGCTTTTCAGAATATATACTTGTGCCAGGCAATTTCTGTGTTCTCTCATATATCCTTACATCAGCTCTGTGAATAAAATAGAGCAGATATTAGTCTCATTTTATAGGTAAGAAAATTGAAGTCCAAAGATACATTATTTGATGATGGTAATAGTTAAAGGTATATGATAGAATTGTGATTTGAGCCTACTTCTAAAATAGAGTTGAATATAGATTCATGGATTATAAATGCTGGAAAAGAAGAGAAAAGGAATGGCTGGGAAAATGTTTTGTTGTTGACTGTTGAGGAAAACAGCAAAGTTACTTGGCAAGAAAAAGAGAATTTTATTCAATATGTCTGTCATTGAAATATCTTCTTTTAGTCATCCTACAGTTAGAGAAGGTTAAAGTATCTTAAACATTTTGTGTATTTTATCTAATAAAGAGTCAAAGGAAGTTTTAAATTCAAAAAGAAATAGGACTATACATTGTTTGAAAAAAACCTGTATTAGTATAAACCAGTACAGAGTAAAAATTATAATATTCTCCCTTAAACCGTTACTCCCATCCCCCTTTCTGCTACCCAGAAGTAAACAAGAGCAACATCTTCACGAGAATCTTTCTGGATTGCTTTGTATAAGTTTACCACAGATATTTTTCATAGTTCTGTTATAGTTAAATTTTTTTACATTTATCTCTCTTATTTATAGTGTTTCTTTTAATATATGCATGAGGCCAACCTTTAACTGTGTGCTTTTCCAAATAGATGATCAATTGTCCCAGTGTCAAAGAATAATTTTTCCTGATTTGAAGGTTTGCTATTATCATATACTAAATTATTATATATACTTGGATTGGTTTCCAGACTTTTTTTTCCTGTTTACCTTTTAATTTTTTTTAAAGCATGTATGTATATAGTCAGAGTCAAAGAATTGTAGTGGCTTCAAACAAAAAGCAGTAGACCCTTGCCCTCGTTCTAGTTGCTACCCCTTCCTGCTGTGTGGTCACTAATTTTTAATTATTTTGCCTGTTTTTTCTGATATTTATTTATTTTTAAAATGACAAGCACTTACAGTCTTTTTCTTGAATTTTCAGTTTTGGATAACTTCTGTTTTCTTCCTACTGTCTAATTTTTTCATTACTTCTCGCCTTCAAGCTTCACAATGTTTGCTGTTTACATTATTGTAATCATGTGAGAATCCCAGGGACGGGGGAGCCTGGTGGGCTGCCGTCTATGGGGTTGCACAGGGTCGGACACGACTGAAGTGACTTAGCAGCAGCAGCATTATTAAAACTGAGCCAAGTGTTATGTTATGATTACACGTCTCTCCCCAAACCAGGTTTTATTTTTTCTAGTGCTAAATGTTAGTCTTGTCGTTTGCTTAGTTTTCGATATATCTGTAACTATTTATCTCCAAACTCTGACAGAACTTAAATTTGGTTAACTCATTCAAATGCATCAGATCAAGAATAGCCATATTTTTTAAACTCTCAATATTTAGTGAAAATAATGAAAATATATGATGTTGAATTTTAGTATCTGTATTTTAATGATTTTTTTAAATACAAAAGCATTATCTATTCCTTAGCAAAAATTTGGAAATGATCAAAATGTGTATTCTGGTTACTAATATTAATCTTTAATTCAACTATCCCCTCAGTATCAAGCCCTGTTATTCTGCTTGCTGTCCCCTTTTACACACACAAAAAATTAGTTACTAGTTGCTGTGTAACAAACCAACCATTTATTTAGCTTACTATTCTGAGGGTCAGCTGGGCTCAGCTGTGCATTTCTCTTGATCTCAGCTGAGCTACTCATGCCCTCCATGGTCAGCTGCAGGTCAGCAAGACAGCTCTGCTTCATAGGGTTGGTTGGCAGTTGGCTAGGACATGGGACCATGGGGTGAGAGTCTCTCATCATCCAGTATACTGAACTCAGCTTATATATATAGGTGGCCCCAAGGAACAGCAAGAGAGCAAACCCTAAATACCTTTTGAGCCTCTATTTCCTAATATCCCAGTCATCAAAGCAAGTCACATGGCCAAACCCAGATTCAAGGGATGGAGTTCACCCCTTGGTGAGAAGAGGTACCAAATGACCTTGCAAAAAGGGTTTACATACAGAAATGAGAAGAATTTGTGGCATTAATATATATGTGTGTGTGTATATGTATGTGTGTGTGTATATATATATAATGCATTATGCATATACTTTTTAAGAACAAAATTTGGATAGGATTTATTATTAAAAAAACTTCTTGAAATTATTTGGCCTCACTGCAAGGCATGCAGGATCTTGGTTCCCTGACCACAGATCAAACCTGGGCCCAGGTGGTGAAAGTGTAGAGTCCTAATCACTGGACTGCCAAGAAATTTCCATTAAAATTTGGACTAATACTGTATATAGCTTTTACTTTTCACCTAATGTATCATGGTTGTAGAAAAGGCTTTTAGAAATAGAAATCTTAAGTAGTCTATTTTGATGTGGTTTTGATCTAACCTTTTTTTTTTTTTTTTGCTATGCCAGGAGTTTGCAAACTACAATCCATGGCCCACTGCCTGTTTTTATAAATTTTGGGGATCACAGCTTACATTCATTACATATTGTTTGTGGCTACTTTTGTGCTACAGTGGTAGCATTGAATAGTTATGACAGATACCACATGGCTCACAAAACTTAAAATATTTACTCTTTGGTCCTTTAAAAACAGTTTACCAATCTTAATTGTGGTAAGTGAGGCCAGAAATTGGCGGCCTTAGTGTGAACCTCTTGCTTTATCTGCAGATTTACCTAAGGGCAGGGTGATAGAATGGATGAGTAATTGCCTGAGTGAGTTTCCTTCAGCTCCAATAGTTATGATTTTTTTAAGAGCTTGTAGAAGACATAATAGTGACCTCTACAGTGGAAATAGAAAGGATTATTCTCAAAAATTTCAAATCTCCATCATGCTGAATGAACTTCATGGTGAATGTTTCAGAAAGATTTGACGGTTATTTTTGTTGATCTGTAGACACATTGAATACATACAGCAATCTAGCTGATGTGTATACACATTTAATGATAGTAGAATCTACAGTTTCCATTTAGAAGCTTTTCACTCAATGATCGTGGGTATGGAAAAATAACTTTACCTTAGAAAACTATATGTTAATTGACCAATTTTCTGACCAGTAGATAGGCAGATCGATTTCTTTATTAAAATTTTTAAAGATTTTGACATAGTCACAGCATTATACAGAAATTAGAAATACAGTGCAAGTATATTTCCCATGAGCTGTTTGATAGTAAGTTATTCATGTGATATTCCATCACCCTGGAATACTTTTAGTGTCCATTTCCTAAAGCAAAGACATTCTTTAATAAAACCATAAAAATCAGGAAATTATAATTGATTCATTGTTATCTAATACTCTTAACAAGATCAAATTTTAGCCATTGTCTTTATGAAGCTTTTATAGCAGAAAGGTCCAGATCAGAATCATACATTGCCTGTTTAGTTGTCATTTAGTTATTTTCTTCAGTCTGGAGTAGTAGTTCCTCAGTCTTTGCTTGTCTTTCATGACCTTGACACTTCAGAAGACTACAGCCTTTTTAGAATGTCTCTCAACTTTGGGTTTTGTTATCATAAGATTACAGTTATGTGTCTTTGGCAAGAATGTCACAGAAGTGATGCTGCATTCTATCTATTGCATCTTATGAGGTGGCAAATAATTTCATTACATTACTGATTATTACTTTGATGACTTGATAAATATGCTAGGCATCACTGTTAAAGTTATCTTCCTTCTTAACTGAAGAGGACTTCGTAGGGTGGAACTCTGAAACTGTGTAAATAGCATGTCCTCATCAAACGTTCAGTTTATTCATTTTATATTTATCTTTATGGACTCATGATTTTCCTCTTTATTAAGTGATAATCCATTATATGATTTGTTTAAATGCTCAAGTTGGAGTTCAGTTAAGTTGCTTGTATATTTCTGACATGTATCTGTGTTCTTAGAGCACTTACTTGCTTTCTGGCATAGTAAGATGTGCTAGGGTCATCTCTGTCTTGTTTTCCTCCCCTTGTCCTAGATTCATCCAGTTTTCCATCCGTTTTCCAAAGAACCTTGGTTTCTTTTAAATATTATTTAGAAACCAGGTTTTTGATACTGATTTTACCCATTTCCTTTGGGGTTACTGTTCCAAGTCCTTTAAGCAGACAGAACTAGGCAATATGTGTCAGTGTAATATATGTGTATGTATATATTTACAGATACATGTTTGTCTACTTGCATGTTAAAATTATGTGTTCATAACAATATATCCAGTTTCAGTTCAACACCAGAGAATTCATTCTGTTTCTTCCTTTTTATAATTTTAAATTAAAGACCTATTCCTAGTTTTTCAAAAAGTTAAAAATAGAATTTCTGTATTGTAATTCGATTTCTAGGTATATATATAACAAAGAATTGAAAGCACATATTGAAACACTTGGGCTTCCCAGGTGGCACAGTAGTAAGGAATCCGCTTGCTAATGCAGGAGATACAAGAGATGTGAGTTCAGTCCCTGGGTTGGGAAGATCCTCTGGAGGAGGAAATGGCAACCCACTCCCATATTCTTGCCTGTACACCAATGTTCATAGCAGCATTATTCACAAGAGCCAGAGGGTGAAAACAACTTATGTATCTATTGAGAGATGGATGGATAAACAAATATAGTGTATACATGGAATATTTAGCCCTAAAAGGACGGAAGTTCTGATACATGCTACAACAAAGATTGAAGATATTATGCTAAGAGAAATAAGCCAGTTAGAAATGGACCAATATGGTGTAATTCCACTTATAGTTTACTTTGTATTTGTGTATTGATGTGAGAGTTTGACCATAAAGAAGGCTGAGTGCTGAAGAATTGATGCTTTCGAATAGTGGTGCTGTAGAAGACTCTTGAGAGTCCTTTGGACAAAAGAAATCAAACCAGTCAGTCCTAAAGGAAATCAAACCTGAATATTCATTGGATGGACTGATGCTGAAGCTGAAACTCCAATACTTTGGCCACCTAATGTGAAGAGCCAACTTATTGGAAAAGACCCTGATGCTGGGAAAGACTGAGGCAAAAGGATAAATGGGTGGCAAAGTATAAGAGGTTAGATAGCATCACCGACTCAGTGGACACGAACCTGAGCAAACTCTGGGAGATAGTGAAGGACAGAGAATCCTGGCATGCTGCAGTCCGTGGGGTCTGCAAAGAGTCGGACACAACTTAGTGACTGAACAAGAAATGTGTTGCTGTTATAGAAATATAACTCATTTTTGTATATTGACCATATGACCTGCAAACTTGCTAAATCACTTTTTGGTTCTAGTTGAAGATTGGCTCTTTTGAAGATTTTATAGGGCTTTCTAAGTACAGAGCTGTATGTTTGCATTCTCTAATAAACATTATTTTACTTTTAGTATTTGGATTTAATATGTTTTCTTATTTTATCTTAGTGACTAGGATATGCAGTACAAGGTTGAATTGGAGTGGTGAGAGTAGACATCTTTGTTCAAGTTTCATTGGGGGGAAAACCCATTAAGAATGATGAGTGATGTAGGTGTTTTGTATATGCTCTCTATCCAGTTGAGGAAGTTTCCTTCTGTGCCTGGTTTTTGTTTTTTTTTCCTTTTTGGCCGCACCTCAGGGCTTGTAGGGTCTTATAGTTCCTTCACCATAGATGGAACCCATGCCCCCTGCATTGGAAGTGTGGAGTCTTAACCTCTAGACTGCCAGGAAGTCCTTCCTTCTATTCCTAGTTTTGCTGAAAGTTTTATAATGAGTGAATGTTGAATTTTATACTTTAAATTTTATTGCATCCATTAGTAGGATCACATGGTTTTACTCCTATATCCTGTGGATGTATTGACTTACACTGTTTGCTTTTTGGATGCTGACCCAGCCTCACACTCAAGTAAAAGCTGGATAAAACCCACTTGTTTATGATGTTGTCCCCTTTTTATATCTTGCTAGATTTGATTTGTTAATACTTGTTGAGAACTTCTTGCATCTATGCTTCTTAAATATACTGGTCTTTAGTGGTTTTTGTGTGTGTGTGTGTGTATGCATTTTATTTTGTTTTGATATCAGGGTAATGCTGACCTTGTGAATTGGAAGTATTACTTAAATTTTTGATAGAATTCACCAGTTAAGCTATCTGGGCCTTGCAACTTGTTTTTGGAAAGAGTTTCACTTATACATTTAATTGCTTTAATAAATATAGGACTATTCAGATTTTCTGTTGCTTCTTGAGTCAGTTTCAGTAATTAGTATCTTTCAAGAAATTTGTCTATTTTATTCAAGTTTTTAAGTTTATTGTCATAATATTCAAAATATTCTCTCTTTAAAAAAAGCTGTAGGATCTATAGTGTTATTCCCTCTTCATTTCTAAGACTCAGAATTTGTATTTTTTTCTCTTTATTTTTTGATCCATCTGGATAGAGATTTATACATTTTTATTATAGTTTAAAAACTTTTGTTTTTGTTGATTTTTCTTTAATGTTTTTCCATTTTCTGTTTCACTGACTTCTGCTTTTGTCTTTATTTCCTTCATTTTTATTTTTTTTTAGATTTATTTATTCTCTTTCTAACTTCTTAAGATTGAAGCTTAGATAATTGATTTTGAACCTTTTCCCCACTAAGACAACCACTGAAAACTATACATTTCCCTATGCTTTCTGTGCATCACACAGATTTTGATACTATGTTACTTTTCTCCTCATTTTCCTATTGATTTCTTTAAGATTTATTTACAGTAAATAAACACTAAATAGTTTTTTCCCCAGATATTTTTCTCTTGCTGATTTGTGATTTGTGTGGTTAGAGAGCGTATTTTGTATGATTTCAGTTCTTTTTAATAATTTGTTTGTGAAAGCTCTGAATTTTTAGAAAGAATATGTATTCATTTATAGACTACTCCTCTGCTATTTGGTGAGTTAGTCTATAAATGTCAGTTAGCTCAAGTTGTCTTGATTGTATTGTTCATGTCTTGTGTATCATATTTTTTTTTTGATCTACTTATAAAGCAGAGAAGAGGGCTAAAGGTTCTATAATTGTAGATTTGTTTCTGTCACATTTATCTATCTTGCTTCCTGGAATTCAAGATTTTATCTTCTGGGTGTGTTAACCTATCTGTCATTAAGAAATGTCTTTGTTCTGAAATCTACTTTTCATAATTAATATAGTTGCTCTGACTTTCTTAGGATTAGTGTTTGAGTAGTGTATCTTCTTTCATCCTTTTAACTTATCTGTTTTTACATTTAAAATGGGTTTCTTATACATCATTGAATCTTCTGTTTTTATCCACTCTGATAAACCCTGCCTTTTAATTGGAGTGTTTACACCTTGTACATTTAATATAATAATCACTATGGTTGTTGTATATTTTCTATTTGTCTCCATTGTTCTTTATTTCCTTTTATAATTTTTTTGGCCTTCTTTTGGATTAATTGACCGTGATTTAGGATTCCATCTTTTCTCCACCATTTTCTTCTTACTATAACTCTGAGTTTATCTGTTTTGGAGTTTCTCTGAGATTTATAATTTGCATCTTAAATTTATCACTGTTGCTTTCAAGTATTTTACTCACATGCATTTTGTGAATGCATGCGTGCTCAGCTATGTCCAACTCTTCTGACCTCACAAATTATAGCCTGTCAGGCTCCTCTGTTCATGAGACTTTCTTGGCAAGAATATTATGGTTGGTCGCCATTTCCTCTTCCGGGGAATCTACCTGACCCAGGGATCGAATGCACATCTCCTGCATCTCTGGCATTGGCATACACTTAACATACAGTGTATGAAAACCTTTTCTCAGCCCCACTTGCCCTCTGCGATGGCCCACGCTCTATGGAGTGTGCGTCTCTCTGAATCTGAGTTAATCCACTTCTTACCTAAAAAAACAAAAAAACCTTCTCCCACTATACTTTAATTTCCACTTTCTTCCACTATGCTTTTATTTCTACCTTCTGATATGTCATTTTTGTTATATACTTTATTTCTGTATGTATTATGAACCATAGAGCATTTTATTATTATTTTTCCTTGATATCATCAGTTACTTTTTTGATTTTTAATTTTTTATTGAGACTTTATATAACAGTTTAAGGATCACTGCAGATTTGAAGGGAAGGTACAGATATGCCCTACCCAACTCATCCCATTATCAACATCCCCCACCAGAATGGCATGTTTCTTTTTTAAAAATTTTATTTATTTATTTAGCTGCACTGGCTCTTAGTTGTGGAATGCAGGATCTTCACTGCAGCATGTGGGCCTCTCTCTAGTTAGGGCATTCAGGCTCCAGACCATGCAGGCTCAGTAGTTGGGGTGTGTGAACTTTACTTGCCCTGCAGCGTGTAGGATCATAGTTCCCTGACCAGGGATTGAGCCCTGCACTGGAAGGTGGACGGCTAACCACTGAACCACCGGGGAAGTCCTCAGGATGGTACATTTTTTACGGTTGACGAGCCTGCATTGACAGGTCATAATCGGACAGAGACTAGTTTACATTTCCACATGCTAGCTATGGGCGCTGTACATTTAATGGGTTTGGAAAAATGGGTCATAACATGTGTCTGTGATATACAGAGTATTTTCACTGCCCTAAAACCCCTCTATGTTGTGCCTATTCATACCTTTCCTCTCCTCCTGCAAACCCTTTCAATCACTAGTCTTTTTACTGTCTCCATAGTTTTGCCTTTCCCAGAATAGTAAATATTGTTGGAATCATACTGTATGTAGCCCTTCAGATGAACTTCTTTCACTTAGTAATATTAAAGATTCCTCCTTGTCTTTTTTTTTTTTTTTTTGAGTATTGTATTTATTTCTTATTTTATACAACTCTTACTCTTTACAAAAATGGTTATAGTCATGCCCATAAAAGTGTAACCCATGGCATCTGAAAGCAAACACTCTTTGTAATTATTTAAAAGGGCCTTTTTAAAAATTATAATACAAAGGTCTGTGCTCTATAAGCAGTCCTCCACTGCTTATATCTTCCCTCTTAATTTGTATACCATATATTTATTTTTCTTGTCTTATAACATTAGCAAGGACATAAAGTTGAAAAGGAATGGTGAGAGGGAATAGCATGGGCTTGTACCTGGTCTTAGAAATCTTCACCTTTCTCATCATTAAATATAATGTTAGCTGTAAGTTTTTTGTAGATAGTCTTTATCAAGTTGAGGAAGTGCTCCACTATTTCTAGTTTACTGAGAGTTTTTATCATGTATGTGTGGATTTTGTCAAATGCTTTTTCTGCATCTAAGATTTCCCTATAGCTCAGATGGTGCCTGCAGTGCAGGAGACCTGGGTTCAATCCCTGGATCAGGAAGATCCCCTGGAGAAGGAAATGGCAACTCACTCTAGTATTCTTGCCTGGAGAATTCCATAGACAGAGGAGCCTGGCGGGCTACAGTCTTTGGGGTCACAAGGAGTTGGACATGACTAAGCGAGTATGTCATATTTCTTTTTTAGCCTACCAGTGTGTGATGGGTTACACTGATTGACTTTCAAATATTGAACCAACCTACATAGCTGGGGTAAATCACACTTGGTCATGGTTTATAATTCTTTTTACATATTATTGGATTCAGTTTGATAATATTTGATATTGTTTAATGAGGATTTTTGCATTCATGTTCATGAGAGATATTGGTGTGTAGCTTTCTTTTAATGTCTTTGCCTGACTTTGGTATTTGGGCAAATATTGGCCTAATAGAATGAGTTGGCAGCATTCTTTCTGCATCTATACTCTGAAAGAGATTGTAGAGAATTGGTAGAATTTCTTCCTTAAATATTTGGTAGAATTCACAAGTGAATCTGTCTAGGTCTGGTGCTTTCTTTTTGGAAAATTACAAATTATTGATTTAATTCTTTACTATATATAGGCCTATTCATATTGTTCATTTCTTGTGTCAGATTTGGCAAATTGTGTTTTTTAAGAAATTGATCTATTTCATTAGGTTATCAAGTTTGTGCACATAAAGCTCTTCATCGTAGTTTTTTATTATCCTTAGTGTCCATGGATTCTGTAGTGATGTCCCTCCTTCATTTCTGATTCTCATAGTTTTAAAAAATATTTATTTGGTCATGCCAGGTCTTAGGATCTTCAATCTTCTTTGCAGCCTGTGAGTGCTGTAGTTGTGGCTTGAGGGCTCTTAGTTGTAGCATGCAGATTCTTAGTTGTGACGTGTGGGATCTAGCCCTGACCAAGGATCAAACCCAGGACTCCTGCAATGGGAGCTTGGAGTCTTAGCCAGTGGACCACCAGGGAAGTCCTAATATTAGTAATTTTTGTCTTTTCTCTTTTTTCCTTAGTAGTCTGGCTAGAGACTTATTGATTTCATTGATTTTTTTTTTTTTTCCCAGAGAGGCAGGTTTTGGTTTCAGTGATTTTTCTCCGTTGGTTTTCTTGTTTCAGTTACATTGATTTCTGCTGTATTATTCTTTTCTTCTGCTTAATTCAGATTTAGTTTGTTCTTCTTTTTCTAGTTTCTTAAGGTAGAAACTTAGGTTACTGACTTTAGATCTTTCTTCTTTTCTAATATATGCTTTCAATTTCCTGCACAGCACTACTTTGACTGCCTACCATGTATTTTCATAGGGTATGTTTTTATTTTCATTTAACTGAAACTATATTTAAACTTCTCTTGACTTTTTTCTTTGATCCATGTGTTATATAGTTGTATGTTGTTTGATCCTCACTTATTTTGGGGTGTTCTAGTTATCTTTGTTTTATCAATTCTAGTTTAATTCATTGTGGGAGCAGACATTGTATTTCTATTTTTTTAAACTTTTGAAAGTACATTTTGTCCCCAGAATGTGGTCTTCTTGGTTAATGTTCCATGTGAAGTTGGCAAAAATGTGTATTCTTCCACTGTTGAATGAAAGTCTGTAGATGTCAGTTCTATCCAGTTGACTGGTGTTATTGTTGGGTTCAAGTATGTCATTATTGATTGTCTGCTTGGTTTTTTAAAGTCACTTAGTCGTGTCCAGCTCTTTGTGACCCCATGGTTATATAGTCCATGGAATTCTCCAGGCCAGAATACTGGACTGGGTACCCTTTCCCTTCTCCAGGGGATCTTCCCAACCCAGGGATTGAACCCAGGTCTCCCGCATTGCAGGCGGATTCTTTACCAGCTGGAAGCCCAAAATACTGGAGTGGGTAGACTATCTGTTCTCCAGCGGATCTTCCTGAACCAGGAATCGAACTGGGGTCTCCTGCTTTGCAGGCAGATTCTTTACCAACTGAACTATCAGCTGCTGCTGTCTGCTGCTGCTGCTGCTAAGTCGCTTCAGTCGTGTCCGACTCTGTGCGACCCCATAGGCAGCAGCCCACCAGGCTCCACCGTCCCTGGGATTCTTCAGGGAAGAACACTGGAGTGGGTTGCCATTTCCTTTTCCAATGAAGGAAGGTGAAAAGGGAAAGTGAAGTCGCTCAGTCGTGTCCGACTCTTCTCGACCCCATGGACTGCAGCCTACCAGACTCCTCCGTCCATGGGATTTTCCTGGCAAGAGTACTGGAGTGGGGTGCCATTGCCTTTTCCGGAACTGTCAGCTAGGTCTCTCCATTTCTGATAGTGACTTCAAATATTATAGTGGATTTAGCTATTTCTTTTGCATTCCTATTAGTTTTTGTCCCATATAGTTGGACACACTGATGGTAGGCACATACATGTTGAGGACTGTTTTGTTTTTTTTCCCTTGGAGAACTGGTTCCTTTATCATTATGTAATGACCTTTAAGAAATCTCTGATAACTTTCCTTTCTTTGAGGCCTTCTGTCTCTGAAATTAATATAGCTACTCTGCTTCTTTTTGATTAGTTGTAGCATGGTATATTTTTCTCCATCGATTTACTTTTAATCTAGAAGTGTCTTTATATCTAAAGTAGATTTTTTATAGACATCAAATATTTGGGTCTTGTTTTATGATCCTCTCTGACAATTTCTGTCTTTTAACTGGTGTACTTAGACCGTTGATGTTCAAAGTATTATCGACAAGATTGGATTAATATTTACCATATATATTACCATTTCCTATTTGTTGCTCTTGTTCTGTGTTCTTCTTTTTGTTTCCCAATCTTTATGCCTTTTGTGGTTTTAAATAAACATTTTATTTATTTTTGTTTTATTTATTTTAGAAGGATTAGGGAGACAATTCTGTTTATTATCAAAGATCAAGAAACAAAATCTGGAAATGCTCTATTATAAGTGCTGAGGAGCTACAAAGGAGGGGTAGGGTGAAGGAGACACAATAATACACAGCATTCTTTTGAAGAGCCCCAACTCTTCATTCTTCTCTCTTTTTTTTTTCCAAACCTTTCATTCTAATATTTGAATCAAAGAGAGACAGCCATCCTTTGTCACTGAGACTGCAGAAGAATGGAAACCTCACTCAGTCTGTCAGTTCCTATAGGGCAAACAGAGCAAGAACATATTTAAAGCTGATGCAGAGGCTGCTCATGGTCTGCTGGGAGCCCCCTTGCCAAGCAGACTGGATGCTGAAGGTGGTCCTTGGCTGCCAGTGCTGGCTGGTCCTGGCTTCCTAGAGCCTGGACTTCTCTTGATTCTCAGTGACAGGATTGTCAGTTGAATACAGTTGACCAGTATGACCTGTTGACAGACTTATTCTAATGTCTCTTTTGGCTTTGTTCATTAGGGCTTGAATTTTTATAGGATTCTCTACATTCTTATTTTCTCTGAAGGCAACTCATGTCCTCCTGATGGTGTAAGTTCTGTAGTTGTAGGTGATGAAGTGCTTGCTTTTCTTCAGCATTGCTGGGTACAGATCCAGAACTTGTGTCGGGCTGGAGGCTGCCATCTTGGGACAAAAAAACCCCCAGTGGGTCCTCTTTGTGGAGGTCCTGAGTTTAATGTGACCTGCAAAACTTATGCAGCCTTAGGGTGCCTGAGCCAGCCATATGCATGGGCTCTGCTCAGGCAGTGGCCCAGGGCCTGGCCCAGGTGGGCTCAGGCCGTAGGCATTGGCACATGTCCTAAGTAAGTATTTTATTTGATTCCATTTTCTCTCCTTTCTAGCATAGCCATCATATTCCTTCCTTCCTCTTTCCTTCCCTCCCTCCTTTCCCCTTTTTTGCTGGTTGCCCTCGATTTTGCAGTATGTATTTATGGCAAATCCAAGTGTACTTTCCCATAACACTATATGATTTCATGGGTAGTATGAGTATCTTATATACAGTATAATGCTAATTTTTCAGTCCATCCCTTGTATCATTGCTATCATTTGTTTCATGCCTATATAAGCATATAAATTGACCCTTGAACAATGCAGGGGTTAGGGACACCAACCCCCCCCCCACCCAGCAGTCAAAAATCTGTGTATAATATTTGACTTCCCAAGTGGCTCAGTGGTAAAGAATCTGCCTGTAATGCAGGAGACAAGAGTTTGATCCCTGGGTCGGGAAGATCCCTTGGGGCAGGAAATGGCAACCTACTCCAGTACTCTTGCCTGGAAATCCCCATGGACAGAGCAGCCTGGTCCTGGACAGAGGAGCTACAATCCATGGGGTCACAAAGAGTCAGGCACAACTGAGTAACTAAAGAACAACAACAACAAATTTAACTACCAATAGCCTGCTGTTGACCAGAAGCTTTACCAATAGATAACATAAAGTCAGTTAACACATGCTTTGTATGTTATTTGTATACTTACAGTAAAGTAAGAGAGTAAAGAGAGAGGAAAATGTTATTAAGAAAATCATAAAGAGAAAATATATTTATAGTACTGTACCACTACTGTAAGTTTGCATCATCTATAAGATGAAGCATCAATGTAAGTCATTAACCACAACAATATTGTCTTAGATACAAAACACTGTAGATGTTATCTGTATTTCTAACACTAGGTAAAATGAAAAGATAGTGTGAAAAAAAGAATTTGTATTAGTTTAGAGGTATTAAAATTTATACATTGATATTGGAAAAGCTTTATGATATGATATTTTTATGGTAATTTAGTGTAATTGATATAGTTGCTTCACAGTAACCTGATTTATACACTAATGAATCAATCATCATTCAATTTTTAAGGCATAAAGTATTACAGTCATGTTCATAATATGGTATTAGAAAAACATTGTTACTTTCTTTTTTAAAAAGCCACTTACCTGTGATGATATGCTGATGTGCAGTTTCTCCAATTATGAAACAGAGAGGAATACTATATGGTAATGTAATTCTTTGAAAGTTATAAAATAGAAAGCTAACATATTATTAATTTTATGCTAAATGTCTCTCACCTTATACCTATGTAAGGAAAGACTAGCATCTACATGTATGTTATGCATTTATGACATGCCATACATTTATTTATTTGTATTTCTAGGCTCTGGTTCATCTGAGTTTTTTCAAATTTTTGCAAATCTTAAAATTCCAATATATTTATTGGAACAAATTTGTGTAAGTGGAACTGTGCACTTCTAACCTGTGTTAAAGTTAAACTGTTTCTATTATTTATTATTAAATTAAATTAAAGTAATTATTAAATTAAGTATTATTATTTTCTTCTTATTATCATTATTGACCAAACTATTCTATGTTAGGTCAAATAAGAAAAATGAAAGTTTAAAATTCATATTCACTATTAATTTTTCCAGGGCTCTTGCTTACTTTATGTATATAAAAATTTTTTTCTTGTCTCTGAAGAACTTCTTTTAACATTTTTTGAAAGGCAAGTCTACTGGCAATGAATTCCTTCAGTTTTTGTTTGTCTGAGAAGGTCTGTATTTCTCCTTCACTTTTGAGGAATAATTTCTCAGGGTACAGAATTTTAGATTGGTGGTTTTTTCTGTTAACATTTTACATATTTCATTCCACTCTCTTCTTGCTGCATGGCTTCTAAGGAGAAGTTGGATATAATTATTATCTTTGTTCCTCTGTTGGTAAGGTGTTTTTCCTCTCTGAATTCTTTCCTTCAGGATTTTTTTTTTAATCTTTGATTTTCTGTGGTTTGAAGGTGATATGCTTACACGTAGCTTTTTTTTTTTTTGACATTTAATCCTGTTTGGTGTTGTCTGAACTTTCTGAACCTGTGGTTTTTTTGTGTCAGGCATGAGGTAGGGGGAAATCTTGGTCATTATTCTATCAAATGTTTCTTCTGTTACTTTTCCTTTCTAGTATTCCCTCTATGCACGTGCTAACTGTCTGTAGTTGTCCCACAGTCCTTGAGTATTCTCTTCTGTTTTTCTGTCTTTGTTATCTTAGGTTTGGTTTTCAAACATTCTGGTGATATATCCACTAGCTCAGAGTCTTTTGTCAGCTATGTCCAGTCTACTAAAAAGCCCATCAAAGGCTTTTTTTTGTGTCTGCTACAGTGTTTTATTTCTAGCATTAAAAAAGAACTCTTCCTTAGGATTTCCATCTCAGCTTACATTGTTGTGTTCTTACATGCTATATGCTTTATCCAGTAGAGCCTTCAGCATATTAATCATAGGTGTTTTAAATCCCTAATATGATAATTCCAGTATCCCTGATGTGTCTGGCTCTGATGCTTGCTCAGTCTCTTCAGATTGTATCTTCTGCCTTTTGGTATGCCTTGTAATTTTCTTCCTTGTTAGCTAGATATGACATGTTAGCTGGATAAAAGAAGCTGCTGTAAACAGATCTTTAGTAATTTGGTGGTGAGGGGTCAGGGGAAGGTAAGTGTTCTGTAACCGTGTGATTGGGTCTTAGTCTTTTAGTGATAGTGAGCCTGTGCCTCTGGACTGGGACAGGATGGCTTGAGTGAATTGGAGTTTTTTCCCTTCTCCCATATGGAAGGCTAGAACTGCTAGTGTTGGGTAATTCCCTTCCCCCAGGTGGTTTAGGCTCTGATAATACCCCGACTGATTAGGCTCTGGTTAACTAGTTTCCTTTTCCCCTGAGGGCAGGGTTTGTTAAGAAAACCAAAGTGTTCTGGTATATTTCAAAATTGTTGCCTTACCCCCTCCCATTACTGGGAGCACAAGGGTGTTTTTCTCCCATGTGATTTTCTCCCCTGATCTGGCTCCTAGACATAACTCTTAGAATATTTGGGAACCCTCCATGACTAAGTACCCCTAAATTTTTAACTAAGAGAGTCATGCATATTGAGCCTGTAGCAGTTCATCATTTACAGTTGAGGCTTTGTTAGCCCAGCACTTGTTCCTGCACTGGTTTTCACTGGTATTGCTGCTCCAGTAAGCTGTTACTTCCTGTATTCACCTGTCTCCTAATCTTAAAGGCAATGGTTTGTCCTCCCCTCTCTTACTAATCCAGGAAAAGTTATTGATTTTTCCGCTTTTTCGCCTTTTTACTTGTCAGGATGGAGTGGTGACTTCCAAGATATTTATATCAAAAATGGAAACCAGAAGTCTACCTCCATTTTTTAAATAAATTTACAAATCAGGAAAATTATTTCTTGCTTCATCTTTTTATTTCCTTTTTCTAGTTCCCTTTATCCCTTCATGTAGGTTCAGGTTTCTATGTTATATAATTTTTCTTTTAGCTTAAAAAGCTTCATTTAACACTTGTAGTGTGGCTCTGCTGCTGGTAACAGATTTTCTTGTTCATTTTTTTAAAAATGATACAATTTTAAATGTATTTTTTTTAAAATGTGATACAATGTACATAACAAAATTTGCCATTTTAACCATTTTTTGTGTTCAGTTCAGTGGCATTAAGTCTATTCACATTGCTGTGAATTCTTCTGTCTTCCCAACTGAAACTCTTGTACTTACTAAACAATAACTCCTGTCCTCCCTTGCCTCAGCCCCTTGATAACTACCATTCTCCTTTCTGTCTGTGAATTTAACTACTCTGGAACCTCATATAAGTGGAATTGTGCAATGTGTATCCTTTTGTATCTGAGTTATTTCATATAGCATAATGTCTTCAGAGTTCATCCATGTTGTAGCATGTGTCAGAATTCCCTTGTATGATTAATATTCTGGTCAATGCCTGTATATCACGTTTTGTTTATCCATTCATGCGTCAGTGGTCATTTGAGTTGTTTTCCTCTTTTGGCTATTGTGAATAACGCTGCTGTATGAATGCTGGTGTACAAATATCTTTGTGTTCATCTCTGCTTTCACTTCTTATGGATATATATCCAGAGGTGGGATACCTGGATCACATGGTAATTCCGTTTAATTTTTTGAGGAATTTCCATCCTATTTTCCACAGTGACTACACTATTTTATATTCCCACTGATGGTGTAGGAAGATTCTGTTGTTTTTTTTTTTTTCTCCTGGCTGTGCCTTGAGGTGTGTGGGATCTTAGATCCCCAGCCAGGGATTGAACCTGTGCTGCCTGCACAGGTTCCCTAACAGAACCCTCACCGTTGGACCATGAGGGAATTCTCAGGAAGGTTCCGGTTTCTTCACATCCTTGCCAAGCACTTGTAATTTTCTGTTCCGTATTCTGTTTTCTTTTTAAATTATAACCATCCTAATGGATGGGAAATGGTATGTCTTTGTGGTTTTGGTTTGCATTTCCTAATGATTAGTGATGTTAAACATCTTTTCATGTGTGTATTGTCCATTTATAAATCTTTTTTCCTTATTAAGTAATTATTTATTTATTTGGTTGCACTGGGTCTTCCTTGCTGTGAGCAGGCTTTCTCTAGCTGCAGCGAGTGGGGGCTACTCCCTGATGCAGTACGCTGGCTTCTCTCGTTGCGGAGCACAGGATCTCGGGAGTGTGGGTTTCAGTAGCTGCAGCTCATAACTCATTGATTGTGGTGCACGGCCTTAGTTGCTCTGTGGCAACTAGCGCTGCTTTAGAGGCTTGGATACTGATAATTTGTCTACTAATTTTTAATGGTGGTGAAAGAAGCAGAAATCTCTTATTTGTAGCATTTTGGTCAGTATGTAGAAGATGACATCACAGGATGGCTTTGTTTTCTCATTTTAAAAAGATTAATTGAAAAAAGTTTGAAAAATGCCAAAATACTGTATGATAAAGGAGAAAATAAAAATATCGGATAATTCCAAAGGATTTTTGAAGTAAAATATACAACTGCAAATATCATAAGGGTGCAGTTGGATTTATTTTCACCAACTAAATAATATGTCGTTTACCACAGTTTCTGTATTCCTAGGTACTTTTTGATTCATGGCTTGATAGTTTAGATTTCATAATCATGTAGTTTTATTCAAGGAAAGTACATAAGTATATTTTCTACTATAGCGTATCAAGAGGCACATGATGCCAGTTTGTCTCCCTACTGCTAATGTTAAAAATCGACCACTTGGGTAAAGTGGTGACACGAGGTCTCCATTATAAAGGCATATTTTTCTTTTGTAATTAAGAAGTAATCTTTGGGGTGATACTTGGAGTCTCTGTGAGTATCTTGTTTCCCAGCAACATTTACCCAGTGATTTTAGCATCCATTTATGTACCTTATAGGAATCAACTATTACATGGGAGTTGTAAAATAGTGATTTTTAAGATTTTATCATTCTATTTACAAGTTTTAGCTAGCAATCTTCTCTAAGGAAGAACTTTCCTTTTTCTCCCCCATTTCCTTTCTTTGATTCTTCTTTTTTTCCTTTTTTTTTTTTTGTTGTATCAATAAATATCCCAGGTATTTCTCATGAAGTTGTTCAGTGTGACTACTCACTATACTTTTAGACTCATTGCTATAGTCACATCTGTATAAAGTGCTACTGTTCCAGGAGGACTGTTGCTCTGTATAGGTTGGTCATCTTTATATTTGTTCTTTAACTGAGAAGTCTTAGAGAAATATGATTGTTCTAGTATAAATTTAGATGAAAAATTATACCACTTTGGGGTGTTCTTGGTTATAAACTCAGAAACTGAGGCAGCTGTGTTGAGGAATTCCCATTTACAGTAGGCAAGAAAGTAAACAGTAAGTGGAGAGCAGGGTAACAGACACTTATGGTATCAAAAAACAACCGTGCAAGTGATCTGTCTTAATGTGCTAGCCCACTGCAGTTTAACATATTGCTTACAACCTTCACAATAGAATTTGAGTGACTTCAGTTACACATTCCAGGAGACTGGCAGTCTGTTACAATCAGAATCTGAACTTTAGAGCAGGCTAATTTACAGCGATGGGATGAAGAAAGTTGTGGATTTGTATTACACACTCTCACCTGACACTGTATCTGATCTCTTACCTGCTGATTGACATCTTGAATGAGCTCTTTGAAGCAAGTTCCAGCTTAATTAAAACGTTTGCTTGGTTAGCAGTGATCTGTGAAAGCCTGTGATAAATATTGAATCAGGTTCACCTGCTGGTTGCTGTGAGTGGATAAACAGCTGCCTTGTGCAGTTTAATCATGAAACTGTGGCAGTAGAGTACTACTGTTTGAATTTTTAAAAAAGAATAGTTGAAACGGTATAGTTGCGTCACTTTTGCTATCTTAACTAGAGTGTGCACCTCCGTGAGAGTTTGCGCAACAGGCAGTCAGTACGTCTTCAGATGGCAGGGACAACAGCAAATGGTTAATAAAGGTTAACAGTAAACCTTCTTTCATATGCCTCAAACTATAATTCGGTATTCATTGACTTGTTTTTACCACTAGTTCTTCATGTGCATGATGTTTGGAAATAAAAAAGGGCAGTATTTTGCTTTTTTTTTGGGGTCAAGTTAAATGGTAGATTAAAAATGATCTTGTTAATTAAAACTTTAAGATTTAAGGTTATGAATTCTAACTTCTCACAAATTTATCATGAATTTTGTAGCCACTTGAAGAGCTTCAGATTTTATTTTTTCATCTGTAAAATGGAGTTAGAAATAAACATTAGTGAACTGTTATAGAATTTTGTTAATATTGCATAATTAACAAACATTAAAAGAGAAATTAATTTACAAGTAGTAGAGGAATCTTTATAAAATTATCTTCTTTGGACTATCAACTTGTTTATTCCTTTACAGAATTAATGTGACTAAGCAAGTTCATTGTAAATAAAATGCTATTTCTATTTTATTTTCTTTGTAAAATCAGACATAAATTCTGGAGTAAAGTCCTCACCCAAATAAGTCATAGTCTTCTGTGAGCACATAATGATAACTTATGGACTCACTTTCTAAATAATGTATACAAAATTGTGTTTCTAGTTTCCGGGTGATCCCAAACTCTCTCCTCTGCAACAATACATGGATGTAAATTAGGAGTCTGTTTCTTAATCAATTAAGTTGAAAAGTTTGGTCACAAGAGATTAAGATGATAGTTGTTCTGTTAGGTATTAAGCTGCTGAGGAGTAACCAGTGTATTTGCTGTTTTAGGTTTCTTTTGAAGCACTCTTTAGCATTTTCCAAATGTGTACTACGTTCCTTAGCTCCAAGGATTATCTACTGTAGTGGGGATTCCTAATTTTTTACCTAACGTTTTTATAGTTTTATTCCTATCATCAGTTTGTCTGGAAGTTTATGGGGAAAATAAAATTTTGTTTAAGTCACACTTAACCTGCTTAACACTTTTTTTGATCTTTATCTATGTTGATACTTAGAACTCTGGTTCTTTTTTTTTTTTAATTATCTACAGTATTCCATTGATAGACGCCACAATTTATTTACTCATTCTTTTTTTTTTTTGACACATTTAGCTTATTTTCATCACTAGTAAAACAAAGAATATCCCTCTTGTATCTCTCTGAATCTGCAAGTCTGTCACTAGCATGTATGACTAGCAGGCTCATGCTGGGCCCAAGGGTCTGTATGTATTTGATATCGCTATGTCACCAACTTGTTCTTCAAAGTGATTGTGTCACTTTATACTTGGATCAGCAGTGTTTAAGAGAGTTGCTTTATATCTTTTCTGACACCTAGTCTGGTGGATGTAAATGAAATACAATTAGGGTTTTAATTGCATTTTCCTAATTAGTTTCCCTGGTGTCTCAGACGGTAAATCGTCTGCCTACAATGCAGGAGGCCCAGGTTCAATCCCTGGTCGGGAAGATCTCCTGGAGAAGGAAATGGCAATCCACTCCTGTATTCTTGCCTGGAAAATCCCACGGACAGAGGCGCCTGGTAGGCTACAGTCCATGGGGTTGCAAAGAGTTGGACACAACTGATCGACTTCCCTTTCTCTCTTTCTAAGGAACTTGAACATCAGGTTGCACAGGTTGCACATCTTTTCAGATGTTTGTTGGGTGTTTTGCTTTTCTCTCCTGTGATTTCTTGTTCTTGGATTCTTATTCTTCTATTGGGTTTTTTAAAAAATTGGTTTGTTGGAATTCTTTATGTGTTATGAAGACTGATCCCTCAGTTGGTTGTATACAGCATATGTATCTTCTCAAGATTGTTTTCAGTCACTTGTGCTTTTGGTGTATTGTTTAAGAAATCCTTCCCTATATTAAGGTCATAAAGATATTTTTCTGTATATAGGGACAGAGATTTTATGACCCATACAACCTAGAATATTTCCTCTCTGGTCCTTTGTAGAAGAAGTGTGATGCTTGCTCTAAAGAGTCTCTCAACTGAAGAATTTTTGTTTTTCCCCCTTGTGCAACATAATGTCCATCTTGTTAGAAAATGTGTGACTTAAATGTCAACTAATAATAAGTTAAAATGGTTTTTATGAAGTAAATTTTATAGCTTATGCTTAAGAATATTTTGTAGTTGCATTCAGAAAATAATGCACTTAGAGTACTAAGTGAAACTGGTATTGATAATCTCCTATAACATACCTTGTAGAACAATTAAAAAGTGAAGATCTCTTTGTTGGTGGAATGAAATGATCTTTGTCATTGTCTTCTATTTGGCTTAATATGTCAGGAATTCTAATGTTTCTTGAATGAATGAGTGAATGGATGAATGGATAGATGAATGAATGAGATAGTACAAGTAGAGTGCTTAGCACAGGGACAGCCTTAATAAATGATAGTTATTAAATGAATATATCAGTATATGTGTTTGCCACTCACAACTAAAGTGGCCCAAATATTAACATAACAAGATGATTTTTCTTTTTGTTCTTGAAAGATAACAAATTGTTCCGTACTTTTTTTTAAAGGCTAACCTTTTTATTTTGAGGTAGCTTTTTGATATGTGAAGAAGTAAAATTTGGGCATCAATTAAACATCTACAGATAAATAAAATGTGGTACATGGGTACAGTATTTGGTTTAGAGACATTAGTCACAATTCATCAATTAAAAAAATTAAGTTACAGTTGTATGCAAAATACCATGCTCAATGAATGAGTATATGAAGTAACGTAAGACATAGTTTCTGTCCTCAGGAATTTGCAGTGTGGTTGAAAGACAATGCATGCATATATGGAAAAGTATGTTACTGTTTCATGGACCTAGTTTTCTCTTTATTTCATGCAGATAAGCTTCTTTCTGGTCTTTTTCCCCTCTCTACTTCTTTATGTGCTTATTTTTCATATTAAACATCCTTTTACACTTACTTGTAGAATTCAGTTCATAGATTCTGTTTAGATACTCCCCTGATTTATGAATTCACAAAATAACTTTTCTGACAATGCAGTCATTTCTAACTACTCCTTTTTTTTTTTCTAACTACTCCTTTATTATTATCCTTTTTTAGGCATGTTTAGTCACCTTGCTAATTTTTATTTTTCCAAGTAAATATAGTAATTTTAACATAATAATTTTCATTGTTGTTCAGGGGAAAGGTTGGCGAGAGCTATGAAACTTTAGAGGTTGACATAGTTATCTTAATCTACTTATACTTCTGATTATAACCTTGTGAAAGGAATAGTGGCAAGGACTCAGAAGTTGCCCTTTCAAGATCAAATATTATATTCATTCTTTATCCTTTCAAAAAGCATTAATGCATATCTATATAGTCTGACAAGAGAGGGAATAAATAGAAATTGTTGGACACAAAGATAATTTTATAAAATCCCTGGTTGCTCCTAAGAACAGTTTTTGGCTATTGTAGATTTGAAATGTATTTTTAAACAGTTGACTCCTACATGTGGAACTAATACAACTGTCATATCCACATCTCTTATGATAGTAGATTTTTTGGGGGCTGTATTTGGGTTAAGTTTTCTTGCCTTTTGTTAAAGAAAAGGAACTCTAGACAGTTTCCAGCTATGGGAAAAGAAGCCATCTATTAAAGAGATTAGTTCTACCATATGATGTTGCTACAGTTCTTAGAGATTCCAGGTTTGGGGAGCCTATGTGTTTTATCTTACTTGACATTTAGATATATTAGATGAGAAAGAATACTTTTTAATTTATTCTCCAGTTTCCTGATACAAGCTATATAAATTTAAAGAGCAAAAACAAAAGGAAAATATCCCTGTGGGAAGTAAACTTGATCATTTGTCAGCAGGAGAATTACTTGGTGAAAAATACTTAATTTTATTCACCTGTTGTTTTAAGATCCCTAGGTCAGAGAGTTTCAGAGAGAGGCTAGAAAATATTAGCCTAATTTTGAACTAGAGGATTTTATGAGTTCTTATCATTGCTGTTTTCAGGATTCTTTCTCTGTTTTCATACAAAATTGAAAGTTGCTGATTTTGGTACAAATAATTCTCTTTTGTTACTAAATAAGTGTGTTTTTTTTTAAGCCTCTGTTCTATTGTTGCGTTCAGTGTTTTCCATCTTCAACTATGATTATACCAAATCCTTTAAATTCAATAGAAGATCACTTCTGAAGAAGTAATTCCTCTTTAATACTGCAAATAAATAAGAATCAACTTTCTTAGTTTCTGTCTTGCCCAGCCACTCACTGAAAACCATCATCTTGAGGAGTTACTTTTGATTTCATAAATTGTATAATTCAGAACACTGGAAGACTTAACAAACATAAAACATTTTTAATATAAAAATTAGATGTGTTTTATGATTTTTTTTCAATTATGGAGTGAAAAAAACATTTAAGGTACATAATAAAGCTACTCTAGTGAGAACTTTCTAAAACAAGTCCTATATATTTTGCTTTTGTTAGTTATGCTGTTAGTATAACATTTTAAGATAAGCAGATCCCTTTAAGATATTAGTGCAAATACTGCTTTTAAAATTAAAACATTTGCATGCAAAGCAGAAAGTTATAAGACTGTATAATAGCATCTTTTTTTTATTGGAAAAATATGAAAGATGGTTACATGTAGCAGGATCTGCTAGTTATATGTGGTGGTTGACTTATTTTGTATTTTTCTATAGCAATTGAATTTTTTGTTTAGAAAAATAGCTGAATGAAAATAAAAGGAGTAGATCCTAAAGCTTTAAGTGGAATACGTTGAAAAGTATCATCAAAAAGTAGGTTTTCCAAGCCATGGGAAAAAGACTACTTTATTGAATTACTTTTAGGCTTGTATATATCCAATAGAGATATCATAGTGCATTGGGCCCTAGCATTCTAATATTCACAATGAATTTAACTGTATCATAGGGAAGAGATATAATTGAGTAAAAAGATTGAAAATATGAAAATAAACTAATTCTGCTACCAAGAGTTACTTTAATTCTTTTACTAAGTTAATTAATTTGATCATTGAAAAACACTAAAAGGAATTCAGTCAGAAATACCGTGATATAATTTGCATTCCATTTTCTGTGTGACCAGAAATTGTTAGATATTGCAACATATGTAACATAAACCACATGTCAGCTGTTTCCTGCCTCACTGTTGACAAGAGCCCCATTCATAACTCTTCTTTTTATCCTTTCAGTGAATAAGTAATTATTCAATATAGAAGGCAGGATATTTGGAACTGGCTATTTAATGTGGCAGCACTCTGTAATGAAATCTGCTGTTACTGGCAACCTGAGAGGGGAATGTAACAATTCCAGCATGGCTGTAACTTTATCTGCTTTGACTGACTGTTTATTTGGCACATCAGTGAACCTTTTATCCCAGTGAGTGACAGCTCCAGAAGGGTCACATTTACATCCATTCTATCATGTATTGTAATATTTAATGGCGGACAAGGTTGAGCGAGACTGGGAGTAATTCGAACTTGCTTTTCCACTGAGTTGAGGCTAAAAGACAGCTTGATCCCCAGTATTGTGGTGTAACATGCTATGACTTAGCATTTGTTTATGAAGGCTAATCTTACTGATTATAATTAAAAAAAAAACCTTCAGTTAAATGGAGTGTTTGTTCTACTAAACTCAAACTCTCTGGTACAAGTTCTCTTAAGCTACTGTGCTATTTAGTATTTTTCCCTATCAGTGACCATTCCTATAAACTAACCATTTCTTAATCCTTCTCTTAAAGGAGGCTGCATTCTGTCTCATTTGTATAGTAACTGAGGTTGAGAAGAGAGTAGTTATTAAGAACCAGTGTGTTCTAATATATAGCATTAAGCTTTTTTAAAAAAAATTTTTGAGTTTGAAACTAGAGAAAAGTCAGGTAAATATTATACTGTACTCCTGATGTTCCATATGGTATATTTAAGGAGCCATTTATATAACTTTTAATTATGAAACTGAATTGAGTAAAATTGTCTAGGAAAAGCTATCTTGAATGCTAATTGTGCTGATGGATTTATATTCCATGACCGGTAATTGAATTTCAGATATACTTGTTCCACACAAGCAACCTGTCTTAATTATTAAGTATTAATAATTTGCTTTCATTTTCATACCTTTGCTAGCAAATAGTTTTCTCATTGTTTTTGAGTGATGATTTAGATTCAACTTGATGTTTCTATTATTTTGTAAGTTATGATTAAAATACTTTTTAAAATACTGGTTTATTATAGGATATTTGAATGTATTGTGCTGTGAAGAAAATAGTACTCTTAAATCTAAACTGTAGTATCACAGTTCACTTGAAGCCTAAGCAAAAATGAAAATTGTCTTTCATTTTTTCTTAGTTTTATAATTTTATGAAAGAGGAGAATTAAAATGTACTTAGAACATTTGGAATTTGAGAGTTGGAGTAGTATGTTAGAAAACAATGCAAATATGGAAACATTTGTAACTTGAGTGAAAGAGAACCAATTTGAAATTGAATCTGCAGTTTTTTCTTTAAAGGCAAATTTTAGATGATGTGGCATTATGGAATTTCCCTTTATTTGGCAATTGTGATTCACTACTTATAGTTTTGATTCCATGAAAAGTTTGATAAAAATTTCGTGGTAGACCAGACATTAGTTATCTTTTCTTTCCTTTGTTACAGCCCCCTGGTCACTGTTCTAGGTGCTGTTCTACTAAACAAGGAAACAGTGAAGATTCTTCAAATACCACTAAGAAGGCTCATGGAGGGAAGTCCAAGATACCCAAAATATATTTTGGGACACGCACACACAAGCAGATTGCTCAGATTACTAGAGAGCTCCAGAGAACAGCGTACTCAGGGGTCCCGATGACTATTCTTTCCAGCAGGGATCATACTTGTGTCCATCCGGAAGTAATAGGTAACTTCAACAGAAATGAAAAATGCATGGAATTACTGGATGGGAAAAATGTGAGTAAAGTTCATTTATTTTAGGCGAAAAATTAGGCTGAAAAGATAAAAATTACTCTGTGTTCATTTTATATGTACATTTACAGTGATCACTTAAGTCAGATCGATTGCTAGTGTTGATATTTTTTTAAAAGTAATTTTACCATAAGGAAATCTTTTATTCAAGTTTAAAATTATGAGTTTTTGTCCTAAAACATGGGGATATTTATTTATTTATTTATTTTTGGGGGGATATTTATTTAATTCCTTGAAAATTAATTTCCATGTCTTAATTTCTTCTTTTAAAAACAGTCAAACATGGAGGTCAAATGAGGAGTACAAAACATTTAAATGATTTAGCCTAACTAGATCTAATTGATATATTTTACATATTTAGAAATTTCAAAAGAAGGTAATTTACATAGGACCTCTCTGGGCAAATTTTAAAATGTTTTTTAATTGAGAAACGTAATGACTGTACTGTCTCATAATTCTGATTAGTATAAACTTCTTTTAAAAATTACAGTAAATTATTAACTAAATATATGTTATTTATGGCTTTGAAATTTTCTGGGGAAATTTAGAATAATATGAATTTTGGCTAGGTGGAAATAAAGAAATCTCACTAAAGTCATGATTTTTTGATAATATTTTGCCAGTATTAGTTTAGTTGTCTGTGTACCAGTTAGATAACTAGTTTACTGTAAAATTGAAGTTACAAGTCTGGAATTATACCCAGAAATTATTGATGAATTGATAGTATATGAAATGACCAGTGATATTTTAATATATTTTGAAAGTTCTGTCTTTCTGTATTTTGTCAAACATAGTTGGTTCTACACAAAAGTCTAAGAGCTAGCTATAGCCTCTTAGACTCTAGTTTCATTTAACTGTATATCATCTCCTAATGTATAATGTGAATAGATTATTTTGTATTACGTTTTTCTTTTTCAGTGCTCCCTACTATTATGTGAAATTTATTCAACCTTTATTGGGATTATTCAAAAGAAGCCTCAGTAGATACTCAAACCCGATAGATAGTATGAAATATAAGTACTAGGGGCTTCAGTGGAAAAACTTAAGTGACTTTTTTAGAATCAATAAGAAAATATAGAATAACTGAATCAGAACCATTGTTAAAATTGTATGATCATATTTGTTTCCATATATATTCTTTTTAACTGAGGAATTGTGCAACCTTTTCACTGTATATTTAAAAAGTTCTCTTCAAAGAGAGATAAAAACATTAAAAAGCTGAATGTTAAAAAAAATAATAAAATAGAGAAAAGGCTCTTCATGATAAAAACCCATAAATTTTATACTTAAGTAGACTTCTTTCCAAATGTGGCTAAAAGATCTACTAAATTCCTCAAATGCTTGAAATTTGTTTTTAGTCTGTGCAGGAAGTTTTGCTGGTGTTGTCATTATCTTTTGCTACTTGTTATTGAGAAACTTATCATGTGATTATGCATTGAAAGCAAATATTTTATGTAATCTTTTAGAATCCTGCAGTGTTGGTTATGTATTTTGATTGATCTTTATTCTAAGTTTGAATCTTGTAAAAATAAAAATCACATAGACTTGAATATTCAGAACATTTCACCGGCCTTCAGGTTCTGTTTTAAAGTAAACAAATCTTTTATTTTTGAATATTAATGATATAAATAATTGAAGATATCTGCATTTGTCTTGACATAATTCTGCCTCAATATGGCTAGCTCATAAGGCATACATGAACATTCTCTTTCTTGTTCCCAAGCCATGAGGGTAATTTGGTATTGTAATGAGGGCCAATTACAAAGTCACTAAAGGTGTCTGTGTTTACTATGGCTGAATTACCAAAGAGAAATGATAAATAGATAACTGACAGTTTAAGTGAAAAAGAGTTGAGTGTGATAACACTTGAATTGACAGACTCCCCTCTGGGTTATATTACACTGCTAAAATGGATGAGCTTTTCTGGTTTTGCTATCAGCCTGCACAGCGGTGTCATTCTAAGTGCCCTTAAAGTGTAAACTTTCTGATTTTTTGGCTTGATCCAAAGGCACATGTGTTTTTGTTCACTGTTTCTTTTATATTCCTATACTGGAAAAGCAATGTACATATCTGCTAAAAGTCAAATTTTGTTTCAATTAAGAAAAAATCATCTTAACTAGCTGTTGAAATCATTCTAAAAAATTATTTTAGGTATAGAAGAATATCTTTTTTTTTTATTAAGATGAGATTTAACAGTCCATAACCATAGACTTGAAGACACCTTAGTGATCACTTTGTTATCAATACAAATAAAAACTTTCAGAATAGTATGAAAGATACTTGGAATGAAGAAATGGTGTGTCATTATTAAGCTCAATCTGATATCGAAGTCAGTATGAAAGATACTTGACATATTTCCAACTGTCTCTAGACCCGAAATCATAGAATTTTAGAGCTAGAAGGAACTTTAGAAATGTCAGTCAGTGGTCGGAGAACTCTTAAAAGGCTTCTAGTTCAGCTACTTTTGATGCCCAGTCACATGAGAAAGATGGGCCCTGAAGTCTGCCCAGTGAGAGAAAGGAAGAAGCAAGTTTTCTCTTAACCGTTAGAGTTTTCACTGCATTAGAAACAAAAACAAACGGTGGCATATGGTATAGGGAAGTTGACATGGCATGAAGGATTAAAAAGAATAATAGAGATTAGATAAAGTAAGTGAAAATAATACAAAATTGAAGCAAGTAAACACAGATGAGCCCTTTCTAATACTTATTTTTAATACCTTGGAGGAACAATAAGTGGTATGGCTGAATTAGCAGTCCTCAGCTGATCATGCCTTGTCCTTGAATTTGCAGACATTCTTTTGTAAGTTATAACCTTTTTATAAGTTACTCCATTTCTAGCAGTGTCTAGATATTTTTGTATATGTAATAATGTATGAATATTTTAAAAACAGATTTTCATTTTTGATAGTTTGTAGGTAAAAATACACACACACACACACACACACACACACACACACACACACACACACACACACACACACACACACACACACACACACACACACACACACACACACACATATCTCCCCAGTGGTTAAGGATAGCAAACTGGGAAAGATAAATATTAGTTTTCAAAATCACATTAATTTTTTTATTGATATATAAAATTAATGAAAATTAAAATGGCCCATTATTTCACCACATAGTACCAAATGGCAATTGAAAAAGAAAACTAACATACATGGTTAGAGACTCAAAATTATGGAAAAGTATTAAATGAAAGAAGATCTCTCTTTTTAGTTCTTTCCATCCCTTTAAGGAACCTACTATAAAGTTTTATGTGTATTCTTCTAAAACATTTATAATATGTGTTTTATATAATGTATGTGTATAGATTATTTTTAAAGCTTAAAAATCAGCACAAAGGCAAATCAACCTCATTTTTTAAGGACCATACTTGGGTTCAATCCCTGGGTTGGGAAGATCCTCTGGAGGAGAGCATGGCAACCCACTCCAGTATTCTTGCTTGGAGAATCCCCATGGACAGAGGAGCCTGGTGGCCTATAGTCTATGGGTGGGGTTGCGAAGTTGAACACGACTGAGTGACTAAGCATTACACATACCATTTATATGAATTTGTCAGAATTTATTTAACATATCCCCTGTTGGCAGATATTTAGTTTCTTTCCAATTTGGTGGGAGCTGTTAAACAGTGCACTATATATATAATTACATTAATGGTGAAATTTTATTTGGTAGTTAAATTTCCTTTGTACTTCTAATAGAAGTTTATACTTCTAATTTTATACACCTTTTAGTAGGTTATGGTGCCTTTGCCAGGACTGCATTTTATCAAACATCTTATTTTTTGATTAGTGTATATATGTTAATAAAATTTTTTTGCTTCCAATAATAGAATGGCAAAGGACATTAGTAGATAGTACTGAAAGAAGATTCTGTTCTTGCCTTTAAAATAGGCAAAAATAAAAAAAGATAATGTTGATAAAGATGTGGAAAAAGGGTAATATAAAATGTTCATAAACATTTTCTGGAGGATAATTTGATGATATGGTTTTCAAGAAACTTAAAAATATACTCTCTGATCTCATAATGCCATTTCTAAAAATGTATGATAAGAAAATATTTAGAAATGGGCATAAAATTGCTTATTGCAGCATTATTTATAAAGCAGAAATTGAAACCAGTCTAAATGTCCAGTGATCAACTGGTTCATCAGATGTGGCACGTTAATCCAATATATGTAAGCAACAATGAAAAAAGACTTAGTGATATAAAAAGATATATTTGATAAGATTTTCAATAAAATAGGCTATGAGAAAAAAGGCAGTACCAGTTTTGTAAAAAATACTTAGTGACTAGATTGTTAGTAATAATCAGTGCATGCACCTGGGGAAAATTTGATTTGTTCTCATTTTAATATTGGTTCACATTATAGAGATATATTGATATATAGAGAAGAAATCTGAAATGAGATACATCAAAATATTAATAGTACATTTTTTATATAATGGGGTTTTAGGTAATTTATAGATTTTTGGTATGCTTGTATTTTCCAATTTTATATGATGAATACTTTTGTCCCCTGGGACATTTCTTCTTCCCTCTTTCCCACTTTGCATTCTTTTTTCCTTCCTTTGTTTTTATTAATATTTGTATTTGATTAAGTCGTACTGTCTCATGGCTCAAACTGAAAAGATACAGAAATGTCTATAGAGAAAAACCTCTCTCAGTCCTATCCCTAAGTCACTTGGCTCTCATCTTTGAAAGCAACTAGTGATACTATTGCTCTTATGTATCTTTCCAGTAATATTTTTGCCTAATATCACTTTAATCAGAACATGAGTCACAACAAATATACTTTAAAACTATGTTTCTCCATATACACTACCATCTGTAAAATAGAGAGCCAATGGGAATTCGTTGTGTAACTCAGGGAACTCAAACTGGGGCTCTGTAACAACCTGGAGGGGTGGGGAAGTGTGGGAGGTGGGAGGAGGCTCAAGAGGGAGGGGACATGTGTGTACATGTATACATCACTAAGGACATTTTATTGATACATAAAATTAATATATAAAATACATGATATATAAAATTAACATAAACATGTATACATGTTTCAGGACATGTATACATGTATACATATGTATACATTGGCTGATACATGCTGATGTATGGCAGAAACCAACACAATATTGTAAAGCAGTTATCCTTCAATTAAAGATAAATTAATTTAATAAAAATGTTTCTCAAGTTAATCTGGAGTGTCTAGAGCTGTACTGATCTGGAGTGCTATCTGAGTTAACTAATGTAGTTCTTTAAAATGGTTATATTATAGACCTGGTGTACTCTGTCTCCTCTGTTAAATTTTTATATTGTGGCTTTAATTATGTTTTAAAAATTCTGAGGTAAACTTGTTTTAGTTCTTCTGTTCTAGTGTTTCAACTATACATATTTGTTTTCAGGGAAAATCCTGCTATTTTTATCATGGTGTTCATAAAATTAGTGATCAACACACATTACAGACTTTCCAAGGGATGCACAAGGCCTGGGATATAGAAGAACTTGTCAGCTTGGGGAAAAAACTAAAGGCATGTCCATATTACACAGCACGAGAACTAATGCAAAATGCTGACATAATATTTTGTCCCTACAACTATCTTCTAGATGCACAAATAAGAGAAACTGTGAGTAGATATGTAAAAATTAAAAGAATTTTTTTCCTGTTTATTGGGATGTAAGTGATGGATGTAAAAACTTCACATGTTCATCCTTAGATATGGTTTTCATTCTTAGCTTTTCTTTTGCAGATATATGTTTCTATTTTATGTGTTTTGAATTGTTTCTGTCATTAAACTAGAGAAACCCCTTAAAAAAACAAACAAACAAAAAAAACTTTTAGATGTTTTAATGCCTTTTGCTTTATATTTAATTTATGAAAAATGTATAAACAGATTAGAATGTTCAAAGTGTGTTCTAGGGGATATTAAAAAATGAATTTTAGACATTGTCATTTTAATTATCAAAGTAATAAGTACTTTTAAGGACCTAGTACTGAAGTGGAATTACAAAAGAATTTTTCAACCTTGACAGTAATGACGTTTTGGGCTAGATACTTCATTGTGGTGGGCTGTCCTGTGCATTATAGGATGTTTATTAGCATCTCTGGTTTTGTACATTAGGTGCTAACAGTACACTCACAGTTGTCACAGTCAAACATGTCTCCAGACATTGTGAAATATCCCCTCGGCTGCATAATCATCCCCATTTGAGACTCATTTATAGCTATCACTTTATGAATAGTCAGAATTATTATAAAATATATATCTAAAGAATCTATGTTTTGAAGAACTTACTTTGGGAGAATATGCATAGTATGCAAATTATTCTTTGTGAGCTTTGAATAAGTGAACTTTGGATACAGCATTTGTGTTTATTTGCCTGGTTCTTAGAGACATCCAGTTGTTACGACATAAGACAAAGAATGAATAACGGTATATTATTACTCCTCTTTTTAGAACTGACTGTACAGCTCTCTTTAGCTTTCTATTTCTGGAAGTTCAAAATGAATGGGCATTATATTTAATACCCCTACGATTGAGCACGCACACAGCCTATCACAAGGACTTCTCAGCCCCTTCTGCCTCCTTGCCTTCAGCTCATCCAACTATACATCCTTTTGTTTGGTTGCCTTTCAACTAGGTCTCTTTCCTTTGACCAACTGTATATATCAATGCCAAGTCAGTCTTTTTAATATTACTTTTATAACATCTTTCCTCTGCTTAAAAATCTCATATGGATAAAGTCCATATTTCTCAAGCTTTCTCTCAAGATGATCAATGGTCTGACCTGAATCTGCCTTTTCAGCCTTTTCTGCTACAGACGTCCAACTTGAGCACTTGAAAAATTACCTCAAGATCTCCTGAGGATACCTTGTTCTTTCCTGTATCTCTGCTTTTGATTACACCTCTGTGTATTGAATTGCCCTATTCTCTGTCTATCCAAATCCAAATTCCACTCATCTAAACCCCAGTATATTTCCTACTCTTTCATTTTTTTTTCCTCAGCCATCTTCAGCCCTCTGTATATTATTATTCCTCAGAATAACTCAGTGACAATTGCTTTGTTTCATTTTGTATTAGAACTCTTTCAGTTGCCATTGACACAAACCCAGCTTTGGTAAAACTTATGAAAAAATACTTGGCTATTGTGGTGGCTTTATAATCAGGCAAGTTCTTCCCAGTGGAAACAGTGATAACTATAGTCAGCTAGCTTTTTTCTCCAGCTAGGTAGCCTGGAAAAAAAGATAGTCACCTATAATTACTCTGGATGGCCTAGATTGGATCTCATACCCATTCTTGAACTAGTGTGACTAGACAGGAATGGAATACTTTATTTAACTGATGGGCCTGGGTTCTGAGTCTACCCACATTATGAGAGTGGTACCTTGATTAACAGATTAACAATCCTGCCAGCATCACATGGGTGTTGGGGAAGAGTAGTTCTCTAAAGGATTGCAGAAAAGACTGAAATGAAACAGATACATAATACATTATATTAGTATTTTGAGGGTCTTTTGAATCTTGTGCTGTTATTAAAAAAAAAATTAAAAAAAAATTTTTAATCAGATTTTTAAAAATTCTGCTTTTTAAGTTATGTTGAAGATCCTTAACAATCCTTTGTGTAACCAGCTATACCTTGATCCTGGGTCACTTAACATGTATTATTTTGGTTGATAGGTTTACAAGTATTTTGAGGGTGAAAAATGGAAAACTCTATAGATATTTGCTTGGCATAAGTGCTTTAAAAGTTTTAAGACCTGAGAATCAGTTACTTCTGTAGTTGGACTTGTGATATTGGCCTGTGGTGTGAATTTTTGAATGAAGTGACCTGCCTATTGCTGTTAAATCCATTTTGCTGAATGTTTTACAAGAAACCTCTTTTATCTTATAGATGGAGATCAATCTGAAAGAACAGGTTGTCATTTTAGATGAAGCTCATAACATTGAGGACTGTGCTCGGGAATCAGCAAGTTACAGTGTAACGGAAGTTCAGCTTCGGTTTGCTCGGGATGAACTCGATAGTATGATTAACTATAATATAAGGAAGAAAGATCATGAACCCCTACGAGCTATGTGCTGCAGCCTCATTAAGTAAGAGCATTTGTCTGTCAGTGTCATCCGTGCTGCCTTTGTATTCAAAACGTGTTCTGTTATGCCAAGTATTTTAAAATCAGTAAACTTGGACCAGACTACTTGAGAAATGGATTGTTCCTTGCCAGTTAAACATAAAGCCCAAACTTTCCTCTTGATTAAGTCTTTCCTTGAGGCATTTTTGCCATGTAGAAGTTTGTCGTTTCTGTTTCACAGCATAGTTGTTGAAAGAGTTGTCTGTAGTTGCTGATTCTATCTTCTCACTTCCCATTCTTTCTTCATCCATCCTAATAGTGATTCTGTATGCATAATTCTACTGAGATTGTTCTTATCAAGGTCACCAGTGGTCCACAGATGGCCCAATGGAAAGGTTATTTCTGTTATTTTACTTAGCCTCTCAGCAGTGTAGGTTGCTGTTGAATGCCACCTTTATGAAAAGTGTTTTTGTCTTTTGTGGAATAATAGAAATATATATATATGTGTGTGTGTGTGTATATATATTTATTGGTCTCTGTCCCCCGTTTCTGGCACAGAGTTCATAAAACCTTCATAGTTTCCTAAGTGATAAGAACACTAAGAGCATGTTCGGTTTTGTTGTTTCATTTTTGACCCCAGTTCCTGACAGAACTCCTAAATCCCCTGGGATTTCCTGGGTGATAGGACTGTCTTTTATTCTAATGAGGTGATGGTTGAAGGGCTCCTGAATGGATCCAGTCACTAGAAAAGCCAAGCCACATTTAGAAGGTTGGAACTTTGAGCTTCACCTCCCCCTGGAAAGAGGAGAGGGGCTGGATATTGAGTTAATGTTCCATCATGCCTTTGTAATGAAGTCTTCATAAAAATACCAAAAATACTGGCTTCAGGGAGATTCTACATTGGTGAACACATATGTATACTTGGAGTGTGGTGTATTTCACTTTCAAAGGGACAGAAGTTTCTGTGCCCGGCAACCTTCCTGACTTCACCCTATATATTGCTTCATCTGACTTTTTATCTATATGCTTTATTATATAATAAACTAGTAAATGTGTATCCCTCATTTCTGTGAGCTGTTCTAGTAAATGCCCAACCTGAGGAGGGGGTCATGGGAAGCTCTGACTTACAGGTATTTGGTCAGAAGCACAGATGACAACCTGGACGTTTACAACTGGTGTCTGAGACTGGGGAGGGAGGAGGGACAGTCTAATGAGACTGAGTACTTAATCTGTGGAGTCTCTGCAAACTCAGTGTCAAAACTGAATTGAATAATAGGACACCCGTCTGATGTCTCAGAGAATTGCTTGTGTGGGGAAAAAACTGACATACATGTGGAGACCAGAGATATCAGTAGTGAAGCAGTGAGAACAAGCAGACACACAGGAATGTGTTTTCTTTAGACAGCTTCTATGACATCTCCTGGTTTTCTTCCTCCTCACAGTCAGTTCTTTCTCAGTTTCTTTTGATAGTTCTTAATTTGTTTGATGTTTAAATATTGAAGTGTGTCAGGGCTTGGTCTTGGATACTCATTTCTTTTCTAGTTCTGCATTTTCCTTAAATTATATAACTAAAGCAGTGCTGATGAGGCCTGAATCTGTGTTTGTCCCAATCTCTCCCTGGAATGCTGTTTTTATCTACTCAACTATACTTTCTCTGTTTGGATATAAAATTTCAACTTTCCAAAATACTCCTTTCTTTCCCTACTTCCCCCGCCTACTCTGTCTTTCTTATCTAAGCAGGTACCACCAACCAGTTCCTCAAATCAAAAATCTAAGTATTATCCTTGATGACTGTCTCACCTCAGCCAGTTCATCAGTAAGTTTTAAAAATGCCACCTACACAGTATATCCCAAATCCTGCAATCCCAGAATCATCTCTCAACTAGAACACTGTGTGTGCGTGTGCTGAGGCACTTCAGTTGTTCCGACTCTTTGCAACTCTATGGACCATACCCTGTCAGGCTCCTCTGTCCATGGGATTCTCCAGGAAAGGATACTGGAGTGGGTAGGCATTTCCTTCTTCAGAGTGTCTTCCTGACCCAGGGATCAAACCTGTGTCTCTTATGTCTCCTGCATTTGCAGCGGGTTCTTAACTACTAGTGCCACCGGGAAGCCCCTAGAACATTGCTGAAGTGAAGTGAAAGTCACTCAGTCGTGTCCAACTCTTTGTGATGCTGTGGACTATACAGTACATGGAATTCTCCAGGCCAGAATACTGGAGTGGGTAGCCTTTCTCTTCTCCAGGGGATCTTCCTGACCCAGGAATCAAACCCAGGTCTCCCGCACTGCAGGCAGATTCTGTACCAGCTAAACCACAAGGGCAGTCTCCTAATAAGTCTCTCCTTTCATTTTTGCCTTTCTCCTGTAATGCATTCTGCCTTATAAACTGGATCATCTTTTAAATGCTTAAAGTAGATTATTTCTCTTACTTAAAATCCTCCATTTAAAATCTTCCCATTACACTCTGAATAGAATTCAGACTTCTTATCCTGGCCCAATATGATCTGATTCCTGCCTATCACACTAACATTGCTCATACTGTTATTCTTTCTGTCTGTTGTGTTGCAATTACATTGACTTTGAGGTTTTTAAGTAAGCAAAATTTGTTAATCACCCCCAGATATTCCTTCTGCTTGGAGTACTCAGTTTATTTTATTTTTTTCCCTGATTCTCACATGACTGAGTGCTTTCTGCATTCAGTTGTTAGAATAAATGTCACCTCTAGGAGAGCTTCCTTGACACTCCAAATGAAAGTAGCAATTAGATTGCATTAATCCAATTTATTTTCATAATAGCACTATCACTGCTTAATGTTTTCATGTTACTGGATTTGTTTCTAAGTTTATTTCTACCTCTCTTTAGTAGAATCTCATTTCCATAAGAATAAGTACCTCACCTATTTTATTTACTGCTGTATTTCCACTACCCAGTGTAGTGTCTGGCCTAATACATTTAAATACTCACTGAATGTACAAATGTCTCTCTGTATGTTTATAAGTGAATATATTATTTATTTGCTAGTAATTCCATTTTAATGTTACTATTTAACACTATAATTTCTTTATTAGCTTTCTTGTATTTTTATGTGCAGACCAAATTTGTCAGTTGGAGAGACAGACAAGTTAAGCAGTGTAAATTCACAAAACACAAATTGGGGATCACATACATCTTTCTCTTTTCTGAATAAAAGCTTGCTTTTTAGCTGTATGATTACTTTGTAATATGAAGCATACATGCTATTTAAAATATGTCTTAATCTACATTTATGTGCTAAGAGCATCAAGGAATACAGATCAATGTATCACATTTCTGTTTGTTCTGTCGAAATAGTAGTGCACATAAGGATGATATTGGTTGATGGAATTGTTTTATTTTATTCCAGTTGGTTAGGAGCAAGCTCTGAACATCTTGTGGAAAGGGATTATGAATCATCCTGTAAAGTATGGAGTGGAAGTGAAATGCTCTTAAATTTACACAAAATGGGCATCACCACTGCTACTTTTCCCATTTTGCAGGTAAGATTTTTTTCCTGCCTGTAAAATTTATTTAGTGAATTAGAAATGACTTAATAGTGAATAATTAATCCAGAGTAAAAAAAAAAAGTAGCAATTGTTTTAAAATTTTATTGGATCAGTTTGATAATCTAAGTGGTGGCATAAATTATAGATGAAAAAGTAGCATTATTAGTTTGAAGGAAATATAGATTAATTAATATTGAGTTAATTACTTTGCTTAAAGCTAAAAGAAGTCAATAATTTTAAGTTGTAAATATTTTGTCAATTATAAATTTTAAAATATGGAAAATAATAAGATAAATTCATCTTTCATTCTCCTTAACTTAGAGGTTATAAACCTGGGTGTAGAGAGATCATGAGTGGGCTACAGGATACGGTGAACCTTATGAAATCGCATTCCAAATTTTATGAGTGTGTACTTTTGTACATCTTCCTGGATAGAGGCTTCATGACTGAACATTGTCCTCAGAAGAATGTTTGTTTTCAGTTCTTTGTTTTTTTTTTTTTTTGCAGATGAGAATGTTTTTCATTTCTCTCTTTGTTCTTATTTATTTATATTAATTGACTTTTATTTTGGTGTGTCTAGGTAATTTTAAGTAGTTTATTCCATAATTTTGTATGTAGACATAGATACATTGTTGGGCTAGAAAAACCTACAGAGAAAAGGATAAATATATGAAAGGGTATGCATCAAAACTATTAAAAGGGGATTACTCCTAGGACATCAAAGCAGATGCGAGGAGTGGAAGGTTGCAAGCTTATTTTTCATTTTACTTTTGACAGTACTTTTTTTTTAAGAGATAAAAATGCATGATAAAAAAAATAACCTGCAGAAATGAATAATCAGTAAAACGGTTTCTTACTCTGATGTTCCTATTCCCACATCCAGAGGGAACATCTAAGTTTCTTGAATGTCCTTCACAACACAGTTTATGCAAGTAGGCATTTATAGCTTTCTTACTATGGGGCCCTCAAAGACAATGCCTCTGTGTTGAAAAAGTGGAGATGACTTCCCAGATCACCCTTCAGTGACAGACTTGCTCAAGTCCAGTTGAGGGGAATGTAGCTTGACTTTACTTTTTAAAGTGGTTGTTTTATGTTAAATTGAGCAAAAAGGACAGAATTCTCATATACCACCACCCCCAGCCACAGATGCTATAGATTCTCTTATTATTAACATCTTGCAATACTAGTGCATTAATTACAGTTGAACCAATATTGTTACATTGCTTTTAACCAAAGTCCATGGTTTATGTTAGGGTATACTTTTTGTGTTGTACAAGTCTATGAGTTTTGATGAAAGCATAAAGTCATGTATCTACCATTACAATATCATACAGAATACTTTGCCTTAAAAATCTTCTGTGCTGCACTTACTCATCCCTTCAACACACCTTATGTCCTCTGCTGAGCCTTTAGTAACTACTGATTTTTATTTCTGACTCCATAGTGTTGCCTTTTCCAGAATATCATACAGTTGTAATTACATGGCATGTGGTATTTATAGACTGGCTTCTCCCACTTAACAGTATACATTTAATGTCTTTTTGTGACTTGACAGCTCATTCCTTTCTATTTCTGAGCTAAATTCATTGTATGTATGCACCATAGTTTGTGTATCTGTTTACTTACTGAAGGACATATTGGTGATTTCTAAGTTTGGGAAATTATGAATAAAACTGCTGTAAACATTTGTGTACATGTTTTTGTATGGACATACTTTCTTCTCATTTGGATAAATTCTTAGGAACACAATTGCTGGATTGTATGGTAAGACTGTGTTTAGCTTGCAAGAAACTGCTAAACTAGCTTCCAAAGTGATTGTACCATTTTACATTCCCACCAAAAGTTAATAAGAGTTCCTCTTGTTGCACATCCTTGCCAGCAATTGGTGTTTTGAATGTTAGCCATTCCAATAGATAGGTAGTAGTATCTCACTGTTGTTTGTATTTATGTTTCCCTCATGATACATGTTGCCATCATTTCAAATGCTTATTTTCCATTTACATATTTCATTTGGTGAGATATTAATATCTCTTCAGATACTTTGCCTGTTGTTTGTTTTTTTCTGGTTGAGTTTCAAGAGTTCTTTGGTTTTCTTTTTTTCTTTTTTTCCTGTTAAACAATGGTTTTATGGCTTGAGTACAATAGACAGATTTATGCAACCAGGGCAGAGGCTGTGCATGACTCGTGTTTCCAATTAGTGGGGAGGACTCCTTTGGTATTATAGTGTGAATATGGCTCTCAATCAGAGTCAGATGGAATTTAGCATCTTTATCCTTTCTGTTCCTCTCAAGATGCTTTCGAACAGCAGCAGCTTTCTTAATTAAATGATAGAGATCCTCGGGAAAATCAGGAGCAAGTCCTTTGGACTTAAGAATTCTCAAGATTTTATTGCCTTCACAAAACATACTTGTGTAGCACCATGTGAATCTTTCAGATTGCACAGATTTGTGAGGAAGTCAGGCTCTTCAAGTTGGCCAGTTTGTAGATCTGCTCCTTCACGTCATCAGCTGTCAGCTTCAGCCAGGTGGGGGCGCTCTGGCAGTAGGGCTGAACCCAACTGGGACAGGCCCTTCCTGGGCATGTGCATGCAACCCGTGAGGGCGGTGGTATGGTAGCATAAGGTCCTTGGGTATTTCATATACAAGACCTTCATCTGATGTGTGTTTGCAAATATATTTCCCAGCCTGTGGCTTGTTTTTTCATCCTGTTAATGGAGTCTTTCACAGAACATAATGCTTTTAGTATTAATAAATGGATTCTGTTTTTGTTGTTCGATCTAAAAATTTATTACCGAACCCAGAGTCACCTAAATTTTCTCCTGTCTTGTCTTCTAGAAGTTTTATAGTTTTGTACTTTACATTTAGGTCTGTGTCCCATTTTGAGTTAATTTTTGTGAAGTGTGTTAATTCAGTGTCTTGTCATCTCTTTGGATGTAGATGTTACTGTATAGATGTTACTGTATCACTGTTGAAAAGACCATCCTTTCTCCATTGGGTTATCTTTGTTCCTTTGTCAAGAGATCAGCTGACTGTATTGTGTTGGCCCATTTTTGGTCTCTCTCTTCTTTTTCACTGATACACTGTCTATTCCTTTATCAGTATCACACCTGTTTTTAGAGTAAGTCTTGAAGTCATGTAGTGTCAGTCCTCTGAATTTGTTTTTCAGCATTGTGTTTGCTATTCTGGGTCTTTCATTTTTCCATATAAACTTAAAATTAAACTGAGCAGGACCCTGTGGGGTCCTGGGCATGGAAGCCTTTCTGTCCTCCATTTCTTGTTTGTAAGGAACAGACTCCAGTCTCCATGACCTTCCCTGAGTTTCAAAGGCAAATTCGAACAGCTGCTAATTGAGAAAGGGAGGCGATGCAGAGACTAGGGAGGAGAAGTCAAGAAACCATCTGAGGCAAGATTAGAGGAATCAGGGAAGCTCATCAAAATTAGGAGACCACTTGAGACAAGATTTAAAGCATATAGACCCTGCACACATTCTAATCTTGTTCAGTTCAGTTCAGTTGCTCAATCGTGTCCGACTCTTTGCGACCCCATGGACTGTACACCAGGCCTCCATGTCCTTCACCAACTCCCAGAGCTTCCTCAAATTGATGTCCATCAATTCGGTGATGCCATCCAACCATCTCATCCTCTGTCGTCACCTTCTCCTCCCACCTTCAATCTTTCGCAGTATCAGAATCTTTTCAAATGAGTCAGTTCTTTGCATCAGATGGCCAAAGTATTGAAGTTTCAGTTTCAGCATGAGTCCTTCCAATGAATGTTCAGGACTGATTTCCTTGAGGATGGACTAGTTTGATCTCCTTGCTGTCCAAGGGACTCTGAAGAGTCTTCTCCAACACCACAGTTCAAAAGCATCAATTCTTTGGCACTCAGCTTTCCTCATAGTCCACTCTCACATCCATACATGACTACTGGAAAAACCATAGCTTTGACTAGATGGACCTTTGTTGGCAAAGCAGTGTCTCTGCTTTTTAATGTGCTGTCTAGGTTGGTCATAGCTTTTCTTCCAAGGAGCAAGCGTTTTTTAATTTCATGGCTGCAGTCACCATCTGCAGTGATTTTGGACCCCCAAAAAATAAAGTCTCTCACTGTTTCCCCATCTATTTGCCATGAAGTGACGGGACCAGGTGCCATGATCTTAGTTTTCTGAATGTGTTGAGCTTTAAGCCAACTTCTTCACTCTCCTCTTCCACTTTCATCAAGAGACTCTAGCTCTTCTTTTATTTCTGCCATAAGGGTGGTGTCATCTGCATATCTGAGGTTATTGATATTTCTCCCAGCAATCTTGATGCTAGCTTGTACTTTGTCCAGTCCATCATTTCTCAGGATGTACTGTGCATATAGGTTAAATAAGCAGGGTGACAATATACAGCCTTGATGTACTCCTTTCCCCATTTGGAACCAGTCTGTTGTTCCATGTCCAGTTCTAACCATTCATTGCTTCCTGACCTGCATACAGATTTCTCAGGAGGCAGGTCCGGTGGTCTGGAATTCCTGTCTCTTGAAGAATTTTCCACAGTTTGTTGTGATCCACACAGTCAGAAGCTTTGGCGTAGTCAATGAAGCAGAAGTAGATGTTTTTCTGGAACTCTGTTGCTTTTTTGATGATCTAGCAGAGGTTGGCAATTTGATCTCTGGTTCCTCTGTCTTTTCTAAATGAAGCTTGAACATCTGAAAGTTCACGGTTTGCGTATTGTTGAAGCCTGGAATTTCCTGCTTCATGTACTGTTGAAGCTAATCTTGTTAGCAACCAAGAACTTGAATTATTGCTATGAAACTCCTCACCAAATCCTCCCAAGTTGGGACACACAGTTTTTTGGGGTTTCAAGCCTACTCTCTCTCCCTTTGCCTGCAAAGCAATTAAACTATTTTTCCTATTTCACCTAAAACTGTCTCCAAGGTTCAATTTGGCATCAGTGCACAGAGGCTGATCTTTTGGCATGAGAATCAGTTTGTCAGTATTCATGAAGCATCTTGGTGGGATTTTTATTGGACTACATTGAATCTATTGATCAATCTGGGAAGAACTGACATTTGAACAATATTGAGTTTCTTATCCACTAACATGGAGCATCTCCATTTATTTAGATCATCTTTGATTTCTTTTATCAGAGTTTTATAGTTTTTCTCTTCATTTTCTCTCTTTTTTTTTAAGGCAGTGTAACTTTTAAAGAATGTATTTTTGGCTGCATTGAGTCTTTGTTGCTGCAGATGGGCTTTCTCTAGTAGCGAGGAATGTAGGCTGCTCTCCAGGTGAGGTGTGTGGGCTTCTCACTCTGGGGCTTGTCTTGAAGAGCTCAGGCTGTAGGGCACGTGGGCTCAGTAGCTGGCACTCGGGCTCAGTAGTTGTGACGCAGGGGCTTAGTTCGCCCACAGCGTGTAGAATCTTTACAGACCAGGGATTGTACCTGTGTCCCCTGCACTGGCAGGCAGATTCTTAACCACTGGACCACCAGGGAAGTGCCCTCATATGGTTTTTTTTTTTAATTTGGCTGTGTCAGGTCTTAGTTGTGGCACATGGGATCTTCCTTTCTTGCATCATGCAGGATCTTTTGTTGCAGCATGAGGATGCTCTAGTTATAGAGTATGGGCTCTGGAGTGCTTGGGCTCAATAGTTGCAGCAGGTGGTCTTAGTTGCCCTGCAACATGTGGGACCTCAGTTTCTTGACCAGGGATCAAACCAGTGTCCCTTGTGTTGCAAGGCAGGTTCTTAACTACTGGACCACCATGTAGTGAGGGAAGTCCCTCCTTATATAGTTTTAAAGAGATTTTTGAACCAAAAACAGTTAAAAACTATTGCTAACAGAAGTAGCATTCTGGACTTAAGAGTATTTTTTAAAATTTATTTTTATTGAAGTGAAGTTGCTTTACAATGGTATATGAGTATTCCAAATATATTTTAATCTGATTGTATTTATAATTTTTGCTCTGAACTTTTAAAGTGCAGCATACCATAAGTATTTGGTATGATATGATACTTTTTCATTTTTTTGCACAAGCTTTTTGCATTCTACAGATTTTTCATATCAGTAGTAAAATGGATTGAATAAATTGTGAGATATTCATATAGTAGACTACTATACAGCAGTTTTTAAAAAAATGAACCACTGCCGCCACAACTGTGTGAATGAATCTTACAGACATTATGTTGTATAAGAGAAACCAGCACAAAAGAGTACAAACTGTATGATTTCATTTTTATGAAATTTAAGGACAAACATAATTATGCTAGTAGAAATCAGAATACTGGTTACTTCTGTGCAGGGATAAGGAGTAGTTTGGACTGAGAAAGGGACACAGGGGAACTTTCTGAAATTTGAGGAATTTTTTTTTTTTTTTTTAGGAATATTTTGAATCCTGATTTAGTTTTAGTTACACAAGTGTGCATATGTATGTGTGTGTGCTTGTGTTTAATGACCAGTACACTTAAGATTAGTGCACTCTATAAAAAAAAAAACAACAAATAAAACATATTTCAAAGGAAAAAACTTGAAAAATACAGTAAGGTACAAAGACAGAAAAGACTTGTAAACATAAAAATGTTTATTAGTAGCATTTAGGTCTGTCTGTACCTTGTCTTCTATGTGTGTATTTGCTTAACATAAATTAATTTTTGAGATGTAATTTTTTAACCTCCTCATTTAGTAGTATGCTATGAGTACTTTCCTATTTAAATAAAATTTTTTTCACATGATTTCTAGTTGCACTGTAGCATTTTTGTGAGTGCACAAATTGTAAATTATTTTTAATCTGGCATTGACATATAAGTTGTTGCCAGTTTCCCTCCAATAAGAAAAGGTTCTAATATCAACATCCTTGAAAATACATCTTTGTATATATTTCTGACTGTTTCCTTTATATATTCTAAATATTAATTCTTTGTTGCTTATTGTGTTGCATGTATTATTCTTATGTCTATGGTTTGTTTATGGTGTCTTTTTCGGAGAAGAAAATGGCAACCCACTCCAGTATTTTTTTTTTTAAATTTATATGTTTTTTAATATAAATGTATTTATTTTAATTGGAGGCTAATTACTTTACAATATTATAGTGGTTTTGTCATACATTGACATGAATCCACCACGGGTGTACATGTGTTCCCCATCCTGAACCCCCCTCCCATCTCCCTCCGCATCCCATCCCCCTGGGTCATCCCAGTGCACAAGCCCCGAGCACCCTGTCTCATGCATCAAACCTGGACTGGTGATTCGTTTCACATATGATAATTTACATGTTTCAATGCCATTCTCCCAAATCATCCCACCCTCGCCCTCTCCCACAGAGTCCAAAAGACTGTTCTATACCTCTGTGTCTCTTTTGCTGTCTCACATATAGGGTTATTGTTACCATCTTTCTAAATTACATATATATGCGTTAGTATACTGTATTGGTGTTTTTCTCTCTGGCTTACTTCACTCTGTATAATAGGCTCTAGTTTCATCCACCTCGTTAAAACTGATTCAAATGTATTCTTTTTAATGGCTGAGTAATATTCCATGGTGTATGTGTACCAAGCTTTCTTATCCATTCATCTGCTGATGGACACCTAGGTTGCTTCCATGTCCTGGCTAGTATAAACAGTGCTGCGATGAACATTGGGGTACACTTGTCTCTTTCAGTTCTGGTTTCCTTGGTGTGTATTCCCAGTAGTGGGATTGCTGGGTCGTATGGCAGTTCTATTTCCAGTTTTTTAAGGAATCTCCACACTGTTCTCCATAGTGGCTGTACTAGTTTGATTCCCAACAGTGTCAGAGGGTCCCCTTTTCTCCACACCCTCTCCAGCATTTATTGCTTGTAGACTTTTGGATAGCAGCCATTCTGACTGGTGTGAAATGGTATCTCATTGTGGTTTTAATTTGCACTTCTCTGATAATGAGTGATGTTGAGCATCTTTTCATGTGTTTGTTAGCCATCTGTGTGTCTTCTTTGGAGAAATGTCTGTTTAGTTCTTTGGCCCATTTTTTGATTGGGTCATTTATTTTTCTGGAATTGAACTGCAGGAGTTGCTTGTATATTTTTGAGATTAATTCTTTGTCAGTTGCTTCATTTGCTGTTATTTTCTCCCATTCTGAAGGCTGTCTTTTCACTTTGTTTATAGTTTCCTTTGTTGTGCAAAAGCTTTTAAGTTTAATTAGGTCCCATTTGTTTAGTTTTGCTTTTATTTCCAATATTCTGGTAGGTGGGTCGTAGAGGATCCTGCTGTGATTCATGTCGGAGAGTGTTTTGCCTGTGTTTTCCTCTAGGAGTTTTATAGTTTCTGGTCTTACATTTAGATCTTTAATCCATTTTGAGCTTATTTTTGTGTATGGTGTTAGAAAGTGTTCTAGTTTCATTCTTTTACAAGTGGTTGACCAGTTTTCCCAGCACCACTTGTTAAAGAGTTTGTCTTTTCTCTATTGTATATTCTTGCCTCCTTTGTCAAAGATAAGGTGTTCATAGGTGCATGGATTTATCTTTGGGCTTTCTATTTTGTTCCATTGATCTATATTTCTGTCTTTGTGCCAGTACCATACTGTCTTGATGACTGTGGCTTTGTCGTAGAGCCTGAAGTCAGGCAGGTTGATTCCTGAAGTTCCATTCTTCTTTCTCAAGATTGCTTTGGCTATTCAAGGTTTTTTTGTATTTCCGTACAAATTGTGAAGTTATTTGTTCTAGTTCTGTGAAAAATATCGTTGGTAGCTTGATAGGGATTGCATTGAATCTATAGATTGCTTTGGGTAGTATACTTATTTTCACTATATTGATTCTTCCGGTCCATGAACGTGGTATATTTCTCCATCTGTTTGTGTCCTCTTTGATTTCTTTCACCAGTGTTTTATAGCTTTCTATATATAGGTCTTTTGTTTCTTTAGGTAGATATATTCCTAAGTATTTTATTCTTTTCATTGCAGTGGTGAATGGAATCATTTCCTTAATTTCTCTTTCTGTTTTCTCATTGTTAGTGTATAGGAATGCAAGGGATTTCTGTGTGTTAATTTTATATCCTGCAACTTTACTATATTCATTGATTAGCTCTAGTAATTTTCCAGTGGAGTCTTTAGGGTTTTCTTTGTAGAGGATCATGTCATCTGCAAACAGTGAGAGTTTTATTCTTCTTTTCCAGTCTGGATTCCTTTTATTTCTTTTTCTGCTCTGATTGCTGTGTCCAAAACTTCTAAAACTATGTTGAATAGTAGTGGTGAGTGTGGGCACCCTTGTCTTGTTCCTGACTTTATGGGAAATGCTTTCAATTTTTCACCATTGAGGATAATGTTTGCTGTGGGTTTGTCATATATAGCTTTTATTATGTTGAGGTATGCTTCTTCTATTCCTGCTTTCTGGAGGGTTTTTATCATAAATGGATGTTGAATTTTGTCAAAGGTTTTCTCTATCTATTGAGATAACCATATGGTTTTTATCTTTCAATTTGTTAATGTGGTGTATTACATTGATTGATTTGAGGATATTGAAGAATCCTTGCATCCCTGGGATAAAGCCCACTTGGTCATGATGTATGATCTTTTTAATATGTTGTTGGATTCTGTTTGCTAGAATTTTGTTAAGGATTTTTGCATCTATGTTCATCAGTGATACTGGTGTGTAGTTTTCTTTTTTTGCGGCATCTTTGTCTGGTTTTGGTATTAGGGTGATGGTGGTTTCACAGAATGAGTTTGGAAGTTTACCTTCCTCTGCAATTTTCTGGAAGTTTAAGAAGGCTATGTGTTAGCTCTTCTCTAAATTTTTGGTAGAATTCAGCTGTGAAGCTGTCTGGTCCTGGTCTTTTGTTTGCTGGAAGATTTCTGATTACAGTTTGAATTTCCGTGCTTGTGATGGGTCTGTTAAGATTTTCTATTTCTTTCTGGTTTAGTTTTGGAAAGTTGTACTTTTCTAAGAATTTGTCCATTTCTTCCAAGTTGTCCATTTTATTGGCATATAGTTGATGATAGTAGTCTCTTATGATCCTTTGTATTTCAGTGTTGTCTGTTGTGATCTCTCCATTTTTATTTCTAATTTTGTTGATTTGATTCTTCTCCCTTTGTTTCTTGATGAGCCTGGCTAATGGTTTGTCAATTTATCTTCTCAAAGAACCAGATTTTTGCTATTGTCTCTTTTGTTTCTTTTGCTTTTATTTATGCTCTAATTTTTAAGATTTCTTTCCTTCTGCTAACCCTGGGGATCTTCATTTATTCCTTTTCAAGTTGCTTTAGGTGTAGAGTTAGGTTATTTATTTGACCTTTTTCATGTTTCTTGAGGTAAGCCTGTATTGCTATGAACCTTCCCCTTGGCACTCCTTTTACAGTGTCCCATAGTTTTGGTGGTGGTGTGTTTTCATTTTCATTCGTTTCTATGCAAATTTTGATTTCTTTTTTCATTTCTTCTGTGACTTGTTGGTTATTCAGCAGCGTGTTGTTCAGCCTCCATATGTTGGAATTTTTAATAGTTTTTCTCCTGTAATTTAGATCTAATCTTACTGCATTATGGTCAGAAAAGATGCTTGGAATGATTTCAATTGTTTTCAATTTACCAAGGCTAGGTTTATGGCCCAGGATGTGATCTATCCTGGAGAATGTTCCATGTGCATTTGAGAAAAAGGTGAAATTGATTGTTTTGGGTTGAAATGTCCTATAGATATCAATTAGGTCTAACTGGTCTATTGTATCATTTAAAGTTTGTGTTTCCTTGTTAATTTTCTGTTTAGTTGATCTATCCATAGGTGTGAGTGGGGTATTAAAGTCTCCCACTATTATTGTGTTGTTGTTAATTTCCCCTTTCATGCTTGTTAGCATTTGTCTTACATATTGCAGTGCTCCTGTGTTGGGTGCATATATATTTATGATTGTTATTTCTTCTTTGATTGATCCTTTGATCATTATATAGTGTCCTTCTTTGTCTCTTTTCACAGCCTTTGTTTTAAAGTCTATTTTATCTGATATAAGTATTGCTATTCCTGCTTTCTTTTGGTGTCTATTTGTGTGGAATATCTTTTCCAGCCCTTCACTTTCAGTTTGTATGTGTCCCTTGTTTCAAGGTGGGTCTCTTGTAGACAACATGTATAGGGGTCTTGTTTATGTATCCATTCAGCCAGTCTTTGTCTTTTGGTTGGGGCATTCAGCCCACTTACATTTAGGGTAATTATTGATAGGTATGATCCCATTGCCATTTACTTTGTTGTTTTGGGTTCAACTTTATATACCTTTTCTGTGTTTCCTGTCTAGAGAAGATCCTTTAGCATTTGTTGAAGAGCTGGTTTGGTGGTGCTGAATTCTCTCAGTTTTTGCTTGTCTGTAAAGCTTTTGATTTCTTCTTCATATTTAAATGAGATCCTTGCTGTGTACAGTAATCTGGGCTGTAGCTTTTTTTCTTTCATCACTTTAAGTATGTCTTGCCATTCCCTTCTGGCCTGAAGAGTTTCTTTTGAAAGATCAGCTGTTATCATTATGGGAATCCCCTTGTGTGTTATTTGTTGTTTTTCCCTTGCTGCTTTTAATATTTGTTCTTTGTGTTTGATCTTTGTTAAATTTGATTAATATGTGTCTTGGGGTGTTTTGCCTTGGGTGTATCCTGTTTGGGACTCTCTGGGTTTTTTGGACTTGGGTGATTATTTCCTTCCCCATTTTAGGGAAGTTTCAACTATTATCTCCTCAAGTATTTTCTCATGGCCTTTCTTTTTGTCTTCTTCTTCTGAGACTCCTATGATTAGAATGTTGGGGCGTTTCACATTGTCCCAGAGGTCTCTGAGGTTGTCCTCATTTCTTTTCATTCTTTTTTCTTTTTTCCTCTCTGTTTCATTTATTTCTACCATTCTATCTTCTACCTCACTAATCCTATCTTCTGCCTCTGTTATTCTACTGATGGTTCCCTCCAGAGTGTTTTTGATCTCATTTATTGCATTATTCATTATATATTGACTCTTTTTTATTCTAGGTCATTGTTAAACATTTCTTACATCTTCTCAATCCTTGTCTCCAGGCTATTTATCTGTAACTCCATTTTGTTTTCAAGATTTTGGATCATTTTCACTATCATTATTCAGGTAGATTCCCTATCTCCTTCCTCTTTGGTTTGGTTTGGTGGGCATTTATCCTGTTCTATTACCTGCTGGGTATTTCTCTGCCTTTTCATCTTGTTTATATTGCTGTGTTTGGGGTGGCCTTTCTGTATGCTGGCAGTTTGTGGTTCTTCTTTATTGTGGAGGTTCCTCGCTATGGGTGGGGTTGGGCGGGTGGCTTGTCATGGTTTTCTGGTTAGGGAAGCTTGTGTCGGTGTTCTGGTGGTTGGAGCTGGATTTTTTCTCTCTGGAGTGCAATGAAGTGTCCAGTCGTGAGTTTTGAGATGTCAGTGGGTTTGGTGTGGCTTTGAGCAGCCTGTATGTTGAAGCTCAGGGCTATGTTCCTATGTTACAGGAGAATTTGTGTGGTATGTCTTGCCCTGGAACTTGTTGGCCCTTGGGTGGTGGTTGGTTTCAGTGTAGGTATGGAGGCGTTTGATGAGCTCCTATCGATTAATGTTCCCTGGAGTCAGGAGTTCTCTGGTGTTCTCAGGATTTGGACTTAAGCCTCCTGCCTCTGGTTTTCAGTATTATTCTTACAGTAGACTCAAGACTTCTCCATCTATACAGCACCAATGATAAAACATCTAGGCTAGTGATGAAAAGTTTCTCCACAGTGAGGGACACCTGGAGAGGTACACAGAGTTACATGGAGAAGAGAAGAGGGAGGAGGGAGATAGAGGTGACCAGGAGGAGCAGAGGGGGAATCAAAAGGGGAGAGAGCAAGCTAGCCAGTAATCACTTCCCTGTGTGCTCTCCACAGTCTGGACCCCTCAGAGATGTTCATGGTGTTACACAGAGAAGAGAAGAGGGAGGAAGGAGACCGAGGTGGCCAGGAGGATAAAAGGGGGAATCAAAAGGGGAGAGAGCAAGCTAGCCAGTAATCAGTTCCCTAAGTGTTCTCCACAGCCCAGAACACACAAAGATTCACAGAGTTGGGTAGAGAAGAGAAGGGGGAGGGAGGAGATAGAGGCGACCTGGTGGAGAAAAAGGAGAGTCTAAAGGGGGAGAAAGTAATCAGGCCAGTGATCTCACTCCCAAGTAAAAATGGGTACTGAAGATTGGGTTCTTAAAGGTACAAAGTTGATAACAAATATCAAAAAGCAAAGATTAAAAATCTAGAGTAGAGGTTAGATTCTCAAAAATACAATATTAAAAAAAAGAAAGTCACAAAAATTATAAAGTGTATACATAAAGTTTGTTTTAAAAATAGGGTCTTTTTTTTTTGCAAGGCAATAGTAGGTTATAAAAATGAAAATTAAAGGAGTAATAGAGGACTTAAAAGTAAAAAAAGTTTAAAAAATGATAATAGTAAAAATATATCTAGGACTTTCTCTGGAGCTGTTGCGGACAGTTTGGGGTCAGTTCATTTTCAGAGAGTTCCCTGATCGGGCTTATACTTCTCAAGATCTATAGGCCCCTTCCTATGTAGTCAGTGCTGACTGCGGGGTTTTAATCTGTTGTACCTGTCACTTCCAAAGTGATTCCCTCTGTTTATTTTAGCTTCCTCTGTTTGCTGGTCTCTTCAGTGTCTAATTTCCGCCCTGACACAAGGGGGCAAAGGTGGTCACTGTTTTAGGCTCAGTTGTACAGTGGTGCTGTGGGGAGGGAGGACCACTGCAAACAAACATCCCTGGCGTGTGTGGGGAGCGCTCGCAGTGTCAGCCACACTGGGCTTGCCCCCGCTCACGGCGCGTGCGCTTTCCCGGTCTACACTGCTCAGGCTCCAGGTTGCTCTGCCAGGGAACTGCATGAGGCAGGCCCTGGGTTGGGTGCACTTCCCAGGTCTAAGCTGCTCAGGTTCAGGTTCTCGGGTACTCCACAAAGGCGCAGACTTGATTGGGCCTGCGCTTTGTGCCCTTCCCAGGTCCAAGCCGCTCAGGTGACCAGGTGCTTGGCGAGCTCAGTCACCCCCAGTTGGAGGTTGCATCTTACCGCCTCCCCCGTCCCAGCCGCTCCGTTTTCTGGGTGTACAACCCGCGCGCCTTCTCAGGTGTGCTGTGTGTCTCTTCTGGGGAGCTGATCTCTGGCTGCGACCCTCGCAGCGGATGTCGACTGTTCAGAATCCCAAGAAGTCTTGGTTAGCAACGAAGCCTGCTCGCAGTTTGGTAGAGGATGCCTCTCTGGGGCCGTGATTGCCCCCTTCTGGCTGGCTGCCCTCGCCTGCCTGTCTCCTGCAGGGGATGGGCCGGTCTGCAGCCGGCTAGCTCTGCTCAGTCCTTTGTTCTGTGAGTGGGCCGGCAGTGTCTTAGGTTAGGGCTTTCCTCGGGATAGTTATCCACAGTTGGGTTGCTATCTCAAGTTAGTACCCTCAGATTGCCCTCGGGGGCCCGGTCCTTACCCTAAGCAATGCAGCCTGCGCCTCCCTGTCCAGTCCCTGCTTGCTAGTGGCAGATGTGAGCGTCTGGGCTGCTGCTCTGCTGGGAGTTACTGTTAGGCACGTAATCTGTGGGTTTTACTTATTTATTTATTTATTTATCCTCCCAGTTATGTTGCTCTCTGAGATTCCAAGACTCGCCAGAGACCCACTGGTGAGAGTGTTTCCTGGTGTTTGGAAACTTCTCTCTTTTTTAAGACTCCCTTCCGAGGACGGATCTCCATCCCTACCTCTTTTGCCTCTCTTTTTATCTTTTATATTTTGTCCTACCTCCTTTCGAAGACAATGGACTGCCTTTCTAGGTGCCTGATGTCCTCTGCCAGCACCCAGAAGTTGTTTTGTGAAATTTTCTCAGCGTTCAGATGTTCTTTCCATGAATTTGTTGGGGAGAGAGTGGTTTCCCTGTCCTATTCCTCTGCCATCTTAGGACCGCTCCCCTGCTCCAGTGTTTTTGCCTGGAGAATCCTATGGACAGAGGAGCCTGGTGGGCTGCTGTCCATGGGGTCGCACAGAGTCAGACACGTCTGAAGCGACTTAGCATGCATGCATTGGAGAAGGAAATGGCAACCCATGCCAATATTCTTGCCTGGAGAATCCCAGGGACAGAGGAGCCTGGTTGGCTGCCTTCTATGGGGTTGCATAGAGTCAGACACAACTGAAGCAACTTAGCAGCAGCAGCTAATTTTAGTGCATTCAAATGTATCCATGTTTTTTCTTTTATGAATTATAATATTTGAGTTTAGTTTTAGTTCTTGCCTTCCATGACATTTTTCTTCTAAGAGTGTTAAAGTTTTCTTTTTTAAGAAATGTTTTCAACCACCTGGGAGTCATATTTGTTTATGTTCTGTGGTACAGAATCCATTTTATTTTGTATGAATTTTCTCAGCATCATTTACTAAATAATCCATCTATTTCACTCTGATTGTAATGCCACTTTTTTTCATATATGTGTAAGCTTATTTCTGGACTCTGTTTGTCTAAGTTACATAATTTGTTAGTTACTGTAGCATTAGAAAAATGCTGATGCATGGTAATAAGGCATATCTCATTTTATTTTCCTTTGGAATGATCCTGGCTGTACGTTGCCTTACTCTGCCATTTGAATTTTAGAATGAGCTTATAAATGTCTATGAACAAATCTGTTGGAAGTTTGACTGAAACTGCATTAAATTTATATATTAATTTAGAAAGAATTGACGTATTACAATACGAAGCTTTTCATTCATGAACAAGATATAGTTTTAATCATTTATTATCTCTATATATCTTTCAATAGAATTTTGTAATTTTTAGAAGTCTTATTTGCTTTTGGTTAGATTTATTCCTGAGAAGTTATAAAGTTTCTATTTCTTTTTCAAATGGTATAATTAAAAATTGCTTTTTCTGATTCTTATCAGTATATAAAAATGGTAATTGATTTGAGATATAATTCACATACCATAAAATTTACCCTTTAGAATATACAATTCAGTGGTTTGTCCTGTAGTCACAGAATTATGCAAGTATCAATGCTGTCTCATTTCAGAATATTTTTGTCACCTCAGAAAGAAATCTTATACCCGTTAGCAGTCATTCCCATTTGTTCTTACCCCACATCCTGAAAACCTCTAATGCACTTTCTGTTTCTGTGAATCTACCTGTTATTGTGACTGCCTTCTTTCACTTTGCATAATGTTCTCAGGGTTCATCTATGTTGTAGGATGTATCAATACTTCATTCCTTTTTATTTCCAAATAATTTTAGATTTTATGAAGTTACTGTACTTTGTTTATCCATTATCAGTTGTTTCTACTTTTTGGCTGTTATAAACAACGCAACTATGACCATTCATACACAGATTTTTGTGCAACATATATTTTCAGTTCTGTTTGGTATGTACTTAAGAGTAAAATTCCTGGTCCACAAAGTAACTCTGTGTTTAACTTTTTAAGGAACTGCCAAACTTTTCCATAGGGGCTGTACCATTTTACAATCTGATCAGCCATGTACAAGGATTCTGATTTTTTCCACATTCTCACGAACACTTGTTTTCATATCTCTTTTATTATAATCTTAATAGGAAGAATGCAGTGATATCTCAAGATGATTTTCTTTTCTTTTCCCGAATGACTCATAATGGCAAACAGTTTTTCAGCTGCTTATAGTGCATTAATATATATTTGGAGAAATCTGTATTCAAATCCTTTGCCCATTCTGAAATTGAGTTGTCTTTTATTGTTGATTGTTTAAGTTCTTTCTGTATTCTGGGTATGAACAACATACTGGATATATGATTTGCAAATATTTTTTCTCATTTCATAGATGCAGTAGTATTTTTACTTATTTTAAATTAGGTTAGGGAGATTTCCTTTGATCCTAAAAAATTCATCATTGTGATTATTGAATTGTTTAGAAGTTAATTTTTACCACAGTAATGTAGCAAAATGGCTGTCTGAGGATGCCTTACAAATAGCTGTGAAAAGAAGGGAAGCAAAAAGCAAAGGAGAAAAGGAAAGATATACTCATTCGAATGCAGAGTTCCAAAGAATAGCAAGGAGAGATAAGAAAGCCTTCCTCAGCGATCAATGCAAAGAAATAGAGGAAAACAACAGAATGGGAAAGACTAGAGATCTCTTCAAGAAAATTAGAGATCCCAAGGGAACATTTCATGCAAAGAAGGGCTCAATAAAGGACAGAAATGGTATGGACCTAACAGAAGCAGAAGATATTAAGAGGAGGTGGCAAGAATACTCAGAAGAACTGTACAAAAAAGATCCTCACGACCCAGATAATCACAGTGGTATGATCACTTCACCTAGAGCCAGACATCCTGGAATGTGAAGTCAAGTGGGCCTTAGGAAGCATCACTATGAACAAAGCTAGTGGAGATTATGGAATTCCTGTTGAGCTATTTCAAATCCTGAAAGATGATGCTGTGAAAGTGCTGCGCTCAATATGCCAGCAAATTTGGAAAACTCAGCCCTGACCACAGGACTGGAAAAGGTCCGTTTTCATTCCAATCCCAAAGAATACTCAAACTACTGCCCAATTGCACTCATCTCACACACTAGTAAAGTAATGCTCAAAATTCTCCAAGCCAGGCTTCAACAATACGTGAACCGTGAGCTTCCAGATGTTCAAGCTGGTTTTAGAAAAGGCAGAGGAACCAGAGATCAAATTGCCAACATCTGCTGGATCATCAAAAAAGCAAGAGAGTTCCAGGAAAACATCTATTTCTGCTTTATTGACTACGCCAAAGCCTTTGACTGTGTGGATCACAATAAACTGTGGAAAATTCTGAAAGAGATGGGAATACCAGACCACCTGACCTGCCTCTTGAGAAACCTGTATGCAGGTCAGGAAGCAACAGTTAGAACTGGACATGGAACAACAGACTGATTCCAAACAGGAAAATGAGTATGTCAAAGCTATATATTGTCACCCTGCTAATTTAACTTACATGCAGAGTACATCATGAGAAATGCTGGGCTGGAGGAAGCACAAGCTGGAGTCAAGATTGCCAGGAGAAATATCAATAACCTCAGATATGCAGATGACACCACCCTTATGGCAGAAAATGAAGAAGAACTAAAGAGCCTCTTGATGAAAGTGAAAGAGGATGAGTGAAAATGTTGGCTTAAAGCTCAACATTCAGAAAACTAAGATCATGGCATGAAATAGATGGGGAAACAGTGGAAACAGTGTCAGACTTTATTTTTTTGGGGGCTCCAAAATCACTGCCGATGGTGATTGCAGCCATGAAATTAAAAGACACTTACTCTTTGGAAGGAAAGTTATGACCAACCTAGACAGCATATTAAAAAGCAGAGACATTGCTTTGCCAACAAAGGTCCGTCTGGTCAAGGCTATGGTTTTTCCAGTGGTTGTTGTATGTATGTGAGAGTTGTACTATAAAGAAAGCTGAGCGCCGAAGAATTGATGCTTTTGAACTGTGGTGTTGGAGAAGACTCTTGAGAGTCCCTTGGACTGCAAGGAGATCCAACCAGTCCATCCTGAAGGAGATCAGTCCTGGGTGTTCATTGGAAGAACTGATGCTGAAGCTGAAACTCCAGTACTTTGGCCACCTCATGTGAAGAGCTGACTCATTTCAAAAGACCCTGATGCCGGGAGGGATTGAGGTCAGGAGGAGAAGGGGACGACAGAGGATGAGATGGTTGGATGGCATCACCAACACAATGGACATGGGTTTGAATGGACTCTGGGAGTTGGTGAGGGACAGGGAGGCCTGGTGTGTTGCGGTTCATTGGATCGCAAAGAGTTGGACACGACTGAGCGACTGAACCGAAGTGACTGAATGTGTGAACATAATTTAAAAGTCAGTGTTGTGGAGTGATTGTCCTCCAATTAAATAAAATAAGTAAAATTTTTAAAAAGTCAAGAAAAGCATCATCTGCCCTACTTTCAATTTTTACTTTTCAGTGGCTCTTTTAACTCTTCTAATGGTTTCTCTGATAATTAACCTCAATTTTCTAAATAACATGTAGATTCAGCTACTTTTTAGTTTTCAAGTTTTGATATTCTCTATTGATTTCCAGTAAAGTATGGTGAGGATTCAGCTCCTTTATACACACACTTTCTCTCTTTCACAAACACACACACACACTCCCTCTCTTTTCCTCTCTGTCCCTCCCTCTCTGTTTTGTTTTCCTCCTGTCTTCTTTCCCTTTCTTCACGCTCCATTTTTTCAGCATAATTATATTAATATTCACTGTGCATGTCATCATATTTTATGTTATCATAGTTCATAATAGTAAAATCATGTAAGTTGCTTGATTAAATTTTAATACGATTCTAGTTTTACTGTGAAGTAATAATTAGTTGTATGTGTGTGTGTTTCCCCATTTGGTTAGTTTTCTATTTATCTATAAACCTAGCTATCATTGTTTAGGTACCCTAACCAGAGGTAGCCTTAGAGTTGTCTTATGGTTCAGTAGATAGAATTTCATTCAGTCCTTTTATTTTTACTACAGTGCCTTATCGTCAAGAGTTCAGAAATTGCTTAGCTTACGAAGTAAATTGCCAGTTGTCTGCCAGTGTTGGAGAGGAATAGTAGCTTTCATGTAAGGTGTTTCTCAGGGAACTTGATTTTTTTTTTTTAAGAACAGTTTAGTACCTGTCTTTTGTTAATAATTTGTACTGTTGAATTATTCAAGTTCATGTTATCTTTTTTTGTTGTTCTTTATTTTTGAAAAATATTTTTGCAAGGATCTATTGTATAGCACATGGAACTCTGCTCAATTTTATGTGCCAGCCTGGATGGGAGGGAGATTTGGGGGGAGAATGGAGGCACGTGTATGTATGGCTGAGTCCCTTTGCTGGTCACCTGAAACTACCATGATGTTGTTAATCAGCTATACCCCAATACAAAATAAAAAGTTTAAAGTCTGGAAAAATAAAAATAAAAAAATTTTTTTGTATCATTTAATGTTTTGTTCAGTGGAGACTAATTTTACTTTTATAAATGTGTATTATTTCACAATATATCTGGATATTGAAATTTTGTCTTATTTATCCCATTTCCCAATTTTATTTTCATTGATTGTATTGCATCGCTCAATTGCTTAGGCATGTCCAACTCTTTGCAACCCCAGGGATTGTAGCCCACCAGGCTCCTCTGCCCATGGAATTTTCCAGGCAAGAACACTTCAGTGGGATGCCATTTCCTACTCCAGGGAATCTTCCTGACTCAGGGATCAAACCTGAGTCTCTTGTGTCTCCTGTATTAGCAGGCGGGTCTTTACTGCTAGGCTCACTGGGATGTCTTCTTTATCCTATTTCCCCATTTTATTTTCATTGAACACAGATTTTATTGTCAGACATCAGAGTTGTCACCAGTATCTTTTACTGCTTCAACTGAAGCGACTTAGCAGCAGCAGCATTCGGAGTTTTCTCTTTCACAGTGTGGGAAATTTATCTTAATGTCCACACTTCTGTCTTCATTTAAACTTATAAGCCATATAAAAATTAATGAGCCAGTTAGCATACATTTTGTATTTAGCATGTATTCTTTTTTTGATTTTTTTAAAAAAATTTAGTAGTCATGATTCTTAGCATAGGCATAGTCCCTGGAGGTAATTCAGGGATTTAGGTGGCAAATCAGATTTTTAAGCTTTTTAGAAACCATTTTGTACATTTTTATTTAGCCTGTTGCTTTTGAAGGGCACTGAATAAAAGTCTAATTGTCTGAACACATAATGAACCTTCTAAATGTGTTACTTCGTATTTAAATGTCTTTGAAAAGGATTTGAGAATATATGGAAATTCAGAATACATTGTTACCACTTGCATATTAATGTTTGACTAAAATTTCAATTTAATTTGGGTTTTATTAACAGGTTTAAGAATTTTCCTTTTCCTCTCTTTTCCCTCCTCCACCCCTAACCAGTACACTTAATATGGTAATTTCTTACAGGGACATTTTTCTGCTGTCCTTCAAAGAGAAGAAAAAGTCCCATCAATTCATGGTAAAGAGGAGGCAAGAGAAATACCTATTATTAGTGCTTCAACTCAAATAATGCTCAAAGGACTTTTTATGGTGCTTGACTATCTTTTTAGGCAAAATAGCAGGTAAGTAAAGATATCTGGTCTGAATTCTTCCTCTTAAAAATATTAGTGTTACTGGGTGCTAGCTACTAATTTTATGTGAGTACATGGGATAATGATAGACAAGTGGTATAAATATTGCTCTTACTGGCACAGACTCAGTCAACTGATGTTAGTTTTTGTTAATGAATATGAGTATTGAAACGAGTAAATAAATACATTTAATTAATTCAGCCTTAAATTTACAATCTTCTAAGACTAAATTTAAGTCTTCTTTTAAGTATAATTTATATATGTTTCTTCCAGTGTTAGAAAGTTTTATTGTGTAAATCCTCTGTTTAATAAAATGTGAAAGCAGTCAACTTCCCACACACTACTCCTTAAGTTATACTACAACCTGGCTCCAATTTTTTTTAAGATTTTTTTTTTTTTTAATGGCAAAATATCCTGGAGGCTCAGACGGTGAAGAATCTGCCTTCAATGTGGGAGACCTGGGTTCTGTCTCTGGGTTGAGGAGATCCCCTGGAGAAGGGCATGGCAACCCACTCTAGTATTCTTGCCTGGAGAATTCCATGGACAGAGGTGCCTGGTGGACTACAGTCAATGGGGTCGCAAAGTGTCAGACACAACTGAGCGACTGACACAGACACACAGACACACACACACATGACTGAGTGACTAACACACACACATACACACATACACACACATGACTGAGCGACTAACACACACTCATACACACACACGACTGAGTGACTAACACCCACACACATACACACACACACACAACTAAACAACTAACACACACATGACTGAGTGACTCACACACACATAAACACACACACATACACATGACTGAGCGACTAACACACACACACATACACATGACTGAGCGACTACAACACACACACACACACACACACACACGTAATGTAGGGCTTCCCAGGTGGTGCTAGTGGTAAGAACCCGCCTGCCAATGCAGGAGATATAAGAGACAGAAGTTCAATCCCTGGGTTGGGAAGATCCCCTAGAGGAGTGCATGGCAACCTACTCCAGTATTCTTGCCTGGAGAATCCCATGGACAGAGTAGCCTGGTGGGCTGCAGACCATGGGGTTGGATGTGACTGAGGCAACTTAGTATGCATCCACGTATACATAATGTAAAACTGAACAGTTTAAACATTCTAAGTGTACATTTTAATAGCATTAACTGTGGTCACATGGTTGTGCAGCTATACCACTGTCAATTTCCAGAACTTTTTCATAATCCCAAACAGGAACTCTATACCCATGAAACAGTATCTTCCATTTCTCTACCACCATAACCTTTGGTAACCTCTGTCCTACTTTCACCTCTATGGCTTTGCCCTTTTTGGTGTCTCCTTTTGTTTTTAAAGTTAATGCATGTTATAACATACATCATTCTTTTTATGGCTGAATGATATTCTATTAGGGAAACCATTCAATATCACAGTAATCCAAGACTATGCCCCAACCAGTAATGCTGAAGAAGCTGAAGTTGAACGGTTCTGTGAAGACCTACAAGATGTTTTAGAACTAACACCCAAAAAAGATGTCCTTTTCATTATAGGGAACTGGAATGCAAAAGTAGGAAGTCAAGAAACACCTGGAGTAACAGGCAAATTTGGCCTTGGAGTACGAGAATCAAGCAGGGCAAAGGCTGATAGAGTTTTGCCAAGAGAATGTACTGGTCATACCAAACACCCTCTTCCAACAACACAATAGAAGACTCTACACATGGACATCACCAGATGGTCAACACCAAAATCAGATTGATTATATTCTTTGCAGCCAAAGTTGGAGAAGCTATATACAGTCAGCAAAAAACAAGACTGGGAGCTGACTGTGGCTCAGATCGTGAACTCCTTATTGCCAAATTCAGACTTAAATTGAAGAAAGTAGGGAAAACCACTAGACCATTCAGCTGTGACCTAAATCAAATCCCTTATGATTATACAGTGGATGTGAGAAATAGATTTAAGGGACTAGATCTGATAGAGTGCCTGATGAACTATGGACGGAGGTTTGTGACATTGTACAGGAGACAGGGATCAAGACCATCCCCATGGAAAAGAAATGCAAAAAGCAAAATGGCTGTCTGAGGATGCCTTACAAATAGCTGTGAAAAGAAGGGAAGCAAAAAGCAAAGGAGAAAAGGAAAGATATTCCCGTTTGAATGCAGAGTTTCAAAGAATAGCAAGGAGTGATAAGAAAGCCTTCCTCAGCGATCAATGCAAAGAAATAGAGGAAAACAACAGAATGGGAAAGACTAGAGATCTCTTCAAGAAAATTAGAGATACCAAGGGAACATGTCATGCAAAGATGGGCTTGATAAAGGACAGAAATGGTATGGGCCTAACAGAAGCAGAAGATATTAAGAAGAGGTGGCAAGAATACTCAGGAGAACTATACAAAAAAGATCTTCATGACTTAGATAATCACGATGGTGTGATCACTCACCTAGAGCCAGACATCCTGGAATGAGAAGTCAAGTGGGCCTTAGGAAGCATCACTACGAACAAAGCTAGTGGAGGTGATGGAATTCCTGTTGAGCTATTTCAAATCCTGAAAGATGATGCTGTGAAAGTGCTGCGCTCAATATGCCAGCAAATTTGGAAAACTCAGCCCTGGCCACAGGACTGGAAAAGGTCAGTTTTCATTCTAATCCCAAAGAAAGGCAATGCCAAAGAATGCTCAAACTACCACACAATTGCACTCATCTCACACACTAGTAAAGTAATGCTCAAAATTCTCCAAGCCAGGCTTCAGCAATATGTGAACTGTGAGCTTCCAGATGTTCAAGCTGGTTTTAGAAAAGGCAGAGGAACCAGAGATCAAATTGCCAACATCTGCTGGATCATCAAAAAAGCAAGAGAGTTCCAGGAAAACATCTATTTCTGCTGTATTGACTATGCCAAAGCCTTTGACTGTGAATCACAATAAACTGGAAAATTCTGAAAAAGATGGGAATACCAGACCTGCCTCTTAAGAAACCTATATGCAGGTCAGGAAGCAACAGTTAGAACTGGACATGGAGCAACAGACTGGTTCCAAATAGGAAAAGGAGTACGTCAAGGCTGTATATTGTCACCCTGCTTATTTAACTTATATGCAGAGTACATCATGAGAAACGCTGGGCTGGAGGAAGCACAAGCTGGAATCAAGATTGCCGAGAGAAATATCAGTAACCTCAGATATGCAGCTAACGCCACCCTTATGGAAGAAAGTGAAGAGGAACTACAAAGCCTCTTGATGAAAGTGAAAGAGGAGAGTGAAAAAGTTGGCTTAAAGCTCAACATTCAGAAAACTAAGATCATGTCATCTGGTCCCATCACTTCATGGGAAATAGATGGGGAAACATTGGAAACAGTGTCAGACTTTATTTTTTTGGGCTCCAAAATCACCACAGATGGTGATTGCAGCCATGAAATTAAAAGATGTTTACTCCTTGAAGGAAAGTTATGACCAACCTAGATAGCATATTTAAAAGCAGAGACATAAAAAAAAAAAAAAAAAAAAGCAGAGACATTACTTTGCCAACAATGATCCATCTAGTCAAGGCTCTGGTTTTTCCAGTGGTCATGTATGAATGTGAGAATTGGACTGTGATAAAAGGTGAGTGCTGAAGAATCGATGCTTTTGAACTGTAATGTTGGGGAAGACTCTTGAGAGTCCCTTGGACTGCAAGGAGATCCAACCAGTCCATCATAAAGGAGATCAGAGCTGGGTGTTCATTGGAAGGACTCATGCTGAAGCTGAAGCTCCAATACTTTGGCCACCTGATGCAAAGAATTGACTCATTGCAAAAGACCCTGATGCTAGGAGGGATTGGGAGAAGGAGGAGAAGGGGACGACAGAGGATGAGATGGTTGGATGGCATCACCAACTCGATGGACATGGGTTTGAGTAAACTCCGGGAGCTGGTGATAGAGAGGGAGGCCTGGCGTGCTGCCATTCATGGTGTCTCAAAGAGTCGGACACGGCTGAGCAACTGAACTGAACTGAACTGAATATTCTATTGTGTGTGTACACCATATTTTGCTTATCCATTTTTATATTGATGGACATTTGTATTGTTTCCACTTTTTGCCTATTGTGAGTCATGCTGCAATGAACATTGGTGTACTAGTATCTGTTTTGAGTCCCTGTTTTCATTTCTGGGTACATACCTAGCAGTAGAATTGCCAGATTATATGGTAATTCTGATTTAACTTTTTTGAGAACCACCATACTATTTTTCATAGCAGCTGCACTTTCTAGATTCACATAATTATGCACAGGAGTTCCCAATTTCTCTATACCCTTGCCAATACTTGTTATTTTGGTTCTTTTTTTTTTTTTTGGATAATAGCTATCTTAATGAGTATAAAGGGTTTTTTTCTTTTTTTTTAAGGGTTTTGATTTACACTTCGCTAATGACTAGAGATGTTGATCATCTTTTTCATTAGCTTATTGTTCATTTCTATATTTCTATATCTTCATTGGAGAAGTGTCTGCTCAGGTCCTTCGTCCATTTTTGAATGGGGATTTTTTTTGTTTTTTGAGTTGTAAGAGTTATTCTGCATATTAATTCTGTTTCAGATATATACTTTACTAATATTTTTTCCTATTCTGTGTGTTGTCTTTTCATTCTCTTGATAGTATTCTTTGATGCACAAAAGTGTTTAAATATTAATGAAATATAATCTATTGACTTCTTTTTCTTTTGTTGCTTATGCTTTTTGTATCCAGTTAACAATGGCCAAATATGATGTCATCAAGATTTCTGCTGTGTTTTCTTCTAAGAGAGTTTTGTAATTTTTAGGTCCCAGGAATTTTTTTTTTTGACTGCGCCCCATGGCATGTAGGATTCATGTTCCCTGACCAGGGAACAAACTCATGTCCCCTGCATTGGAAGCTCAGAATCTTAATCACTGGACCACCAGGGAAGGTTTCCCCCCCACCCCCCCACCCCCGGCCCCCGCTAGTATTTTTATAAAATTCTCTCCACCTAGTGCAAGGTTCCTGACTTTGACTTTCTCTCTGAAGGTAAAATTAACAGTCAGTATTACTCTGAGGACATGGTAGAGAATACCAAATTTTATTCTGTTTAAGCTTAGATTTATAGCCTCTTATGGAGAGAATTTATAAGATGTATCAGATTACAGAGATCATATAGTTTAGTACTTTCATTAAGAATAGATGAAAGGGATGTTCAAGTGGGAGGGGACATAGGTAAATCTATGGCTGATTCATGTTGATGTTTGGTAGAAGCCAACACAATATTGTAAAGTGATTATCTTTCAATTAAAAATAAATAAATTTTAAAAAACAGATGAAGACTGAGATCACATTTTAAAGGCACTTAAAACTCAGTTTCCTAAACTTTCAGTAAAAATTGTCTTTCTGTTTTCTAATGCAATAAAAAAGTTTAACCCACTGTTTAGTTTTTTTTTTTTTAAACAATAATACTGTTAACTAATTTATGACTAATGATGTAACATAGAATGCAAAGAACTCTGAAGTAGGAGTTAGGAGGCTTGGATTTTAATCCTGGCTTTGCTGTGATTTATGTAATGTCTGAACATAGGGATGAGCAGTGATAAAGTGTAGATGGTTAGATGATGCATCAACTCTGTAAGGGTGGATTCACCCTAAGGTTTAATGATTTACTTTCTGTCAGAATTGCTGAGTTTAGTGGTACAAGTTGTTGGTGTGCGACAGTGTTATCTAAGGTTTTGCCATTTAAATGCCTTTTTTTTTTCATTTAGATTTGCAGATGACTATAAAGTCGCTATTCAACAGACTTACTCTTGGATAAATCAGAGTGATACTACAGATAAAAATGGAATCTTGATTCTATCAAAAAATAAGAAACGTTCACGGCAGAAAGCAGCAGTTCATGTGCTAAATTTTTGGTGCTTAAATCCAGCTGTGGTAAGCTTATCATGCTGTAAAAAAGAATTCTTCTTGCTCAATACCAACAATTAAGTAAATTTGTTTGACTTTTTAAAAACTGATTTTATGTATTTAATGTTGTTTCCTTGTAGGCCTTTTCAGATATTAATGGCAAGGTTTGGACAATTGTTTTGACATCTGGGACATTATCACCAATGAAATCCTTTTCATCAGAACTTGGTGTTACATTTACTATTCAATTAGAGGCTAATCATGTCATTAATAACTCACAGGTTAGTGTCTTTTTTTTTTTTAATTTCTCTTAGTCTTTTTACCTCAGTATAATTGTCTATAAACAAGTTAAAAGGTAATTGAAGGACTAGCAAACAAATCCTGATAGGAAAGTCAACATTTCAGTTTTAGAATAAAAGAAAATTTGTCAGCTACTTAGTAGTGGCAGCAAAAGGAGCTACTGATAAATAGTATTCCTTCAACCCAGTGAATAAAAATACATACTTTGCTTGCAAAGACTGTATTGCAGTTTCCTTATTTAATTAAGTTTAAAATTTTTTAATAAAAATTAAAAGAAACTAATTCACTCCCTTTTTTTTTTACTGTAATTTCTAATTGTGTAATTATTTGTGATTCTTTTTTCCATTAGACTATGGTGTATCTATATTCTAATTTTTATGTCTTTATCTTTACATTGTACCTAGATTAATAGCTGGTATTAGTTAATAAGTGTTCAGCACATGTTTGAATATCTGAAATGAATTGAAAGTATTCTTGTGAGTCCTGTGACATAGATTTTAATTTTTTATAACAATACCTTGTTAAAAAAAAAAAATACCCTGTAAATGTTACTTAAATTTTCCTAAGGATGTTTCAATTTTCATTTGTCAGTCTGCCCTCTATTTCTTTTTATTAAGTAATTGAAAGTAGTTAGCTACATGCATAATGGTTTGGCCATAACAGAAGCAGAAGATATTAAGAGAAGAGGTGGCATGAATACACAGAAGAACTGTACAAAAAAAGATCCTAATGACTTGGATAACCATGATGGTGTGATCACTCACTTAGAGCCAGACATCCTGGAATGTGAAGTCAAGTGGGCCTTAGAAAGCATCACTGTGACCAAAGCTAGTGGAGGTGATGGAATTCCAGCTGAGCTATTTCAGATCCTAAAAGATGATGCTATTAAAGTGCTGCCCTCAAAATGCCAGCAAATTTGGAAAACTCAGCAGTGGCCACAGGACTGGAAAAGATCAGTTTTCATTCCAATCCCAAAGAAGGGCAATGCCAAAGAATGTTAAACTACCACACAGTTGTACTCATCTCACATGCTAACAAGGTAATGCTCAAAATCTTTCAAGCTAGGCTTCACCAGTACATGAACCGAGAACTTCCAGATGCTCAAGCTTGACTTAGAAAAGGCAGAGGAACCAGAGATCAAATTGCTAACATCCACTGGATCATAGAGAAACCAAGAGAATTCCAGAAAACATCTGCTTCATTGACTACGTTGAAGCCTTTGTTTGGATCACAACAAACTGTGGAAAATTCTGAAAGAGATGGGAATACCAGGCTGCTTTACCTGCCTCCTGAGAAATCTGTATGCAGGTCAAGAAGCAACACTTAGAACCAGACGTGGAACAACAGACTGGTTCAGAATTGGGAAAGAGAGTATGTCAAGACTGTATATTGTCACCATGCTTATTTAACTTATATGCAGGGTACATCATGCGAAATCCCAGGCTGGATGAATCACAAGCTGAAATCAAGATTGCTGGGAGAAGTATCAGTAGCCTCAGATATGCAGATGACACCACCCTTATGGCAGAAAGCAGAGAAACTAAAGAGTCTCTTGATGAAGGTGAAAGAGGAGAGTGAAGGGAACTCCCTGGTGGTCCAGTGGCTAAGACTCTGCACTCCTGATACAGGGGGGCTGGATTCGATCCCTGGTCAGGGAACTAGATCCCACATGCCACAACTAAGACTCTATGCAGCCAAATAAATAAAAATAAATGTTAAAAAAAAAAAAAAAAGAGGAGAGTGAAAAAGCTGGGTTAAAACTCAACATTCAGAAAATGAAGACCATGGCATCTGGCCCCATTACTTTATGGCAAATAGATGGGAAACAATGGAAACAGTGAGAGGCTTTGTTTTCTTGGGCTCCAAAATCACTTCAAATGGTAACTGCTGCCATGAAATTTAAAGACACCTGCTCCTTGGAAGAAAAACAATGACAAACCTAAACAGCATATTAGAAAGCATAGACATTACTTTGCCCACAAAGTTCCCTATAGTCACAGCTATGATTTTTCTAGTAATCATGTATGGATGGATATATGTATGGATACATGTATGGATATGAGAGTTGGACCATAAAGAAGGCTGAGGGCCTTCAAAGAATTGATGCTTTTGAACTGTGATGTTGGAGAAGACTCTTGAGATTCCTTGAACTGCAAGGAGATCAAACCAGTCCATCCTAAAGGAAATCAGTCCTGAATATTCATTGGGAAGACTGATGCTGAAGCTCCAATACTTTGGCGATCTGATGTGAAGAGCTAACTCATTTGAAAAGACCCTGATGCTGGGAAAGATTGAAGTTGGGAGAAGAAGGGGTTGACAGAAGATGAGGTGGTTGAATGTCATCACTGACTCAATAGACATGAGTTTGAGCAAACTCTGGGATATGGTGAAGGACAGGGAACCCTGGCGTGCAGTAGTCCATGGGGTCACAAAGAATCAGACACAACCGAGCAACTGAATAGCAACAACAGCAATAAGTTTATTAGTACTTGAGCACCTGATTCAATTCCAGTTCTTTAAAAGAGCTATAAAACAGCTATAGTTTCCAACCAAGGATTATTTGTGGGAATTACTGGCATTTAGTAGGTGAGGGTCTTGAATGCTAGACTCCTATGTAACAATGAATTGTGGTTTCCAAAATGTTAGAGTGTTCTTGTTTAGGAACATTGCTATTAGCAGTAGCAAAAGAAAAATATATGATCCACATTTTCAAATTGTTTTCTTTGGAGGCTCACATAAATATGGGAAGTTATTAATAAATTGAACGTATTTTTCCACAAGAATGTTATTATAGGGTCTTTGTTTTCAATCGTGTGCACAAAAGTCCATTTAACTTATAATATTACTAGGTAATGATAATTAGTAAGAATAATGCTAGTTCAGCTGGATTCTGTTATAATATTTCCCCCAGCTTTTAAAAACTTTAATTTTAATAGAAAACACATCATAAAGTTTGCCATGTTAGCTGTTTTTAAGTGTACAGTTCAGTTTTATAAGGATATTCATATTGTTGTGTAACAAATATCTAGAGTTTTTCATCTAACAACACTGAAATTCTATTATAAAATAACAAATCTCAATTCCCCCCTTCTCCCAGCCCCTGGTGACCTCCATTCTACTTTTTGTTTTTATGCATTTGACTATTCTAAATAAATCATCTAAATGGAATTACAAAACTTTGTGATTAGTTTATTTTGCTTAGAATGATGTCTTCAGAGTTCATCTTTGTTGTAACATGAATCAGAATTTCTTCCTTATTAAGGCTGAATAATATTTGAATTGTGTGTGTATCACATTTTGTTTGTCTATTTGTTTGTTGATTTCCCCAACTCTTTATTTAAAAAAGTATAGCTTAAAAAAATATATATATAGCTTGAAAAAAGTGGAAAAAATAGTATTAACATAGTGAATATCTTTATACCCTTAATCTAGATCCATCAGTTGTATAACTTTGCACCTTTGCATATATACGTATGAGAGAAAAGAAGAGAAGAGTAATTCTGCAAAATATTGATGATTACATTAACTGGATATGTTATTAGAAAGTAATTTGTAGACATTGTGATTCTTTGCCCTTAATTAGTTTAGAATGTTTATCCTGAGAACAGGTACATAATCTTGTGTAATCACAATATCATGATCATACCCAAACAATTTAATATTACTGCAAATAGAATCTATATTCTTCCAGTTATTTCCAGTATGACTTTAATAGTGTACCTGTTTATTTGTTTTATTCTTGATCCAGGATCCAGTTAAGTATTATATATTGCATGTGGTTTTCATGTTTCTTTAGTTTTGTTTTTCTTTTTTTTTTCTTTCTTAATTTAGATTGAATTATAATTGATTTACAATATTAGTTTCTGGTGTCCAACATAATGATTCAAAATTTTTATAGATACTCCATTTGGTGTTATTATGAAATATTAGCTGTTATCCTTGTGCTGTACAATATGTCCTTGTAGCTTATTTGTTGTTATACACAGTAGTTTATACCTCTTAATCTCTGACCCCTATCTTGGATTTCTCCCCTCTGGAGTAACCGCTAGTATGTCCTCTCTGTGAGCCTTTCTGTTTTGTTATATTGATTCATTTGTTTTAGTTTCCACATGTAAGTAGTAACATACCTTATTTTTAATAAGTCTCTGTCTGACTTATTTCACTTAGCCTAATACCTTGTAAGTCCATCTGTGTTGTTGCAGTTGGCCAAATGTCATTCTTTTTTTATGTACCTGTATAAATGTAGAGAAATTGTATATAACTAAAATTTGATGGGTCTGATTTTCTATGACTGTAGATCTTTGAGCATCAGGGAATTTGTGAAACAGTAGTTTCTGTCATAAGTGAATCTTAGAGACTTACCTATAGCAGATGGTGTGTGCATGCTCAGTTGCTCAATCATGCCGAACTGTTTGTGATTCCATGGACGATAGCCTGCAAGGCTTCTCTGTCCATGGTATTCTTCAGGCAAGAATACTGGAGTGGGTTGCCATTTCCTCCTCCAGGGGATCTTGCTGACTCAGGAACTGAATCTGCATCTCCTGCATCTTCTGCATTGGCACTCAGATTCTTTACCTCTGAGCCACCTGGGGAGCCCGTAGCAGATGGTACCATCCCTGATGTCTTATTTTGGATTCATTTCTAACTTACCCATTTCCTTTGTTCCTATGATCCAACAAAATTCTGTTCCATGGTTAATTTTATAAAGGTATTGAGGAAATAAGTAAAACCTAATTTCTGTCATTCTAAGAGAATTCAATCTGCCTGAAGAACTTTAGGCAGACTTCAGGTCTACCTAAAGTAAAACTTCTATAAATTAAATCTGGGCTTCACATGTGGTGCAATGGTAAAGAATCTGCCTGCCAATGCAGGAGATGCAAATTTGATCTGTAAGTTGGGAAGACCTCCTAGAGGAGAAAATGGCAACCCACTCCAGCATTCTTGCCTAGAAAATTCCATGGACAGAGAAGCCTGGCAGACTACAGTTCATAGGGTCGTGAAGAATTGGACATGACTGAGTGACCGAGCACCCTTGCATACGTAACTAATTAAAGATAATAGGAAAAAGCCCAACAATTTAAAAATAAATTTTCTCTAAAGTCGTTGCTTGATCTCTTTTTCACATACACAATTAAGGCTCCCAACTAAATGCTAATTTGCCTGCCTTATTTAGGTATAACTCTAATTCTGATGTACTCATATTCTAGGTTTGGGTTGGCACCATTGGGTCAGGGCCCAAGGGTCGCAATCTCTGTGCTACCTTCCAGCACACGGAAACATTTGAATTCCAGGATGAAGTGGGAGCACTTTTGTTATCTGTGTGCCAGACTGTTAGCCAAGGAATTTTGTGTTTCCTGCCATCTTACAAGGTAAGGGAATATTTTTGTTTACTTTTGCCTTTGAATAATCATATGGCATTACCATGATAAGCTTCCTAGGATCAGATGCAACAGAGTACAGTTTTTTTAAGCATCATATATTATTTTGCTTTTTATTGGTTAAGATATTGCCTGCTTATTCTGTTACTGTTTTACTTGGAAGTCCAAAAGACTGAAGGTATTCAAGCATTTTAGTGGGCTGTTTTATATATGTGATTTTTATTCTTGGGGCAAGTTGATATTTTCTGATTAAAGGAAAAAGGATCATTATTTTTCACTTTGATAGACTAGACTATTGCAAATTTCAAAATATGAATTTAAAATATGATTTTCTTTAATGCCCATCTTTTTGCTTCATGTATTTGGCTAGGAAAAAAACTTTTTCTTGTTTTTAGAGTCGTTCTGAGTTTTAATATTTTCAGGAGTTAAATTGAGTTATATGGTATATTTTAGTCCTCCTAATACTCAAAGCATTAAAACCACATATAATTCCTGAGAGTAGTATCATATTTTATGAAAATCTAAGCTAAATTTCAGTGTTTAGGTGGTATTCCCTTTTCTTTTTTCATAGGAAGTTATTATATATATAAGGATCGTAGTGTAATGTATTTGAATGACAATATTGATACCTTTGGCTCTTGTGTTGTCTTTCCCTCTGTATACATACTGCTATGGTCTGATGTGTCCCCCCATATTTTATATGTTGAAATCCTAGCCCCCAGAGATAATGACATTTGGAAGTGGAGTCTTTGAGAGATGCTTAAGGCATGGTGATGTAGTCCTCATGAATAGAATTAATGACTTAAAAAGAAGCTCCAGAGAGATTTCTTGTCCTTTCTACCATGTGAGGTCACAGTGAGAAGGTGCCACTGTGAACCAGGAAGAGGGCCTTCACCAAACATGACTGTGCTGGTGCCTTGATTTTGTACTTTACACCAATCAGATCTGTGATAAATTCTGTTGTTTATAAGCCACTCAGTTCCTGATGTTTTGTTATAGTAGCTGGAATGGGACTAAGACACATACTTTGTGTACAAAGGTCCTGTAAATACTGTAGATAAACTGAAGGAATTACTCTCAGGGAAATTTAATCACATAGGTTTCTTTTTTTTTTTTTTTCAAGAATATCTAAAAATGAAATGGACATAAACATATTGAAAATTCTTATTACAAAGCAATATTTATTACAGAGTGAACATCTATCCCAGAAGTTATGTGAGGGAAAACTAATAATTAAGCCTGGAACTAAGGAGAAGCAAGCACATTAAGAAACTTTTAAATTAACACAACAATGTAAATCAACTATACTTTAATAATTTTACTAACTTTTAACGTCTTCAGATTTTCTGTTTCTTCTTGATTCAGTTTGTAGATTGTTTGTTTCTTGGAATTCATCCATTTTATCTAGGTTATCCAATTTCTTACCTTATGTTAGTTTTAGGTTGTTTGCTTTCCTTTTTCTCATTCCTTAAGGTGTAATATTAGGTTTACTGGTTTAAAATCTTTGTTTTTTTCAAGCGTGTGATTATAGCTATAAATTTTCCTCTTAGCAGTGCTTTCTTTGTGTCCTGTATATTTTGTGTTTTCACGTTCATATTTGTAAGATATTTTCCAGTTTCTCTTGTGAGTTCTTCTTTGACCTATTGATTGTTTAAAAATTGTGTTGTTTGAGTTCCTTATATTTGTGAATTTTCTACCTTTCTTTTTATTATTTATTACTATTTTTAGTCCATTGTGATTAGAAAAGATATTTTATATGATTTCAGTCTTTTAAATTTTATTATGACTTGTTTTGTGGACTAGTATGTGGTCTTTCCTGGAAAATATACCATGTGCGTTTGGAAAAAATATGTATTTTGTTGTTGGGTGGTGTTCTATATATGTCTGTTAGGTCCAGTTGGTTTACAGTGTTCATATTCTCTATTTCATTATTTATCTCTGTCCAGTTCATATTCATTATTAGAAGTGAGATATTGAAATCTCTGTTATTGTAGAATTATCAGTTTCTCCCTTCAACTCTGTCATTGTTTGCTTCATATGTTTTGGGAGCTCTGGGTTTGGTTTTTGTTTACAATTGTTATATGTTCTTCATGAATTGACCCTTTTATCGATACGTAATATCCTTTGTCTCATAACAACTTTTGATTTATTTGTCTCATAGTAGTAATGGCATCCTAACCTTCTTTTGGTTATTATTTGTATGGAATCTCTCTTTCCATCCTTTCATTTTTGACCTTCACATCTTTAAAGTGAATCTCTTTCTGTTTTGAAGTATAATTTATAGTATTATGTTAGTTTCAGGTATATAGCACAGTGGGTTTTTTGCAAATTATATTCCACTATAAGTTATTACAAGATGCTGGGTATAATTCCTAGTTCTATGCAGTAAATTCTTGTTGCTTATCCATTTTATTTATAGTGGTGTGAACCTGTCAATAAACTCAATTTATTGTTATCAACATATAGCTGGATCATCTATTTTTATAATACATTCTGCTATATCTGCTTTTTGATTGGGAAGTTTAATTCACTTACTTTTAAATTAATAAATGATAAGAAAAGACTTTTTTTTCTGACTGTGGAGCTGACTGTGGCTCAGATCATGAATTCGTTATTGACAAATTCAGACATAAATTGAAAGTAGCGAAAACCCCTATATATTAATGTGTGACCTAAATCAAATCCCTTACAATTATACAGTGGAAGTAACAAATAGATTCAAGGGATTAGATCTGAGAGACAGAGTGCCTGAAGAACTATGAATGGAGGTTCGTGACATTGTACAAGAGGCAGTGATCAAGACCATCCCCATGAAAAAGAAATGCAAAAACAAAATGGTTGTCGGAGGAGGCCTTACAAATAGCTATGAAGAGAAACTGAAAGGCAAAGGACAAAAGAAAAGATATACCCATTTGAATGCAGAGTTCCAAAGAATAGCAAGGAAAGATAAGAAAGCCTTCCTCAGTGATCAATGCAAAGAAATAGAGGAGAACAATAGATGGGGAAAGACTAGCGATCTCTTCAAGAAAATTAGAGATACCAAGAGAACTTTTCTTGCAAAGATCGGCACAATAATGGACAGAAATGGTATGGACCTATCAGAAGCAGATGGTATTAAGAAAAGGTGGCAAGAATACTCAGAAGAACTATACAAAAAAGATCTTCATAACTTAGATAATCACGATGGTGTGATCACTCACCTAGAGCCAGACATCCTGGAATGTGAAGTCAAGTGGGCCTTAGGAAGCATCACTACGAACACAGCTAGTGGAGGTGATAGAATTCCAGTTGAGCTATTTCAAACCCTGAAAGATGATGCTGTGAACGTGCTGCACTCAGTATGCCAGCAAATTTGGAAAACTCAGCAGTGGCCACAGGACTGGAAAAGATAAGTTTTCATTCCAGTCCCAAAGAATGCTCAAACTACTGCACGGTTGTACTCATCTCACACGCTAGTGAAATAATGCTCAAAATTCTCCAGGCCAGGCTTCAACAACACGTGAACCATGAACTTCTCGATGTTCAAGCTGGATTTAGAAAAGGCAGAGGAACCACAGATGAAATTGCCAACATCCTCTGGATCATCGAAAAAGCAAGAGAGTTCCTGAAAAACACCTATTTCTGCTTTATTGACTATACCAAAGCCTTTGACTGTGTGGATCACAGCAAATTGTGGAAAATTCTTAAAGAGACAGGAATTCCAGACCACCGGACCTGCCTCCTGAGAAATCTGTATGCAGGTCAGAAAGCAATGAATGGTTAGAACTGGACATGGAACAATAGACTGGTTCCAAATGGGGAAAGGAGTACATCAAGGCTGTATATTGTCACCCTGCTTATTTAACTTATATGCAGAGTACATCATGAGAAACGCTGGACTGGGTGAAACACAAGCTGGAATCACGATTGCCAGGAGAAATATCAATAACCTCAGATATGCAGATGACACCACCCTTTTTTTTTTTTCCCCATTCTCTGAGTTTTTATTTTTAGTTATTGTTTTTACAGTCCTTCGTGGCCAGGCTTGTTACAGGGGATCGACAGCAAAACCCAAGTTGGCTTGGCCTCTGACAGTAAAGATGAGGACTCAATGCGTCAATAAGGAAACCTCCGCCTTGGAGGCAGGTGGGACTGTGGTCCCAGGCTGATGGGAGCCTCAGGGGCTCGGTTTTCAGAGCAGATGACACCACCCTTATGGCAGAAAGCGAAGAAGAACTAAAGAGCCTCTTGATGAAAGTTAAAGAGGAGAGTGAAAAAGTCGGCTTAAAATTCAACAGTCAAAAAACTAAGATCATGGCACTTGGTCCCATCTCTTCATGGCAAATAGATGGGGAAACCATGGAAACAGTGAGAGACTATTTCTTGGGGCTCCAAAATCACTGCAGATGGTGACTACAGCCATGAAATTAAAAGACGCTTGTTCCTTGGCAGAAAAGCTATCACCAGCCTAGACAGTATATTAAAAAGCAGAGACGTCTTTTCACCTTGCTTATAGTTTCCTTTGTAGTGCAAAAGCTTTTAAGTTTCATTAGGTCCCATTTGTTTAGTTTTGCTTTTATTTCCAATATCCCTCAGATTGGGAGAAAATAATAGCAAATGAAGCAACAGACAAAGGATTAATCTCAAAAATATACAAGCAACTCCTGCAGCTCAATTCCAGAAAAATAAATGACCCAATCAAAAAATGGGCCAAAGAACTAAACAGACATTTCTCCAAAGAAGACATACAGACGGCTAACGAACACATGAAAAGATGCTCAACATCACTCATTATTAGAGAAATGCAAATCAAAACCACAATGAGGTACCATTACACGCCAGTCAGGATGGCTGCTATCCAAAAGTCTACAAGCAATAAATGCTGGAGAGGGTGTGGAGAAAAGGGAACCCTCTTACACTGTTGGTGGGAATGCAAACTAGTACAGCCGCTATGGAAAACAGTGTGGAGATTTCTTAAAAAACTGGAAATAGAACTGCCATATGACCCAGCAATCCCACTTCTGGGCATACACACTGAGGAAACCAGATCTGAAAGAGACACGTGCACCCCAATGTTCATTGCAGCACTGTTTATAATAGCCAGGACATGGAAGCAACCTAGATGCCCATCAGCAGATGAATGGATAAGGAAGCTGTGGTACATATACACCATGGAATATTACTCAGCCATTAAAAAGAATTCATTTGAACCAGTCCTAATGAGATGGATGAAGCTGGAGCCCATTATACAGAGTGAAGTAAGCCAGAAAGATAAAGAACATTACAGCATACTAACACATATATATGGAATTTAGAAAGGTGATAACGATAACCCTATATGCAAAACAGAAAAAGAGACACAGAAATACAGAACAGACTTTTGAACTTTGTGGGAGAATGTGAGGGTGGGATATTTCAAAAGAACAGCATGTATACTATCTATGGTGAAACAGATCACCAGCCCAGGTGGGATGCATGAGACAAGTGCTCCGACCTGGTGCACTGGGAAGACCCAGAGGAATCGGGTGGAGAGGGAGGTGGGAGGGGGGATCGGGATTGGGAATACATGTAAATCCATGGCTGATTCATATCAATGTATGACAAAACCCACTGGAAAAAAAAAAAAAAAGCAGAGACGTTACTTTGCCAACAAATGTCCGTCTAGTCAAAGCTATGGTTTTTCTAATAGTCATGTATGGATGTGAGAGTTGGACTATAAAGAAAGCTGAAAGCCAAAGAATTGATGCTTTTGAATTGATGGTGCTGGAGAAGACTCTTGAGAGTCCCTATACTGCAAGGAGATCCAACCAGTCCATCCTAAAGGAAATCAGTCCTGAATATTCATTGGACGGACTGATGCTGAAGCTGAAACTCCAATACTTTGGCCACCTGATGCGAAGAACTGACTCATTTGAAAAGACCCTGATGCTGGGAAAGATTGAAAGCAGGAGGAGAAGGGGATGACAGAGGATGAGGTGGTTGGATGTCATCACCGACTCGATGGACATCAGTTTGAGTAAACTCCGGGAGTTGGTGATGGACAGGGAGGCCTGGGGTGCTGCAGTCCATGGGGTCACAGAGTCCAATACGACTGAGCAGCTGAACTGAACTGAAGAAAAGACTTCAGCCATTTTATTATTTATTTTCTGTATGTTTTGCAACTATTATGTCCTTTACATTTCCTCCATCATTACCTTCTTTTTTGCTTGATTTTTTTGTAGTTACACATTTTAATTCTTTTCTCATATTCTTTCGTATGTATCTAATAAGTATTTTCTTTGTGATTACCATGGGAATTGCCTATAACACTTAAAGTTATAACACTGATTTTTTTAAAAACTTACTTAATTATAGTTTGTTTACAATGTGGTGCTAATTTCTGCTGTACAGCAAAGTGATTCAGTTATACATGTGTGTGTGTGTACTACTATCTAATTACTCATTTTGAGTCCTGTTGCATTTTATTAAATCTTGAATTTTTGAAAATTCAGAAGCCTTCAGCTTGTTTTTCCTTTATTAAAATTTTTTCTTAGTCTCAAATGGGGCTTCCTTTCTATTTTTATGTAGAAACCTTTTGTTTGAGATATAATTCCCATACCCTTTTACAGTGTACAATTCTGTGGGTTTTAGTACATTTACAAAGTTATACAATCATCACCACTGTCTAATTTCAGAACAATTTCTTCACCCCCAGAAGAAACCTCTTATCCAGTAGCAGCTACTTCCCATTCCTACCTCCTCATAACCCGTGGTAACCACTAATCTACTTTCTGTTTCTATTGATTTTCCTTTTCCAGATGTTTTGTGTAAATGAAATCATTCAATATGTGGCTTTTATGTGTGGCTTAGCATAATATTTTCATAGTTCATCTGTGTTGTAAGAGGAGTCTACTTTATTCCTTTTTATGGATGAATGATATTTCTTTTACTTTCAGTCTATTTGTATCTTTAAATTTAAAGTGTGTCCTTTGTAGATAGCATGTAGTTGGATCATTCTGCTAATCTCTGCCTTTTATAAAGAGTGTTTTCTCCATTTAAATTTAATGTAGTTATGGGGCTTCCCTGGGTAAAGATTCTGGTAAAGAATCTGCCTGCATTGCAGGAGACCTGGGTCTGATCCCTGGGTCAGGAAGATCCCCTGGAGAAGGAAATGGCAACCCATTCCAGTATTCTTGCCTGGAGAATTTCATGGACAGAGGAGCCTGGTGGGCTACAATCCATGGGATCTCAAAAGAGTCGGACACGACTAAGCTACTAACACACACACGTTGATAAGATAGTTTTTACATTTGCCACTTTACTGTTTGTTTTCTGTATGTTACGTTTCCCTCCTCCTATTCCTCCACTGGGACTGCCCCTGTGGCTCAGGGGTAAAGAATCCTCCTGCAACACAGGAGCCGCAGGAGACACGGGTTCAATTTCTGGGTTGGGAAGATTCCTCTGGAGAGTTCCATGTACAGAGGAGCCTGGCAGGCTACAATCCATGGGGTTGCAAAGAGTTGGACATGACTGAAGTGACTTGGCATGCACTCATTTCTCCATTACTACCTTCTTTTCTGTTAAATATATATTTTCTAATGTGCCATTAAAATTTTTCTAGTATGACCTTTTAATTCCCTTAGTGTGTTAGTTGCTCAGTTGTGTCTGACTTTTTGCAACCTCATGGACTGTAGCCCACCAGGCTCCTATGTCCTAGGAATTTCCCAGGCAAGAATACCAGAGTGAGTAAACACTCCCAACCCAGGGATCGAACCCAGGTCTCCTGCATGGCAGGCAGATTCTTTACCATCTGAGCCATCAGGGTTAACTGATCTTAATGGTGGCTCAGATGGTAAAGAATCTGCCTGCCATGCAGGAGACCCAGGTTTGATTGCTGGGTCAGGCACACCCCCTGGAGAAGCTAATGGCTACCCACTCCAGTATTATTGCCTGGAGAATTATATGGACAAAGGACCTTGGTTGACTACTGTCCATGGAGTCACAAAGAGTTGGACACGACTGAGTGACTACACTTTAATTCCCTAGCATTTCTTTTACTATATATTTTCGAGTTATCTTAATGGTTGTCCTGGGAATTAAAATAAACAGTTTATAAAATGTAGTTTGAATTGGTACTAATATAATTTCAATAGCATGTAAAAAGTTTGATCTTTTATAGTTATATTACGTTCTACTTTCTTTGTGCTATTATTGTCATAAGATTATGTATTTGTACATTGTTGCCTATCAAAACAGATTTATAATTATTGCTTTATACATTTGTCTTTTAAATGAGACAAGAGACAAAAATTTACAGTCTATTTATACTGCCTTTTTATATTTACCTATGTTATTATCTTCACCAGTACTCTTTAATTCTTTGTGTAGATTTTAGTTACTGTCTGGTGTCCCCGAACACTCATTCTTTTATTAATTAATTAATTTTTGGTTGCCGTGGGTGTTCATTACTTCACATGGACTTTTCTCTCGTTGCAGAGAACTGAGGCTACACTAGCTGTGGTGTGCGGGCATCTCATTGCGGTGGCTTCTCTTGGGGAACACAGGCTTTAGGGCGCCCAGGCTTCAGTGGTTGCAGCATGGAGGCTCAGTAGTTGTGGAGTGTGGGCTTCATTGCTCTGCAGCATGTGGGATCTTCCTGGACCAGGGGTCAAACCTGTGTCCCCTGCCTTGACAGGTGGATTCTTATCCACTGTACTACCTGGAAAGTCACCTAAACACTCATTCTTAAATAGAGTCTCCCCTGCAGCTCTCTCAGTTTTAATCCATTGTCACTATCCTGGAGCCTTGTTGATGTGATGGTAAGGTGTTGGGAATGGGGAAGCTTTGTCTAATTTTTTAATTAAGTCTCAGTCTTTTAGTGGGCCTGTGTCCCTGGACTATCTCCTTCCCATATGTTTCTCAGCTCTTTATTCATTTCCTTAGATGAGATAGGAAGTCTAGAGGGAGCTGAAGTTTGGGTAAATTTCCTTTCCCCCAGTTTGGGTAAGGCTCTGGCAGTCTTTTCCCTTTACTGGGAGACTGGCCTTAGTTATGGAGAATGCTTTGAGTGTATTCGAAATGGCTGTTTTTTCCCCTCTCTCTGTCAGAAAGAAGAGGGTTTTTCTTGACTCTTTACTGTGAAAACCTTGGTAGGGGATTGTTTCTGGAGATAATATCTACAAAAATTTGGGGACTCCCTAAGGATGTGGCCTCTAGGAGTTTGTCACTATTACACTGGTACACACTATGCCTCCAGCAATTTGTCAAAATTATCTTTGAAGCATTCCTACCAATTTGTGGTTTTAGTGTCTTCCTCTTCCAGTAAGCAGTTCTCAGTCTATGATTCTCAGTATTTACTGTCTCTCCAGTTTTTAGGATAGCAATTTGTCTTATGACCTTAGTTCTCTGATGTGTCCAAGTCGTTGATTTTCAGTTTGTTCAGCTTTTTCTAAGATGGGTATGACGACTTGTGAGGTCTTTACATTGGAGCTGAAAGTAGAAGTCCTAATTTTATCTTTGAAAATGTATTTTCAACTGAATTTCAGAATGGAGATATAATTTACCTAAAAGACAAACCCAACAAATTGTAATGGTCGTTGCATCTTTGTCAACTGTTATACATTACAGTGGCTAAAGTCATTGAATATCCTCTTTTGCATTTGGAAGGGATTTGACATTGCAGAAGACATGAGAGCTCACGTTTGAATTTATTTTGAGGGGAAATTTGTCACATACAAACTTTTCAAGTCACATTGCAGTGGTAAATAATTTTTTCCTGTATGTCTAGATAATTGCAATCCATGATTTATTTAAAACTTTACTCTTTCACTGAAAAAAAAAGAATTTCCTTTTATTACAAACTACAATATTTGTGTAAGGATAAAAGTGGGAAAGTTGTCATTCTAGATCCAACCCCCCCCCTTCTTTCAGAGCCTTCTGAAGTAACTAACTATTGTAATAGATTCATGAAGAGTACCATTCCTCCATTAAGATCAATTTGATTTTCACTCTCTATTGTCATTTAACTGGTGGCACCACTTCCTTAGAACTCTTTGAGAGATCATTTTTATGGGTATAAGAGTTTTTAAACTCTTTATGGACAGAAAAGTTTCCGTTAATTTTGAAAAATGACTCTCTGGTGCCAAAGTAGCAACTTGGATCTTCATATTTGTACATTGCAGAGTCTGATTTTCTTTTACATTTTTATGAGTAAAAACCATTTTCCCTGAGGGAACATTGTGCATTCACCACTGAATGTCAGATAAGGAATAAAATGCAAAATGTTTCAGTCTCTAGTTACAATTTTTGCCAATATTGTTTAGTAGTAAATTTGTATGTTGAGAAGTTTGTAATGCTACTAATTTGATGTTCTGATTTTTAAGCTGTACTACATTTCATTTAAAGAAGAAACCAAATTGTTCCATGTAAAACATTTTTCTGTTTTCTTATTTAGACCTTGAAATTTTAGTATATTATGGATTTTCCTTATTGTGAGTGATCAACTGAGCCTTTTTAAGGAATATTTTTTCCACTGTGTTAAATAAAAGAAATTTTGAAGGTATTGAAGCTTTTAGGGTGTTTTAGGGAGGTTGTACATCGCTGAGAAGTGAGGAGTAGTTCTTAAGAACTTCTCTTCTTTTTTATTCATTCATTTGTTTATTTCATTATTGTGTTCATTTAACAAACATTTATTGGGCACATAATTACATTCTGGGTAGAAAATTCAAATAACTTGGACAAGGTCATATGTTTAGTTAGTGAAGGGACTTGCCTGAGAACTCTTGATTTTCTAGTCCAATGCGATCTTCATAACAATATTTTTAGAGTTTGATATTTGAAATATAGTTGATCTGGTAAGTATTAATTTGATCCAGTTTTTATTTAGGGCAATATAAGCATGTATTCAAATACCTACATATTGGTATATTTCAGTATTTATATTTACTTTGCACATTTGGCTTTGCTTATAAACTAAACTATTATTGTTAGGGAGATACTATAAGAGGAGTAGGTTGAAAAACTGCTTTAATGAGTAAGTGATCTGGTATTCTGAAAAATAAAGTAATTAGAAAGTGGTTATTTAAAGAACAGTGTTTTTGCTTGTTTTGTCTTATATGCATGTATAGAGTGATTTATCAGTTCAGTTCAGTCGCTTAGTTGTGTCTGACTCTTTGTGACCCCATGGACTGCAGCACACCAGGCTTCCCTGTCCATCACAAACTCCCAGAGCTTGCCAAAACTCATGTCATTTATACCCTTTGTCTATAAATAACATGCATACATCTAGTTCCAGAAAAGCCTTATGAAAATATATTGCTTATATCTATATCTGATTCACTTTGCTATACACCAGAAACTGGCAGAAGATTGTAAGCAATTATACTTCAATAAAAATTGAAAAAAAAAATATATATATATACAGGTTATAATTTTTTAAGTGAAAGATCTAGGGAGAAAAAGACCAAGAAGTTAAGATTAAGCTAGAGTCAAGGATGGCCAAGTAACCTGTTTGGCAGAGGATCAACTAATAGATCTAGAAACTGCATTCATTCCAACTACTTTTGCATCCCTCACTCCCCAATGTTGGTTCTGTATTTTCCATGGATAAAAGCATAGTTAAAGAAAGCTTTTGGGGGGAAATAATAGGCAAATTGGTTAAATTTAACTTATTAATTTATTGCACGTTTCCATATTAAAGCAATTTATTTGAACTTGGTATGGGTTAGACAAAGTTCCAGCAAATTTGGAAAACTCAGCAGTGGCTGCAAGGCTGGAAAAGGCCAGTTTTCATTCATCCCTAAGAAATGTAATGCCAAAGAATGTTCATACTACCGTACAATTGCACTCATCTCACACGCTAGCAAAGTAATGCTCAAAATTCTCCAAGCCAGGCTTCAGCAATACGTGAACCATGAACTTCCAGATATTCAAGCTGGATTTAGAAAAGGCAGAGGAACCAGAGATCAAATTGTTAATATCCACTGGATCATTGAAAAAGCAAGAGAATTCCAGAAAAACATCTGCTTCATTGACTACGTTAAAGCCTTTGACTATGTGGACCACAACAAACTAGAAAATTCAAGAGACGGGAATACCAGCCACTGAGAAATCTGTATGCAGGTCAAGAAGCAACATTTAGAACCAGACATGGAACAACAGACTGGTTCTAAATTAAGAAAGGAGTATGTCAGGCTGTATGTTGTCACCCTGCTTATTTAACTTATATGTAGAGTACATCATGCAAAATGCCAGGCTGGATGAAGCACAAGCTGGAATCAAGATTGCCGGGGAGAAATATCAATAACCTCAGATATGCAGATGACACCACCCTTATGGCAGAAAGCAAAGAGGACCTAAAGAGCGAGCATCTTGATGAAAGTGAGAGAGGAGAGTGAAAAAGCTGCCTTGAAACTCAACATTCAGAAAGTGAAGATCATGGCATTCAGTCCCATCACTTCATGGCAAATAGATGGGGGAACAATGGAAACAGTGAGAGACTTTATTTTTGGGGGCTCCAAAATCACTGCAAATGGTGAATGCAGCCATGAAATTAAAAGATGCTTACTCCTTGGAAAAAAGCTATGACCAACCTAGACAGCATATTAAAAAGCGGAGATATTACTTGGCTGACAAAGGTCCATCTAGTGAAAGCTATGATTTTTCCAGCACTCATGTATGGATGTGAGAGCTGGACCATTAAGAAAGCTGAGGGCGAAAGTGCTGATGCTTTTGAACTGTGGTGTTGAAGAAGACTATTGAGAGTACCTTGGACTGCAGGGCGATCCAACCAGTCCGTCCTCAAGGAAATTAGTCCTGAATATTCATTGGAAGGACTGATGCTGAAGCTGAAACTCCAATACTTTGGCCACCTGATGCGAAGAGCTGACTTATTTGAAAAGACCCTGATGCTGGGAAAGATTGAAGGCAGGAGGAGAAGGGGATGACAGAATGAGATGGTTGGATGGTATCACTGACTTGATGGACATGAGTTTGGGCAAGCTCCAGGAGTTGGTGATGGACAGGGAAGCCTGGTGTGTTGCAGTCCATGGGGTTGCAAAGAGTTGGACTCAATTGAATGGCTGAACTGAATTGAACTGAGACAAAGTTTGGAGGCTCCAGGCATTCATCTTTGTTACAGTCTTATACCCAGCTAATCTTTGTAATAGAGACCAATGGATATTTTCCTTTTGGCTGACAGTTTCAGGTTGGCAGCTTTTGAATTTAGGTGATTTGGGAGATTACCTTGATGCAATGGTTACCGCCAGATAACACTCATCAGGTAGGCTATCCCAAAGGTAATGGGACAGAGAAGCTAACAGACACCTTAAGTTGCTTCAATTGCAAAGTTTATTTAAGTGAGTTTAAAACATATGCTTAGAAGTAGAAGGAAAGAGTTAAGGGTAAGCTAACACATACAGGAAGGGGTACAAGTGGGTGGAATTGAGCATATTACCTAAATCCTGGGTTGTGCAGTATTCATGTGTCTTGTATTTCTTTTCTGCCACACCAGCTTTCCTTGCTGGTACTATTGCTACACAGACTAGAAATGAGTTTGAGCCACCTGGCCCAGTAGATGGAAAGTGCTCAAGGCTAACGACACAGTCTTACTTTATTAAAGAAAAGCAGGGGCAAGTATACTTGGCCACAGCTATAGCCTACTGATTAGCCTGCTGAGCAGCAATGGCCTTTACTTGGCTTTCTTGGGAAGGGGATATATGGGGCCAGGATGGGTGTCAACAGTGTGTGACTGAATTAGGATTTCATGAATTAAAAAAAAAGATTTCATGAATAACTGAGTGTTTCATATACCTCAGATATATTTAGTGTATCTTGACTGGTGCTTTATGTATATACAGCATATCTTGAACACTTAGCATCTTCTTGATCCAACTATCCCTTTCTGTTTATATTCATATATATATACTGTACTTATTATATCCGTTTAACATGTCCTATGGGTTTTCAACTTCTGTGTATGGTTTAAACATCTTATGAGTTTCATATATCTGTTTGGTTTCTTGTCTTTTATAATAGAATTGAATATTCTCAAATAATACAACAAACAGAAAGTCCAGATGTGATTTCTGTCAATATCTTGTCTTCACTTTTTTTGTATATTTATTTATTTTTTGGCTGTGCTGGGTCTTTGTTTTTGCGTGGGCTTTTCTCTAGGTCTGGTGAGTGGGGGCTACTCTTTAGTTGTGGTATGCAGGCTTCTCATGGGGTGGCTTCTCTTATTGCTGAGAACAGGATCTAGGGCTCAGACTTCAGTAGTTGGGGCACGTATGTTCAGTAGTTGCAGTTCCCAAGCTGTAGAGCGCAGGCTCAACAGTTGTGGCACATGAATTTAGTTTGTTCATGGTGTGTGGAATCTTCCTGTACCAAGGATACAACACGTGTCTCCTGCATTGCAGGCATGTCACTGCTGGGCCACCAGGGAAGCCCCTTGCCTTCACTTTTAAGGTGCCAGATTCTCAAGGGTTATCACATTTTAAAACTCTTTCAAAAGATATGACATTTTCTATAGGACGTAGTGAATGAATGCTTAAAGCCCATAACAATGCATTGGTATTTGCCTTGGTAGAAAGTAACTATTTCTGAGGAGTTTTTAGATATAGCATTTGCCTTAGTTACCTGGTTCAAGGAATGTTAGCTTGAAGATGGTATAACTAGGAAATTGTGGTAACATTACAAATCATGAAGGGAAATATATCAAGGAAAAGATTCTATGGATAGCAGTTTAATGTTGAAAATCTATTGACTATGTAATACTTTTGAAAATCTTTTGGTGTAGTTTTAGGTTCACAGAAGGGTTGAGTGGCCAGCACAGAGGACTTCTGTCCTAGCCTCACACGTGCATAACCTCTGACATTATGGATGTACTGTGTTCAGTTACTCAGTCGTGTCCAACTCTCTGCAGCCCCACAGACTGTGGCCTGCCAGACTCCTCTGTCCATGGAATTTTCCAGGCAAGCATACTGGGACAGGTTGCCATTTCCTACTGCAGTGGCTCTTCCCAACCCAGAGATCCAACCCCCGTCTCTTACGTCTCCTGCATTGACATGTGGATTATGTACTACTGTGCTACATTATCAGTATTCCTCACCAAAATGGTACATTTATTATACTGATGGCCTTATATTGACACATCATTACCATTTGAAGCCCACAGTTTAGAGTAGATTTGCCCTTGTTATTATATATTGAATAACACTTAGAGAATTAGTTTTTATAAATGTGTAATGACTTGTTTCCACCATTATAGTACCATGCAGAGTAGTTTCACTGCCTTTGAAATGTTCTGTGCTCTGCCTCTTCATTCCTCCCTCCTCCCAACCCATAGCAACCTCAGATCTTTTTACTAATTTCAAAGTTTTGCCTTTTTCAGAATGTGATGTAGTTGGAATCATATAATATGTAGCCTTCTCAGATTAGTGTCTTCACTTAGTAATATGCACTTAAGTTTCGTCCATGTCTTTTCATGGCTTGAACAGCTCATTTCTTTTTAGTGTGAACTACTATTGTTTGGACCACAGTTTGTCTGTTTACCTACTGAAGGTTTTGGCAATTATGAATAAAGCTACTGTAAACATCTGTATGTAGGTTTTTAAGTGGATGTAAGTTTTCAGTTTATTTGGGTAAATATCAAGGAGCATAATTGCTGGATTGCTTGGTAGCTCAGCTGGTAAAGAACCTGCCAGCAACGCAGGAGACCCCAGTTCAATTCCTGGGTCAGGAAGATCCGCTGGAGAAGAGATAGGCTACCCAATCCAGTATTCTTGGGCTTCCCTTTTGGCTCAGCTGGTCAAGAATCCGCCTGTGATGTGGGACACCTGGGTTCGATCCCTGGGTTGGGAAGATCCCCTGGAGAAGGGAATGGCTGCCCACTCCAGTATTCTGGCCTGGAGAATTCCAGGGTTAGAGGAGCCTGGTTGGCCACAGTCCATGGGGTTGCAAGAGTCAGACAAAACTTAGCGCCTAAACTACAACCACCAATCATGGTAGGTGTATGTTTGCCAAATTGTCTTTCAGTGTGTGTCCTATTTGGTATTCCTACCAGATACCTTGGTTTTGTCATTGGTTTAGATTTTGGTCATTCTAATTAAGTATGTTGTGCTATCTCGTTGTTTTGATTTGCAATTCCCTGATGACCTAAGATGTGGAACGTCTTTTCATATGCTTATTGGCCATCTGTATATTTTCTTTCGGGTGGTGACTGTTCAGATCTTTGACTCATTTATCAATCAGGTTGTTTTCTTATCGTTAAATTTTAGAAGTTTTTTGTATATTTTGGATTGTTGTTGTTCAGTAGCGCAGTTGTGTCTGACTTTTTGTGATCCCATGGACTGTGGCATGCCAGGTTTCCCTGTCCTTCACCATCTCCCAGAGTTTGCTTAAACTCATGCCCATTGAATTGGTAGTTCTTTATCAGATGTGACTTTTGCCCAGAATTGTATTTTCTCCCAATCTGTGGCTTGTTTTCTCATCCATTTATTTAATGCTACTTCTGTTAACTTTGGTTTGGTCCTCATCTTTAAATTAAATTATTTTTTGTTTTTGGCTGTGCTGCGTCTCCGTTGCTGTGCAGGCCTTTCTCTTGCTGTGGTGTGCAGGCTTCCCGCCATGTGGCTTCTCTTGCTGTGGAGCTCAGCCTCTGGGATGTGCGGGCTGCAGCAGCTGCGGCTCCTGGGCTCTGGAGCACAGGCTTAAGACCTGAGAATCAGCTTAGTTGCTTCACAGCGTGTGGGATCTTCTTGTCCAGGAATCGAGCCCATATCTTCTACGCTGGCAGACAGATTCTTTACCACTGAGCCACCAGGGAAGCCTCATTCTTAACTGATCTTTCTCCCTTCAGTCTTCCCTTCACCATTTTTTCCTCCATATTGATCATGTCACTCTCCTGTTTAACCCTCAGTAAACCAGTAAAAACAGTCATAACCATTTGTCATTTTTCTTTTTTATAAGTCATGGGAATGATTTATAGAATTAAGAATAAAGGAATAGTTTAAAAATCAACATTATTAAATTTTAAACTTTAAAAAGAGGTTAGACATAACAACACCTCTTTGTAACAAGTAAATTTTGGTGTACTGATATAAAAAAATCAGAGACTAATGTCACATGTCTTTTTTGCAACAATGAAATGGGAAGAGACGGTCAATGTTGCTGTCACAAAATATTGTGTGATAACGTCCTTCCTGCTGAATAATTAACTGGATGAGACTACGGTTATTTCTTGTCCTTAGACATGTTCTGATCACATATCAGTTCTTGAATTTGATAAATTTTGTGCAGTATATTGTTATCTGACGATTTGTAGTCTGAGATTTCACTTACACCATCCAGTTTCACCATTGTCACTAGAATTGGAATGTTCCTCAGACTTTTGTCTTTTGTCTTCTTATTCATCTAATATTATGATACATCTTTTTCTGTTCATTTCCTTTTCTTTGCTATTTTGGACATAAATGCAAGTATTTGGTGTCCTCAGTTTTCTAATTTCTGGGAAGATGATGCAATACTTTGAACAATACTATGAGAAAAAAGAGTGGCAGCCCATTATTGCATCCTCCTAGGTTATTCCATCATTCTTCTCTTTCTTATTATTTTAGATTTTTTTTTAATTATTAGGAATAATGTGATGAGTAATAATGGATAATGATGGAATTATTTGTAGGATATTGAAACAACTGAATGTTTCAAGACGTAGGAAAAGTAATGTCAGTGAGATCCCGTAATATTTCTTAGAATTATAGAAGGGTTCAGTTAACACCTGTGGTAATTATAACAAAGGTTTTACCCTATTTTAATAAAGTACATTTTCTCTTGGCTTTTTTTTTTTGGAGGGGGGACATGTGGTAAGAAAAAGTGATGAAATATCTTTATAAATAGTTAGAAATGTTCAAAAATGGAAAATGGATACATTGGACTCTAATGGTATACCAGGAGTTAAAAACCTTTAGTAATTCCCAGTTTTCTGAAAGATAAAGCTTAAAATCCTTTGCATTTCCTGGAAGCCTTGATTATTTTTCAGCCTTATGCCAGCAACCCCCATCCTATATATACCCTTTTTAAATGCATATTTTATTACTGTGAGTGCTTTGAGCTGCCCGTGGTAGGGAGAGTTCTAAGATGGCTCCCACAATTCCTGGCCCCTGGTATATACATGCCTTCCCTCATTTGTTCAGTCAAATACTAATCTAGGTACTGTGAAGGGATTTTGCAGTTAGTTGACTTTAAAATCAGTCAGTCAGTTCAGTCGCTCAGTCATGTCCAACTCTTTGCGACCCCATGGACTGCCTCACACTAGGCCTCCCTGTCCATCACCAACTTCCGGAGCTTACTCAAACTCATGTCCATTGAGTTGGTGATGCCATCCAACCATCTCATCCTCTGTCGTCCCCTTCTCCACCTGTCTTCAATCTTTCCCAGCATCCGAATCTTTTCCAATGAGTCAGTTCTTCACATCAGGTGGCCAAAGTATTGGAGTTTCGGCTTTAGCATCAGTTCTTCCAGTGAATATTCAGGACTGATTTCCTTCAGGGTTGATCTCCTTGCAGTCTAAGGGACTCTCAAGAGTCTTCTCCAACACCATAGTTCAAAAGCATCAATTCTTTGGCACTCAGCTTTACATAATCACTTGAACCCTTTAAAAGCAGAGACTTTTCTGAAGCTGGTTGCAGAAGAAAGTCAGAGGTATGTGATATCTGGCTAGACTGGAAGAAAGCCGCATCCATGTTAAACTGACTGGTGGGAGGGTGGGGCATGTAGCAAGGAATTGCAGGTAGCCTCTGAACTGAGAGCGGTCCTGATTAATGACTAGCAGAAAAATGGAAGCAATTGTCCTACAGCCAATAGGAAGTAAGTTTTGTCAATAACCAGTGACTTTGGAAGAGAACCCGAAGTCACAGGTGACAGCTGCAGCCCTGGGAAACAACTTACCCACTTTAGACCCTGAACAGAGAATCCAGTCTGTTTTGTTATGCCTGGACTTCAGACCTCCAGAAACTGAGGTAATAAAATGGGTATTGTTTTTATGCCACAGCCTGGATGAACCTGAAGGTTATTATGCTAAGTGAAATTAGCCAATCAGAAAAAGACAAGCAGTGTATGATTCCGTTTGTGTGAGAGATCTAGAGTAGTCAAATTCATAGTGACAGAAAGTAGAAGGGAAGTTGTCAGGGGCTCGGGAAAGAAGAGAATGAGCTGTTTCATGGATACAGTTTCAGTTTTGCAAGATTGAGTTTTGGAGATTGGTTGTACAATAAAGGGAATATACTTAACACTATGACCTATACACTTAAAAATGATTAAGATGGTAAATTTTATGTTACGTGTATTTTACCACAATTTTAAAAATTATTTGAAAAAGTGAGTCTTATTTTAAGTCACTGGATTTGCAGATAATTTGTTATGCAGCAGTAGTGTTCATGGTGTTGTGTCTGCTTGAAATCCACTCTCAAAAAAAAAGAAAAGAAATCCACTCTCTGACTCTTCTATTATCCAGAAATTTTATACTCTCCATCCAGCTCAAAGGTTTACTCTATTAAACCATCCTTAACCCTGAGGCAAAGTTAGTCACTCTTTACTCTGGCTAGCCATATACATCTATAATACCACTTACCACATTGTATTTTATGCATTTTTCATTTAGATCATCTCCACTAGACTGTGAAGTGATGTTTTTCCCAAAGCATTTCACCTTCAAGTTTTATAGTAACAACTTTACAGGAGATTCAGTTTGGCAATACCTGAAGGTAGTAGCTTTTAGGAAACATTGCAGGGGTTGCTTCTTATTAATTTTCTTTTCTCAGTCTGGATTATACCTTAGATTCTAATAGTGCAGGTGCACTGACCTTGTTCAGTTTACGCTAATTACTTGTCTTTTAACTGAGGGATAGAAAATGAGCCCCCCCCCCTACTTTTTTAAAACTGTAATCAGTCTACTCAGGTAAAAAATGAGATGTATAAATGAATTTATTCATTCTGGTTTCAGCCAGCATTTACTAAGTCAATACTTCTTGACTCTAAAGTAGCAAAATTGGTTGAATACATACTTTTTAACCAAATGGTTACTTCAGACATTAATGAACCAAACCAAATGGTTACTTCAGACATTAATGAACCAATTATGTTGATCAATCAACAGAAATTTGAAATTCGTATTTTAAAGAGTTAAGAATTTGTTTGTGCTTAAATATCAATTGCGTTCTTATTATTTTCTTTTCAAGAGATTTCAGCAAAGTAGGTGAAGAAATGTATGTTCTTTTTCAAATTGTTTTCTTTGAAAAATTTTTCACTGTAAGTATTGTGGATTTTTATTAAAATATATCAATAAATGGCTGTAAATAAGTATATCAGTTTGAGTAATTACTGCAGCTCTGACATTTTCATTGTCTTCATTCTTTTAATAAATTTATGAGAAAGACTACTCCTTGTCTGAGACTATAGGACCTTTCATTTCCATATAGATAGCCAACAACTACAGCGATGTTCCTTTCACTTCAGGACAGTATTCCTCCCTATTATTCTTCCTAATATATTACTGACTGCATGCATATTCATTGATAGTTTGATCCTGAACTATAACTCAGCCTCTTGAGATAACACTAAAAAGCTAGAGTATAGGAAGTTGTTTCAATAGAAATGAATATTTTTGGCTTTCTCATATTTTATATTTTGATGCAGCAAGAATTAAGGATATGCCCTTTTTTCCTTTAAAGTGTTATAAAAATATACTACTACTAATTTCTCATTTCTGTTTTCAAGAAAGTGTATATTATTCCTAACATATGCCAACTATCAGTACATATCAACTGAACCAAAGAAAGTAGGTGTTTCTTAAATATTAGAACCCTGTGAAATGAATATGACAGATCATCTTCAGATGGAAAGATATGACAGGTTTTACCCAAGAAATAAATTATGTGAAAAAGATTACAAAAGATGGTAGTCTGTTTAGGCAGGCCTATTAAAAGCATTAAGACTTGAGTACTGGCTATTAAAGTGAGTAAATGGCAATATTATAAAGTTAAACACATGCCAAAAAACATTTTCCAGAGGACCAGGATTGTAACAATACCATTAATGAGGGCAAGGAGGTCTTAATGCAATTTACACTTTCTAAAGTTTCAAAAAGAGGCTTTGAGTTAGTGCATTATTAATGTACTGAACATCTGGAACTGTGTAAAAGCTATAGACATTGAGCAAATGCAGGATTTCCCCACTAGGTTGCATTCTAACTTACTGCCTCCCTAGTGAGATACCAGTTTTAAGAAGTTTGAAAAAGTAAAATGACAATATCCAGATAAGGCATAAACATTCAAAAATGTCTTTTAATTTGTGAGGTCCTACACAAAAATGTTTTTTCTGAACTTATCAAATCTAAGTGATGTGAATGTCAATGAGTAGATTAAATCATCTGTATTACTGTACATAGACTAGACTCTCTATATGTGAATAGCATTTGCTCTTTATGAGCTAAGTAAACTATTTTGTAACAGATTCTTCACATTTTTTACACATGTATGTCAAAACCTGAGAGGTGATTCTTTGTCAGTGTACTTTACTACAGGTTTCTTGATTTTTAGGTGTTTTGTTGGGATACTTAAAATTTTAAAAATTGAGGGTAGTGGGTATATAATTTTGTATGAATTTTCTGGCAAGGGGCAAGTAATTAAGATGTATAGATGGCTATTTGAGTGTCACCTGTAATGAGAATAGAAAAACTATAGACCTATTTTTTTTTAACTTAAAACCAAAAATTTGTCACAAACCATTTTCTCCAAGTAATCAGTATGTTTTTTTGCTATAGAGCTACACTCTAGATTTGCATATAGCCCCTGTATAATCCTGAAAAGAAGGCTTTTAAAATACTGAAAAAGAATCTTCATGGGAGAGGTTACAATAAACACATTGTGTTCTGTGGAAATATTGTCTCATAGTCACCAAATCCCCTGATCCCTTTTTTACAGTGTTCCTGGTACCTCCTTACCTGAACTAGAATCTGGATATACACAGAGGATGTGTCATTTTCTTGTCAGTCCTTTCATGTTGTGATTGCTTTTTTCTCTGTAGTACCTCAGGATTGGTATCCTATTTACTTTCCATTGCTCTTTCTACACCATAACCTCTCCATCTTTTTTTAGAAGGAGGGGAAAAAAGAAAGGAAAAAGAGAAACTCACCAACAGAAAACTCTAGTCTCTGGGTTCATGTCTTTTAATCATGTCATCCTTTCTGCTTCATCTTTATTGATGTGTTACAGATCACATGAATACTCTTATCAAGGACTTTGGCACCTGACTTTATAGGGAGTTTTTTTCCTCCTTCTTTACTACCTTCTCTGGTCTTCCAATTTTTTGAACCTTCCTTTTTTATTCATTTGTTAAATTCATTCAACAAATATGTATTGCCCACTTTCTAGGTACTGGACAGTTAGCAGTGAGCAAGACAAACAAAAGTCATTTCAGGGGTAAGAGACAGAAAATAAACCAGATATATAGAAAGATTCTTATATATTAGATGATGCCATGGACCAAATGTTTATACCTTCCCTGTGCTCAAATTCATATGTTGAAACCCTGACCCCACAGTGTGGCTGTGTTTAGAAATGAAAACTCCCAGGAAGTAATTAAGGGTGAGACCCTGATCTGATAGCATTAGTGTTTGTACTAGAAGAGATACTAGAAATCTTGCTGTCTCCCCCACAGCATGAGCAAAGAGGAAAAAGTGTGTGAGGACTCAGTAAGGTGGCCATCTGCAAGCCTGGAAGAGAATCTCACCAGAAAATGAATCAACCAGCACCTTGATCTTCAACCTCCCAGTGTCAAGAACTGCAAAAATAAATTTCTATTTAAGTTACCCCATCTGTGGTATATTTTCTCCAGCTTTATTGACGTATTATTGAATATATAAGTTTAACATATATAGTATGATGATTTGATATGTATATTTATTATGAAATGACTGGAGTTATTTGTTTGTTTGTTTTAATGGTAGCCTGGGTAGACTAAGGGCTTCCCTGGTGGCTCAGATTGTGAAAACTCTGCCTGCAATGAGGAAGACCCAGGTTTGATCCCTCGATTGGGAAGATCCCCTGGAGAAGAGAATGGCTGGCCACAAGAGTATTCTTCAGTCTAACGCTCTCCCAACTGAGCTATTCCAGCCCCCTCCACACGAGTATTCTTGCCTGGAGAATTCCATGGACAGAGGAGCCTGGCGCGCTACAGTCCCTAGGGTTTCAAAGAGTCGGACATGACTGAGTGACTAACAGTTCACTTTCACTGAGTGGACTAGTACAGAGAGATAATGGTAAGCTCTGTGTAGAAAAATAATGCCAAGAAAAGGGAAATGGAACTCCTAGGGGAGTGGATAAAGGTACTTTAGAATTTTAGTTGGATGGTTCTGGAAGGCCTGTCAGAGAAGGTGACTTTGAGTGAAGGCCTAAAAGAAGTGGGGAAGCAAACTATTCTGATATTGGGGAAGAATATTCAGACAGAAGGAAACTTGTGGAAGAAGAGTACTGGTTGGTTTGATCAATAAGAAGATTGTGTGTGTGTGTGTTCATCACTCAGTCATGTCCAACTATTTGTGACCCCACTAGCCTGCCAGTCTCCTCTGTCCGTGAAATTTTCCAGGCAAAATACTGGAATGGGTTGCTATTTCCTTCTCCAGGGGATTTTCCTAACCCAGGAATCGAACCCAGGTCTCCTGCATTGCAGGCAGATTCTTTGCCTTGTTTGATCAACAGGAGGACTGCCTGGGTTGAAGTAGGGGAGAGGTGAGAGGTGTAACAGAATCTTAGGTCAGAGAAGTAGCTGTGATAAAATCAAGCCACAGTAGGGACTGGATTTTATTCTGAAACGGTAGGAAGCCATTGGAGGCTTTAGACTTAATTTTAAAAGGATTGTGCTGGCTGCTGTATGGAAGCAGACTGTAGAGAGCATAAGAAGCATGGTGACTGTATCAGAGTCAGCTCATGTGAGAGATGGTAGTCACACGCAGTGTTTAGAGTCTAGACAATATTTGAAAGCAGTGGTGGTAGGAATTGCTGATGGATTGGATGTGCATTGTGATAGAGAAGGAGTAAGATTGTCTTCCTGCACTCTTTTCTTTATTTGGACTCTGCTGCTGATCAGTCTCATCTGTATTCATTCTTCTTGTTATGTCTGTTTGTCTTGGTTTCCCAATTTATAATTCAGTTCTGAATTTCCTGTAAGTACCACACTCAAGAGAAAAAACACCTCTTCTGTGTCTCCTCTATGATTAATAATCTACTATAACACAGCTTCACTTCTGACACCTGATATATAGGTTTCCATGCGTTAAACAATTGTGTGACGCCAGCTGAGAGTCCTACGGCTTAACTCAGTTATAACAGTATCTGTCTAGAACAGAGCATCAGATACCAGAGGTTAAGGGCTCCATCCCACAAGACTGTTCCCGCTTCAGACAGCAATCTCATGTCCAGGTTACCTGCGTGTCTGACTGATCGACTATAAACTGAAGGTTCCCACATCTCCCTTCTCAAGTTTGATTAATTCACTAGAGTGGTTTACAGAACTCAGAGAAACATTGACTTACATTTCAGTTCAATTCAGTTCAGTCGCTCAATCATGTCCGGCTCTTTGCTACCCCATGGACTGCAGCACCCCAGGCCTCCCTGTCCATCACCAACTCCCGGAGTTTACCCAAACTCATATCCATTGAGTCGGTGATGCTATCCAACCATCTCATCCTCTGTCATCCCCTTCTCCTCTGGCCCTCAATCTTTCCCAGCATCAGGGTCTTTTCCCATGGGAAATGTGTTTCTTGCTAGTTTTTTTTCTTTCCATATTGTTAGACTGTGTCTTAAGTATGTAAAGATTCATGAGTGCTGTATCTTTTTGGTGGGTGTAATTTTTATATATATGGATGTATTGTATATCTATGTTTCTCTTAAAGCTTTTTATTTAGAAGTCTACTTTTTTATGGCTGTGACACACCTGATAAATATATGCCTCATGTATTTTTCCATGTCTTCATTTTTAAGATATCTTGATGGTTTAAGTATTTCTGTTGATAAACAACATATAGTTAATTTTCTTTTTCCTCTCCCCACTACTTCCCTTCTCCCCTCCCTTCTTCTAAATGAACTGATTGTCTCATTTTTCATAAATGAATTAATTTGTGTTTTCTTTGATTCTTTGCCATATTTGGACTTATTTTCTACCATCTTATTTTGTGGTTTCTTTTACCTCTTTTCCTCTTTTGTTTACCTTATTCTATTGATGTGATTTTTTTGTCCTCTGTTCGTGCTTTTAGTGGTTTGGAAGTATCCTATTTGTCATTGTTTTAATAAAATATCTTTACTGTGATATACTTTGCATACCTTACAGTTTAGTCACCTGAAGTGTATAATTTAGTAAGTTTTATTATGTTTACAAAGTTCACCAATTTTAGAACATTTTCAGGCAAGAATACGGGAATGGGGCTCCTTGAGGGGATCCTTCCCATCCAGGGATCACACTTACATCTTCTGCATTGGCAGGCAGATTGTTTCCCACTGAGCTACCAGGGAAGCCCATAATATCCAGTGTCTGGACTTGGTGGTAAATATTGATAGTGTGGCACTTTGGAAAGGCTAATAGATGTCAGATTGCTTGAAAAGTTTCTTGAAAAGTATTTGGTTAATCACTTCTTAGCTATTTTTATGTATTTCAAATAGTTCTTTTTAATTAAGGCAAGTTTGAATGATTTATCCATGGGGGAAAATTTTGTTCAAGTTATAAAATTTCCATTAGCAGTAGTTTTTCAGATCTACCTTTTTGTTCTCTCCTGTTCTACAAATTATAATCTTACATATCAGGATTATACCCTGACAATTTAGTTTTCAAAATTTAATAGGATCAAAGAACTTTATTTTTTTTTAATCTGTTTGATTTGTGAATATCACATTTTATTTCAGATAAAAATTTATGGTTAATAGCATCTTCAGTGTGCAAATATCACCCTGACAATATTTCTCTTTTCTAACAATGCAAGTCCTGATCTCTCTTTCTCACAGTGAAGAGCTTTCATTCGCAGTATGTAACATCACCATGGAGAAGAGATAAACATTTACGAGGTAGCAAGTGTTGCAACTTGTGAAGATGCGACGTCTTTTGTTTAATCATTGAAAAAAAATCCTACACGTTTTACATTGATAGAGATCTAACAGAAATAGAACTTTTAAAATGTGAAGTACTAGGATCAAAGAACTTTAAAAGTTCCTTTCGATATATCAACAAGCTTAGCAGCTTTATTTTGTAGATAATTTTTTTAAAGACCCAGCAACGTGACAGTTTGTTATGTAAGTTTTCTGAAGTAATTGATAGTACTTATCGTACTTTTTAATTGTGATATTCACAATTTATTTATAAACTTGTGGTCATTTCCATTGACCATAAATTTCTGAAGTTCTTAGAATCCCAAATCAGTGGATAGAATGTCTTTTATAGTTATCCATTTTAGTAAATTTTGAAATATTGCGTGTCACACCTGCTTTAAAATTTTTCTAAGCTTTTGTAAACAAATATTTTCTAAATAATTTATAACTCTTTGATATTCTGTTTTTTTTTTTTTCATTTATTTTTATTAGTTGGAGGCTAATTACTTTACAGTATTGTAGTGGTTTTTGTCATACATTCACGTGAATCAGCCATGGATTTACATGTATTTCCCATCCCGATCCCCCCTCCCACCTCCCTCTCTACCCAATCCCTCTGGGTCTTCCCAGTGCACCAGGCCCGAGCACTTGTCTCATGCATCCAACCTGGGCTGGTGATCTGTTTCACCATAGATAATATACATGTTTCGATGCTGTTCTCTCGAAACATCCCACCCTCGCCTTCTCCCACAGAGTCCAAAAGTCTGTTCTGTACATCTGTGTCTCTTTTTCTGTTTTGCATATAGGGTTATCATTACCATCTTTAATTCTGAATTCTGTTCTGCATAATGGGGGGAAAAAATCCCTGCTGGACTTTGGGGGAAATTTTCTACTTTGATCCAATTTCCTTTTTATTTCTCAGATTTTCCTTCGTAAAGAGATGTCAATCTATTAAAATGGAATCTTATTTTGAAATCATCAACTTAATGGTCTTCCTTAAGTAAAGTAAAAGTGAAAGTGAAGTCAGTCTGTAAAATACTGTGTATTTCTCCAGATTTTGAATGTTCAAAACACTGGAGTTGTTATTCTCTTGGATTCAAGGAATCAGAGATGAAACATTATCTGTGTTTTCAGAAAACAGTATAGCACAATTGAACTTAATTCTATTAAGAGTCAATAATTATGCAGATTCATGATATATTTCATCTGGTTTTACATCCTTGGGATATTTTTATGCTCTTCTAACTGAATTACAGCAGCTAGAAGAGACTAAGAATTTACATGGTGAGAAACTGATTCAGAATGTGTATATTCAAAAAGTAAATTCTAATAGCCAAAGTAAAGAAGTTTTTTAAATTAATAATATCCCTGTTGTTTTTTACCTGTTAACATGGTGTTATGGGAAATTTTTATTCTTATTGATCAGAATACCCTGATCAATGTATAATATGCAATGAATTGTTTTACCAATTAGTGATTTTCTTAGTGTATTCTGGTTTTTGGAACAAAATACTCCAGACCTGGTAGCTTATAAACAATGGAATCGTATTTCTCATAGCCCTGGAGGCTGGAAGACTAGGGTGCCAGCATGGTTGGGTGAGGACTCTCTTCCTGTGAGGAGCCAGTTCTCTCTTGCTATGCCCTCGTGGTAGGAGGGGCAAAGGAACTCTGTGAGATCTCAAAAATAAGAGCACTGTCCCGTTTGTGAAAGTTCCATGCTCATGACCAAATCACTTTTAAAGACCACACTTCTGGATACCTTTATCTTTAGAGATTAGGATTTCAACATATGATTTTGGAGGGATACAAACATTTAGACCATAGCAGTGATTTTTTAAAAATTTGTTTTGTTGTCTTATTATTATTTCCAAAAATAGATACATTAAAGTTCTGTGGAAATAAATCATCTTATAAAAATTAGTTTTTGTACGCTGGAGGACTTGAAGTAATTTCTTGATGCTTGCCTATATTGTGACTTCCCTGGTAGCTTAGACGGTAAAGCATCTGCCTACAATGTGGGAGACCCGGGTTCGATTCCTGGGTCGGAAAGATCCCTTGGAGAAGGAAGTGGCAACCAAGTTCAGTACTCTTGCCTGGAAAATCCCGTGGATGGAGGAGCCTGGTAGGCTACAGTCCATGGGGTCGAAAAGAGTTAGACACGACTAAGAACCTTCACTTCACTCACTGACTATATTGTAATAATTGGCCCATATTACATAGAACCCTTTGCATAAAACAAGTAAAACAGTTCAACTTAAGTCATAATAATCTCTACCGCTGTTTTTTTGTTTTTTTTTAATTTATTTCAGCTCTTATCTTTACTAACTTCTGCTTTCTTATTACCTTTATTCCATACCACATGTTTTGGATTGTGAGTGCGTTTTTTAGTCATTCAGATCTAAAGATGTCATGAATTCTGTTGTTTTCTTCTCTGTATGTTCTCTTTTGTTGTTATTTATTTTCTTTTTGCAGCTTTATTGAGATATAATTGGCATATAACCCATATGCTCTTTAAGAGTATAATTTTTAGTGTTGGGCTTGTATGATTGTTTTTTCTCACTAACTTTATGTTACTGACTTTTAATCTAAGTTTGTATTGTTAGAATATGTGGTTAATCTGATATTCTTTGAAATTTGTTGAAAGTCCTTTTGTAATCTGTCACACGGTTGTTTTTGTAAATGTTCCATTTGTGCTTTTATGTTTTTTACTTGTTGGCTGCCTGAGGTTCTGTTTATATATTTACTCAATTCAGTTTATCAGTGATGATCAAATTTTTAAGCAGCATGGCTGCCTATGTACTATGTAAAATGATCTTTAAAAATCTTCATTTAATTAAAGATACTAAGAACTTTACCTTAGATTTAGAGATAACTTAAAATTTATGAACTTCAAAGTAATTTTTTTCCTGCTTTTGAAATCCCCAAGATAGCAATGACAGATGTATTAGCAGTAGCAGCAGTAGTGTTAGAAGTAACAATAATGGTAACAGCAGCCATCGCAGCTAACATTCATGGAGCTCTTACTGTGTGCAGGGCCTCATTCAAAGCTTTCTAAATTGGTTAATGAATTTACCCAGTAACAGCTCTATGACGTATAATTGTTTTCCTCATTTTCTAGACTAAAACACAGAAATGTTAATACTCTTGCCATAGTCAGATTGTAATCAGATTGTCTTTCAACAGGTAAATATAAGTTTGTTCAGTTGGACACACAAGAAACTCAATGTTTTCTTTCCCCTTTTCAGTTATTAGAAAAGTTAAAAGAACGTTGGCTCTCTACTGGTTTGTGGCATAATCTGGAGTTGGTGAAGACAGTCATTGTAGAACCACAGGGAGGAGAAAAAATTGATTTTGATGAATTACTGCAGGTGTACTACGATGCAATCAAGTACAAAGGAGAAAAAGGTAATTGGAAATTATTTGAAGTGAAACAGTTTTTTACCATAAAGTGAGAAGTTGGTGCTGTTAGAATTGTATTTGTATTGCCTTTTTTCAAAAATTATTTCTATAATCCTGAGTGAAAAGGAAATTAGGTTAAAGACATTCTTCTGTTTGGAGTTGTTCTCCTATGAGTACTTTTACTTGAAGATACCAGTTCAGTTTTAAGAAATGGGATGCCTTCAGGTATTATCCTATAAACTTCCTTACACTACCTAAAATGTTTTATCAAAGAAGATGGTAGGGTATGCATTAATATCTTCCTTACTAGCGGAAGGAGGTTACATTTTCATGCAAAAATATACTTTGTGCTTATACTTAATTGCATAAGGTAAACATAACTGAAGGCTAAATTTCAAAGTTAGAAAATGCCCATAGAACGTTTCATAGAAAGGGCTAATAATAATAACTTAGGAACAGTGCCACATCACAAAGATGCTATAACATAATTGTCAATATCCTTGTATGATAAGATTATACACAGAGTATTGTGTGTATGTTTTAAATACTTTTCAGTATAATATTGATCCAGTATGATACAGAGTCCTTTAAATCCTTCTGATAACTTTACATTCTGGTGGTAAAGGTAGTGATGTCAAATTCAGTATTTTAAAGATAGAACAGTTGATTCACAATTGCTCAGTTCACATGTAGGTTATTACTCTGACATGGTTTTTCTATATAGTTTAACTGGGAGATACACAGTTTGTAAATTGGTCCTACCATGTTGTGTCAACATGTAATTTTGTTTTATTTGAAGACATTGAGCTTTAAAAACTTTATCTTATAGTAGTTTTTAATTTTGATTCTTTTTAATTTGATATTATAGTTAATAATCAGATCTTTTCAAAATGATAAGAATAAGACATTTTCTGGGAATCTTGATTATGCTTTTAAAAATGTTGATTTTCTGTTGCTTAAGATGGAGCCCTCCTGGTGGCAGTTTGTCGTGGTAAAGTGAGTGAGGGTCTGGATTTCTCAGATGATAATGCCCGTGCTGTCGTAACAATAGGAATTCCTTTTCCCAATGTGAAAGATCTTCAGGTAGGCCATCAATGCCTTAGAAGTTGTATTTATCACAGAAGTTGTTCGTTTTGTGTAAAGTTAACTGTACATTTTTCTTTTATCCTCAGACATTCTATGTTAATGCTGTAGTGATTCAGAATGAGTGAGAAAGGTTTAGTAGATATGGTTTATTTTATTTTTAACCTGCACTGTCTTTTACTTAAAAAGAATGATTTTCAAAGTATGGGACTGGATCAGGAGCATCAGTACCACCTGTGTCGTCAGCATCATCAGCATCAAGTAGTAGAACTACATATTTGCAGGCTCCACCCAGTCCTCCTGAATCAGAAACTCTGGAGACAGAGCCCAGCAATCTGTGTTTTATCTGACTCTGAGCCACAGACTGACAGAGAACCCCCCTAGGGAATTCTAGGGCCCTTATTCGATCTTCCTTCTCTCCAATGCCATGTCTTGCCCTGCAGATTTCAGTGATTTTTGCTGCTACAAGTTCTGCTGTCTTCCACTTCAGCTCAGCAGGACCACCGTACTCTGCTTGTACTTCTGTGTTCTGTGCTATTGTTGAAAAGTTATACCTGGAGGAGCACTGAGAGTCGTGGAGTTCACCTATTGGATTTCCCTTGTCTCTGAGATTACAGTCTTATGCTGCCCTCTGTCTGCCCCCCCTGAAAGCAGTTGCTTTATTTAGTTTGTCCAATTTACAGTTACTTACAGTGGGAGGAATATTCCTAAAACAAGTTATTCTGCCTTGGCCAGAAATAGGAGTTTTGTTTCACTGTCACTGATTGTTTACTAAAAATTTTTGAAAATTATTTGTAGTAATAATTTGAAGCCTAGGGTGATGTTATCTTTATTGGGAAGAATTTTCTTTTATTCCTACAGGAATTTGAAGGTGCTAGGAATCTGAGACCAAGACTTAAGGTTTTCTGACTCTTGAGTATAATCTGTATCCCTTTCAGGATGCAACCTGTTAGGAGCTCATATTAAAGCAAGAATTCTTTCCCTCGGTAATTATCTTTTTCATTGTTAATATTTTACTAGACATTTGTAATTATATAGTATTAACAATGTTAATATTTCTCAAGTTAGCTCCTACACTCTCCTAACCTCTGGTCCTCCTCAATATTTCTGAAAGTCCTCAAGGGATATTTATTCATTTATTTATTTTTTTCTCAAGGGATATTTAATCCTTTCAGTCTTCAGTTACTTTGTTGGCTTCCATTGCCTTTCTCCAGCCACCAGTGTTAGTACTGAGAGTTTTGATGACGTTCATTAGGGCTCCTTTTCTAAAATAGCTAATGCTGCCTCTGACTAGTACTATGATGAAACAGTAGACATCTACTCAAGAACACTGTTGGGCTCACCCTTAGTGGCATTAATGCTCATTCCACTGAAGCTGAGTGCTGTTGATGGCTCTGCTCTTAGCAGTGGTACTGTCTTTTCTGAATGTCTTAACATTTTATCTTGAGTATATTTACAGTACTTTATTACTGTATAGATGCTGCTTTGTTTAAGCAGAGAGAATCCCACACTTTCTACCACGCGTTCTTCCCATGTCTTAAATATAAATTTTTTCCCTGAAACTAGCACTTTCACCTTTTGCTTGTATCATCTTTCACTTTCAGACCTGTATATGAGTCCTTGAGAGCGGGAAAAGGAGATAGCTTTATGGCTAATAACTGGGTTCTATTAAATATCACACTCACAAAGTAACAAGCCCTGAAAGGATTCCATCAAACTCATAATAGTGATTATGTATGAGAAGAGAAAGGAATGATTTTGGAGGTAGTTATCAGGGACTTTATTAACTAGTTAATATTAACTACTAACTAGCTTAACTAGTTATAAGGGACTTTTCCTGTTCACAGTGACTTTAGCTTTTCCTATAATGTTTGTTTTACTAAAAAACAAGCTGAAAGAAAATATAGTGAGAATATAATTGTTTATTTTGTTATTCTTTGAAAAAATCTTTAAAATTAAATAGTGTTTACTTGTAAAGAAAAAAAATACATTTACCTTCTGTTTTCTCTATACTCTTTCACAACAGCTGTGATTCTGGGTGTTGTTTATTGCACCAGTCTTGGGCTTCATAATGCTTTCTTTCCTCAGGATAAGTTCTTCCCAGGCAACATCTCAGTCTGTCATTTAAAAATAAAAAAAAAGATACCTGTGACATGCTCTGACATTCCTCAGTCGTGGTCCTGCTTGTCATTTGTGCTTATTTGAAATCCAGTGGCTCTAGTTATATAAAACAGCAAAATCACAGAAGCTTCAGTGAGGTCTGCACAGAGAGGAGGAAGGTGATTCTTAAGGAGTTTCCCTAGTGGTTCCTAAAGGGGGCAAGTAGGTGGACCCAGGAATAGTCTAAGCTGCAGGATCAAGGGACAGATGAAGAAGAAAAGTCTTTACTGGAAAGACTTGTAAGGGAAAGTCTATTTCTTGATGCCATATTTCTGGGTCAGTTCTTCCTAACAAACAATTCTAAAATTCAGGGGCTCGAAACACTGGTCATTCACTGTGGGTCAACATCTCTGAGGGTGGGGTGGGCAATAGATGATTTCAGCTGGACTTAGTCACCTTGCTATGGTTTGACCAGCAGAGGTTGAATTCAACTGGATCAGCTCTGCTGTACATGTATCTCATCCTTTGTGAACCAACAGACCAGCCACAACATGTTATCATTGCAATGGCAGAGGTGTAGGAGGCCAGCTTGACTGTCTAAGCAATTATCAAACACCTGCCTCTGTCACATTAGCTAACATGCTGCCTAAAGCATGTCACATGCCCAAGCCCTAAGTCAATAGTGGTGGTGGGGGGATATTTTCCACTACATATGATAAAGGGCTAAGAATAAAGATTCCAAAAAGGAGCCTTGGCCTTTAAAAAAAAAATAATAATAATAATAATAATTAAAGCATGTTTATGGCTTCCCTGGTGGCTCAGATAGTAAAGAATCTGCCTGCAGTGCAGGCAGGGTATAAGATATCCTGTCATCACCTTCTTCTCCTGCCTTCAATCTTTCCCAGGATCAGGGTCTTTTCCAGTGAGTCAATTAGGATATAAAAAATACAGAAGTTTGAAATTTTAATAGAGTCCACATTATGTTTTGCTGTTTTTGCCTGTGCTTTTGGTGTCATATTTAGTAAGCTGTTGCCAAATCCATGGTCATGAAGCTTTGCCCTTTATGTTTTTTTCAAAGAGTTTCATAGTTTTAGCTCTTAAATTTAAATATTTGATCTATTTTGAGTAAATTTTTATATATGTTATAAGATGGATCTAGCTTCCTTATGGAGAAGGCAATGGCAACCTACTCCAGTACTCTTGCCTGGCAAATCCCATGGATGGAGGAGCCTTGTAGGCTGCAGTCCATGGGGTCGCTAAGAGTCAGATGACTGAGCGACTTCACTTTCTTTTCACTTTCATACATTGGAGAAGGAAATGGCAACCCACTCCAGTGTTCTTGCCTGGAGAATCCCAGGGACGGGGGAGCTTGGTGGGCTGCCATCTATGGGGTCGCACAGAGTCGGACACGACTGAAGCAACTTAGCAGCAGCAGCTTCCTTATATCTAAAATGAGTCTCTTGTAGACATCATATTATTGGATTATGTTTTTTAATTCATTCTGCCATCTCTGCCTTTCTATTGGAGAGTTTAATCCAGTTAAAGTAATCATTGTTAAGGAAGGGCTTAGTTTTACCATTTAACTGTTTTCTGCCTGTCTTATGTGCCTTTTCCTCAATTCCTTTTTGTTTAGCCTTTTTTTTTTTTTATTTGTTGTGTAGTATTTTGATTCCCTTCTCTCCTTTTGTATATATTTTTTAGTTATTTTCTTACTGTTACCCTAGGGGTTAGAAGTAACATCTTAATCTCTGTCTCTCCCTTTCTCTGTTACGTAGATTACACCTTTATATAGTGTATGCCATTAGTTTAATTTATAATTATTCTTTAATGTATTTTTCTTTTAAAAAGTTATAAAAATTCAATAATATTTGCTTTTATATTTACCCGCATAGTAAGTTTTACCACTATTTTTATTTATACTTCCTAAAGCACATACTTAGGGCTTCCCTGGTAGCTCAACTGATAAAGAATCTGCCTGCAATGCAGGAGACCCCAGTTCGATTGCTGGGTTGAGAAGTTCCCCTGGAAAAGGGAGAGGCTACCCACTCCAATATCCTTGGACTTCCCTGGTGGCTCAGATGGTAAAGAATCCGCCTGCAATATGGGATACCTGGGTTATATCCCTGGGTTATGAACAGCAGAGGCATTACTTTGTGGACAAAGGTCCATCTAGTCAAAGCTATGGTTTTTCCAGTAGTCGTATATGGATGTGAGAGTTGGACCATAAAGAAAGCTGCGTGCTGAAGAATTGATGCTTGTGAACTGTGGTGTTGGAGAAAACTCTTGAGAGTCCCTTGGACTGTCAGGAGATCCAACCAGTCAGTCCTCAAGGAAATCAGTCCTGAATATTCATTGGTAGGACTGATGCTGAAGCTGAAACTCCAATCCTTTGGCCACCTGATGTAAACAACTGACTCATTGGAAAAGACTCTGATGCTGGGAAAGATTGAAGGCAGGAAAAGAAGGGGATAACAAAGGATGAGATGTTGGACATGAGTTTGAGCAAGCTCCAGGAGTTGGTGATGGACAGGGAAGCCTGGTGTGCTACAGTCCATGGGGTTGCAAAGTGTGGGACACAACTGAGCTTCTGAACTGAACTGAACTGAAAACACATATTTACACTGCCTTCATTATAGTGTATTTTGTATGTGTGTTAGTCACTCAGTTGTGTCTGATTATTTGCAACCCCATGGACTATAGCCCACCAGGCTGCTCTGTCCCTGGAATTCTCTAGGCCAGAATACTGGAGTGATAGTCATTTCCTTCTCCATTATATTTTAGTGTTAATAAATATGATTTATAGTCTGTTTGATGGTGGACCTCAAAGATAAGGACAATTTCTTAACTATCTTTGTCTCCACACATAAATATTGCCTTGGAATATAGTGAGTGTTCAGTAAATTAGTTTAATTAAGGATTAGATATAAAACCATTTACCTCAGGCTGGGACTTTAACCCATGTGCCAGGACTCGATCCCATCCAAAACCCTGCTTGGGACTTGAACCCACAAAGCTGGGACTCAAACCAAGCTAAAACCCAGTTTGGTACTCTAATCCACATGGCTGAGATTTGAACCCGGCCAAGACCCACACTCTTCCAAGTGAGTTCACAGACCTGGTTTCAGGACCTGATGAATCTCAGGTTCTTGATGTCTCATTGCAGAAAGAATTCAGTGAGAGACAAAGTGATAGTTAAGAAGTGGATTAATTCAGAGAGAAATACTCCACAGACAGAGTGTGAGGCCATTGCAGAGGGTGACTGTGACCTTGAAACGTGGTGTGGTTAGCTTTCATGAGCTGGATAATTGCGTAGGCTAATGAATGGGAGGATTATTCCAGTCATTTATGGGAAGAAACGGGGATTTCCAGGAATTGGCCCACTGCTCGCTTTTTTGGTCTTTGATGGTCAGCCTTGGAACTGTCATGGCGCCTCTGGGTATGTCATTTCGCTTGCTGATGTGTTACATTGAGCATATACTAAGGATCACGGTCTAGTTGAAATTGACTTGTCTGCCATCTTGGAGATAGTTGGTTTTAATCATCATTTTATGTTGGGCCCTCAGGCTATGTCATTCTTGCAAAGGTTGTGCCCTGCCCTCTTTCCTCCTGTTTCAGATGTTTATTGTTTAATATATTTATATTTAGTTTAAGTCTTAAATATGTACTTTTATATTTAAATATATTTATTATAACTATTAAATATAAAAGTAAAATTAATTAAAACTAAATTTGTGTGTTCTTAGTCACTCAGTTGTGTCCACCTCTTTGCAACCCCATGGACTGTAACCCTCCAGGCTCCTTTGTACTTGGGATTCTCCAGGCAAGAATACTGGAATAGGTTGCCACGCCCTCCTCCAGGGGATCTTTCTGACACAGGGATCGAACCCAGATCTCCTGCACTACAGGCAGATTCTTTACCATCTGAGCCACTAGGGAAGCCCAGGAATACTGAGTAGGTACCCTATCCCTTCTCCAAGGGATCTTCCTGATCCAGATATCGAACCAGGGTCTCCTGCATTGCAGACAGATTCTTTACCAACCGAGCTACCAGGGAAGCCCAAAACTAAATTTAAATACATTTTAAATAAGTTATCAAAATAGTATTTGGTTTTGTTGTTTATTTTACTTAACATTAAAGAAAGAAAAACAGTCCTTCATTCCTAGACTCTTTAATTAAGGCATGATAATGATAGTGATCATTATTAGATGATGAGTAGGACAGTAGTAGACATTCATATATATCATAATAAGGCAGTACAGTGTGTTGTTACAATCATGAATCATTAAAGGTGTTATGAAGGGAGTACTCAATTCCAATAGTATTTTACACCCTATCTAATACATAGTAGAGTATGTTAATAGAGAGGGTATATTGATTATAGTGGCTCTATTTGTATTAGTGTTTCATTGCCCTGTTACAAGTTACCACAAACATAGTGACTTAAAACAGCACACATTTCTTATGTCACAGTTTCCATGGTCAGGAATCTGGGCATGGCTTGGCTGGGTCCTCTGCTCATGGTTCCACAGAACACCAAACAGTGTGCCAGCTGGGCTGCTTTCTCATCTGGATCTTGGGATCTTCTTCCAAGCTCCTTTACGATGTTGGCAGAATTTTCTGCTTATGGGGTAGTGGTAGGACTGGCCCAGCCAAGAGCTGCTCTCATGCCCTGCAGGCTGCTTGGGATTCCTTGTTGTGTGGTCGCCTTACAAGCCCACTCACAGCATGTCAGGTTACTTCTTCAAGGCCGACGAGATACTGTCTAGCTCCAGCCTCTTAAGATGGAATCACATAACAACATAAGAGGAATAACTTACACACCTTTACCTTATAACATGGTCTAATCAAGGGATGACTTCCCCATCACTCTTGCCGTATTCTTTTGGCCAGAAGCAAGTCACAGGTTCTGCTCACACTCAAGGTCAGAGGGTTATACTCTCTGGGAATTACCCCAGGCTCTGTCTGCCATATTCTTATTTTCTATAAAATGAGATGATGAATTAAATGATTTCTGTAAATGGTTCTTCCAAACCTAAAGCAATACTTCAAATTATTGGACCATCAGTTCAGTTCAGTTCAGTTGCTCAATTGGGTCCAACTCTTTGCAACCTCATGAATCGCAGCATGCCAGGCCTCCCTGTCCCTCACCAACTCCCTGAGTTTACTCAAACTCATGCCCATTGAGTTGGTGATGCCATCCAGCCATCTCATCCTCTGTCATCCCCATCTCCTCCTGCCCCCAATCCCTCCCAGCATCAGGGTCTTTTCCAGTGAGTCAACTCTTCGCATGAGGTGGCCAAAGTACTGGAGTTTCAGCTTCAGCATCAGTCCTTCCAATGAACACCCAGGACTGATCTCCTGTAGGGTGGACAGGTTGTATTTCCTTGCAGTCCAAGGGACTCTCAAGAGTCTTCTCCAACACCATAGTTCAAAAGCATCAATTCTTCGGCGCTCAGCTTTCTTCACAGTCCAATTCTCACATCCATACAACAACCACTGGAAAAACCATAGCCTTGACTAGATGGACCTTTGTTGGCAAAGTAACGTCTCTGCTTTTTAACATGCTGTCTAGGTTGGTCATAACTTTCCTTCCATGGAGTAAGCGTCTTTTAATTTCATGGCTGTAATCACTATCTGCAGTGATTTTGGAGCCCCCAAAAATAAAGTCAGCCACTGTTTCCACTGTTTCCCCATCTGTTTGCCATGAAGTGCTGGGATGTTCTGAATGTTGAGCTTTAAGCTAACTTTTTCACTCTCCTTTTTCACTTTCATCAAGAGGCTCTTTAGTTCTTTTTCACTTTCTGCCATAGGGTGGTGTCATCTGCATATCTGGACCATAAATTAGGACTTTTCAGTTTTCTTTTACATTAATACTTAATCTACCATGCAAAATAAGTAGAAATTATTTATAAATGAACATCTGAAATATTTTATATTATGGAAATGAAACAGTCTATTTCTGCCTTATTTTCTCTATTGTTTCATTTGAATTTGAATTCATATTTTAAAGAGTTAAGGTTAGTGTCTAAATTACAAAGGTGACCTGAGTGGGAAAAAGAAGGCAACGACATTAATTTTATGATACTAAAATTTTTTTTCTTAAATTTGAGACAGATTATGGAAGTAAAAATTAAAATATAGTTTAAAATACTAACTTAAGACTCTTGTAGTCTCAATTGCAGAGTTTGGCTTTTAGAGAAGCAGGAAAATGTATGTTGGAGCCAAAAATATGACTTCTTTGGCTGTGACCAGGATTTCCTCTTCCCACCTTGGGGACTAGAAAGTAGAGGTAGGAAAATTTCATTTTGGAGCCAAGTGTGACTTGTTTAGTTCAAGTCATAATTTATGGCACGTACCTTGGGGACCTGAAAATAAAGAAACCCACTATGAAATGTTGATAATGGGCCACTCTGAAGGGCACGCATTAAGCTAACTTTCCCAGTGAGGATTTTTTTCACTTCCACCTTTCCCAGATGCTTCTGATCATTCTATAAGGACATACTTAATCGTGTAATAGCTGGAAAGAAAACTTTCTGTGCACTAAAGCAAAGTATTTGAGGGGCAGGAGAGGGAACCAAGGCCTTTATATGATTAGATGGTGGTGGAAAAACATAACTGAAAGAAAAGTTGTTTTCTTTTAATGCAATTAAGTCACAGTATAACAGCACTGCTCTTTTAGTGGGTATCTAAAGCAAATCCTTTGGCCAATTAGTATGATCTAAAAACTTACAACAGCCTTCAACTTTATAATTCAGGCATCCACATCTCAGATTGGTGGCATGGTCATAATTTGTGAGATGTTATAAGGTACAGTATTTAGATTTTAAAGTTCCATTTTATTTGCATTTATTTACATTTTTATCCATAACACAGTTTAATAGTGTAAAAAATATTCTCCCTTCATGGGTATTGTGCCTTTTTCCTATGAAGAAAAATTCATGAAGCCATGGCATGTACCTAAAAAATTTTATGCTTTATAAATGTTCAAGTTTGTACCTTAGATTTCTACAGTAGGTTTAATAAAATTTGATGATAATATGCAGTATCAGAAAAGCAGTATCAGAACAATGATGAGAATAACTGAGATAATAAATTTTATATTTGTGTATTATTTTGCTTTAGTAATATAGTATGTTGAGCTAACAAGCTAGATTTCATTTGAAGACTATTTAAAATTCAGATAGTGATCTTAGTATTGGCATATGATAATCATTATGAATTCCTTTTTTCATTTAGGAAACTTTAGTCCTGAAGGTAACTGAACTGAATTATTTAAGTATTTTATTTTTTAATCAATTTTGAAAAATTACATTAATGATTGAAAAATACCAGCATCTATTTTAATTTTGTTAAATTAACAAAACACATAAATTTATAAGCTTCCATGCATTCTTGGCAGTTTTATAAACCTCAGAAAAGGGCTGTTATCCATTGCTTGCCCTGAAGGATAACGGCATTAATGAAATTGAATACACAGTAAACCAGTGCTTTCAAGTGTCAAAATATTGAGACGATGGCAGTATTAGAATTCTTTAGTCTGATATTTCTTTTTAAATAGATTGATGTTGTTCCTTCATTATTCTTGTTGCTTTGGCAGCAGTGTGAATATTCCCAAGTAGATGAATGAAGGCAGGAATGCAAGGGATATCAAGACAAACTTGATTTCAGAAACAAAAATTTTTCCTAATAATTTTGAGTAGGTTCATATATTCCTTTTGAGTCACTTTCATCATTGTGTTAATGATCTTGAGTGTTTCAGCATTCACTTATTCATTTACTAACAAACTGTCACAATTTGTACTAAGTATAGTCAGTGCAAAAATGAACAAGATGCCATTTTTAATGATGTCTGTAATTTAGTAAAGGACTTGAATGTGTAGCAGGATGTTTTGGTTGGATAGAATCTGGGTGTTCTGATGCTTAGGGAAGGTGAAGTTGAGTAACACCTTTCACCTCCCAGCTAGATACCCATTTACTTTGGCTTATTTGGGTCAAGTAGGTGGAGGAGCCAGAGAAAGGAGATTTGAATCTTGTCTACGTTGAAAAATACATACATTTGATAAAATGGAATGGCCTCATCAAAGCCAGTTTATAAAACTATTCAAATTATTAAGACTATTCAGAATAGTGAAACAGTTATTTTTTTAATATCTGGCTAGAGTATCAGGTACTTTATAGACTGGTGACGCGGTGATACACTCACAGATTATAGCCCCTTGTCTCATGGAACTTAGAGTTTAGTGAGGAATGCTGAAATTAAAATAATAAAGAAACACTTAATTACAGTTGTGATGAAGGCTGTAAGAAAAAAGTCACAGGAACTATGAGAATGTATAACAGGATCCTGACCTAGTCTGTGGGGGTAAAAGAAAGACTTCCTGAGAAAGTGATATTTAATCTGACATAGGAAAGAAGGCTAGGAGTTATGTAGTTCAGCAGAATGGATAAGAGTATTCTCAGCAGATAGAACAGCATATGCTAAGGCCCTCAGGTGGGAAATTCCCAGGAATTGAAAGAAGTGGAGGTAGAGCGTGATTTGGGGAGAACGGCATGTGAATAGAGGCTGGGAGACTTACTCAGAGAGCCAAATCATTTAGAGCCCTGTGTGGCATTTTAAGGATTTGAGACTTTATTTTAAGCTATGGGAAACCAGATCCAGGAATAGTCTGAAGTCAGAATGCAGTGGAGTTGTATAATATAGCATCTGATATAGAAACCCACCTGGATCTAACCCTGATAATAATACGTGGTTACCCAGGGGAAGTGACTGTGTATAGAAACTTAAAGGGCTTAAACTCTTTAGGAGTCCAGCAGCTTGCTGTTGGAATTGTTGGAAACATTTAGGCCAAATCACAGATATGGAAGAAAAACCTAGTCACCTCTGAATGTCTAGAATAAGTTTATCCTCATTACTGAAACTGTTTTTTCCTACTCAGAAAACTTTTTTCCAGCTTCTTTTTTTTTCTTTCTTTTAAGATAGTTTGGCCAAAAGTATTAAAGCAGATTGTAAGTAAACCTTGAAATCAAAAATTAAAATCTAGTTTAAGCCTAATTATTCCACCTACATTGACAACTTATAATTTGCCTTGCACAGAGAAAAATGAGATAACCAAACTTTGTTTCCATCCCTCCTGAAAAACAAAAATTAAGACATAAAATAAATGGATGAACTGCTGAGGTATTTTTAATTTTAAAAAAATTTCCCGTACTTCTTAAAAGAATATTTTGGGTTTTGGGGAGGAATCATTTAAAAAGCACAAAATTTTCAGTAAGTCTGGTTGATAGCCTTTTCTTCCAGTACTCATATCATTGTATTTTCTTCAGAAAAAAAAGCCATGCCTGAATATCACTAGAAGTTAAACCTTTGGATAATTAATAAAGTTTTTAAAAAGCTTTGTTTTTTTGAAAAATTCTAAAGTGCTTTTCCTGTGTTTATCTTGTTCTTTGGTGAGAACAAGCTATTTAAAACCTTTATATTTTACTTTTGCTTTCATGGCAGGTTGAAAGTTTTAAAAGTAAATTTATCACCCTGGGGACTTGTAAGGTTGATTGACTCAACTTCTGTTGGCACAGAGCATAGTCAGCAGACTACCTCAAGGGAAGTGGTGGAATTAAGTTCTGAATATAATTTTAATTTTTTTCCTTCAGAGCAGTAGTTTCGTTGTAGTGGATTTTCTTTTTTTTTTTCATTTATTTTTATTAGTTGGAGGCTAATTACTTTACAGTATTGTAGTGGTTTTTGTCATACATTGACATGAATCAGCCATGGATTTACATGTATTCCCCATCCCGATCCCCCCTCCCACCTCCCTCTCTACCCAGTCCCTCTGAGTCTTCCCAGTGCACCAGGCCCGAGCACTTGTCTCATGCATCCAACCTGGGCTGCTGATCAGTTTCACTATAGATAATATACATGTTTCGATGCTGTTCTCTCGAAACATCCCACCCTCGCCTTCTCCCACAGAGTCCAAAAGTCTGTTCTGTACATCTGTGTCTCTTTTTCTGCTTTGCATATATGGTTATCATTACCATCTTTCTAAATTCCATATATATGTGTTAGTATGCTGTAAATGTTCTTTATCTTTCTGGCTTACTTCACTCTGTATAATAGGCTCCAGTTTCATCCATCTCATTAGAACTGATTCAAATGAATTCTTTTTAATGGCTGAGTAATATTCCATGGTGTATATGTACCACAGCTTCCTTATCCATTCGTCTGCTGATGGGCATCTAGGTTGCTTCCATGTCCTGGCTATTATAAACAGTGCTGCGATGAACATTGGGGTGCACGTGTCTCTTTCAGATCTGGTTTCCTCGGTGTGTATGCCCAGAAGTGGGATTGCTGGGTCATATGGCAGTTCTATTTCCAGTTTTTTAAGAAATCTCCACACTATTCTCCGTTGTAGTGGATTTTAAATTTACTTAGTTAGATTCTCTTGAGCCCTACAGGGTGCAGATATGAGATGGACTTTAGATGAGTGTATCACTTGTTTGTTTTTTTCCCAATTATAAAACCTCCCAGGTTGACTCAGTGATAAAGAATTTGCCTGTCAATGGAGGAGGCACAGGAGACGCAGGTTCAATCCCTGGGTTGGAAAGATCCCCTGGGGAAGGAGATGGCAACCCACTCCAGTGTTCTTGCCTGGAGAATCCCATGGACAGAGGAGCCTAACGGGCTACAGTCTGTAGGGTTGCAGAGTCAGACACGACTGAAGTGACTTAGCATGCATACATGCAAGGTCAAAGATAATATAAACTGTAGAAGACATCACTGTTCAGTGTTTATAACACCAGTCTTTCCTGTTTTTCACTGAGGTTAAGGTTTGATATCTTGGGAATGAGTTCAGTATATGCTTTCTAATTTGGGGATGAGTAGCCCCAGTGTGCTAGGGAGTATAGTAAAATATATATTAAGTCATAGTATAATTTTCTGTTGCATCAAGAAAATCAGATTTGTTCTCAGCTTAATAGCAGAGTCTCTGAAGCTTGGCACTGTTGACATTTGGGGCAGGATAATTCTTTGTTGTGAGCGATGCCCTGTGCATTGTAGGATGTTTAACTGCATCTCTGGACTACATGCCAGCAGCAAGCCCTTCTCCCCCACCAGTTATGACAACCAAAAATGTCTTCAATACTGCCAGTATCTTCTGGTAGACAAAATCACTCTCAGTTGAACACCATTGCTTTATATAGTGAAATATACAAGTGTATGCCATGAATTAAATGATCAATCTGCATTTGTTTTTTAATTACTTTTTTTAAAAGTTGAAAAAAAGTCCAGTCAAGCTTTTACTAAGAGCCTGATTTATATTAGGTTAGTACAAAAGTAATTGTGGCTTCGGACCATGAATTTTAAATCTTAACTAGGCTCAGATCAGTTCAGTTCAGTTCAGTTGCTCAGTCGTGTCCGACTCTTTGTGACCCCATGAACTGCAGCATGCCAGGCCTCCATGTACATCACCAACTTCCATAGTCCACCCAAACCCATGTCCATTGAGTCGGTGATGCCATCCAACCATCCCATCCTCTGTCGTCCCCTTCTCCTCCTGCTGTCAATCTTTCCCAGCATCAGGGTCCTTTCAAATGAGTCAGCTCTTCACATCAGGTGGCCAAAGTATTGGAGTTTCAGCTTCAACATCAGTCCTTCCAATGAACACCCAGGACTGATCTCCTTTAGGATGGACTGGTTGGATCTCCTTGCAGTCCAAGGGACTCTCAAGAGTCTTCCAACACCACAGTTCAAAAGCATCAATTCTTTGGCGCTCAGCTTTCTTCACAATCCAACTCTCATATCCATACATGACCACTGGAAAAACCATAGCCTTGACTAGACAGACCTTTGTTGGCAAAGTAATGTCTCTGCTTTTTAATACGCTGTCTAGGTTGGTCATAACTTTCCTTCCAAGGAGTAAGCATCTTTTAATTTCATGGCTGCAATCACCATCTTCAGTGATTTTGGAGCCCAGAAAAAGAAAGTGTGCCACTGTTTCCACTGTTTCCCCATCTATTTGCCATGAAGTGATGGGACTGGATGCCATGATCTTAGTTTTCTGAATGTTGAGCTTTAAGCCAACTTTTTCACTCTCCTCTTTCACTTTCATCAAGAGGCTCTTTAGTTCTTCTTCATTTTCTGCCATAAGGGTGGTATCATCTGCATGTCTGAGGTTATTGATATTTCTCCCCGGCAATCTTGATTCCAGCTTGTGCTTTCTCCAGCTCAGAGTTTCTCATGATGTACTCTGCATATAAGTTAAATAAGCAGGGTGACAATATACAGCCTTGACGTACTCCTTTCCCAATTTGGAACCAGTCTGGTGTTCCATGTCCAGTTCTAACTGTTGCTTCCTGACCTGCATACAGGTTTCTTAAGAGGAGGTCAGGTGGTCTGGTATTCCCATCTCTTTCAGAATTTTCCACAGTTTGCTGTGATCCACACAGTCAAAGGCTTTGGCATAGTCAATAAAGCAGAAATAGATGTTTCTCTGGAACTCTCTTCCTTTTTCAATGACCCAGCAGATGTTGGCAATTGGATCTCTGGTTCCTCTGCCTTTTCTAAAACCAGCTTGAACATCTGGATGTTCATGGTTCATGTATTGCTGAAGCCTGGCTTGGAGAATTTTAAGCATTACTTTACTAGTGTGTGAGATGAGTGCAATTGTGTGGTAGTTTGAGCATTCTGTGGGATTGCCTTTCTTTGGGATTGGAATGAAAATACATCTTTATTAATCAAAGCAGGAACCATTACAATCAACACATTTTGTAAAGAGGAATAAGTTTGTTTGTTCCTGTAGCATCAAAATCCACGCTTCAGGATTCAATGAACTTTTGGGAAGCATTTTCTGCCTTCTGCTGGTTGTGGAAGTGTTTCCCCTACAAAAAGTTGTTGAGATGCTTGAAGAAACGGTAGTTGATTGGCAAGAGATTAGGTGAATATGGCGGATGATGCCAAACTTTGTAGCCCATTTCTTTCAACTTTTGAAGTGCTGGTTGTGTGCAGTGAGTTGGGCATTGTCATGGAGAAGAATGGGCCTATTCTGTTGACCAATACTAGCTGCAGGCATTGCAGTTTTTGGTGCATCTCATCAATTTGCTGAGCATACTTCTCAGATGTAATGTTTTGCTGGGCTCCAGAAAGCTGTAGTGGGTCAGACCAGCAGCAGACCACCAAACAGTGACCATGACCTGTTTTGGTGCATGTTTCGCTTTGGGAATTGCTTTGGAGCTTCTTCTCAGTCCAGCCACTGATGTTGCTGGTTGTCATAAAATCCACTTTTTGTCACAGGTCACAGTCTGAGAAATTGCTTGTTGTTGTGTAGAATAAGAGAAGACAACACTTCAAAACAATGATTTTTTAAAATTTTCAGTCAACTCATGAGGCACCCACTTATCAAGCCTTTTCACCTTTCCAATTTGCTTCAAATGCCGAATGACCTTAGAATGGTCAACATTGAGTTTGTCAGCAGTTTCTCATATAGTTGTAAGAGAATCAGCTTCGTTGATTGCTCTAGGTTGTTGTCAACTTCCAATGACTGGCCACTATGCTCCTCATCTTCAAGACTCTTATCTCCTTTGCAAAACTTCTGGAACCACCATTGCACCTTACGTTCATCAGTCATTCATGGGCCTAATGCATTGTTGATGTGAGTTGTCGCCTCTGCTTTACGACCCATTTTGAACTTGAATAAAAAATTGTTCGAATTTGCTTTTTGTCTAAAATCGTTTCTGTAGTCTAAAATAAATAAAAATAAACAGCAAATAATGTCATTATCAAAACAACATAAAGCGAGAAATGTGTATTAAAATGATGTTTAACAAAACCACATTTAAGAATATATACCAGTATCAAACAGCAAAGTTCAATAATGCAAAACTGTAATTACTTTTGCACCAGTATGATAAAAAGCAGTAGATAGTTTCTTATATTAATAGCCTCTTGTCTTTTACCCCTTTACCAGCCCCTACTTCTGAGAAGCAGTGACTTTCCACTTCTTTTATCTATTTCATATGATATTTACCTCCATGTTTTATCTTTATTTGATCAGTTTCAGACAGTAGCTGCTTACTTCCTATACGAGAGAAGATTTTAGCTCACTTACTCCACCTTTCCCTTCCTTACATCCTCCCAATATCATTATATCACAATTTTTTTTAATTAAATACATAATCAATATTCACTTTATCATGACTATGAAAATATTGTTCATGGTAGTCAAATGATTTCCTTCCTTCAGCTTTTTTATTTTTTTTAAAAAGTTCTTTAAAGAGATCTTCAATAAATCTGTGTAGCACCACTCAATGCAATTTTGCTATGAAACCTGCCAGGTGACAGGTCAATTCTTTTCTTCCTCCAAAGATATCTGTTCTGGAGCCTTCCAGTCTCCTCCTTCAATCAAGACTTAAGCTGCTCTTTAAACTCTCTTACCTGCCAAGATCCTGAGACTTCCTTTCCTGTCATCCTAGGAATTTGATTTGCTTGTCTTCTGTGTTGGTCTCAAGTTTCCAGGGTCTCAGATCTTCCTCCTGTTTTTTTTTTTCTTCTCTCATCTTTGTGGTTACATATCCTCCAGTAGTTCCCATTTTCACCCATTTCCTCAGCCTCTCTGGACTCCTGCTGGCCTAACTGCCTTCTTCCCATCAGTAGCTCTGTGGGTACTTTGGTTTGAACTTTCACCTCTCTGCTTAGTCATTTACAATTTGTCCATATATGTGCTTTTCACAGTCATGTATTTGGGTTTAATTTAGCAGTTGTCTTAGTTTAATTGAAAATGAAACTATTTCTCTTTCTTATTTATCTTTTAATTTGGGCTCAGTTTTTAAGAGGCAGAGAAAAAATTCTTTGCCTTCCTGAAACCAGAGTCTTTATTACTCTCTAAGATAAAATATGAGATTTTGAGGTACTCTGAACCCACATGCTCTCTTTCACACTCACACATTCACATTTGAGAAGCTCTGAGTCAAACATTCCTAACAATAATATTGCAAATGTAGAAAATAATAAATGTTTTTTCAAAGTCTAACTTTGAAAGGTATGTTTGGATTTAATAATAAAAATCCCAAAGAAAGGCAATGCCAAAGAATGTTCAAACTTCCGCACAATCACACTCATCTCACACGCTAGCAAAGCAATGCTCAAAATTCTCCAAGCGAGGCTTCAATAGTACATGAACCGAGAACTTCCAGATGTTCAAGTGGGATTTAGAAAAGGCAGAGGAATCAGAGATCAAATTGCCAACATCCGTTGTATCATCGAAAAAGCAAAAGAGTTCCAGAAAAACATCTGCTTCTGCTTTATTGACTTCTGCTTTATATGCCAAAGCCTTTGACTGTGTGGATCACAACAAACTGTGGGAAATTCTTTAAAGAGATGGGAATACCAGACCACCTGAGAAATCTGTATGCAGGTCAGGAAGCAACAGTTAGAACTAGGCATGGAACAACAGACTGGTTCCAAATTGGGAAAGGAGTACGTCAAGGCTGTATATTGTCACCCTGTTTATTTAACTTATATGCAGAGTACATCACGTGCAATGTCTGCTGGATGAAGCACAAGCTGGAATCAAGATTGCTGGTAGAAATATCAATAACCTCAGACATGCAGATGATACCACCCTTATGGCAGAAAGTAACGAGGAACTAAAGAGCCTCTTGATGAAAGTGAAAGAGGAGAGTGAAAAAAGGTGGCTTAAAACTCAACATTCAAAAAACAAAGATCGTGGCATCTGGTCCCATCACTTTGTGGCAAGTAGATGGGGAAACCATGGAAACAGTGAGAGACTATTTTCTTGGGCTCCAAAATCACTGCAAATGGTGAATACAGCTATGAAATTAAGAGACACTTTTTCCTTGGAAGAAAAGCTATGACCAATATAGACAGCATGTTAAAAAGTAGAGACATTACTTTGTCGACAAGGGTCGTCTCGTCAAAGCTATGATTTTTCTAGTAGTCATGTGTGGATGTGAGAGTTGGACCATAAAGAAAGCTGTGCACTGAAGAATTGATCCTTTTGAACTGTGATGTTGGAGAAGACTATTGAAACTCCCTTGGACTGCAAGGAGATCAAATCAGTCAATCCTCAAGGTAATCAGTCCTGAATATCCATTGGAAGGACTGATGCTGAAGCTGAAACGCCAATATTTTGGCAACCTGATACGAAGAACTGATTCATTAGAAAAGACCCTGATGCTGGGAAAGATTGAAGGCAGGAGGAGAAGGGGACAACAGAGGATGAGATGGTTGGATGGCATCACTGACTTGATGGACATGAGTTTGAGCACGCTCAGGGAGTTGTTGATGGACAGGGAAGCTTGGGTATGCTGCAGTGTATGGAGTTGCAAAGAGTCAGACACGACTGAGTGACTGAACTGAATAATAAAAGTCTAAGATGGCAAAAGTATCAACACTCATTTGGTGGGCTGTGGAGATAATAAACAGAGTTTTAAATATATTTTCAGTGTTTTCTAATGTTCATGTAATCTTTTTCTTACGTGCACATTTTGTCTTGCTTGTGCTCATGTTTAAAGATCACAGCATTTAATTATCTGAATCTGAGCCTCCTCTCACTGGCATTAGCTTCTAGCTTCTATGCCTGCCATTGCCACTAAACTTTTGTGCCATCCTCCCACGGTCTCAGTGCTTAGTTTTGCATCCACAAGCCTCTTCCATGAGAGACCTCTTTATCTTAGAATATTGTTTAGGAATCGGTGCAGGTTGCTGATACTTGCTGAATGCAGCACTACTCATCCCTCTTAACAAAACCTCTAAATATTGGCACTTTCCTTTAAGAGCCCAGGGTTCCACTTACAGTCTCATATTGCTCTCTTATGTAAGACAATATTTCATTTTGTTGGTTGTTAATGCTAGGAGGGTTTTATTCATAGTATTTGGCTCATGTATGTGACTTTAACAAGGGAAGCTCTAGATTGTAAGATATATGTAAGAAATAATATTTATACTAATAGAGGACAATCATGTACTCATTCTGTAGATTACACCACTAACATGTTTTGTATAGTTCTCTTCAAATACAGCACATAGGTTGCAAAGTGATCAAAAAGAATTTTGAAGGATATTAAGGAGTGCTAATGTTAGTTGTGATTTTTCAGAAAAATTAAGATCAATTGCAGAAGTCATTTAGAAAAAAGACGGTATATTTCAAAACTGAACACTGCTCTCTATGTGTCTGCTGCCAATGTACATATTTTCATTGATATTTAATGAAAAAATGGTGACTCCATAAGCTGAAGAAACTTTTGAGTCACCTAAAATAATGTGTCCTTATATTGAGCAGTATAGGTTAAGTTAAGTGCCTTCAGAGGGAGTTGACCCAAGTGTCAAAACTCTGATTTGAGATGAACAGCCTAAGGTAGATGACCTCCTCTGTCAGTACCATGACTTATTTTCATTTACATGCAACTGTATGTTGCAACAGCCTGTAATGCCCACCCAAGCCTATATTGTTTTTTAGATACATGGAATTATTAATGACTCTTCCAACCCAGTTCTTTTTTTTTTTTTTAACTTATTTCTAGTATATAATGCTTTACTGTTTCATGTCCATTGTTATTTCTTGATCCAGCTCTATGAGGTAGGGTGGGCAGGAATTATTTTCTTCCATTTACAGAGGAGAAAACTGAGAAGGGAAGCTAGATAGGATAGTGTAATTTACCCAAGGTCAGAAAGAAAGTGAAACTGAAAGTTGCTCAGTCCTGTCCGACTCTTTGTGACCCCATGGACTATATAGTCCGTGGAATACTCCAGGCCAGAATACTGGAGTGGGTAGCCTTTCCCTTCTCCAGGGGATCTTTCCAACCCAGGGATCAAAGCCAGGTCTTGTGCACTGCAGATGGATTCTTTACCAGCTGAGCCACAAGGGAAGCCTAAGAATACTGGAGTGGGTAGCCTATCCCTTTTCCAGCGGATAAGGTCAAACAACTAATAAATGTCAAAGCTTTAACCCTACCTAAGACATGTGCTTTTTCCATTATATTGCCTTGCTTCAGAAAAAATATATGTATGGTTTTTCTAGAGATGATCATTTAAGCATTTTCAGGTTTATCTAGATAATATTTTGTTATGGATAGCCTAACTCGATTGCTTTAACAAAGCCTACTTTTTTAAGGAAAAAATTTTTTAACTTAGCCCTTTACAGAATTTGTTGTCGTTGTTTAGTCACTAACTAAGTCATGTCTGACTGTGGTCTCATGGACCATAGCCCACCAGGCTCCTCTGTCCATGGGATTTCTCAGGCAAGAATACTGGAGTGGGTTGCCATTTCCTTCTCCAGGGGATCTTCCTGACCCAGGGAATGAACCTGTGTCTCCTACATTGGCAGGAGGATTCTTTTTTTGTGTGTGTGTGAGAGAGAAAGAAATGCTTTTTATTATAGAATACCTTGTTCTGTGTTCACTGTTTCAATGATGAAGGGACTCTGAACTTGTAAGCAAATCATGCCATAACAATTTTTATGTAGAGAAATTGGTTAAAACACAAAATCATATTCTGATAAATTCACTTTAAAATGTTTTTCCCATCAAAGGCTTAAATAGTTACAACAGCGTGTTCTCCTGTTCCTTAGGAACACAAGGATGATTTTGGACTAGATGAAAAACATTGCAAACAAGCACGCAGAACCACCAGCGTCCAACTGTATAGTCTAGAGAAAAGCTTCCTGAGTGTGTCTGAGGGGATGGGCTGACCCTCGGCTGTACCTGAATTCACCAGCAGCTGCAGCGTAGTTCTTTAGCAGATTCATTCTGTGAACTTAGGTCTTTGAATTTAACCCTTTGGGAAGATTTGTGCAGTGTAAGTCTTTGATATCTTGAAAATTTCACAGGGGAGAGGAAGAAAGTTCCAGTTATTCCAGAAGCCACTGGTATAAATCATGCTGCTTCTGTGAGGTCAACTGATCAAGAGGTGTAAGGTGTGTGATAATCACTGAGTGAGCAAGGGAGCCAGCCTAGTGTAGGTGATGCTCGATGGCATAGCAAGAGTTAGGACCAAGGAAAGCTGGGTAAAAGTGAAAGTCACTCAGTCATGTCTGACCCTTTGCAACCCCATGGAACTCTCCAGGCCGGAATGCTGGAGTGGGTAGCCATTGCCTTTTCCAGGGGACCTTCCCAACCCAGGGGTCAAACCGAAGTCTCCCATATTGCAGGCAGGTTCTCTACTAGCGGAGCCACCGGGGAAGACCCCTTTAGAGAAGAAGCGTGTAGCATTCGTGCTGAGCTCAGGCTTATCAAGAGTCAGGACTTGCCTGGTGGCTCAGTTGCTAAAAAACCAGCAGGTGGATTTTCTGCTGCCAAGACACCAGGAAAACCCCCTTTAGAGAATAAGTGTATAGTTGTTCATACAAGAATTTTCATGTCTTAAAGGATTAGCTATCATTTTTTTTCTTTTAATAGAAAAATACTCATTTCTGCTTTTTACCTGGGCTCCTGTCTCTCTTTTTTAAAATTTTATTTATTTATTTAATTTCCACTGCACTGGGTCTTCGTTTCTTTGCACAGGCTTTTTCTGGTTGCAGCGAGCAGGGCTACTCTAGTTGCAGTGCTCAGGCTTCTTATTGTGGTGGCTTCTCTTGCTGCAGAGCCCAGGTTCTACTGCACGGTCTTCAGTAGCTGCAGCACATGGGCTCGCTAGTTGTGGTCCACAGCCTTAGTTGCTCCATGGGCATGTGGAATCCTCCTGGATCAGGTGTCGAGCCTGTGTCTCCTGCATTGGCAGACACATTCCTTACAACTGAGCTGTCAGGGAAGCTCTGTTCTTTTTTATATTTTGGATTTTTAGGTTATTTGTTGCAACACTGACAATTTATGGTACAAGGTTTAATATAGTTTTTCTGAAAAGGTGAATTGTTCAAAGCAGCCTTAAAGCCTATGTCAGATAAGTTATATTACTGTTACTATGTCTTGATGCTTATTTCTTGGTAGATTATTGTGGTCAATTCCTAGTGTAGTGTAACAAGGAGAGAAAGTAACAGTTGGAAACCATGTCTCATGTGTGTGTGTGTGTGTGTGTGTGTCTGTGGTGTATTTAAGTCTGAAAGGAAGCCTGGCTTCTTAATTCTTGGCAGAAACCCATTTTTCCCCATTTTAAAAAAACACATATACTATATTTGGTTAACTTGGTGTTTCAGAAATTTTGAAAATATGCCAGATGAAATAAAACCAGCTATATTCCTTTTATCTAGCTAAATTATTTCACATACAAGATCTTATGCTGAGTTTAGGACTCTAATCATTGGAATTTATATTGTGATATCCTGATAAAAGTGTTTACACTGTGATGATCTGGAGCAATAAGTGTCTCTAATGCACAGTGTCTGTCTTCCAGATTTGGTTTGCTATAAATGTTTATATTTTAGGTTCTGTACATTGACTAAAGATAAAACTATTCTTCTTAAGTGTTTGCTAGACAAATGTGTTTATTTTTCTGAGGCAACGTTTTCTTAATATTTTTAATCAGTAAGTTTAGCTGACTATTTACTCTTAGTCTTATTTCCAGGCTTGAACTTTTGTCATAAAGCTTACATACAAGAAAATAAAAGTATATTCTGCCTATATTGTTTGCTTTTAGGAAGGCATTTATTACTAAAATAATAATATATATATGAATTTGGACAAATTTCATCATCTTTCATATGAGGCAGTGGTAAAGTGAAGGAATGCATTTATAGTTTCAACTTGTATTTATCACACCATTTATTTCTTCACAACCTAGTTATAAAGCTTGTAAGAGTGTACTCTTGTACAGACGTGTTTAAGGCACTGTTGGGTTTAGCTAAGTTGAAAAAATAATGTTCAAAATTGTGACTTAAATTTCTTATTGACATATAAAGTATAATCCTTTTATTTATTTCATATATACTACTATTATCGGTATACTACTACTTATACGGTCTCCAGTAAATCTCAGTCATTAGTGGACTTAAGGAACTTACCATTTGATCTCAAGTATTTTGTAATGGTAAAATCAGAATCCAAATCCATATGAAACTTTTGCTTGTATGCTAAATGGGTATTTTTACATCATTTCCCCAAGTGCCACTTCAGTCTTGATTATCTATCTTTGTTATTCAGGATTTCATCTGTACTTATATCAGATTAGCCTGTGATGCAGAGATATTTTCAGTTGTCTAGAAACTACCATGTTAAGAGTGTTTTTCATTTTGTGTGAATGTTGAACTTCAGTTATGAGAAAAATGTTTTGTGAGTCAGTGTAACATCTGAACCAATGGGCTACAAGCACAAGCTGTTACAGGAGTTAAATAGATTATTTAAATGAGTGAACTAGTTGAGAGCTGGCAATTAGTTCATATTGTTTTAAGCTACAGATGGGAATATTAGACCACCTGACCTGCCTCCTGAGAAATCTGTAGCAGGTGAAGAAGCAACAGTCAGAACTGTACATGAAACAACAGACTGGTTCCAACTTGGGAAAGGCTGTATATTGTCACCCTGCTTATTTAACTTATATGCAGAGTACATCGTGTGAAATGCCAGGCTGGATGAAGCACAAGCTGGCATCAAGATTGCTGGGAGAAATATCAATAACCTCAGATATGTAGATAATGCCACCCTTATGGCAGAAAGTGAAGAAGAACTAAAGAGCCTCTTGATGAAAGTGAAAGAGGAGAGTGAAAAAGTTGGCTTAAAACTCAACATTCAAAAAGCAAATATCATAGCATCCAGTCCCATCACTTCATGGCAAGTAGATGGGGAAACAATGGAAACCGTGAGAGACTTTATTTTTCTGGGCTCCAAAGTCACTGCAGATGGTGACTGCAGCCATGAAATTAAAAGACGCTTGCTCCTTGGAAGAAAAGCTATGACCAATATAGACAGCATATTAAACAGCAGAGACACTACTTTGCCAACAAAGGTCCATCTAGTCAAAGCTATGGTTTTTCCAGTAGTCACGTACGGATGTAAGGTTGGACTATAAAGAAAGCTGAGCACCGAAAAATTGATGCTTATGGAGAAGACTCTTGAGAGTCTCTTGGACTGCAAGGAGGTCCAGCCAGTCCATCCTGAGGTAAATCAGTTCTGAATATTCATTGGAAGGACTGATGCTGAAGCTGAAACTCCAATACTCTGGCTATATGATGCGAAGGACTGTGGACTGACTCATTTGAAAAGACCCTGATGCTGGGAAAGATTGAAGACAGGAGGAGAAGGGGACAACAGAGGATGAGATGGTTGGATGGCATCACCGACTCAATGGACGTGAGTTTGAATAAGCTCCGGGAATTGGTGATGGACAGGGATGCCTGGTGTGTTACAGTTCATGGGGTTGCAAAGAGTCGGACACGACTGAGCAACTGAATTGAACTGAACTGAACTGACAGGCCACACAAAAACAACTTTGGGCCTCCAGTTTGCAGTCTCTGATAAAATAGTTTGCCTTCTCTCTGCTGTTCACACATCCCTCCAAAATTACACATATACTAATTTATTGGGGATGGGGAGCAAGTGGTTTAAACTCCTTCCAGAGTGTACGATTAAATATAGCTTTCTATTTTGGGAAAGCCTTGTAAAATGTATTTGAAAAGCAATATTAACTGGTCTAAAAGATCATCTTTCCAAACCACACTTGAGCTCACTTTATGGTGTTTACTTTCTGTCAAAACTTAGAAAAAACATTCACAGTTAACTTCCATAATATAAAATGTCTGTCTCATTAGGCATTAAAGAAGCATTGGTCAACAGGTATAATGCTATTAGACTGTATAGCTAATGTGAATGTGGACATGACCTCCCAAATAGATCAAAGACTAATCTCTTTGACAGTTACAAGATGGCAGAACTTGCCATGGGCCTTTTGCTGCTGCACATTGAAACTATTTGTTTGGAAAGCATGCCTGAGGGATGAGAATGTATTATAAGGATGAGCAGGTAAAAGTAAAAGGTTGTCTTTTGACATTTCAACTAATCCCTTCCAGCCTTTGGTTTACTTAACATTTAGGCTATTTGCTGGCAGGAGAAACTGGCTTTTTCACATATGCTTTATGTCATTTTAAATTGGGCATTGATTTTTGTGCCTGATAATTCCTAAGTGTACAATGAAATAGATTCTGATGTCATTAAAATGAGGTGTACTAGCTTTCTACCTTTTCCAAACTCTTACTTTTGCTTTCCCTAATTAAATGTGTTCACCCAAAGACAATTTTTAAATTTATTTTTAAAACTCTCCTTCTTTATATAATAAAAAATATTTCAGAGTTAGCCTTTATATATATTTACTTTCAAAAGTTTTTTTTTCTTTACTTTCTACCTAAAATAATTTCCCTAGGTAAAATATTGGCAGTATTTTAAAGGCCATTTGGATTGTAAGAACTTGAAAATTTTCAACAAGTTGAAGTAATGTACTCATACATAAAAGTTAATTCATTTTAAAGAAAAATAAAAGACTGAGGAGATAAATTTTGTTTATTTAACCTAATATTTGCTATATTGGGCTTCCCAGGTGATGCTAGTGGTAAAGAAACCACCTGCCAATGCAAATAAATGTAAGAGACGTGGGTTCGATCCCTGGGTTGGGAAGATCCCCTGGAGTAGGAAATGGCAACTCACTCCAGTATTCTTGCCTGGAAAATTCCATGGACAGAGGGACCTGGTGGGCTATAGGCCATCGGTCGCAAAGAGTCAGACTTGACTGAGCACATATGCACGCATTTGCTGTATTGCCTCTAAATATCTAACTTATAACTCAGTTCAGTTCAGTTCAGTTCAATTGCTCAGTCGTGTCGGACTCTTTGTGACCCCATGAACCACAGCACGCCAGGCCTCCGTGTACATCACCAACTTTCATAGTCCACCCAAACCCATGTCCATTGAGTCGGTGATGCCATCCAACCATCCCATCCTCTGTCGTCCCCTTCTCCTCCTGCTGTCAATCTTTCCCAGCATCAGGGTCTTTTCAAATGAGTCAGCTCTTTGCATCAGGTGGCTGAAGTATTGGAGTTTCAGCTTCAACATCAGTCCTTCCAATGAACACCCAGGACTGATCTCCTTCAGGATGGACTGGTTGGATCTCCTTGCAGTCCAAGGGACTCTTCAAGAGTCTTCTCCAACACCACAGTTCAAAAGCATCAATTCTTCAGCATTCAGCTTTCTTTATAGTCCAACTCTCACATCCCTCCACGACCACTGGAAAAACCATAGCCTTGACTAGACATACCTTTGTCCACAAAGTAATGTCTCTGCTTTTTAATATGCTGTCTAGGTTGGTCATGGGGTAGCAGTAAAAATCTCAAAAATCTTTTTAAGATTATTGTAGGAATTAAATGAGATAATGATGCATATTAAGCACTGCACTGTGCATGGAACATTATAGCAGTTTGATAGATATTGTTATCATTTATTAATAAGATCTTTGATTCCCCACTTTTCCTATTTTGACTTTCTAATTAGCTAACTCATTATCAATTTCTGTTCTTGATTTAGAAGTTATTTATTTAACATGACGTAAGCCAAGTTTATCTTCTTCCTTAAATGTACTTTTTCTCTTCTCTCAGTGGGTTACTGGATTCTGTCAGTGACTGGAAACTGTTGAGTCATTTTTGACTTTTCCCTCTCTAATTTACCCCATCCCTGTATCTTCTTTGTCACTTAAGTTCTGTGTGTTATGAACTGGGCCTCCTTTCCATTCTCTTTGCCTTTCCAGGTAAGGCCCTCATTACTCTTGTACCAAATACATAGGCTGATTTTGTTTCTTAACTTCTGTACACTGTAATCAGAGTTACCTTTGTATTTACTTGATGGCCATTTGTACTCACTTGTTTCTATTCTTGTAAGCTCTTGCTAGGCAGAAAATGTTTTTCACTTACCTTTGTATTCTTACTGCCTATCACAGATACCTTGCACACAGCCAAAATTATAAATATTTAACAGAATTTAGTGGGGTTTTTTTGTTACCAAAATTTTCTTTTCATTATATCAATTTTTATACTTTAGATGCATATTTTTAATGTTTCCACAGCATTCTTGAAAGCAGCTTAAAGCATAACTCCTCTTTTTCATTCAGTGTATGGAAAATGTAAAATCATAATACATAATTTCCTTTCACTCAGAACTTGCATTTTATAATACAACATTGTAAATTAACTATGAAAAGTGAAACTGAAAGTAGCTCAGTCGTGTCCAGCTTTGCGACCCTATGGACTGTAGCCTGCCAGGTTCCTCTATCAGTGAAATTTTCCAGGCCACAGTACTGGAGTGGGTGGCTGTTCCCTTCTCCAGGGGGTCCTCCCACCCCACGTATTGAACCCAGGTCTCCGACATTGCAGGCAGATTCTTTACTGTCTGAGCCACCAGGGAAGCCAAAAAAATTAGCTATATTTCAGTTTAAACAATAACTTGCGTTTTACTTTTTACAGGAAAAAGTTCATTAACTTATATATTTGAATAGGTCAGTCTGATTTGTGTATGCCATATGTTCTGATCTTGTATATGTTCATCTCTTTTGAAATGATATAATTTTAAGATTCTTATGAAGACCAGATGAAGACTGGGTATGTGGTACCCTTTGGTGTGACACTTCTACTACTAGGAATATATTTTTATGCCCTGTAATTAATTGAGTTTCTTTGAAAAATTAAATGGTTATAATATCAACTTCAAGGACTAGATAGTTCAGAAAAACACAGAAGTTGATTTTAACACAGTCTCTGTGTTATTGTCTAGATAGAAAATGAATGTAGATGCAGTCACTTGGAAAAGTGAGAAATTCTTGATATCCTTTAAGAGTGGAGCCTTTGAGGCAGTGAATATTGTATCAAATGCATTAGTATTGTTTCAACCTTGATTTTTAAATTTGTTTAGATCATCATCCACTACTTTTATATGCTTTGATTTTTTTACACTAACCAGTGTCTTTGGTGTGTATAAAGTTATTTTGCTCTAATTGATGTTTCATTATTTCTATTGATCTCTCTTAAGATTTGCTGAGCAAATGCCTTCTCCATTATGTTGTTAAACTGATTCGGTGAATTTTTTTCAGCTATTTTTTTTTTTTTTTTTAATTTCTATTTGGATCTTTTTTACATTTCCGTTTTTCTGCTGAGATTCTCTAAAGTCCAGTCATTTATATGTTTTAAGGTTATTTAAATGTATTTATAACAGTTAAAGTCTTTGCTAATTCTAACAGTTGAGCCCTTTTTCAATTGGTTTCTATTGACTGCTTGCTTTTTCCTTGATTACTGATATCTTTCTAGTAATTCCTATTGTAGAGTGGACATTGTGAATGGTACATAATAGAGATTCTGGATTCTGTTATCAGTCTCTGGAGAATATTGATTTTTATTTTTTAGGCAGATCAGTTAGTAACTGATCATTTTGAACTTACATAGACACGATTTGACAATATATTTGGGGAGATGTGGGGAAAGCTCAAGGTACAATCTTTAAATTGTTTCCCTGTGGTTCTTGTTAGCTGCCGCTGCTGCTGCTGAGTCGCTTCAGTCGTGTCCGACTCTGTGCCACCCCACAGACAGCAGCCCACCAGGCTCCTCTGTCCATGGAATTCTCCAGGCAAGAGTACTGGAGTGGGTTGCCATTTCCTTCTCCAGGTTCTTGTTAGGGCTTGGTTTAAATCTTTTGGGGGTAGTTTAAAACTGGCATTGCTCTAAATTGTGGTCCTTATTCCTAACATGACACCTGGCCATTTGTATGTATGTGTTGTCTGTGTTTTACTTTATTTTTTATTAAAATATATATCTTGGCTAAATTTCCATGTCAGAACATACAGATCTCTTTCTTTTTGTATAGTAACCCAATATTTATCTCAGAATAAATGTAATATATTTCATTGATCCACTTGATATCTATTTGGATTGTTTCTTAATTTTCTTCAATACAAAGATGTAATGAAGTTTTATCTATAGTTATTGGAAAATATAAACACATTTGGTAAATGTTTTTCAGTATTCTACAAATGAAAACAATGGAAATGTTAAATTTGCATTTCTTGGTTTATTAATAAGGTTAAACATCTTTTCATGTCAGTTACCATTTATCATTACCAGTTAGCCATTTATCATTCATCTTTGATGACTTGCTTTCTCACAAATTATTCACTTTTAGTAGTGAAATTTTGTTATTGATTATGTATGAGCTCATTGTGTATTAGGTAACAGAACTTCTCCAGTTTTTCATTTGACTTTCATTGTTATTTATGGTCTGTTTTGAGGCCAGGAAAGATTTTTACCACAGAAATAAGGGATCCATCTTTTCAAAACCAGGATCAAACCCAGCAGAAAGTTTGTCACCGCACTGTATGGACCTCTTTTTTTCCCCATTTTCTTCGAGATATAATTGACAAATAAAAATTGCATATGTTTAAGGTGTAAAATGTGGTAACTTAATTTATATTGTAAAATTACCATTATCAGGGTAATTAACATAAACATTGCCTCACATAGTTGCTATTTTTTCAGTGTGTGGTGAGAACACTTAAGGCCTTAGCATATTTTAAGTGTACAATACATTACTATTGAGTATAGTCACCATGCTGTTCATTCAGATTCTCGAACTTATTCATCGTATAACTGAAAATAACTGATAATTTATACTCTTTTACCTAGTATCTCCCAATTTCCTCTACCCCTCATCTACTACCTAACTACGTACTTTTGAGTTCAGTATGTTTAGCATTTTTAGATGCCATGTATAAGTGAGGTCATGGCTGTGTTTCTGTGTTTCTTTCTCTGTCTGGCTTATTTCACTAGTATAACATCCTCCAGGTTCATCCATGTTGTTACACATTTGTAACAAGCTTTCCTTTTTATGGCTGAATAATATTCCATTGTATGTACACGTGTGTGTGTATAGTTTACACTTTCTTTATCCATTCAGTCATTTGTCAATGACACCTGGGTTGTTTCCATATCTTGCATATGTTAAAAATGTTGCAGTAAACGTAGGATTGCACACATCTCTTCAAGACAGTGATTTTATTTCTTTTAGATATATACCCAATAGTGGGATTGCTGGATTATATGGTAGTTCTATTTTTAATTCTTTGGGGGAGTATCCATTCCATTTTTCATAATGGCTATACCAATCTACGTTCCCACCAGCAGTGTATAAGTATTCCTTTTACTTCATACCCTTGCTCACACTTGTCATCTTTTGTCATTTTGGTAATGATTAGTGATGTTAAACACCTTTTCATATACCCACTGGCCATTTGTGAATCTTCTTTGAAAAAAATGCCTGTTTGGGACTTCTGCTCATTTTTAAATCAGGTTTTCTTTTGTTTTTTACTTTTTTTTGGTTGTTGGTTGCATGAGTTCCTTTTATATTTTGGATATAAACCTCTTATCAGATGTATGGTTCTCCTGTTCCATAGGTTGTCTTTTCATTTTGTCATTTGTATCTTGTGTACAATGCTTATGTATGAGCATCTTAGTTTAATGTAGTCCCACTTGTTTTATTTGCCTTTGTTGCTTGTGCTTTTGGTGTCATATCCAAAAAATCATTGCTGAGACTAAGGAACTTTTTCCTGTTTTCTTCTGGGAGTGTTATGGTCTCAGATCATACATTTAAGTCTTTAATTCATTTTGAATTGATTTTTATATATGGTATAAGATAAGGATCCAGTTTCATTCTTTGGCATGTGGATGTCCAGTTTTCCCAGCGCCATTCCTAAAGAGACTATCCTTTCTCCATTGTCTGTTCCTGTTGCCCTTGTCAAAGATTAATTAACCATATATGTGTGGATTTACTTCTGAACTCTCTCTTCTGTTCCATTGGCCTGAGTGATTTTATGCCTATACCGTATTGTTTTTATTACTAAAGTTTTTAATATAAATAAAATTTATAAATTGATGTAAATCAAACTTTTGATTACCAAAGTTTGAAATTAGGAAATGTGTTGCCTTCAGCTTTGTTCTTTCTTCTTAATATTGTTCTGACTATTGAGGGTCTTTTGTGGTTCCATACAAATTTTTGAATTGTTTTTTCTATTTCTGTAAAAAAAAATGTCACTTTGATTTTGGTGGAGATTTTATTAAACCTGTAGATCACTTTGGGTAATAAGGACATTTTAACAATACTAATTATTTCTATCCATAAACACAGGATGTTTCCATTTATTTGTATTTCTTCAGTTTCTTTCATCAGTGTTTTATAGTTTTTAGTGTAAAGGTTTTTCACCTTCTTGGCTAAATTTATTCCAAAGAATGTTATTCTTTTTGATGCTATTGTAAATGGGGTAGTTTTCCTAATTTCTTCTTTTTCTTTTTTGGATGATTTGTTGTTAGTGTATAGAAACACTATTTAGTATGTTTATTTTGATTTTTGTATGTTGATTGTTGTATCTTGCAACCTTACAAATTCATTTATTGGTTTTAAGAGTTTTTTGGTAGATCTTTAGGATTTTCTACATACAAGATCATGTCATCTGCAAACAGTTTTATTTCTTCCTCTCTGATTTGGATGCCTTTTAGTACTTTTTATTGTCTAACTGCTCTGGCTAAGACTTAGTACTTCGTTAAATAGAAGTGGTAAGAGAGGGCACCTCTCATTCCTGACTTCAGAGGAAAAACATTTAGCTCTTCACTTTTAAGTAGGATGTTATCTATGGGCTTGTCTCTATGGCCTTTATTATGTTGAGTTTACATTTCGCTATGCCTCATTTTTTAAAACTTTTATCTGAAAGGATGTTTAATTTTGTCAAATTCTTTTACTGCATCTATTGAGATAATATTTTTATCCTTCATTTTGTGGTAGTGGTGTGTCACATTTATTGATTTATGTATGTTGAACCAATTTGTATTTCAGGGATAAATCCCACTTGATCATGATGTATGATCCTTTTACTGTTCTGTCAGGAGTTTTTTTGCCACTCAGAATACTGGCCTATAATTTACTTTTTTTATAGTGTCCCTACATGCTTTGGTATGAGAGAAATGGGGATCTCTTAAAGTAAGTTTGGAAATGTTCCCTTCTCTTCAGTATTTACGGAATCATTTGAGAAGAATTGGTGTCAATGCTTAGTAGAATTTCAGATTCACTAATGAAGTTATCTGGTCCTGAGCCTTTCTTTGTTTGAGAGGTTTTTGACTACTGTTTTAATGTCCTTTTTTATAGGTCTGTTCAGATTTTCTGTGTCTTTATGATTTAATCTTGTTAGGTTGATTGTTTCTAGGAATTTATCCATTTCTTCTAGGTTATCCACTTTTTAGCAAATAGTTATTTATAGTTGTCTCTTACAGTTCTTTGTATTTCTGTAATACCAGTTGTAATCTTTGCTTTCATTTGTAACATTGCTTGACTCCTTTTTTTCTGCTTAATTATTTGGCAGAAGTTTATCAGTTTTATTTATCTTTAAAAGCAACTTAGTTTTATTGATTTTCTTTTTTCTGTTTTTTTCCTGGTCTGTTTCATTTATTTTTGCTCTTGTCTTAGTAGTTTCCCTCCTTCTGCTGAGATTAGCTTGTTCTTTTTCTCTCATTTCTTAAGATGTAAAGTTATGTTGTTTATTTGAAATCTTTATTTTTTCTTAATGTAGACTTTTTTTTGCTATAGACTTCTCTCTCAGAACTGTTTTTGCTACATCCCATAGCTTGGTTTCTTGTGTTTCCATTTTTGTTTGTGTCAAGATGCTGTTTGATTTTACTTTTGATTTCTTTGGCCCATTGATTGTTCAGGTATATATTCTTTTTTTATTATTATTATTATTATTATTATTATTTTTTAATTTACATTTCAGTGGGAATTGTTCAGGTATATATTCTTTAATTTCCACATATTTGTGACTATTTCAGTTTTCCTAATGTTATTAATTTCTAATTTCTTACCATTATAGTTGAAAAAGATACTTGATGTAATTTCAGCCTTACATTTTTTAAGACTTATTTTGTGGCCCATCTGTCTTATAGAATGTTTGATGTGTACTTGAGAAGAATGTGTTTTCTATACTGTAGATTTAAACCAAATCATGACAGTAACTGGGGCTTCCCAGGTGGCGATAGCAATAAAGAATCTGCCTGCCAATGCAGGAGACGTAAGAGACTCACGTTGGATCCCTATGTTGGGAAGATCCCCTGGAAGAGGAAATGGCAACCCATTCCAGGATTCTCTCCTGGAGAATCCCATGGACAGAGAAGCCTGGCAGGCTGAAGTCTGTAGGGTCACAAAGAGTCAGACATGACTGAAGCAGCTTAGCACACTTTTTCTTGTTGAAAACAGAGCGTGACAGTAATTACATTGAATATAAATAGTCTAAACATCCCAATTAGAAAACAGAGATTATTAAGCAGATAAACATGAAATAATGAACTACTGATGTATGTTTCAACATGAATGAATTCCAAACTCATTATGCTGGATGAAAAAAGACACCAATGGTTACATACAGTGTAATAACATTTACATAGAATTCTAGACAAAGCAAAACAGAAAACAGATCATTGGTTGACCAGGTCAGCAATAAAGGAAATTGCCTGAAGAAGGATAGAAAAAATTTTTAGGAAGTGAAAATATTTTAAATTATGATTGTGATGGTGGTTACTTTTATTAAAATTTATCTACATGTACATTGAAAGTTTGAGAATTTTGTCATATATAAATCATGTCTAAAACTGATTGATATTATCACAGAGCTGATTAGTTATGTTCATGTATGAATTTAGGTAGTGTTAAGGTGAATGGAAATGTTTTAAATGACCAAAAAAAAAGTTTAGTATTGAAAAAAAAATCTTTCTACCCTAATTAAGTGATAGTCAAAATGTTAGAAGTTAATATGATTTTAAAATGAGCTTTAGTTATCTACTGTATTCTTTATATTTTAAAATTATAGGTTGAACTAAAGAAACAGTATAATGATCAGCATTCAAAATTAAGAGGTCTTTTACCAGGTCGTCAATGGTATGAAATTCAAGCATACAGGGCCTTAAACCAGGCCCTTGGTAGGTAAGTGGAGTGAAATTTAATGTAACACTACTGTAATATTATCTCCAACCAGGACTATGTGTACAGCTAGTCTTGCTGCTTTATTCCTTATAAGTAAATTTGATGGAATTTTATTTTACTGGAACACTCGGTACTGGTATATTCTCAGTGATAGATGTCAGAAGTGAAAGTTGAAAGAGTCAATGAAATAAATGAAACTTAATATTTGCTTAAGTTCAAAGATTTATGATTGGTCAGTGAGTATACAACAGAAGTGCTCAGTAGATGTTTATAGAAGCTCACCACCAAACAATAAAATTTTATCTTGTGAACATCAGAACCCAAATGATGATAAAAAGCAAACTAAGAATGATTAAAAACAAACTGTGTTCATGGTACTGGAGAATTCAAGGCCCTCACAGTAAAATTTAGTTATAATACTCCTTTTTCCAAAGATTGTGGTCTGTTAAGATTTGTGTTTTGTGGAACTAGTTTTTAAAACACCATTTTATACCATAATTTCACATGAGGTCCTACAGCGGGGTTCCCCAACTCATTCTCATCTGTGGCCTGTTAGGAACTGGGCTACACAGCAGGAGATGAGCAGCCAGTGAAACTGGAAACCCCTGCTAACCATCTCCCCCCCCACCCTACCCCCCAGCTGCCATCTGTGGAGAAATTGTCTTCCATGAAACTTGTCCCTGATGCCAAAGGGTTGGGGACTGCTGTCCGACAAGACATCAACACTTTAAATTTATGAAACTATAATTATTAGATTATTTATAATCTAATTTAGCATTATATCATTCTCTATTTCTGAAATTATAATTAGTTTATGCATATAATAGTTTTTTCCTGTGAAGCTATACAAATAAAATTCAGAAAATTCAAATAGAAGAACACAGGTTAAGGGCAAAATCACAAAAACATGGCCGTATGACACGCTTTCAGTTTAGCCAGAAGACCTGCAGCTAACCATTACCTACCCTGACCAACCTAGAAATTATGTTTTTCTTGCGTCTTGTTTATTCACATTAGCTCATTTAACCTGAGCAGACCAGAATGCATTTGTGTTCAGATTTACATATGCTGATGACATAGGACTGCAATAGCTAAAGTAAGTCCTAAAACACATCACCTACTCCCTTCCCCATCATTTCAGAATGATATTCTGTAGTTGTTTCTGTTCAAACTGAATTATTCAGTTCTATGTTTAACCTACTGATACGGTTAAGCTGCTGCCCTTCTCTTCCTAGAAATCCCACTTGTACTTGGCATCAAGTTGCACTGGAAATTGTCCTTGAAGCATTCCATCTACTTACTTTGTCTCTCCCTGTTGGTTGACTTGTTGGTTGTGTTAGAATTTTAATATTCAACAAATAATTTCTAGGGGAACCTGAATATTTGTTTTAAAATTCTTGACTTTTAGTTATTATGCTGAATTTCAGAAAATAAATATTTTTACCTCAGTTGATTATTTTGTTTCTCAGTATGAGCAATGCCTTGAATTTTCAGAAACCATTTGAAGCAAAAGTATATTTGTATCTTATTTTGTCACTTATAAACTTTTTCTACATATATTAAGCAGGTTGTGAAGATGAAATTACTTGCCTAATGTCACATAGCTGCTAAATGCACCTTCATGTCTTGACCCCACCTATATTTAAAACCTTAATACTTGCTTTTTCATCCTTATACCCTACCTGTATCCACTAAAGTTCTATTAAATATAAATATCTCATTATTACACTATAAATATACCATATTCTTTCATTACTCTTTGCCTTCACATTCAAGTTACCATACAATTCATCTGGGAAGTTTACCAGTTAAAACCTAGTTGAAGAGGTCATGTCCTTTATGAAGACTTTTTAAAATTTCTCCAACTAGAGTTATTTACTCTGTGGGAAACCCATAGCATTTTATACTTATCTCTATTATAACATATATCTCATTATATTGGAATAGCCTGTTTATATATCTGTCTCCTTCCCTGAACATGTATTAAACATTTTTACGTTCTTAGCAACTGTGTCTCATCTTGGGGCATAGATACAAAGTATGTACTTGTTGAATTAGTGAAAAATGCCAGGTTCAGTGCTTTTCCAGCTATACCATATTGACCAGAGAGTTTCTAGAGCTTTGAAACATACTTTTCAAGAATTTCAGAAAAGCTTGTGTTTATAATATTGATATATAATACTATAGTTTCATTATTTCATTAATTAAAAAGTGACAGACTTATTTTACTGATATTTAGAGAAATAGAATCAACAAGTAGCAACTTATTACAAAGAAACATCCACTAAAAAATCAAGTGAATGTTTTACATCATATGGTAAAATTCATAATGTGTATTGATTGACATAAAAGGTGCTTATACTAAGGCACTGTTCTTATAAAAGATTTGTCTAGAAGGACTAAAATAAGCAGAAACAAATTGAGTTTAAAAAATGTTATCTTTTTTTTAAGCCCACATGGGACTCTTAGCGTATTTGAAGTAATATAAGCCCATGAAATGTAATAACAGCTTTCAGGAATGTACCAGATGGTTTTGTGACCAGGTTACAACTGCACTATAAGTTTCCTAACGGTTCTGCTTTACTGAAGTATAATCTTTGTCTCAAGTGGGCATAATTCATTTGAGCAAGGCAGTATGAAAACAATGGGGAAAAGAAAAGGTGAAACCTTTTTCTCTGAACTATTTTGTTAACTTAATGCCTTTTTGTTATAGAATACTTTAAACTTAAACCAAAGTGGGACCACGATAGAATGGCACCCTGACTTTACATTGGTTTTCAACACTGTTTTATAAAATGGCGTAGGTGTTATATAACAATTGACAGTATCCATCTTCCTATCCTGCCCTTCCAATTTTTTGGTTGGTCTGATGCCTCGGAACCTATGGACTACTTTAAAATATCACAAAAGAGTATCATATAAAATTTAGATTTTTAAAGTCCCTATGGAGAAATCAAACATTTATATCAATTTTCACCCCCTCTCAAAATCCCATGATGGTATAGGAATAAATGTCAAATCTATAGACATGAAAAGAGTGGGAGAAGAGACAGTAATAGATGAACTGTCAATAAATTTTGAACACAGAAAAACAGATGAATGATTGAATGACTTAACAGGCAAGAGAAAGCTGAAATTTAAATCTATAGTTATGAAAGCTAATAAGATCTTCCAGATTCAAGCATAGAAAAACTTAGGACTTGGAGCTATTCTAGAATTGGTTACATGTTAGTATAAGAAGTAGTTAGACAGCCTGCTCCATCCAGGTTTACTCTCTGGATATAATGAACTAGAGAGTCTATATATTCTTTAGCTGTGGGTACAGCTAAGAAGGGGTTAAAGATGGGGGTAAGAAAAGTCTACCTACTGAATGTGAGAACTCTATTCTCTTTTTCTCCCTCAGCTGACAATCTTATATCTTCAAGGCAGGAAAGTTCAGTATTCTTCTCTAAGACAGGTGACAACCCTGTCTTATGTTGGTCTGATGCCTTGGAACCTATGGATTGCTTTAAAATATCACAAGAGACTATCAGAAGGTGGAAGTCCTTGTAGCTGGAAGAACTTGTAGAAAACAGAAACAGTGTAATAGAACAGGGGTTGGCAAACTGTAACAGGCCAGACAAGAATGTTTTATGTTTTTCAGGCTACATACAGTCTGCATCCGTATTCTTTTTTGTTTTTTATTTTTTAACCTTTAAAATGTAAATACCATTCCTAGATTGTAGGCTATACAAAAATATGATGTGGGCCAGATTTCCTCTGTGGACTGTAGTTTGCCAACCCTGGGACAAAAGGAAACTTTATAAATTTCTATTAGTAATATCCAAAGAGAGGTAAGACAGTGCCTCCATAAAACAAGAATGGAAAATAAGAAAAAGCTCCTAGACATTAATATGGTAGCAACAGAGTTTAAATGTAGAATTGGATTTAGGAGGGAAAAATTAGAATTTCCCACATCCAAAAATCAAAGAGAAATAGGAAAGAACTAGAAAATTAGAGGAGCAGTATGCAAGAACCAACTTCTGATAAATAGGAGCTCCGTATGAAGAGACTGGAGAAAATAGAGAAATATGTCAAAGAAATAATTCAAGAAAAATGCTCAGAATTGAAGAACGTAGTTTCCTGATGAAAAGACACACTCAAGCACCGGTAAAGGGGAAGAGCTACAAAGCACCTCACTATGCAGTTTCAAAGTACCTAAGGTAAAGAATAGGTCCTAAAACCATCCAGAGAGAAAAAGGCAACTCTCATACAAAAGATGTGGAGTCTAAATTGAAATAGACTTCTTAAAAGCAACACCAGAAGCCAGAAGACTGTTGAAAATTATCTTCAACTATCTGAGGGAAATTTTTGATTTGCAATTTACGTTCTAAGCAACCCCCAAATGATCAATAAACTGTAAGACAAAATAAAGCCTTCAGTGTTAAAGGACCTGAAACTTTTGCTTCAAATGCACAGTTTCTCAGTATTCTACTGAAAGATATGCTTTATCAAAGAAGAGAAAATTCAGAAAGAGGAATACCAAAGATGCAGGAAACTGGAGTTCCAACCCAGAAAAGTGGAATTCCCAAAACAAGAAAGAAGGTTCTGGGATGAATCTTTGCGGCAGTCCCATAGTAGGTAGTCTAGATTGGTTTTTGAGGATGGAAGGTTTGCCCATATTGAAAAAAATTCTTATAGCTGTGACAAAGTGGGAATTAATTAATGATAGAAAACAGAAAATTAAGCAAGAACGGGGAGAAGGAGAGTTAGTAACTCTAAGACAGACAAAAACATATGAGAAAGGGAATGTAATCATAGTCCATCATGTAATTTCATCTATACATGATAAGCCACTGAATATTGATTTACAAAAGAATTGTGATATAACTCTACTAGAAGATTGGAGAGGAGTGAAGTTATCAGTAATATGAAATAAGCATCTTCTATAGGAAGAATCTGTACATAATTTTAGTGGTTAAAATCCAAGACAAATGACCACAAGAACTATCTAAGGTATTTTAAATTAATTGTTTATGAGATTGGGAACTGAAGATGTGGTATGAGTAGGCAAAAGAGAATTCTGTTTTTATTAAAACTATTATAATATTATAAAACTGTTTGACTTTTATACTGTGTTTGTGTATTTCATTAAAAATTAAAATTTACAAGCTAAAATTAACTTTTTACAATGTCTGGAGGTTTCAATTCTAGATAAGATGGAATAAGTGCATTCTATACTGCTTTTAAAACCTGGATAAAATATGTAGAGCTGCTATTTGAGTACTATGAAGAGTAAATCATACTAGACAGATTGATAATTTGAATTCTTATCTTCTTCCCCAGTGAACTGGTTGGAATAACTATATTAATATCAGGACAAAGTAGAATTCAGAACAAAGGAAATTACAGGGGTGCTGAAAGGAAAATAGCATAATGGTAAAAGGGTCACTTATCAAAAAAGACATAACAATCTTAATTGTGTATTCACCTAAAAATAGAACCTCAAAATAAATGACACAAAAGCTGACATCTGAATAGAGAAATAGACAAATCCACAAGTAAAGAGGAGACTTTAAAATTCCTCTTTCAATAATACTGGGTTGGTCAAAAATTTCATAAGATGTGTTGGAAAAACCTGAATGAACTTTTTGGCCAACCCAATAGCTAGCAGTAAGAAACAGAAAACCAATAAGGAGATAAAAGATTTAAACAATGTTGTTAACCAACTAGATCAAATTGACATTGTAGAGGACTCCACCCAACAACAGAAGAAACAACCTAAAGAACATGTACCAATGTAGACAATGTCCTGGGTGACAAAGTTAAAAGTTGTTTTGAAGATTTGAAAGCAATCAATAGAATTATCTCTAAGGGAGTTGAAGAGGTTGAAGTTGGCATATAAAGCCATTTTAAATATGATCAAAGAACTAAGAAAATTATGTCTAAAGAACTATAAGAAACTATGGGAATAGTGTTTCACCAAGTGAAGAATATCAATAGTTAGAATTTTTTTTTAAAAAAACGAACCTAATGGAAATTCTGGAGTTCAAATGTACAATAAGTGAAATTAAAAATTTATTAGAGGGACTCACCAGCAGTTTTGAGCAGAGAGAAGAAAGAATTGATTTCTAGTATGAGGAAGAGATAGAAGAAGAATGAAGAATAATTAAGATAGCCTCAGAAACCTGTACAACCACATCAAGAATACCAACATACACATAAAAAGAGTCTTAGGGGGAGAAAAGAGAGAGAAGGGAACATAAAGATCTTTTTGAAGAAATAACGGCTGGAAACTTCACAAATTTGGTGAAAAACACTGATCTCCACATCTCAGAAAAGCAGAAAACTCCAAGTGGTTTGAACTCAAAAGAGATCCATACATCAGAATGTTGTGATCAAACTATCAGAAGACAAAAAGAGAATCCAGAAAACAGCAAAAGAAAAACCATATACAGGATCTCTTAAATTAGCAGATCTTTCACTGAACACTATGGAAAGGAGGCAGTAAATTGAGATATTTAAAGTGCTGAAAGAAAAAGACCGTCAATGGAATCTATAAATGGCAAAATTATACTTCAAAGATTAAGGAGGAAGTAGAACGCTTACTCCTTGGAAGGAAAGTTATGATCAACCTAGACAGCATATTAAAAAGCAGAGACATTACTTTGTCAACAAAGATCCATCTAGTCAAGGCTATGGTTTTTCCAGTGATCATATATGGATGTGAGAGTTGGACTATAAAGAAAGCTGAGCGCCGTAGAATTGATGCTTTTGAACAGTGGTGTTGGAAAAGACTCTTGAGAGTCCCTTGGACTGCAAAGAGATCCAACCAGTCCATCCTAAAGGAGATCAGTCCTGGGTGTTCATTGGAAGGACTGATGCTGAAGCTGAAACTCCAATACTTTGGCCACCTGATGTGAAGAGCTGACTCACTGGAAAAGACCCTGATCCTGGGAAAGATTGAGGGCAGGAGGAGAAGGGGATGACAGAGGATAAGATGGTTGGATGGCATAACCGACTCAATGGACATGGGTTTGGGTGGACTCCGGGAGTTGGTGATGGCAGGGAGGCCTGGCATGCTGCGGTTCATGGGGTCGCAAAGAGTCAGACACGACTGAATGACTGGACTGAACTGAACTGAGAACATTTCCAAACAAAAACCAAGAGAATTAATCTTTGGAAATCTTAATTGTACAAGAAGCACTAAAAGGAGTCTCTTGCTACATGAAAGGGCACTAATCTGTAACTTATATCCACATGAAGAAATAAGGATCTGTTATTTCATAGGTAAATATAAAAAACAATATAAGTATATTTTGGTAGCTATTTTTCTCCTATTTGATTTTGAGAGCAACTGCATAAAGCAGTAATTTTATGTCTGTGGTAATAAGCATGGGTCTTGGGGGTCCCCAAAACCACCCTTAGGTTTAGTTATTCACCAGGAGCAGTGATAGATTCAGCAAATAGCTGTATGCACACCCAAGATTTGTCGCAGTGAAAGGATACAAAGCAAAAACAGCAAAGAGAAGGCACACAGGCAAAAGCTCCAGGGGAAGTCAGGCACAATCTTCCAAGTGTCTTCTCTCAGTGGAGAACTACAGGGCACTCTTAGATTCCCAGCAATGAATTGGGGTAACCTGTGTGAAATAATTGCCAACCAGGAGAGCTGGTTAAAGACTCAGCACCCAGTGTTTTTATTTGGACTGGTCATATAGGCAGTCTCTGGCTAACACTTTACCAAAGTCTAGACTCTCAGAAGAAAAGCACATGTTTGGCATTAACCTTATTTTTGCACAGACAATTTAGACACAGTGAGACTTTCTTATCAGTTTGTGATTGGAACCTTCCTAAAATCTAAAAGCCAACCAAGGGCTGCTTTTGTATGCAGACATTTTTAGAGATAAGCAGCTTGGCCTGCTGTACTCACTTTTCTGCACAGGTGTAATGTTTAAAGATAAAATTTAAATTAATAACACAGGGTGAGGGGAGAAGAAACTTATTACAGGAGCAGTGTTTTTGTATACTGTTGAAGTTAAGTTCATATCAATCCAAATTAGATTTTTATAAATTAAGGTGTTTGTTAAAATTCTCAAGAATTATACAAAAAAAGATCATAATGACATGGATAACCACAGTGGTGACTCACCTTGGGTCAGACATCCTGGAGTATGAAGTCAAGTGGGCCCTAGGAAGCATTACTGCAAAGCTAGTGGAGGTGATGGAATTCCAGCTGAGCTATTTCAAATCCCAAAAGATGATGCTGTTAAAATGCTGCACTCAGTATGTCAGCAAATTTGGAAAACTGAGCAAGTGGCAACAGGACGGAAAAGGTCAGTTTTCATTACAATCCCAAAGAAGGAAGGTGCCAAAGAATGTTCAGATTACTATACAGTTGTGCTCATTTTGCATGCTAATAAGGTAATGCTCAAAATCCTTCAAGCTAGATTTTAGCAGTATGTGAGCTGAGAGCTTCAAGCCGGGTTTAGAACAGGTAAAGGAACCAGAAATCAAATTGCCAACATTTGTTGGGTCACAGAGAAAGCAAGAGAATTCCAGAAAAGCTTCTGCTTCATTGACTATGTGAAAGCCTTTGACTATGTGGATCACAACAAACTGTGGAAAATTCTTAAAGAGGTAAGTACCAGACCACCTTACCTATCTCCTGGGAAACCTGTATACAGGTCAAGAAGCAACAATTAGAACCTCACATGAAACAACTCACTGGTTCAAAATTAGGAAAGGAGTATAACAAGGCTGTATATTGTTGGCATGTTTATTTAACTCTGTGCAGAGTACATCATGCGAAATCTTGGCCTGGATGAATGAAAAGATGGAATCAGGATTGCTGGGAGAAATATCAACAACCTCAGATAACACAAATGATACTACTCTAATGGAAGAAAGGGAAGAGGAATTAAAGAGCCTCTTGATGAGGGTGAGATTGAAAAAGCTGGCTTAAAACTCAACTTTCAAAAAACTTAGATCAAAAAACTTTCAAAAAACTAAGATCATGGCATCCTGTCTCACTACTTCATGGCAAATAAAAGAGGAAAAAGTAGAAGCAGTGACAGATTTTATTTTCTTGGGCTCCAAAATCACTGTGGATGGTAACTGCAGCCATGAAATTAAAAGATGTTTGCTCCTTGGAAGGAACCCTATGACCAACCTAGACATCATATTATAAAGCAGAGACAGGGACCCATGGACCATGGGGAGTGCATCTGTCCTCTGCAGGGGCCGCGGGTTAGGAAAAGTGTCTCAGCTGCTCCTGCAGACAGTGTTTCCAGGAAACCAAGGAGAACCATCAGGAACCGAAAATGCCAAAACTGAGATCAAGCCCTGAGATTTTGGAGTGGGAGCACTGACTCCAAGACCCTAGACTACCAGAGAAAACTAACCCTAGAGAATAACAAGTAGTTAGAACCCACACTAAGGAAACCACTTGCATACAAGATCCGGCATCACCCAACCACCAATAGCACTCTGCAGGACACCTTATCTAAACAACAAACAAAACAAAAATACAAACCCAATCATCAGCAAACAGGATTACCACCCACTCAGCCTTGACCATCAGAGGAAAAACAAACAAGCGAAAAAAAAAAAAAAAAACAGCACAAATCTGACCCTATGCAAAGCTTACACAAACCACTGGACCAACCTTAGAAGGGCAGAAACCAAAAGGAAGAAAGAATTCAACCTTGAAGCCTGGGAAAAGGAGACCTCAAACACAATAAGTTTAAAAAAAAAATAAGGAAAAGGCAGAGAAATACTACACAAATGAAGGAACAAATTAGAAACACAGAAGTTCAAATAAATGAAGGTAAAATAGGCAAACTACCTGTAAAAGAATTCAGAATAATGGTAGTAAAGATGATCAAAAACCTTGAAAACAAAATGGAGAAAATGCAAGAATCAATTAACAAAGACCTAGAAGAATTAAAGAATAAATATGCAAACAACACAATTACTGAAATTAAAAATACTCTGGAAGGAATCAATAGCAGAATGTCTGAAGCAGAAGAATGATTCAGTGAGCTGGAAGATAAAATGGTGAAAATAACTTTTGAAGAGCAGAATAAAGTAAAAAGAATGAAAAGAACTGAGGATAGTCTCAGAGACCTCTGGGACAATATCAAACACACCAAATCAAATTATAGGGGTCCCAGAAGAAGAAAAGAAAAAGGGTATGAGAAAATTTTTGAAGAGATTATAGTTGAAAATTTCCCAAACATGGAAAAGGAAATAGTCAGTCAAGTATAAGAGGCACAAAGAGTCCCATACAGGATAAACCCAAGGAGAAACATACCAGTTCAGTTCAATTCAGTTGCTCACTCATGTCTGACTCTGTGTCCCCATGGACTGCAGCATACCAGGCTTCCCTGTCCATCACCAACTTCCAGAGCCTACTCAAACTCATGTCCATCATGTTGGTGATGCCATCCAACCATCTCATCCTCTGTCGTCCCCTTCTCCTCCCCCTTCCATCTTTCCCAGCACCAGGGCCTTATCAAATGAGTCAGTTCTTTCCATCAGGTGGCCAAAGTATTGGAGTTTCAGCTTCAGCATCAGTCCTTCCAATGAATGTTCAAGACTGATCTCCTTTAGGATGGACTGGCTGGATCTCCTTGCAGTCCAAGGGACTCTCAAGAGTCTTCTCCAACACCACTGTTCAAAAGCATCAATTCTTCGGCACTCAGCTTTCTTTGTAGTCCAACTCTCATGTCCATACATGATTACTGGAAAAACCATAGCTTTGACTAGATGGACCTTTGTTGGCAAAGCAATGTCTCTGCTTTTTAATATGCTGTCTAGGTTGGTCATAGGTTTTCTTCCAAGGAGCAGGTGTCTTTTAATTTCATGGCTGCAGTCACCATCTGCAGTGATTTTGGAGCCAAAAAAAATAGTCTCTCACTGTTTCCACTGTTTCCCCATCTATTTGCCATGAAGTGATGGGACCAGATGCTATGATCTTAGTTTTCTGAATGTTGAGTTTTAAGCCAACTTTTTCACTCACCTCTTTCACTTTCTTCAAGAGGCTCTTTAATGCTTTGCTTTCTGCCATAAGGGTGGTATCATCTGTGTATCATAACAACAAAGACTAAATACAAAGAAAAAATATTAAAAGCAGCAAGAGAAAAGCAACAAGTAACATACAAGGGAAAACCCCATACATTTAACAACTGATCTTTCAGCAGAAACTCTGCAGGCAGGAAGAGGGTGGCAGGATATATTTAAAGTACTGAAAGGGAAAAATTCTACAATGAAGAATCCCTAGCCAGCAAGGATCTCATTCAAAATTGATGGAGAAATAAAAAGTTTTTCAAACAAGTGAAAGTTAAGAGAGTTCACTACCACCAAACCAGCTTTACAACAAATGTTAAAGGGATTTATGTAGTCAAGAAATATAAGAGATGGAAAAAGATCTACAAAATCAACCCCAAACAATTAAGAAAATGGCAATAGGAACATACATATCAATAATTACTTTAAATGGATTAAAAGCTCCAACCAAAAGATACAGACTGGCTGAATGGATACAAAAACAAGACCCATATATATGCTGTCTACAGGAAACCCACTTCAGACCTAAAGACACATGTAGACTGAAAATGAGATGATGGAAAAATAGATTCCACGCAAATGGGAAGCAAAAGAAAGCTGGAGTAGCAATCCTCATATCAGACAAAATAGACCTTAAGATAAAGAATATTGCAAGAGATATGGAAGGACACTACATAATGATCAAGGGATCAATTCAAGAGGAAGACATAACAATTGTAAATAGCTACACACCCAACATGCTGCTGCTGCTGCTGCTAAGTTGCTTCAGTCATGTCCGACTCTGTGCAACCCCATAGAAAGCAGCCCACCAGGCTCTGCCGTCCCTGGGATTCTCCAGGCAAGAACACTGGAGTGGGTTGCCATTTCCTTCTCCAATGCATGAAAGTGAAAATGAAGTCACTCAGTCATGTCTGACTCTTCGCGACCCCATGGACTGCAGCCTACCAGGCCCCTCCTTCCATGGGATTTTTCAGGCAAGAGTACTGGAGTGGGTTGCCATTGCCTTCTCCAACACAGGAGCACCTCAATACATAAGACAAACACCAACAGACATAAAAGGAGAAATTGACAGTAGCACAATAATAGTAGCATACTTTAGCACCCCGCTCATACCAATGGACAGATCATCAAAACAAAATTAATAAGGAAACACAAATCTTAAATGATAACATTAGATGAGATGGATCTCATTGATATCTTCAGGATATTCCATCCAAATGCAGAAGAATACACCTTCTTCTCAAGTGCACATGGAATATTCTCCAGGATAGACCACATCTTGGGTCACAAATCAAACGTCAGTAAATTTAAGAAAATTGAAATGGTATCAAACATCTTCTACCACAAAGCTATGAGATAGATATCAATTACAAGAAAAAAGCTGTAAGAAGCACAAACACATGGAGATTAAACAACATGTTTCTAAATAATTAACAGGTTACTGAAGAAATCAAAAGGAAAATCAGAAAATTTCTAGAAAAAAATAACCATGAAAACACAACAACTCAAAACCTATGGGATGAAGGAAAAGCAGTTCTACGAGGGACATTTACAGCAATACAGTCCTACCTCAAGAAACAACAGAAGCATCACATAGATGATCTACCTTTATACCTAAAACAACTGGAGAAAGAAGAACCAAAAACCCCCAAAATTAGTAGAAGCAAAGAAGTCATAAAGATCTGAGCAGAGATAAATGAAAAATGAAAGAAACAGAGGTAAAGATTAATAAAAGTAAAAGCTGGTTCTTTGAGAAGATAAACAAAATTGGCAAACATTTGGCTAGACTTATCAAGAAAAAGAAGAATCAGATCAACAGAATTGGAAATGAAAAAGGAGAGGTTACAACAGACAATACAGAAATACAAAAAATTTTAAAGAGACTACTAGGAACAACTATATGGCAATAAAATGGATAACCTGGAAGAAATGGACAGATTCTTTGAAAAGTATAACATTCCAAGACTGAACCAGGAAGAAATAGAAATTATGAACAACCCAATTACAAGCAGTTAAATTGAAGCTGTGATCAAAAATCTCCCAAAAAACAAAAGCCCAGGACCAGATGGCTTCACAGCGGAATTCTACCAACATTTAGAGAAGAGCTAATGCCTATCCTTCTAAAACTCTTTTGAAAAATTACAGAGGAAGGAACACTTCCAAACTCATTCTACGAGGCCACCATCATCCTGATACCAAAACCAGATAAAGACAACACAAAAAAAGAAAACTACAGGCCAGTATCACTGATAAACATAGATGCAAAAATCCTCAACAAAATTTTAGCAAACAGAATTCAGCAGCACATCAAAAAGCTCATACACCATGATCATGTGGGGTTTATTCCAGGAATGCAAGGATTCTTCAATGTTCACAAATCAATCAATGTGATATACCATATTAACAAATTGAAAGATAAAAATCATATGATTATCTCAATAGATGCAGAAAAAGCCTTTGACAAAATTCAACACCCATTTATGATTAAAACTCTTCAAAAAGTGGGCACAGAAGGAACCTACCTCAACATAGTAAAGGCCATATATGATAAGCCTACAGCAAACATTATTCTCAATGGTGAAAAACTGAAAGCATTCCCTCTAAGATCAGGAACAAGACCAGGGTGTCCACTTTCACCACTATTATTCAACATAGTTCTGGAAGTCCTAGCTACAGCAATTAGAGAAGAAAAATAAAAGGAATCCAGATCGGAAAAGAAAAAGTAAAGCTCTCACTGTTTGTAGATGACATGATCCTATACATAGGAAACCCTAAAGATAGAATCAGAAAATTACTATAGCTAGTCAGTGAATTTAGCAAAGTTGAAGGATACAAAATCAATACACAGAAGTCACTTGAATTTCTATATTACTAACAATGAAAAATCAGAAAGAAGAATTAAGGAATCAATCCCATTCACCATTGCAACAAAAAGAAATTAAATAAATAGAAAACAACTTACCTAAGGAGACAAAAGAACTGTACACAGAAAATTTTAAGACACTAGTGAAAGAAGTCAAAGATGACATAAACAGATGGAGAGATCTTCCATGTTCCTGGGTAGGAAGAATCAATATTGTGAAAATGACTTTACTACCAAATGCAGTCTACAGATTCAATGTGATCCTATCAAAATACCAATGACATTTTTCACAGAACTAGAACAAAAGATTTCACAATTCATATGGAAACCCAAGACCCCCAAATAGCCAAAGCAGTCTTAAGAAAGAAAAATGGAGCTGGAGGAATCAACCTTCCTGATTTCAGATTATACTACAAAGCTACAGTCATCAAGACAGTATGGTCCTGGCACAAAAACAGAAATATAGACCAATGGAACAAGATAGAAAGCCCAGAAATAAACCCATGCACCTATGGGTACCTTATTTTTGACAAAGGAGGCAAGAATATACAATGGGGCAAAGACAGCATCTTCAATTAATGGTGTTGGAAAAACTGGGACAACTACATGTAAAAGAATGAAATTAGAATACTTCCTAACACCATACACAAAGATTAAACTCAAAATGGATTAAAGACCTCAATGTAAAACCAGAAATTACAAACTTCTTAGAGGAAAACATAGGCAGAACAGTTGATGACATAAATCAAAGCAAAATCCTCTATGATCCACTTCCTAGAGTAACAGAAATAAAAACAGAAGTAAGCAAGTGGGACTTGATTAAACTTAAAAGCTTTGGCACAGCAAAGGAAACTGTAAGCGTGGTGAAAAGACAGCCCTCATAATGGGAGAAAATAATAGCAAATGAAACAACTGACAGGATTAATTTCCAAAATATACAAGCAGCTCATACAACTTAATACTAGAAAAATAAACAACCCAATCAAAAAGTGAAAGGAAAAGACTGTTAGGAAAAGACCTAAACAGACATTTCTCCAAAGAAGACATACAGATGGCTAACAAACATGTGGAAAGATGCTCAACATCGCTCGTTATTAGAGAAATGCAAATCAAAACTACAATGAGATATCACCTCACATCAGTCAGAATGGCCATCATCAAAAAGTCTACAAACAGTAAATGCTGGGGAGGGTGTGGAGAAAAGGGAACGCTCTTGCACTTTTGGTGGGAATGTAAATTGATACAGCCACTATGGAAGATGGTATGGAGAGTCCTTAAAAAACTAGGAATAAAGCCACCATATGACCCAGCAATCCCACTCCTAGATATATCCCCTGAGGAAACCAAAATTGAAGAAGACACATTATTCACTGCAGCACTATTTATAATAACTAGAACATGGAAGCAACCTAAATGTCCATCAACAGATGAATGGATAAAGACGTTGTACATATACACAATGGAATATTACTCAGCCATAAAAAGGAACGCCTTTGAGTCAGTTCTAATGAGGTGGATGAACCTGGAATCCATTGTACAGAGTGAAGTAAGTCAGAAAGAGAAAGATAAATATCGTATTCTAATGCATATATACAGAATCTAGAAAAATGGTACTGAAGAATTTCCTTACAGGGCAGCAGTTCGGAAAATAGACTTGTGGACATGGGGAGAGGGGATGAGAGGGTGAGATGTATGGAAAGAGTAACATGGAAGCTTACATTATCATGTGTAAAATAGATAGCCAACAGGGAATTTGCTCTGTGGCTCAGGAAACTCGAACAGGGGCTCTGTATCAACCTAGGGGGTTGGGACGGGGAGGGAGATGGGAGGGATGTTCAAAAGGGAGGGGATATATGTATACTTATGGCTGATTCATGTTGAGGTTTGACAGAAATCAGCAAAATTCTGTAAAGCAATTATCCTTCAATTAAAAAAAAAGCAGAGACATCACTTTGCCAACAAAAATCCATATAGTCAAAACTACATTTTTTCCAGTAGTCATGTATGGATATGAGAGTTGGACCATAAAGAAGGCTGAGCGCTAAAGAATTGATGCTTTTGAGTTGTGGTGCTGGAGAAGACTCTTGAGAGTCCCTTGAGCTTCAAGATCAAACCAGTCAACCCTAAAGGAAATCAACCGTGAATACTCATTAGAAAGACTGATACTGAAGCTGAAGCTCTAATACATGGGCCACCTGATGGGAAGAACAAACTCACTGGAAAAGACCCTGCTGCTGGCAAAGATTGAGGACAGGAGGAGAAGGAGGCGACAGAGAATAAGATTATTAGATAGCTTCTCTGACTCAATGGGCATGAATTTGAGCAAACTCCGGGATATACTAAAGGACAGGGAAGCCTGGTGTGCTACATCCATGGGGTCATAACTAGTTGGACCAACTTAGCGCCTGAAGGGTAACAAATGCAAGAGAATGATGTTAGACCCCTACCTCACACTGTATAGAAAAGTTAACTCAAAATGGATCAAGGGCTAAAGAGATGTAGATTTTCTTCACCTTGGATTAGGCAAAGGTTTTTAAAATATTTCAGATCATGTGTCTGATCAGAATCTAGTTCCAGAATATATAAAGAACTCTTATAGAGTTCAACAATAAAAAGACAGTGCAATTTTAGTTTTGACCAATAATTTAAATACATATTTCTCAAAAAAAATAGATATACACATGACCAGTATGCACATGAAAAGATGTGCAACATCATTAGTCACTCAGTTCAGTTCAGTTGCTCAGTTGTGTTCGACTCTTTGCAATCCCATGAACTGCAGCACACCAGGCCTCCCTGTCCATCACCAACTCCCAGAGCCTACCCAAACTCATTAGTCATTAGGGAAATGTAGATCAAAACCAGAGTGAAGTACCACTTCATACCTTTTAAGGTAAATATATTGAAAAAGAGGGACAATAACAAGTGTTAATGAAGCTATGGAGAAATTGGAAATCTCATGCATGGCTAATGGAAATGTAAAATTATGCGACTGCATTGGAAAAAAAAATGTGGCAGTTCCTCAAAATTTAAACAGAGTTTCCCAGATCACCAGCCCAGGTGGGATGCATGAGACAAGTGCTCGGGCCTGATGCACTGGGAAGACCCAGAGGAATCGGGTGGAGAGGGAGGTGGGAGGGGGGATCGGGATGGGGAATACGTGTAAATCTATGGCTGATTCATATCAATGTATGACCAAAAAAAATAAATTTAAAAAAAAATTAAAAAAAATAAAAATAAACAGAGTTTCCATATGAACTAGCAATTCTATTCCTAAGTTTATACTCAAGTTTTTTAAAATGTATTTCCATAAAAGCTTGTACACAAATGTATATAGCAGCATTATTCATAATAGACAGAAGTGGAAACAATGCAAAATGGTCATTATGTATAGATAAACAAATTGTGGTATATCCATACAATGTACTATTATTCAGTAATAATACATGATACAAGGACCTTGAAAACATCATGCTAAGTGAGAGAAGCCAGACACAAAATGCCATATATTATAAGATTCTAGTTTATGAAGTGTCCAAAACAGATAAATCTAGGGCTTCCCAGGGTGGCACTAGTGATAAAGAACCCACCTGCCAATGCAGGAGATAAGAGACAGGTTTGATCCCTAGGTCAGGAAAATCCCCTGGAGGAGGGCATGGCAATTCACTCCGGTATTCTTGCCTGGAGCATACTATGAACAGAGGAGCCTTGTGGGCTACACTTCATGGTGTCACCGAGAGTTGGACACGACTGAAGCCACTTTGCATGTGCACACATGCATATGAACAGAAAGTAGATTACTGGTTGTCGGGGGTCAGGGGGAATAATCCGAGTAATTCGGGGAGACTCATGGGCGTGGGATTTCTTTTTTGGTGAGATTAAAATATTCTGTAATAGATTGTGTTATAGGTTGCAGAACCTTGTAAATGTGCTAAAGAACTACTGAATTTTAAAATGTTTAATGATTTTTAAAATAAAACAATTAGCAATTTGAGCCCCACAATCCATAAAAAGAATAATGCACCATAGCCATAGTGGTTATTTTAGGAATGAAAGAAAGGCAAGCTCAATATCTGACATTTTGCTAGTGTAATCCACCATATTAGCAGTTTAAAAAGAACAACTGCATGATTATATCAATTGGTGCAAAACATTTTTTTACTTTTTACAAACTTACTCATTTATGATAAAAACTTGTTAAATCAGAATAAAAGTTATCTACATAAAATCTACAGCTAGTATAAGGTAAAAAATATTCTGTGTATGTAAGGAAGGTTTGGAGGAAATAATTTTTATAATTTTCTTGACTTTTGAAATGGAATGCATGTAGCATTTTTGGGTATAGTAGTTGGCAAAAGTAGGGTGTTTTTAAATACACCTACTCTGGTACATTGTAGTGAGTAGTTTCTATAAACCTTATTCATAATCATGACTTTGATTAAAGGACACATTAATTTTCTCAATCTTCTCTCTGTCCCATTAGAAATTTGACTGTTTTGCACTGTTGTATTTATCTTACTTTCTCCCTATTTTTTAACAGGTGTATTCGACACAAGAATGATTGGGGGGCTCTTATTCTAGTCGATGACCGCTTCAGGAGTAACCCAAGTCGATACATATCTGGTAAGAGTCTCAGCTGGACTTAGAGTAAGAGTTGGTAGCAAGCTTTATTATTTAATGACTTCTATTTTTAAAGACAAAGAATTGGATAGAGAATTTGAATTACTAGATCTAACATGAAAAAATTCACATTGCCTGGAAATCTAGCCTTTTAATGCCTCTATGTTTACAGAAGATCTTTAGAGAGAAGAATCTGGTTAGTTCTAATGTAGTATTAATCAATTAAGATCCTTCTGTTTCATCAGAATGTGGTTTTAATTCAATAGCATATCAGTAATTTATTTAGCATTGTCAGGGGAAAAAAACTATTCCACAGAAATTAATTTTTCAAGAAATATTAAGTTTTTACATTTAAGCACACAAGCAATTCATTGGCTGTATAGGATTCTTCTTTCATTTTGAATTATTTGAGTTTTATTGTTGTTTGTTTGTTTAGAAATGCTTCTGTTGTTACAGAGTTTATATTAATCAGAGTTAGTATCTTCTAAAAAGAAAGAAATGCACCACTGCATACCGCAAGATGCAGTAGACGGCCGTTTTTCCCCACTCAAATGAACAAATGCTGTGTGTCTGTTGTTTTCATCCAGCTGTAGCACAGTCCCTTTGAAATCAATATCAGGAATCTATGTTATTAAAGAACTGTTAGAAATACTTGCATTTTTATTGCTAGCTTTAGAGCTAAAAATTTCATACCATACTATAATATAATGAAATGACACTAATTTTTTGTTTCAGATTAGCTGTCTATGTATATGTACTCTATTTTTTATATTTCAGAGCCTAATAATTATATCTGATTCAATATTAAAACATATCCACCTGGATTGAAGCAGGAAATGCTGCTTTATTAATCTTTTCCCCTCTTTCCCTGTAGAGCAAGCCATTGAGCTTAGGCCAAGTCATAACCAAAAGCAAATGTTAAGTGCTTATGTTTAGTCAGCAGGTGGAGCTCAGATTCTTTCAAGTTTTCAAAAGCAAACTGACATTTTATACTGAAAAGGCTTTTTTTTAATCACATAAAGGTCAAAATGAAAGTGATAATTATAATTCTAAAATTTTTAAATTGGAAAATTTTTCATATTTTTATTTGGTATAATTATTTTCCCCAGGCAAACAAAAATCAAGAACTTTAAAGAAATGCATATTTTAAATTTCTTTTCTTTTCAAATCTAGAACTGAAATTTTTACCTCAGATTCATTGAGAGATTTTTTTTTTGAATTAAACATTTTTTATTATTTTCTGTAAGATTTTTATTTTTTTCTGAGACTCATGAAGAAGACTGAAATCTTATGTAGGCAGTAACAGCACAACATACAGATTCCTTTTGATGACTAATTTTTGTTTAAATTCAATCTGCATAAGAATAGATTGATAGAAAGTCTCCATTAAACAGAAAAACTAAAGGAATGTATTTGTAATGAAAGTCTAATTGTTCAAGTTGCTTGATGCCCTGTCTTATCTTCCTCTCAACTGAAAATGCCATAATGAATTTTTAAACTACTCCAAAAAATGATTATAGTTTTAGCAACATCAGCAGAGAATATTTATTTTTTTTTTTTCCAATTATTTTTATTAGTTGGAGGCTAATTACTTTGCAACATTGCAGTGGGTTTTGTCATACATTGACATGAATCAGCCATGGAGTTACATGTATTCCGCATCCCGATCCCCGCTCCCACCTCCCCCCTCCCCCCCCCACCCGATTCCCCTGGGTCCTCCCAGTACACCTGGCCAGAGCACCTGTCTCATGCATCCCACCTGGGCCGGTGGTCTGTTTCACCATAGATAATATACATGCTGTTCTCTCGAAACATCCCACCCTCGCCTTCTCCCACAGAGTCCAAAAGTCTGTTCTGTACATCTGTGTCTCTTTTTCTGTTTTGCATATAGGGATATCATTACCATCTTTCTAAATTCCATATATATGTGTTAGTATACTGTAAT